>NC_080671.1:8438904-9050467 GCF_030247195.1 Topomyia yanbarensis
AGAAATAAGTATCTCATGGAGGCCAGGGCACCGCTTCGAAGAATGGCTTGTAGAAACATTTTTGATGCATGGATCGAAAACCCCGTTTAAAACAATATAGTAGACACTTATATTTCAGAAAAAAATGCAAGGGAAAAAAATCATATTTTATAAATTTAGTTTGAGAACCTTTTAAGACAAATGCGAGTTTGATACGATAGTGGCTCGAAATTGCGACAGAAAACTTAGATAGGCCTGCTATTTGTTCTAATTGCTTTCGAGCGTCTTTTGCATTTGCCATAAACAATAACAAGATTGATAGTTAAATGAAATTCATATTTGTTTGGTTTATAGAAGATAAAGAAACGGTTTAAGAGCCTGTATTCAACAATGTCGATGACACATATTTTCATCGTAGTTGCACCGGGATCAGCCGACGATAAATTTCAAGCCTTCAAAGAGAATCTCGGTCACAAACCGTGAACGACCTCGACGAAAGTAAAGTGACAAGAAATAATGAGCAAAATTGAACCCATAAATTTAAACCCCAACGGCACCATAAATATGGTTTCAATTAAGTTTTCCGCCACCTAACGCGGTCAGCCAACGTGCTCCCGGATGTAGGAGAGAAAAAAAATAAAACTTGGAAAGGTGGAAATGATGAAGTGAAAACAACCTCCAGACAGCGAAATAAAAATCAGTACGTTCACCTAGAGCCCGAAGCCGGGTGTCGGCTTTCTCCGGACATAATCTCATTAAACCCGGCTTCACCTCGAAGGAATGGTACTTCACGGTAGCAGCGGAAGACTAGCACAAACTAGCGTGGCAAAACTGTGAACGAACAACATAGAGAACATAAAAACTTCAAACTAAATTAGTTTCGCTGGTTATATGAAGGTACATACAACAACAAATAAAGTCTGTTCTCGCCCCGGAAGAAAGCTTCCCGGGTGGGCACCGAAGTGTAAACATCGCTGAAAAGCGTTATAAAAGTGTATACATACCTTCACACAACATAATATAGTTCATGCTGCCTCCGGTCAATTTCCGTGGCAATTTATACACTCGGTCACGGGGTAGAGACCCCACTTCGGTGTGTCGTTCCGTCGACTTTGCTACTTTAATCCATCCATGATAACAGAGATATTCACTATATGCACGCCGAGCCGGTAGTCTGTACGGTACGATGTAAGAACAATGACCCTCTACTGGAGCTGGAGAGGGAAAACAAGTCAAATCAATCCAGCTAACATCATAATGGAGGGATCGTCGCTCCTGACGGGTTAAGATGGATGTGATTATAGATGATGGATGACTCATCAAGGCAAATTTTCGTCGGGAAAATTGCAATTAGTGCAGAATTATGTAGGATCAGTTTTTAAACATCTTTTGTTCGGGCAAAGATTAAAAATAATTATCTGCATGATTTTAGGGTTTGCCGGCCTGATCGATCAGCAGCTTCTCAAAAAAAGTGTTTTCTTGTTTCCGCCCGGGTTCGAACCGGGGACCTTCTGCGTGTGAAGCAGACGTGATAACCACTACACTACGGAAACGTGTTGGGATGCTGGACTCTATCCTTGGCAACTCATTTCCATTGCAACGCTAATCCATAGTTGCTTATTCACTACATCCTCGGCAACAGTCTAATACACGCTGAAACCTTCAAGTTTTCCATTGCCTAAGTACTTTCCTGGAAAGCTCCTCGCAAAAGTCAGCTTTGATTAATTTGAA
Source organism: Topomyia yanbarensis (assembly GCF_030247195.1). Classification (NCBI taxonomy): domain Eukaryota; kingdom Metazoa; phylum Arthropoda; class Insecta; order Diptera; family Culicidae; genus Topomyia; species Topomyia yanbarensis. The sequence continues at coordinate 8,440,615 of NC_080671.1, forward strand.
GTCGCTAAGGGCGAAGAATGAACCAACACATGAAAATCCAACCAACCGTTTATGTTGTTTCATTCCGCGGTGCACTTACCTCAAGAATAGAATATGTAGGGTTCGTTTTGGTGCGGAACTTTTCAACGAAATTACTCACCTCGCACCGTTCTGTGGAGCAATTCCGTAAGCGATAAAAAAATTATATCCAACTGTAACAGCGATATTGTTTACAAAACACGATGATGGTTGGATGTTTGAATGGCACTATCATGGTTATGATGTAGTGCTTGTAACCACACACATAGAAAAAAACGTGTAAATTTACGTCTCCTGATTTTGTTTAACGTTTGATTATATCTTTACAAGACGTTGAATTTCGTAAACCACGAAATTTTATTGCACGTAAAGCGATTGCTCTGAATGGCAGTAAGTGGTTTTCTATGTCATTACGCAGGTAAAAATATGTTTCATGTAAAATTAAACGGAACACGGTTTCGTCATTTCGTGAATTACGATTTGTTAAATTGTGTCATGCTTGCAATTACGTCAACGATAAATTTCATATTTTTTGGCGTGCACTACCAGAAAATCATCGTAAAGCAAAATTATCGCTAAACCTCCTGATTATGTTTCACAAAGAACTGCGTTGCTCCATCAGTAACCTACCATTATCTGTCGCAGATAGCTTGACTCTCAATAAAAACTAGAATGTATTCCTAGTGATAATGTCGTCTAGGCTAGTATATACATATACAGCCAATACATGTAGGGATCCTGGAAAATTGCAGACGTTCGCCTACAATTTTTCTTGTCAATATTATGGTATGTGACACAAACATTAAAGCGGCCAGGCCAACTGTGCAGCGTCCAGAGCGAAGATGATTCAAAATTAAACGGCAATTAAATTATTCATTTAATGAAGAATTTAATCAAACCTTAAATAAGGAAGAAACGTGGACAACCGTACCGACCGTTTCAATTTGATGGGGATTTGATAAATCGTTGGGAGCGACTTTTTTTTAAATTTCGTTTATTTGACACGGCTCATAGCAATTGGGAGCGACTTGGCTAAGAGGGTTTATGGCACTTCTTTGGTCCTAGGTTCCTGGGGACAGAAGTATTTAGCCCTGTCCTGACTAATGAGCCTAGGTTATAGCGCCTTGACTCGCTCTACATTTAATCCTAGCTCGCTTTTTGTAAAGAAACGTAAAACGAGAAGTTGATATTTTTATTTTTAAATCAAAAGATTACGATAAAAGCGAAAACCTGTTCTGTAACGAGCTAGGTATTAATTTAACATAGAAATCCTAAAAAAATCAGTAATTCTGACTACCAGCACCCGATTTTATCTACCCCCGATTTAATCAGCTTCACATCAAAATTGATAATTGGTAGTTTGATGGCTCTAGCAGACGAAGAAAGTTGAATTCGAGTAAATCCTTACTTGAGCATATTTTGCAAATGTGCAGAAAATTTTTAATTTTTTTTTATTTTGCATTGTCAGACCTCCTTAAAGGAAATTTAAGCTAAATACAGGTAAACTTCGATATAACGTACATTTCGATTTAATAAATGTACGTTATATCGAATTGTACGTTATATCGAAGCATTGAAAAAACTCACAAAATTGTTGTTAATGGTACTTTATTTGGTAGAATTTTGACAAAGCGTAACTAATTTTTAAAATCTAACCTACTTAGCAGTGTGAAACAACTTTTCTTTTAAGAAAATTATTTTTAAATCTAAATTAAAATGCAATTATCACAGTTATATTGAAAATATTCTAATTCCTATCCTAATTATTAAGCCCTTAGTCAATTATTATTCTATTTGAGCTCGTAAAATGTTTTTTTTATATTCTGACTGTATACGTCTCATCAAATAAAAGCAATTTAAAAACTTGAATCATTACAATAGACTAACTGACTGATGGAAGAATTTTTGAAAATATTATTCATTCCGTTAACCAGTTTCCTAAATACCCAAACCGGTAGTAAACCGTGCACAGTTGTCCGTATAACTACAAATATGATACAATATGATAGGATACGAAAACAATCATTGGTCCTTGTAACCGGATTCAGGAGTCTCAGCAACCAGCAGAAAATTTTTGATAAACATCACTGTATTCCTCGTAGGTCGTGGGTCATATGATGGTAAACTTTAAAATAAATCATCAGTCCAGGGAACTGAATTCCGCAATATGCGATAACGGAGTTAAATGTGTCCGCATTACTTTCAATATGATTCGTAGATCATATGGTTGATGTAATTTGATAAGCCACACGTCGAGAATGATAAAAAGAATCTGTAATTCGAAGAACCTAGCTCCGGAGTTTCGTGAAGCAACTGTATCTGATTGTTATTAAGTATTTTTTATTGCACAGCATTCCATGGAACTTAAACATTGTAATTCAGCCCAGAGAATCAGATTTCGCCGTCCCGAAACCATCCTTCAATGGCCACACCAATATTATTAATTCTAGTTTTTCTTGTTTCCAGTTAGAACTTACTGATCATGTATTATTTATTAAGATAAATGGTTGGTTTAGATCAACTACGATCATACGCAAATAAACTTGGATAAAAACCTCTCGAAACCTTCAATGAAGTGACCAATTTCTAACATCCTCAATAGAAGCCCAATTAGTACGTTTTAAGATTGTGTATAACATATTCAATACTTAAAATATGGAATACATGCGTACTTGAAAAGAAATTGGGACAGAAAAATTCATTTTAAAATATGTACGTTATATCTAGGAAAAATGTACGTTATATCGAGTGACGCTATATAGAAGGTACGTTATATCGAAGTTTACCTGTAATCAGGAAAGGCTATGAGGCTATATCTAGGGACTAAAGAAGAATATTTTAAGAGCTTCGGTTTCTTAAAAAGTAAGAAAAATATATGTCCCGATTTTGTCAATGTCACCGTTTTATCACTGTATTTATACCAGACATACGTGTGAGTCCTAATTCCAAGCAGCAGTTTCCGCACGTTATCGATGTTCGCACGCCAACCACTGATTACACGGTGCAACAAAATAAAAAAAAATAATGTACTTCTAAAGTGGTCTGTATAACACAACTATAACACAAAACCACGTTTGATCAATTGAATATACTCTCAAAATCTTGATTTATAGCAAAAACAAAACAATTTTCAGGATTTTCAGCACGAAAAAATTATCTGCTCGGTCATTTTTCAACAGATTTTAATGTGTTAAATTAAGTGTTTTGGGAAGAAGAAGACCTTTCCAACGGTATGCTATGTTATGTACTTTTGTTAAAATTACTATGCGGTTTTGGGACAACAATATGAAAGTACCCATGATTCTGTGATTAGAAATTAGCTCGCATGAACTTTTAAGGGGACACTCTCAAATAAAATTTAAAAAAAAAAAATTTTTGTTTGATAACTTGAACTTTGAGCTTGAAATTGAAAAAAAAAATAACAGAAGTTATAATTATAGCATCTTGTACTGCGAGACAATACCTCACTAACCCCTTAAGAGTTCATGTGAGCAGGTTTCTAATTTAGAAAAAAAAACTAATAACTCCGCCATTCTTCAACCGATTTTGATGATCAATAGATCGTTGGAAGCGAAATCAGTGGAAATACACTGAAGTCTTTTTTATGCGGTTTTTTTATGCGGATTTTTTATGCGACTTTTTTTATGCGGATTTTCAAAGTTATGCGGTTTTTTTTATGCGGATTTTCAAAGTTATGCGGTTTTTTTTATGCGGATTTTCAAAGTTATGCGGTTTTTTTTTAATGCGGATTTTCAAAATTATGCAGTTTTTTATGCGAATTTTCAAAGTTATGCGATTCTTTTTATGCAGCTTCCTTTTAATTTCTAGGGCATCACCTGAAGCGACTTTTATCGAAAGATAGATCCTCGTGAATGCACATGCTTAAACAAAAGACATAAAATGTTCATATTTTCATTTTAGGTTATAAATTACTAGTCTTTGGGTTAAGGATATGAGAAGCATTCTTGATGCAGTGGAAATAAAAACAGAAAATCATTCGTTTTCGAGCTCTCCATCGAGACAGAGGTTGTTTTTTCTAGTCCGTAGTGCTGTGTGAGGCGATAAAGAATAGTTTTAATCCGCATTCAAGGTTATTTTGCCAGTTCGGTTCGGTCCTCAGTCTTTTGTTCGCGTGTGAGGATTAAACAATAGCCAGCTGTATAAGCTGGATCGGTTCGTCGTTGGACACCAGTTTAAAGCTAAGTGGTTTTTGTCTTTTGTAACACATTTATTGCTTTCTTCCGTCTGCGCGGGCGCTGACCCCGTGCGTTGACGTTTTCTATGGTTCCCTCTCCGGATGGTCAAATGGAAGTTGAATCGGGTTCAACTTCTAAGGCTCCCCCCCGGCCCAAATGCTATCCAGAACTCTCAACTGGTCCATTTGTGGTCTTCTTTCGGCCCAAGACTAAATCACTGAATCTTCTTCAGATTTCTAGAGACCTGACGGAACGGTTCTCGGCTGTGACCGAAATTTCAAAGGTCCGCTCGGACAAGATAAGGGTGTTGCTAGCCAACTCAAAGCAGGCAAACGATATTGCTTGCTGTGAGCACTTTACGCGGGATTATAACGTGTATATTCCGGCTGTAAGAGTACAATCCGAAGGCGTCGTAACCGATGAGAGTTTGACGTGCGAGGATCTGCTGAAGTACGGGGTTGGCCGATTCAGAGACCGCTTACTTCAGCCAGTTAAAATACTTGAGTGCAAACGTTTGCACTCAGTAGTAGTTGCGGGGGATGGTTCAAAAACGTACCCCCAATCAAACTTATCGGGTGACCTTCGCTGGTACCGCTTTGCCAAATTTCGTCCTCTTGCACAAGGTTCGTCTGCCTGTGCGTCTGTTTGTGCCGCGGGTCATGAATTGCACAAAGTGTAAACAACTGGGTCACACAGCCACCCATTGTAGCAACAAGGCCCGCTGTGGAAAATGCGGGGAGAATCATCTAGATGATTCGTGCAGTAAGCAAGCCGAAAAGTGTCCTTACTGTGCGGAGAGTCTGCATGATATCTCGGCATGTCCCGCGTACAAACTACGCGGGGATAAACTGAAACGTTCCCTTGCGGGACGATCCAAACATTCTTTCGCAGAAATGTTAAAGAATGCTACGCCACCATCCTCAGCAAACATCTATACTCACTTGCCTCCTGACGAGGGCGAGGCTGGTAACCCACAAGAGGGAACATCTACTAGGGTGCCTAGAATTTATAGGAAGAGGAGGAACACTCCCTCTCGTAAAGTTCCTTGTAAAGGCCAGAAGGTGTCCCTTGAGGGGGCTCCGAAAGTCACATCTATTGGAAGTGTTGCAACCAAACCGAAGCAATTAGCTCCTGGTCTCGGAGGATTAAGCTCAGAGAAGGAGTTCCCAGCACTTCCAGGAACATCAAAAATCCCAAGTGTTCCTTTGTTTCAGTTCGAGAGTAATCACAGCACTGGAATTATAAAACTCTCGGACATAGTGGACTGGATAATAAAAACTTTCAATATTACTGATCCTATTAAAAGTCTTATGTTAGCTTTTCTCCCTACAGTGAGAACATTTTTGAAGCAGTTGACTGCTAAATGGCCCCTCCTCTCAGCGATTGTATCCTTCGATGGCTAACTCATCGAACGAGGTCACGGATTTGATCACTGTTCTACAGTGGAATTGCAGAAGTATCATCCCGAAAATCGATTCCTTCAAAAATTTAATAAATAATTTGAGTTGCGATGCATTTGCATTATGTGAAACTTGGTTAACTTCCGACATAGAACTCAACTTCCACGACTTTAATATTATTCGCCTGGATCGAGACACCCCCTATGGAGGAGTGCTTTTGGGGATCAAAAAGTGCTATTCCTTCTACAGAATTAACCTTCCCTCGATAACAGGTATTGAAGTTGTCGCTTGTCAAGTAACAACCAAAGGCAAAAGCCTTTGCATAGCTTCCATATATATTCCCCCCAACACCGCGGTTGGGCACCGACGGCTACAAGACATCTTAGAATCCCTGCCAGCACCGCGACTAGTTTTAGGAGACTTTAACTCTCACGGTACAGCATGGGGTTGCCTCTATGATGATAACCGGTCTTCCTTAATTCAGGATCTTTGCGATAACTTCAATTTGACAATTTTAAACACGGGTGAAATGACACGGATTCCTGCTCCTCCAGCGCGCCCGAGCGCCTTAGACTTGTCCCTTTGCTCAACATCGCTGCGGTTAAATTGCACGTGGAAGGTAATTCCTGATCCCCACGGCAGCGACCATCTGCCGATTGTAGTCTCAATCAATAACGGTTCAAGGCCATTGAAATCAATCAATATTTCGTATGACCTCACACGAAATATCGATTGGAAGAGCTATGCTGCCGCGATATCCGACAACATCGAATCTACCCAAGAACTTCCTCCGGAGGAAGAGTACAGCTTTTTGGCTGGCTTGATTCTCGACAGCGCGAATCAAGCTCAGACTAGGCCAGTACCCGGCGCGAACATACAAAAACGTTCTCCCAATCCCTGGTGGGATAAAGAGTGCTCAGACGTGTACGCAGAGAAGGCCGCCGCGTTTAAGACCTTCCGGAACGACGGGTTACCCGCCAGTTTTCGACAGTACGCGACGTTAGACAAGCGAATGAAGAGTTTGATGAAAGCCAAAAAACGCGATTATTGGCGCCGGTTCGTCGACGGATTAACGAGAGAATCATCGATGAGCACTCTTTGGGGAACAGCCCGACGTATGCGAAATCGAAACAGTACTAATGAGAGCGTGGAATATTCAAACCGTTGGATATTCGATTTCGCCAAGAAGGTTTGTCCGGATTCCGCCCCGGCACAGAAGATTTACCGCGCCGCGTCTCCTCACGATAGCGCGAACGAAACACCTTTTTCGATGGTGGAGTTCTCACTTGCTCTCTTGTCGTGTAACAATAAAGCTCCGGGGCCAGACAGAATCAAATTCAACTTGTTGAAGAATCTGCCTGACTCTGCCAAGAGACGCTTGTTGAACTTATTTAATAAGTTTCTCGAGGCTAACATTGTCCCACTCGATTGGAGGCAAGTGAAGGTCATCGCCATCCAAAAACCAGGAAAACCAGCCTCCGACCACAATTCGTACCGTCCGATCGCAATGCTATCCTGTATCCGGAAGTTGTTCGAGAAAATGATCCTATCCCGCCTCGACAATTGGGTCGAAGCAAATGGCTTACTGTCAGATACACAATTTGGCTTTCGCAAAGGCAAAGGGACGAACGATTGTCTTGCGTTGCTCTCAACTGAAATTCAAATGGCCTATGCTAGCAAAGAGCAGATGGCATCAGTGTTCCTAGATATTAAGGGGGCTTTTGATTCAGTTTCGATCAACATTCTTTCAGAGAAGCTGCACCAGCATGGTCTTTCAGCGACTTTAAACAACTTTTTACTAAACTTGTTGTCGGAAAAGCACATGCATTTTTCGCATGGTGACTTATCGACATCACGATTTAGCTACATGGGCCTACCCCAGGGCTCATGTCTAAGCCCCCTTTTATACAATTTCTATGTCAACGACATTGATGAATGTCTTGACAATTCCTGCACGTTAAGGCAACTTGCAGACGATGGCGTGGTGTCTGTTACGGGACCCAAAGCTGTCGATCTACAAGGACCATTACAGAATACCCTGGACAATTTGTCTGCTTGGGCTATTAAGCTGGGTATCGAATTCTCCACGGAGAAAACTGAGCTAGTTGTATTTTCAAGGAAGCGTGAACCAGCACAACTACAGCTTCTATTAATGGGTCAAACTATCGCTCAGGTCTTCACAGTAAAATATCTAGGGGTCTGGTTCGACTCGAAAGGTACTTGGGGATGCCATATTCGGTATCTGAAACAGAAATGCCAGCAAAGGATCAACTTTCTTCGTACAATAACCGGAACATGGTGGGGTGCCCACCCAGGAGACCTAATTAGGTTGTATCAAACAACGATACTGTCGGTAATGGAATACGGATGCTTCTGCTTTCGCTCCGCTGCGAACATACATTTCATCAAACTCGAAAGAATTCAGTATCGTTGTTTGCGTATCGCCTTAGGGTGCATGCAGTCGACCCATACGATGAGTCTCGAAGTGCTGTCGGGCGTTCTCCCTTTGAAAAATCGATTTTGGGAACTCTCATATCGATTGCTCATTCGATGCGATATCTTGAACCCGTTGGTGATTGAAAATTTCGAAAGGCTTGTTGAGCTCAATTCTCAGACCCGTTTCATGTCCCTGTACTTTGACTACATGGCGCAGAATATTAACCCTTCTTCTTACAATCCCAACCGTGTACATTTCATAAATACTTCTGAATCTACTGTTTTCTTCGACACATCCATGAAAGACGAGATTAGTGGAATTCCGGACCACATACGCCCACAAGTGGTTCCAAACATTTTTTATAATAAATTCCGAGAAGTCGACTGTTCTAAGATGTTTTATACTGACGGATCAAACCTCGAAGGATCCACTGGCTTCGGTATTTTCAATCAAAAGTTCACCGCCTCCTACAAACTCAGTGACCCTGCTTCAGTTTACGCCGCAGAACTAGCTGCCATTCAGTATACCCTTGGAGTCATTGAAACATTACCCGCAGACCATTACTTCATCGTTTCGGATAGCCTCAGTTCCATTGACGCTATTCGCTCGATGAAACAAGGCAAGCACTCATCGTATTTTTTGGGGAAAATACGGGAGCTACTGAGTGCTTTATCTGACAACTCTTTCCAGATTACCTTGGTATGGGTCCCTTCTCATTACTCCATTCCGGGCAATGAGAAGGCAGACTCCTTAGCTAAGGTGGGTGCCTTAGAAGGAGACGTTTACGAAAGACCAATTTGCTTCAGCGAATTTTTCAGTATTACTCATCAGAGAACCCTCGAAAGTTGGCAAACTTCGTGGAGCAGTGGAGAGCTGGGAAGGTGGCTACATTCGATAATCCCTAAGGTATCGACGAAACCTTGGTTCAAGGGGATGGATGTGGGTCGTGACTTCATTCGTGTGATGTCCCGACTCATGGCAAACCATTACACGCTGGATGCACATCTCCGGCGTATTGGGCTCGTGGATAGTGGTATCTGCGCTTGTGGCGACGGCTATCACGACATCGAGCACATTGTCTGGGCGTGCACCGAGTACAGTTCCGCCAGGTCTCGGCTAATAGATACCCTGCGGGCCCGAGGAAGACCAACCAACGTCCCGGTTCGAGATGTGCTGGCAAGCCGCGATGTTCTCTATATGTCCCTTATATACACCTTTGTGAAAACCATCAATATACAAGTCTAACTGCCCCTTGTTATCTCCTTATCATTCTCAGAACGCTCTTCCACCTGTATCAAACCATCTGTATCGAATGAGCCAACAAACACGGGACCTACGGCACGAACATAACACGCTTAACTCGAAATGTAGCCGATCCACATCTGAGCCGTACTACGAAATCGTCTGGAAAAACCCCTGCCATCTTGAGGAGGACCACCCGGTGTCCCAGTACATGATTCCCTTGATGAAGGCCACCCGAGTTTGTAATCCATCCGTTGATCTCACGATGCCTGAAACTGAAATAATTTTCTCTCCCTGCCATCTTTGTCTACCCTCCCTCCCCTGACTCTTATACCCAGAAGTAACAGCCCTACCCCCCCCCCCCCAATATCATCACGAAGCATTTGGCTCTTCTTGTCTCTTCTAGTTTTAACTATTATATTATATAATCTCGTTGAAATTGCCCAACTCTACTACCCACAAAAATAACTATAATTACGAATCTTTACAAAATTCAATCATGCCCTCTAGTTATGCCTAGTTTTAAGTTAGTCGTAAAAAATTGTCCCCCTTAATTAAACATTATTTGCTCCAATAATCTCACTGATAAAAATGTCAAACCATATTGCCACAAAAACTAAATGACCCCCCTAATCTTACGAAAACAATATTATCCCCTTGTGTAGATATATAAGATAGCTATAAAATCGCATTAGTTTCATTTTAAAAAAATCAATATGTAATCCCCTAGTTTTAAGCAATTTAAAATGTAAAACAAAACAAAATTGGCACCTTTAAGCTAACGCAACGTGCCTTATCAAATAAACGATTTGAATAAAAAAAAAAAAACAGAAAATGACTGAATACCTTTTTACCTTTCTCATAATAAAACTTATGCAATCGGTCGGAATTTCGACTTTTTAACCGAGGCCCGCAGAGCCGAACCTCTTATACCATTCGACTCAGTTCGGCGAGATCGGAAAAAAGTCTCTGAGCGTGTATTTTTTTACTTGGTGATAAAACTTTTACGCCGACCCGGCACACGTTCAGTAGTTAGACCATACTACCGATTTCGTCCATCGTGTGCCAGAGTGAGGAACTCTGAACAGAGAAGATAACTCTGAACCCTATTCCTCTAAACTCCACCAAGAAGTCCGACATTTGCCTGATCCCCCGAATTCCATTTAACATGACTACTTCGGGAGGAGGCGTGCTAATGCACTTCACTTGATTCCAGGTCTAGCTGGTCGTGCTAGATTTCGCTTGTCTAATAACCGCCATATCAGTCCTGCACGGCATTATATCCTACATGCCCTCCTCTCTACGTTGACCAGTTGGATGCCGTGGCCGATCCGGTGATTCCGGTTGGGGGGGTGGCTTCCGGTTCACTGGTGCCCCGACGAACCTGGTGGTTTGTCGTGTTCGGTGCTACTCGGCGTAGTCCCTGACGGTGGAGCTAGCCTACCTCGGCGGAGAGTTCCCCGACGAAAGAATGTCTCACGCTACCGTTGACGGACGCGTTATTCTTCCTTAGATGCAGTCCGGCAGAATGCCGAGGTCAGTCCAGCGATTCCCGGTGGAGGATTGCGTCCGGTTCACTGCTGCCCCGATGATTCAAGCCGGCGATTCACTACGGACTACTCGGAGTAGTTTCCGACGGTGGATCTTTCCTACTCCGACGAAGAGTTCCCCGACAGTGGAAGATCTTCCGAAACCGATACTACCCGGGCAGATGCCGAGGTCGGTCCTACGATTCTGGGTGGAGGGTGACTTCCAGGTCACAGGCGCCCCGATGAGCATCTGTCGGAGCTACTTCCCGATCTATTCGAACTAGTCCCCGGCGGTGGGCCTAGTCTACTCCGACGGAGAAATTTCCCGACGTTGAAATTTCTCTCGAAATCGTTATCTCGATGCTGGTCGGTTAGGTGCCGAGGTCAGTCTTGTGATTCCAGGGAGTCACGGTTCCGATAGCATAAGTCATTAAGTGACTTTACGCTTGTCTGGACATGTCGCAGACTCAGGTGATTCGCATTTAATGCCAAAAGATCCTGACTCCTGCGTTGCAGAAGAAAAAGAGTTAAGTAGCCATGAAACTCTAAGCTTGCTCATGATACCCTACTCCACGCTTTTCTCTAAACTTTCTTACTTCAAATCCTTGCTCTTCCTTGAGTACTATGGCTCTTAATAATGAAAAATATTTCACACCTTATGTGTTTTTTATGCGGATTTTCAAAATCATGCAGTTTTTTATGCGGATTTTCAAAGTTATGCGGTTTTATTTTATGCGGATTTTCAAAGTTATGCGGTTTTTTTATGCGGATTTTTTTTATGCGGTACGTATCCCCCGCATAAAAAAAAACTTCAGTGTATGGACAAAAATAATACATTCGAACGATCTCACCAAAAGCCACCAATTCTTCAAACTTTTGACCATTCTCTCAATCGGCCCAGTAGTGCTCGATCGAATTCTCCGGTGAGTAATGTAAATTGCAACTGAAGTAGGGGAGACCGGGGCTGATTGGCCGAGTTTTGCTTTCGGAATTTCTGTACTCATTCTGGTTAGACTTTTTGAAAACCGGTTTGCGCTGTCATGAAGATACAACCCTTGAGCACATATGTAATTTTTTTCATTCATGAAAAAAAAATCAGGGAAAAAGTTATTAGTAAACAAATGCGGAAAGAAAAATCGGCCAACCAATCCCAGGGCTGGTGTAGATTGGCCGATTTTGGTAAAACAAGTTAAGCACGTCAAATGTATCAGTGGAAAACTTTTAATTAAAAAAAACATCGTTTTTCGTATATAGGTAAGTAAAATAAAATCCACTCTTAACTTTTTAGTCTTTTTAACCTTTTTGGACTTAGTTTTGGCAGCTTTAGTGAACTTTTTACCAGCTCTCGCTGATTTTTTCCTCCGCCAGCGTACGCTTACGTTTGATTTCACTTTTCTGCTCCTGCAATACTGCTTTTATTTGGGGAATCGGTCAAAATTTGAGTTGATCGGCGTTTACGACCTTGCCACTTCTTCAAATCAGATCGTGCAATCGCCTTGGGAAGAGGTCTGACATCTTCAGAGAGGCTTACATCTGCAGCAAATTCTATGCTAATGGACGAGTTATGTTCGGGGTTGGGTCGATCTGTGACAAATCCTGCCAGAAACTCCTCAGGAGAAAAAAATTCAGGATTGAAGGGCCCACGCCAAAGACTCTGAAACCAGCTTGGCATTTAATTCATAAAATATCGGAATCAACTTTTTTATAAACAATTTCCGACTTTTAATGATTCTAATCTCTTAGTTCTATTTGGTAATAATTTTAAATTATTTTTATTACTTATTTCTCGTGTATATTTTTCCTTATAATCATCAATATTAGCATAATATCAAATTTTGCTTTGAAAAAGTTTAGCATTTTACAAATATCAAAGTGCACATTACTCTACACTAAATTTACAACTCGGCCAACCAGCCCCGCACAGAACTCGGCCAACCTACCCCAATGTATATTTTGGAGAACAATCACAATTTATACAAACAAATTTAAGGTTACACTGGTAACCGTTATACCATTTTGTTGGGTTTTGAATACCCTTTCACTGCCCATGATCGCATATCAGTCCCATAAAGATAGGAAATCCCATAGAAAACGGGACAACTATGCGATCATGGGTAGTTCACACAGTACCAAGCTATTGGAAATCGGATGTAAATTTATTCGCGTTGCACATATTATTTTTCAGAAACAGAAATTTACTCACCAGTGCCGACACCACCAAAACACCTGAAATTACGTCGGTACATTGGTGAACTAATACTCCACCAAAATCACTATAGATGTCGCTACTGCGCATAATAACCTTTTCATAAAAGGCACTCGTCCAACCTGTCCCTTCGGCCAACCAGCCCCGGTCACCCCTACACCGATAAACTGGTGCTGATTCCAGTATAAAGGCTGAACCTTTCGCTACGACCGTGCAGACGCCATACCTTCTGTATTGCGGGTTTTCCTTCTACTTTTAATTCTAATTTCAGCACTGACCATCACCATTATTACGTTTAGTATATATTTTTCTTCTGAGCAAAAATACGACAGATTAAAAAAAATTATCAACTTTTGGACACAGCCTACTTCGATCCTCGTATTCGCAGCGATAATGTCGTATCTAAAAACTTGGAATTTCCTGGAAATGGCGTTGAAAATGTCATTCAAGCTGAGGATTTTTTTTTCCATACTGGAGATTATGGAAATTGCCGCCGTTTCTCGTTGATGCTTAATGCTGTCATGCTCAACAGTACCGTCTTTACGCATGGTCACACTGGGCCAGGGCCAGGGGCCCCGCGATTTTGGGGGCCCCGCACGTAGAATGAATATAAAACCATTCAATAGACTAATTTTCAAAAAAAATGCTTGTAACTTTTTAGCATAGGGGCAACTATATTGCCACTCTACGCATAATTGTATCGCGTGTATTGGGAATCCCATAGCACATGGGACAGTTATTTATTTATCATTGGACATAATAGTTCAAATGATTTGGGTGGAAAAAGGTCCGTTTGAGTTGGCCTCCTCCTACCAGGCGCCACCTTCAAATGGGCGTAAAAACCACTATCTTGTCGTAAGGTTAAATGGACAAAATTAAGTAAAATTACAAGTACCTGACCTGATTCTTATTACTAATACACATAATAATCACAGTAAACACAATCTTCTTATATTGTTTGCAAATATTTTCGAGGAGTCACCAAACTGAAAGGCACAATTAGCACGAGAAAAGGTTCGAATCATTGAAGACAGTGGTTCATGCAATCCAAAAGATGGAACCTCGACAATAATAATCATGTATCTCGTGTTCTCCTCGCTACTCGGAAATCTAAGCCGGGCAGCAATTCAGGCGCATCACATTCTCCGTTTAAAATTTTCATCAAGGTAGTAGCTTGCTGGATACTACGACGACATTCTAATGTCTCAAAATTGAGCAGTTGGCAATGGTCACGATTTGGTGGTAAATTTTGCTGGTCACGCCAAGACAAGTTCCTAAGAGCTAAGCGTACGAACATTTTCAGTACTCTCTCCAATTTTAAACACCAAGTTAGGTGATGCGGATTCCAAACCGGCGAGACGAATTGGAGAATTGGTCTGACCAATGCGCAGTATTGGGAATTTAGACAGTACGGATGCGTAAAATCCCGTGAAATCTTCGAAATGAGTCCCAACTGGCGATAAGCTTTCGCAATTATGTTGGTCATATGAGAGTTGAAGGACAGCTTGTGGACAAGAATTACACCCAGATCATAGTCTGCATTGACTCTCTGTAGTGCAACCCCATCGATACTGTAATCGAAGATTAACGGATCGTTCTTCCTGTGGAACGTTATCACGGAGCATTTGGCAATATTTACAGTAAGCTAATTCATTCCACACCACTTCACAAATCGATCAAATAGTGCTTGCAGTTGGTGGCAGTCCTCGGCTGACTGGATGACTAAGTACAGCTTAAGGTCGTCGGCAAATATGAGCTTGTACCCAGAATCTAACACTACTGTTATATCATTAAAAACAGTGAAAAAAGCAGTGGGCCCAGATTGTTGCCCTGCGGTACACCTGATCTATTGGTAAACGAAGCCGATATACAAGAGCCCAATTTCACACAAGGCGTTCTGTGCGCAAGGTAGGAGCGTAGCCGCAACGTAAGCTTGTCGGGAGCTTCTAAATTGTACAACTTCTTGAGAAGAATTTCATGGGCAATTCGGCCAAAAGTAGATTTAAAATCTGTGTATATAGTGTCCACTTGTGTTTTCTCCTCTATGAACACCAATGTAACATGTAGGGTTGTTTCCAAACGTCGGGGAACTTAGCCTGGTCAAATGATTGGTTCAAAATGCGAGCCAAAGCGACGGCACAGTGACAGTAGACAGCAGCTGGAATCCCATCCGGTTCAGGGGTGAAAGAGGTTTTTAGCTTTCTTGCAGCTGCTATTAACATTTCGGGTGAAATCGAAAAGGTGCTTAAGGCAGCGATACCTTTCGGAACGGTTACTAATGCGATATCGATTTCCTGATCAGATGCTAAACAGGGAGCAACGACGGATGCGAAATGATTGGCAAACAATTCACAAGCTGTTGCAGTGGACGACGCTGCCTTTTCATCGAGGTACACATTGGAAGGAACGCTGGAATTTTTCCGTTTTGAATTTGCAAAGTTCCAAAATCCTTTAGGATTAGTTCGTAAGTCTACTTGAACTCGTTATACTTACGATCTATACAGAACAGCGTTGAGATTCCGGTATTCTTCACTGGCAACGTGAATGTCGTGATTCATGGCAGGCGATTGTTTGCGACGAAGTTTGCTTTGGCATGCATTTCGTTTTCTGCGACGGACTCGCAGCCCCGATGTACTCCATGCCGAGGAAACACTCCCGTTTACTGGGAGATTATTCTGTAACCAGTCCTGAATTACACGGCAGAAGTTTATGGTCATTGTATCTGCATCGCTATTACCTAGATACGTCGATCAGTCCAGATGGAGCAAATAGTCACACAGCTCGGAAAATTCAATCTTACGATAATTCAGCAGTTGGCTAGCTGGAACAACTACCGACATAACCGGGCAACCAGGCGATTGCATCATGATAACTAGCGGTGGGTGGTGCGTGTCGACGTGCAGAAGGAGGATACTGACTTCTCGACCGAAATACACAATATTCCTTCGAGCAGAAAACTAGGTCAACGAACCGTCCGATTTGATTGGTATGCGTAAAGCGGCAGTATAGATCTGTAGCAGCTTGGAATCGCACATGGCACCGTATACCATGTGATCAAGTTGTTTAAAGGGCATCAGAGCGGTAGAAAACGAGGCACTGCATGACTATTAAACCAGTTAAAACGTCAATTCCACATTTCGATTCAAGTTTCAATTTATTTTTAACTACAAACATTTGGCACACTACGTATACAAAATTTTGAAGGTACCCAACCTTAGTCAACCAACTAGAAAACTTTGATTGGCAAGCGATTTACGGATGCGGAAACATATTTATTTCTATGTCATATTTGAGTCTGTAAATGAACAAATTCACATGGAAATGTCCAAAAGTAACTTCTTGAGGTCTTACGAAGACTCGACACTAATCGGTCGGATTTGGCAAGTTTCATTTTGCATGGTCAGTCCTAGACTGACACAATACCAATAATGTTGCTCTGTAATGCATCCGCCTTATCTAGAATAAATAAACCATCTTGTAGACAAATGTCATGAAATCCCAATAAAAAAGTTGAAAATGGCCTTTTTAAAGTGTTTACACACATACACCCTGACTTTCCCCTAGATTTGAATAAATGAGTCACGGCAATGTGCATGTGTTTCAGGGTATTTGAAGAACATCGGACATTTGGTAGCGTAACCCAACCCCGACATTTCTTCTTCTTGATGGAAGCACTCTTAATCCTCAAACAACGTCTACCAACTACGAAGGTCAGATTACATCGTCTGGGAATACTATAGCGTAGTTAATAAGTCCATGACGATATTTGGACATCGGCAACGACACCAGGTTGTGGAAATCTAAATTCGTCTTTGTTCTCAGTATAATTTAAATCCCACTTTATTTTTAAAGTAATGTCAACACGGTTCACAGATTTGGTTTAAATTTGGAACAGAGCTTCAGGGTGGTATGGAGTGGAAACTGTACCGAAAAGCTGGGATTTTTTTTTTGATCATCATACTACTACAGCTGCTTATAGCTTTTCAATTGTAGGCGCCCCCTATCTCAAGAGTGCCCAGGGGCCCCGTGTAGTCTTAAGACGGCCCTGATGCTCAACCTAATATTTCTAAAGACTCGAAGGACAGTACGATGCATAATACGATATAAGTTCATTGATAGTTTAAAATTATCTTTCATTTATTGCACAGATAAACAATCAACTATTGAATAAACAATCAATGATCGTCAATTATGGATTTTGTTGGTTTGTAGTTTTTAGTGTTTATTGGCTAAACTAAAGAACTTATTAATATGGATCACATAATTCGAAAATTCATGTTGTTTAATTCAGTTTGTTTATATGACCCGACACGTTGCGTTAGCTGGACGGCGCCAATTTAATTGCTTTTCAATTCAAATTCGAAACGCAATTTAAATGTTATGGACTGCTTATTAGAGGGATTCCATGAAAAATCGGCCGACCACAAAATATGACCATTGTCGATTCGAACGAAAATTTGCAGTTGTGTTTGGTTAATATCTCCATGATTTTATCTGCCAATCGCAATATTTTGATTCAAGAGCAATTTTTCAAAAGGACTAGACGTTTATAGATGCATCAATTTAAAAAAAAGATTACTGTATTTTATTCAACAAAACTATCTGAGAATGAGTTACACGGAATTAATACTTCTGTACGAAAAAATATACAATGAAAAAAAGTTGTGTCATTTTCCACAAAAATAAAAATTTATGTTAAAAATTTAAATGGCAAAAAAACCATTTTTTTATTTTTTGCCAACAGAAACCTAAAGAGAAAAGAAACATTTTGAATGTGACTGCATAATGGAGCACTTATCGGTAAAAAAGTTTTTTCTAACAATAACTTTACACAGGTTTTTTAAATTTCATACTAATTGACACTAATACTAATTGAAACTGTAATTTTAATACAGAATATAATTGTAAGTATAATTATAAATCAAAAACAAAAATCTTCCAAAATGCGATAGTTTTTGAGATATTTGGAATTTTGCTCAAACAAAAACAATTAATTCGTGTAATTATGCCCTTTTTAAACACTATTCGCGTTACGCCATTTTAAATAAGAAATGCTCATAACAAAAAATTTCCGAAATGTAGTAGTTCTCGAGATACTTTAAAATTTATTTTAACAACATTGTTAAACCAAAATTGTTGTTTTTTACCGATAAGTTCTCCATCATGAAATCACATTCGAAATATTTCCTTTCTCTTTAGGTTTGTGTTGACAAAATATTAAAAACTTTTAAAAATTGGTTTTCTTGCAATTTAAATTTTTAACATAAATTTGTTTTATATATTTTTATACAGAAGTATTCATTCCCTCTAAATCGTTCTCAGATAGTTTGGCTGTATAAAATAGGGTAATCGAATTTATTTTTTCGAAAATGCTACATGAAGAAACTTTTAAGCCCTTTTAAAAAAATCTTATTGACTGTGGAAAATGTTTAGTCTTCCATGCCGGTGAAACGTGTAAAGTTTCATCGGAATCGAAGATAGTCGGTCGCGATTTCAAAGATTTTCGGGCAGTTCTTCGTAGAATTCCTCTTTAGTCTCATCAGAGTCCGACACTGACTTAGCACCGAATTGACGCTAGAACCAAAAAGAGCAGCACAAACTTGTGTTCCTGGACAAACAAGTAGATTTCCTGCAAGATAAGAATTCGGCTACAGAGACTCGGTCAAATCGAAACATGGCTCGGATTAGCAAACCAAGGCAATCTGCATAGTGGCATATTTCTCCCCAAGGAAAATAAAATAGACAAATGCTCTCTATGGAGAAAATTAGGTAAACCACATTTGCACGCGTAAAGCGCTTTGTAAGTATCGGATTCTGAGGAAACAAAGTTGAAACACAATCCATAACTTAATTAGCCATAGGTTTTTAGCTTTTCTCGTGCAAAAGTGGTTTACCTAATTTTCTCCTTAGGGAGTAAAATTTAATTTTCGCTCCAATTTTTTTCTCATTGGAGATAAATGCACAAAAAGAATTACAAAGTGAAATTATTTACAATTTGAAAATATGTTTATATTCATTCTGGTTTTTAGACTTAAACATAGGAGCACTTATTAATATAATATACTTATCAATATAGATATAGAGATTAATTAAATTTTAGTTCAAGAGAATTACACAGAGCAAAGTCGAAAACTTTGCATGGTATTTTGCCGCGTTTGCAGGCGCATCGCTCCGCTTTTACTATGACAGAATTAAGAATTCTACAGGCATACTTTATAGAAACAGTTCGGATGCATTCGCATCGCCTACTGCAACCGCATAGCTTTTGGCAGTGTATTAATTCATAAATAGGTTTTATAGTATTAGTAGAATCAAAGTAGTATAGGCTGAGTGGAAATTAATCACGTGGAATCAATAAACGTAAATAATAAACCTTCGTTGCGCTTCCCATCGTTTCGTGTCCATCGATTTGTTGCAAAGAAAGTTTTCGTCTTTACGCAACGAAAGCACAGATTGTTATCATGCACGCATGCTACCGCAAACAAATTAGGTATACAGTCGAGATTCGCTGGTTGGGCCACACCCTCTGTCCAACTAACGAATTTGATTCGCTAGTTGGACCGAAAATGTATCTACTTACATCTTTAATTATTGTCAGTTTGATTGTCAAAATGACTTTGACACGAGATTTTGATATTCAGATGCTTTTTAGTTGGACATTGATCCAACTAGCGGAGATCTAATTAAAAAGCGGTCCAGTAAAAATGACCAACCAGCGAATTACGACTGTACACATTTGCCTCAAACATTTAACCCAAGCGAACGGTGTATTGCATTCCGAAAGATTATGCAATATTAACTCCCAAAAGAGAGAATTGAATTAAACCAATTTGCACATTAAGGCCAAAAAAACCGAACCTCCATCTCGTCAGTAACTAACATTAACTGGGTGTCTAGTTAGACGATGTATCTAAACTTGTACCCAAAATAGCACTAGTCAGATACAAAAAATTCCAAACCTTTCACACGATATATATAAACATCTAAAGCAACTGACTTATCCCGAGTGACGTCCCGGAAAGCTAACTAGACTCGATACATAACAAATCAAACTTGGTTTGAAGTAAAGTTTTGAGCCCTCATTGCGCAAATTTTTTTAATTCAATTTTCCCTCTTAGGAATTAATATTGCATAATACCAGGCGTTTGGCTCCCTAGCCAAACGACAAGAGTTCGTTTTCACTTTCTTGTCATCAAACCCAGAGTTTCTGCATTTGCTTCCCGGGACATCATTCGGTACAAGTCAGTTGCTGTAGACGTTCACATATCGTCGCTGTTGTGCTATCTTATGACAAACGCCATTTTGGGGTAAACTGAGTTAGATATGCAACATTACTAATATGATAATTCTCTACAAAATGGCGTTTTCAGAATTTTGAAATTTTGCTTGGTTACTGAGGTATAACAAAAAAAGTGATGAGAAATTGCCAGTTTTTTGCTTTAATTCACTGTATCTTGGGATTCGCTTAAGTAATGTTGAAGTTTTAGATGTTTTTATATATAAAAATATCTGAGGAATACAATGGCATAATAATTTTTAAAATAAAAATACACGTATTGCGAGAAATATGCAGTTTTACTTTTAAATTGGCAATATTTCATGTTTGGCAACACTGTAGTTAAAAATTACTATTTTTTGTAGATTGCTTGCTCGATTTCCTTCAAAATGCATCTCATCGATTGTTTCTAGGCCGAATAAAGCCGAAGATATTAATAAAAGTTAATAATTGATGCTTTTTTTCTATGGAAAATTTTCCATGCACAATTATGACACGCCATACAAATTTTGTCATCAATACACGTCTACGACACGTGTGAGTGCGACTTTTGTTTACATTTATAGTGAAAACTCGCAACATAGTCAACCGAACTTCGTGGTATTTGAGAGTTTAATACAGAATAGATAGAAGCATTAATTGTCTTCTTTGAATTGTTTTTACCATTTATAAGTTTCAAGATATTCAATCTCAAACTTTAAAAATCGTTTTTCTCGAAATGTGCTAAATGGCGCTTGTCATAAGATAGCACAACAGCGACGATATGTCGTGTGAAATGTTTGGATTTTTTTTTGTGTCTAACTAGTGCTAATTTGAGTACTAGTTCAGATACTTCGTCTAAATTGCGAAACAATGCGTTTGCCTGCTTATCACTAAAACAACATAGATAAATGTACTGCTAATTTAATATTTGCTGTTGATTCAGCTGTAGATCAAGTAATTGTTTTTTTGTCTGTAGTTTTCGAAAGCGCTTTTCTCAATCGTGTCTGTTCCAGCAGCTGTTGTCCACGGGAAACTTCGGTTTGTTTTTTTTTATTTTATATCATTACTGAAACCATATCAGTATGGAATTTCGCTTGTTGTCGTACTTGCTCCTTCGTTGTCCGACAGTTCCAAAGAAAACAGAGCCGCAAACTTCTTCTACTGTAGCAGTAAGGCCTGCAATATCGATCACTCTCTCTTCAAGAGCTGCCAGTTCAATTAATTTATTAGAACCGCCTTTTTCCGGTTATTGACCAATGTTTTTTTTTCAAATTGAATTTCCATTCAAACCATGCCGAAAATTAAATGATCCGATTTTATTTTCACTGCTTTAGTCATATTGAGGTAAGCACCTTTTTCCACCCTTCAGGGTCTTTTGTAGATGGACCGAGGCTGTTCAAGTGTGTAGTTAGGATCTCCCAAAACGATTTAGCATCGAACCGTGCAAAACCCTTTGCTATGTCCGGTCGATCCTGTAGTGCTTCCACAATTTTCAGCATTCCATCAAAACATTCCACAGAGAAAAAATAAATTTAATCTCATATATCAAAACACCCATAAAATACAATGAAATTAATCCAACGTGAGCTGCATCCCAAACTCACGCTATTGGACAATAAAACCTGATTAATGCGAATTATCATAAATCCCGCCCCCATATTCAACCTCCCATTTCCGTAGGCATCGATCTGGTTCTACCACTGTTTACGAGAGCCCGGTTCCCGCGCGAAATCCGAAAGCAACGCAACAGTCCGTTGATGAATTATTGCGCTGATGATATTTATCCCAAACTGGCGCACTTCCCGAGTCTGGCCAGAGGACATACATCCCATTCCCAATAGATTGAAGACATATACACCGACGGAAGGTTGGCAGGCAGAGAAGCGAAACAGAACTTTGCATTATAATGATTTCCCGGATGGATTCGCCTTCGCGGGGAGACTGATAATTGACACTGACTTCTACAGGCTGATGCTGTTGAAGGCACAGTATCCTAATTTCGGTGCTTTTCGTTCGTTGTGCGGGTGGTTTGCTTAGTTCTAAATTTTTATGACGTCCGAGTTTCGAAGCATATCGTAAAAATCATGTAGGCCTATGTGCGTGCTCTGGGTTTATTATTATTACACATTTTGGCGTAGGCACTGGGTTCAACTGAACCCTTTGAATTACCGTAGGTACCTACCTGATAATGTTGACGGAAAGCAGGTACTGCTCAGGCATAGCTTCAATCTGAAAATGTGATGCAAAGGGACTGCGTTCGGACACGCAATTTTTTGTTTGGTTGTTAAACTTGACACAGCACTACTAAAAGTATATACCTACCTTCATAGTAGCTCGGTTGGGCCGACAAGGTTCCATACCGAAACAAACGCAGAAAATATTCATGATTACGCACGATTTATGAAAACGTAATTTTTGCGAGTTTGTTTTGCTACCAGCATACGCTAAAACAAATAACCTTGTCGAAGATTTATTGATGCGAAAGAGGAAACACAATTTATCACTTCTATAAAGTACTGGAAATGGTTACGGTTGGCGTAATTTAAAGGGTAGTTTCCATCATCGTGCGTGCAGCAGAGTGGCGCAGTGGAAGCGTGCTGGGCCCATAACCCAGAGGTCCGTAGATCGAAACTACGTTCTGCTAGATTCATTTTTTTATTATTTTCTTGAACACCACATGCTGAAATAATTCTTACTGTGTTCTCAAAATTGATCGCATGAGTAATAGTGGCAAGACTGTTTTGCTCGAAATTGTCTTTAAATGTTTAAGAGTCTGTTGACTAGAAAAATGTGTTAAACGTTGATTTAGCGTTTAAAAGGGAACAAGCCGTCACTCTTTTAACGATGCGATTAGACTTTTTACAGGCATGAATCCATGAAATAACAAAGCAGGCCGTAATACTTGAGAAAGGCAAGAAAAAGCTAATGGAATTTTCTTTTCGTTCTAGTTAAATGATCGCTAACCTGCTAAAAATCAGATGTATATTTGAATAAAAGTAGAGAAATATGTTAAAACTACCCTTTGGATTCGAGTGACGTGTCAGCCGTTGGGAGAAAAAGTACTCCATTTCTTAGTCGCCAATTTGTTGCCAGTGTTACGCACCTTCAATCAGCTTTGAATGAACATCGTACAGGCTCTGTGTTAGAGTTGGGACAGAAAAAGAAAACAGGAAGTCGTTCCAATCGCAGTTGGAAACAAATTAATTAGTACTAAGATGTGATTTACGAAACATAAAACCAAAAAAGGGCAGCTACACGCTCACTTTCTCTCCTCAACCTGTACACCCCCTTCATCCAACCGCGCAACCACCCACGGGCACGGGGCTCTGCAGCACAATTCACCGGCAACCAACGGTAAAGGTCAATCACACTCCGGCTGCTCCTTTTTCTAACTGTGAATCATCAGTTTGACCGGGTAGCTCCTTCGATATCGTTCCCACTGGCGGAGGCCAAAATGTAGCAGTCCTGTTTCGGGTATCGTAGGTTGTAAACATTTAGGAAAAACACAAAAGAAAAACGGAAGAATGATTTCTTTCTCGCTATGGGAAAAGTTTATCAATTGAAAAAGGATCGTCGCACAACTGTTGTGCGTGTGTACATATGTATGCTGTTCGGTGTCCTGTAGCGTGCCGGCTGGTGTCATGTTAGTGACAAACATCTAGTATTAAGCACCGATGTGCAGTCCAGTTGACCTTTACCTTCGGTTACCGCTGAACACTACCACAAACCCAAACGAAAGCGCATATTGTGATGAGTGGGGGACAAGGAGTGCTGGGAGTAGGAATCTGATTTCACGCCTATGAGTGTCCTTCTTGGGTGACCGAACAAAACCCAACTGATATCTATGTCGCAATTTTTATTATGTCTGTCTGTTTTGTTCACCCTTACACTACCAACGGCCGACACATTTGCGTTTAGGAAAGGAGCTGGCTGACGCCCACTCAAATATGCCCTTTTTGGTAGACGAATGCCATGATCGGCAGCTGAGTAGCCGAATTTACCGTTTGATGTTTGATCTTCTGGTATGGAAACTGTCTCTGGTGGTGGTGACACAAAAGTATCGCATTCGGTTTTATCACTGGAAGGACAACTTCGAATCCATTTGAGGTTGATTGGTGTTAGGATAGTTCCGACGAAATGCAGGAAGTATAGCATTTGCAAGTAGATTAGGGACAGTATCGGGCATGGTGACCGGTTCTTATTTCCGCATTCGCACGTCGTTAGTATCGTCTTCGATCAGTTTGTGATGAACATTACTAAGTGCCTGTACGTTTTGTAAGTCAGTGAAGATGTCGTGAATCGAAAAAGTGGAGTATACATGTAATGAAAAGGGAGAAAATAAAATCGGGAAGTGTTGTAATAATTCACATGATAAAAAATACAATTATCACCATGACTTACACGTAGAATTACATAAATAATCACAACAACCCACGCTTATTCAAATTAATTCGAAATTATTAGTTATTAGCTTTTTTGAAAACGGCATTGGTTAAAATTACAAAAAAAGTGATTGAAACATGCGTATCTGTCGATACTGGTGGTGTGAATAATTGAATAATAAAGGTTTAAAAAGTCTTTTCTTGTTAAGCACAAAATTACTCAATCGTTACGTTCTCGCAATTAAGAGATTTGTGCCTTACATTGCGAGTCCCATCATTTTTATTATAGAAGGAGAGATGAAACAAGTAGGAAAATAGAACACAGTAGTACAATACTGCCGTTATATGCATGGTTGTCCCATGTATATAGGAACTCCCATAGAACATGAGGCAAACATAGAACAACAAAAAAGATCTCAATTCACGAATGAATACAGTCGGGTCTCCTACTAAGCGATTAACTGGGGGCGTGAAAAAGGAATCCGCGTTGTAGGATACCCATAGCTTATGGGATTTCGACTAATTGGGGCTGTAGCCGATTATTCATTCGAACATTGCTAAAAGTGGGAGCCAAACTTTTTATTGTTTACAACCAAACGTGTCAATGGGAAGAAACGGCGCCTTTGTTAGTTATATTTTCCCTATACCGCAACGACTAGGTGGCTTTTGCGTATAATTAGCAAAAAAAAGATTGGAGTAGCTAAATGTCAAACATCAACTGATCGAACGCGGCGTGATTTGTTTTGTGTTATCTGCTTAGTGCATTATGTTGAATAACGACAAATTAATTCATGTAGGGTAACTGTGCCGGATCATTATATTCAGCCAGCAAAATCTTTGACACGAAGGTAGCCTGCGCTGCGTGTCTCCCATGTGTTAAAGTATTAAGCCCTAAAAGACGACAGCGGTCTTCGTACTGTGGCAGGTTTAACGGATGGTTCCACGGCAATTGACGTAACGCATATCATACGAATTTACGCTGGACTGCTTCAATGCTCCACGTAGATTGATAATTGCACTAGACGACGTTTACAAATTCCAACTACGGGCGCAACAATGAGCAATAAAGAGCCTTGGAACACAGTAGATCCCGAAAATCGTTAGAAATTTTGAAAATACATCCCAGAAATCGATTGGCATTGTCGATGGTCGCTGAGACGTGAAGAGTGTACGTTAGTCTTTCATCAAGAATGACTCCTAGATCCTTCACGTGGTCAACGCGTTGAATAGTGAAAAAATTAATGGACCTAGCGTACTACCTTGAGGAACTGGTGAGAAGGATACTGAAACCATATCGCCAATTTGAACAACAACTTTACGGTGTACAAATTAAAAACGAAGTTAATGACAGAATCTTGTAGAACGCCCTAGCTTGTCAAGCATTGTTAACAGTAACTCATTATTAACTCTGTCAAAAACTGCCGTTAGATCTATGTAAATAGTGAATATACGCAATTTCTTGAACTTTGTTCCGTGCAAATTGACGTGACGCTGACGAGATTCGTCTGGACTGAACGACCGGGGAAAATCCGTGCTGAGATGTACTGATGTAGTGTCGACAAGCAGAAAACAACGCTTCGTTGATGATTAATTCAAACACTTCAGATTCGACTCCTAGCGAAGTCATTCCGCGGTAATTCTCATTGTCACCCTTCTTGAATACAGGAAACATTACTGAACATTTCCAATCCTCAGAAAGGCTGAAGCGAAAGATTAAAAATATATGCAAATGGTGTTACTAGAAGGGCTGAACATTTTTTCAATGCAACTGAAGGTATAGCGCTGATGCCGGGTGAATAAGATGTCTTGGTTTTCCGGATTGCAAATATAACCATTTGTTCAGACAGAACGCCACGAGAAGCATTTTCGAGTTCGATTGCGGTTGGAGAGTCAGTTTAAAAAACACTAGAGAAGAATCTGGCAAACAGCGTACATTTCGCCACAGTTGTCGTAGCTTCTTCGCCGTCGTAGTGTATCCTTGATGGAAGTGCAGTTTCTTTTCGCTTCGTGTTGACAAATAACCAAAAGCCCTTCGGGTTACAACGTAGATTAATCTGGATGCGGTTTACCTACCGTTTGTACAGAAGCTTGTTGTAACAACGATACTCATTACTGGCTAAAGTGAACATGCGCTTAGAGAGAGAACACCGTCGATTTGTGTACCCATGTAGGGTTTTTGCTCGAGTACCGTTTAGCCTCCGAAGAGTGACGTTTGACCAGGGCGGCTTACTAGGAGGCTGACATTTAGGCACTAAGGTTTCAACACAGTTCAGTAATAGTCGCTTGTAGAGGGCAACTGCAGCATTAACACTCACTTGGGCATCAGTCTTGCAAAAGTTGAGACGGTCTACAGAAAGAGTTTCTAAGTACTGAACTGAGCGAATAATAGCTATTGAAATTTCAAGTGCGGGATGAAAGCTGCCAAGTGGAACAATGACGCTGGATGTTTCATTGACGGGACACACAGGTATAATATTCTCATTAACAAAGACGAGATCCAGAAAGCGATCCAGATTGGTGGTTAAAAATCATTCTTACTTGACTTAGTCCGTTGAAAGCAATTTTGTCCAGTAGCAAAAGACTGGCGATATTAGTTGTCGAAGTTGCCGGACCTGGGTAAGCGTATCCATGTCGTGACGGCACACAAATGAACCCTGGCTGATTGATAACGCCATCCGCGTCAGATTGTGAACAAGCGTTATTCACAGCATCAATATGAAGTTGCACGATGTTACAGTCGAGTCGCTTTTCAGGAGGGATATAGACAGCACCAATATAGAAGTTCCTCGATGGAGTAGTAATTCTAACCCAAACAGCCTCAACACTCCTCTACGATCACGAATACTGTTGCCACTATTTCGATCCGCACGGCATGCGGTGTAAGCATCGGCGAAAAGCTGCATCGATGCTATCCTTGCATCCAAGCCATGTTTCGTAGTCACCATTTACAGAAACTAAAAACACGTCGTCTATTTTCGTCTTTAGCCCTCTGGCATTCTGGTAGTAGATCCGCAAACCTTCTCAGTGTTATGTGCCAAGTGTCCTGCCACACACCAACTTTCAGAACTGCGGGCTCCGATGATCAGCAACACTGCGAATGGCGTGGGGGGAGCAGGTGGGAATGACTGAGTCATGACTGTTGTGTCCAGCGGTTGACTGCAATGGGAGGCATACAGACCGGACAGATGCGATGCAATCAAAATTTTCATTTTGCCATAGAAGATTCACTGCAGTGGTAGAGTCGATTGAGTTGTGTTCATCAGCAGATTGTAAGTGAAATTTACATTGAATTTGTCACACATTCACGGAAGTAGATGTTCTCCGACCAAGTGTCTTTGGACAGAGCCTTATCGCTGTATGATTTGCTAACGCCAACTTTGAAGGTAATGAAGCTCAGAGATTCCTTGTCCTTAGGAACTAGACGAACTACTCTCGGTTGCAGATCCTCCTCCAGAAACCTCATCATCCGTCGTGCTGGGATCGAATGCTGACAAGTAAACCCATAACAGCTCATCAACTGGAGATGTTGTTTTCATCGTTTCAAACGCAGCTTTGGATCCACGAATATTAGGGAATTTTGCTTTGAGCGGATCATTTTTTCGTTTGCGCTTAGGCGTGTTTGAAACTGGATCATTGGGTGACGAGCCCATTTTCGCCATGTTTCTACTATCACGCTTCCCATTTGAAGCTGTTGGTTAGAGCAGTGTCTGCCATCTTTGTTCAACGCATTGACTCAAATGGTAGCGCAACAATAAGGGCACTCGATTCGAGTTTTCGTTGCACTCAAACACGAGCATTTAACTGTTTTCGGCGCATTTGTGTTATTATCTTGGTTCTTAACAACGAAGCAAAACTGTTGATGTTAATTTTTACGCATTCCATTGATTGTAGGCCAAGAAATTAATGAATTAGTGAGACACCCTGCTTAGTATAGTGAAAATAGGCACTTTACCCTATGTAGCAATCCGTTTCCAAGACGTATTTACGGTTGGATATAGCGGTTTTGACTCAACTTTAACCGAGAGCGCTTTGACGACATCTTTCAGATCAGTTATGTCATTCTTTATAGATTTCAGGGAACTGTAGTCGGGCACTATGTCGCAACAACTAATCCATACGCCCCATCGGCATACAGACCAATCTGTCTGATCGACACGACTGGCAAACTGCTTGAGAGGATCATCCTCAACAGGCTAACCCCTGGCGGCCTGTCAAGCAACCAGTTTGGCTTTCGGAAGGGTAAATCCACAGTGGACGCTCTCAACTCAGTGATAAAGACTGCCGAGATAGCGATCCAACGAAAAAGGCGAGGCATTCGATACTGTGCGTTAGTGACACTTGACGGGAAGAACGCATTCAACAGCGCAAGCTGGGATGCCATCGCGCTCTCGTTACACCGGCTTAGCCTACCGGTGGGTCTGTACCGGATCCTGGAAAGTTACTTCCAGAACCACGTACTGCTATACGAGACCGATGCCGGTCAGAAAAGGGTTCCGATTACCGCCAGAGTCCCACAGGGCTCGATCCTAGGCCCGGTGCTATGGAACCTCATGTATGACAGGGTTCTGAGACTGAAGTGCCCTCCTGGGGTCAAGATCGTCGGCTTTGCTGACGACGTAACCTTGGAGGTCTACGGAGAGTCAATCCCTGAGGTAGAACTAACCGCAGAACACGCGATCAACATGGATGAGCGCGAGAGGCCTGGAGCTCGCTCATCATAAGACGGAGGTAGTTATCGTCAACAACCGCAAGTCGGCACAACAAGCAGTTATCCATGTGGGAGAAGTCGCGATCACTTCACAGCGAAGTCTGAAGTCTCTCGGAGTCATTATAGACGACAAGCTGACCTTCGGCAGCCATGTCGACTATACATGCAAGAGAGCGTCGACTGCTGTTGCGGCTCTATCGAGAATGATGTCCAACAGCTCAAAGGTGTGCGCCAGTAGACGTAGGTTACTGGCAGGCGTTGCCGTATCTATCCTCAGGTACGGCGGCCCGTCATGGTCAAGAGCACTGAGGGTAACCACTTACCTACAGAAACTGGAGAGCACCTACCGCGTGATGTGCCTCAGAGTGATATTTGCCTACCGCACGGTATCACACGATGCATCCTGCGTGATAGCGAGCATGATGCCAGTCGGGCTGGAAATAGAGGAGCCCGCGAGCGCACCAGGGTGACCTCGGTCGCCAGATGGCAGCGTGAGTCGGACAACTCCTCGAAAGGTAGGTGGACCCACCGGCTGATACCTAGCATATCGAGCTGGGTGGGAAGACCCCATGGGGAAGTTCACTTCCACCTGACACAATTCATGTCAGGCCATGGCTGTTTCCGACAGTACCTCCACAGGTTCGGGCACGCGGAGGTCCCAGCCTGCCCAGACTGCCCAGATGTAGACGAAACTGCCGAACACATACTGTTCGTATGTCCGTGGTTCGACGTCGAAAGAAGAGCAATGCTTGACGTCTGTGGCTGGGACACAACCCCGGATACCTTTATTCAACAGACGACGGGCACGGCTAACTAGTGATTGGTTAGTTGGAGCGAAAAAGGCCGAGCGCAAAAAAGGGAGTGAATGGTCTGTTCATGCTGAGGCAGGTTTGGCGCTGCGACTGGCAACCGCGTAAAGGGTAAACCCAGCCACCCCGAAGCAAGGCAGAAGAGCGAGTGTATAGGCGTATAAGTGGACTGCCTCATGCCAAGATGGGAGGGTCGTAGCGTAGTATGTTGGGACTTAGCTATCGATGCCTCGTGGCGTGGCAGAGGAGTGAAAGGCTGAGCATCCAAGTCAGTCTCACACGGCATGTTAAGGGTGAGCACAAAAGTCAGCCTCACATGGTATGGTAGAGGCTAACACAAAAGTAAGCCTAGCAAGGAATGAAAAAGGTGAGCACAAAAGTCAACCTCATGTGGAGTGTTTGAGAGTGAATCAAGGTGCGATAGAGAGAGCACCCAAGTAAGCCTCATACAGGACGTATGAACGCGTGAGTGAGAGTGAATGAGTACATTAAGTACAGCCATCCCCCCAGAAGTAATACCGAGAGGTAGTTCCTGGGAGGAACGATGGCGGAGCCCAATGGAGTTTAGTCGGTATTAATGGCAGCGTCACCATTCGAGCCCGACACGCCCCCAGTACACCCCGTGCGGTAGCTTGGACACCTACCAATAGCACGTGTACTGGGCTAGGACGTAAAGGTCTTTTCCATTGTAAAAAAAGTGCTTTGTCATTTGAGCTAGAAGGATGTTTATTGGAAATTGCCGGTAGAATGTCGATCGGACCGAAATCCTTTGGTTGCGTTGAATTGAAAGATTTGGGGATAAGGGTGATAATTCCTTTCTTCCAGGTAATTAGAAATGAATTTGTGTCGATTGAGTAGAACAGATGAGAACAGATAGCGAGGATAAACGGACATAGGAGTTTGATAAAGGAGATAGGAATATCGTCTGAGCCTGTTGCGTTTGTTTGAATTTCGTAGATTTTTCTGCAGATTTCATTGTCGTTCGTGTGCCGAAAATCCAAATTTTGCAAGGAACTGTTGCCTATGACCTTCTACGAAGAATTGGTCAGGGTTTTTAGCAACGGTTCTAACGTATGGCGTATTTTTGTGAGTTGTTGTAAATTGCTTCCCTTCTTAAGTTATCCCAGAGTTTTTAGCAGGCAGATTTGTGTTAAACTGTAGTTCTGAGTAACTGTTTTTAGCTGCGAAGATGAGTATATTAGCTCTATCACGTTTGCTAGCGTAGTCCTGCCATTGCATGTCGTGGTATGTTCTATTTGAGCTACGATGATAGAGAGCGAAAGCGCGATCCCTTCGCTTAACTGCTTGTTTACCTTCCGGTGTAATCCATGGTTGGTTGATCGCATTGATCGAGGACAACTAAGGTTCTTTCTGGAGCAAGCTGGTGCAACAGGCCTCTCAACTCTTTGCCCAGCAGATTTGTTTTTCTGTTCCAATCCGGATCATCCTAAAAGCATCGCATATCTCTGGTGTTTATAGCCGCCTGGATTCGTAGTTGGTAGATTCCATTTATGTTCCTAGCTGCGATGGTTTGCACAGCACACTTGCGTCACCTAATATTAGCTAGAAGCTGGACTACATCGTGATCAAATATGATGTTCCTAACAGCTTTCGATTTGATTACGATGCTAGGTGAACCGTTGCTGAGAAGGTGGATCGTAGTGGCACTATTTTCGGTAATACGGATAGATCCTGTCGGCAATATAGTCAAATTGGAGGCTGAGTTGATCTGCAGCAATGCATGCACGTTCGCAGATGGCTGAGGTGCACTGACTTGTACGTTGAAATCGACTAGAACATATGTTCGATCGAAATCGTATTCCAGCAAGTCCAAAAGAAGCTTTTCGTAGCATTTGCTAAAGTTTGGGTTCGAGCAGGAGGGTTTGTATACTACAACTACTACACAGATGTTGAGGTCGCTCAACGTGTTTCGAACTGCAAGGAATTCGAAACGTGAGACGATTGGTATGCTCGAATCGAACGTAGATTTCATGAAAGCTATAGCCTTGATTCCTTTCTGTGTATACATCTCTACTCCACCATATTTTTTTATTCTTCGACCACAACAAGACGGCAGCGTGTGCTTGATAAAATTATAGCCGGGAAATCTCATTCTTCAGTTTTTTTAGAAAGGAGATACAACGTGTTTCATCTTTTTGCCATCCTCAAAACAAAAATCATTATAATGGTAAAACCGTAATAAAAGACAAATAAAGCAAAAAACAGATGTGTTTTAGATAGCTTGAGGCTCCTATTTTATGAAATTATTGTTGTTTGGGTGAAAACACAGATATTTTAATGACGCTCACTACTTTTGTGCGAAATGGACATACGGAGCTATTCGAACCCCCTATTTCATCTACCATCGGTCAGCGGCTGCGCACACGATTGCACATGCCACAACAAAAAATATATGATGCGCCAATCGACAGCTGTGACTAGCCAGATTAAGTTATTAACATAATTCCATTGGGAAGAAAATAAAAAAAATTGACGGTCTGAATTGCCCCGTAGGGAGGTCCGAATTACCCCTACATTGTAATAGGATGGAAAAATTTAGAGATTTGCAAATCGTCGCCTAGCGCTTCCATGGAGTGTTGCAAATGAACTTTTGTGGTACCTCATTGCTCGCTCGGGTTTAACGCACTACTAACGGTGGTGGTTATCCGCTGCGAGGACAGAGTCTCATCGACAAGTATGTATGCAAACACTGAAGCGAACGTTCCTAACTTCACCATACAAAAGCACTGTAGAAGACAGACCAGTTCCTTTCTGTGACGCCAAACAAACGAAAATAAACAGAGAGAACAGCCTTACAGATAGCGTTACAACCCCTAACAAGGCTTTGACTCGGAAATCTTCACTGACCTGGGCGTACACTTCAATGGAAAGGATAGAACAACACTTGAAGGGGTTATATAAAAAGTAGAGGCTGACTTAGAAGGAGACAAATTTTCGTTACCTATGTAACTCACCAGAGTATCAATATGGTTGGAAAATTACCAAAAGAGACGCACATTTACACACCGCTATTCAGTTTACATAAAGCAGTGAATTTCTCGCATCTGTTAACGATTTTTGTCGGTTTAGTTCGGAATTTTACTTTCCTGGCTAATAACAAAGAACACAGAAGCACCAGGCACTCTCGCTGTGGAGGATAAGCAGAACGGGAGTTGCATTCCCATACAGCTAACAAGAAAAGGAGACAGGGAGGAATGAATCCGAATTTTCATTGCCATAGTCGCCAGGGAGATTCCAACAATGAAGGTCACTTCGTTTTTTGAAGATGCCTCCGGAGATTCACTGCCACTTACCCAATTTGCAACATTTTGCTATGAAAATTCAAGAAAATGTTTAAATGTTGCATTATTGCTTCGAATTGGCTTTTTTAGGCTGTTTGTATTGCAAAAAAAATCATGAACGCGATTTTTTACCGAAAAGGCTCTGTTAATGTAAATAGTTGATTGCTCATTAATAATAAAACTAGACTCCTTAACCATCGTGTACACAACATTACTCCGTTTCTATTGAACAATGATTCACTGAAGCCTTTTACCAAAATATTCGATATCAGTTGCTATTATTGAGTCCAAGACTGTTTAACAAGTAGACCATCACCAGAGAAGATTGTCAAGTAGCTAGTAGCGACCTTCACCAAACAGCAAATAAGAACCACCAGCTTGTAAAGATAATAGAACAGCTAAACTCACCTTGAAATACTTGACCGTCTTTACCCTAAGTTCCAGCGTAGCATCCTCGTCACAAATCATTATCGTGTGCGGGTGCTGCTGGAAGGCACTAACGGTCCACATGTGATTCACTCCCTCCTCGATCGCCTTATACAGGGCGAAAGCCTTGTGTGTACCGGTAATCAAAATCATCACCTCCCTGGCATCCATCACAGTGCCCACGCCAACGGTAAGTGCCTGCTTCGGAACCTTGCTAATGTCATTTCCAAAAAAGCGCGCATTCGCCTCTAACGTATCCTGCGCCAACGTTTTCACCCGAGTCCTCGAAACCAGCGACGATCCGGGCTCGTTAAATGCTATGTGTCCATCCGGTCCGATTCCTCCAATGAACAGTTCAATTCCACCGGCCGCCTTAATCTTACTCTCGAAGGCATCGCACTCCGCCACCAAGTCCGGTGCGTTCCCGTCCAGTATGTGCACGTTGGCCGGATCGATGTCGATGTGTTTGAAGAAATTGTGCCACATAAAGTAGTGATAGCTTTCCGGGTGATCCCGTGGCAGGTCGACATACTCGTCCATGTTGAAGGTTTTTACGTATTTGAAGGAGATTTTACCCTCCTTGTGGAACTTGATTAGATTCCGATACAGCCCGAGCGGTGTGGACCCGGTCGGCAAACCCAGCGTGAAGAACTTATCCGGGCCGGCTTTGAAATCATTGATACGCTTCATCACGTACTTGGCCGACCATTCACCGACGTAGTCGGACGTGTCCAGGATGATTAGTCGCATGGTTCTGGGGAAGATTATAAGATTGAGAAGAAATTTTGTTATAAATTACATAATATGTGTATAAGTGAGCCTAACGTTTCGTCCGAATGCCGGACGACAACTCGGTCAAAATGCGTCTAGAAACAGATTCGTAGGTTTAACCCTGCGGAATTCGCACTTATGGCCCCCTGAACGAGCAGCCGCTGGTGCCCTAAGACGATTTCACCAGATTTTTAGAGCAGCGTGTACTCAGTGCACTAGCGCGACTGCCGGAAGGTTAAATGTATGTATCATCTAAACAATGATCTAGAGGTTCAGTAAAAGTACGGTATAGGACATGGCAGCTTGTGGCAATATAATGCATCTCCTAATCAGAAGATATTTGGTTTGATGATGGGAAAAAAATTAAAGAAATAATCAAACAATAAATTCTGAATAAAAAAATCGACCTTTAACAGAGCCAACATTTATTTACGAAGACCCCGATTCGTGACCTTCCCAATCACACCAAACATGAATATTCCATCAATTATGGATGTATTGATAACACGCAACGTGCAGTGAGATGGTGTCCATTATTGCACCAATCAACAGTCATTTCCATCGACGAAAGCCCCAGGCCTGATTAGAATTCAATTATTGTGTACACATATGTAGGAACATACATTTATTCAATACATTATGGAACATGTAGTTCTATCGTGCGTGTTTCCCAGCGTGGTTTAATGTCTCATTTGCTCTGGTTGAACTAATTTAACTCATTGGATTATACTACATTTCCATGCACGGAAAACCGCGTCTGAGTAAAAATCTAACAAAGAACTTCTGTGCTTGCTTTCCGAGACATCACTCGCGAGCAGTCAGTTGTTTAGGTGGTCAAAGAAGACGTGTAATTTTTTGGATTTAATTTCTAGTTGCTACCAAAGCAGTGCCAGTTACAGATGAGAAGAATTCGAAACGCAATCTTATTTATTTAAATTAGGTATTGTGGCCCTTCATGCACGAATTTGATTTGATACAAATTTTCCTTTAGAGAAAAAAATTATATAGCAAGAAAGCCTAGTTTTGTGCATTCCAACATTTGTTCAATTAGATGCATTATTCTTAACAACTAAGCCTTGTAAAAAGTTTGTTTTCTAAACGAAACACGTTGCCCGATTCATATGTTCATTAAATATCAAATTCATAAAGCAAAATTCTCATAATTGTGGACAAACAATTAAATATACAGGATATAGAATGATGCTCCATGATCGAGTATGGGATTTTATTTTTAAAGAACAAAACGCAAATTTTAAACAATGTAACCTTTTAATTGAAAGATACATAAGTTCCTCTTTCCGTGCAGGATTAGTACAGCCCAGTGGCATTAATATTAAAGTAAGGGGTAGCTCCGAGGCAAAAGTAAGGGCGGTGATTACCCAAATCCAACGATGTCAAGCGTATACGTGCGTCGTGCGTTTTACTTGAATTGAATTTTGATGGCCATCAACATTGCTTATACACCGTATGACGATGTACAACAAACTATGTTATTGATATTAAATAGATAAAGTAAATAAAAGTCAATGTGGATGATAGGTTCGAATCTTGTTCGGAAACGCGATTGTGTACCTTAAGCAAAACTGCACTTCTATTTGGTTCACTCCTGTTTAGTGAACTTTTCACCCCAATAAAACCGATTGTTGGTTTTTTATGTGGTAGGTAAGTTACAACTTTGGAAGAAAGATTTCTGCTTTAATTACAATATATGATTAACCGTAGAACGTTGCACTGGGGTACAAATGTACCCCACGCCTTCTTTGGAGCCGTGTGACGACGAGAATTCGGCATTTACTGACCTGGAACCTTAACCATAATTCAATTTAGAGTTCCTAGTAAGAGTAGGAAAAGGTGGTATAGTCAGTTTGCTTATAGCCTTCGTGGAAGCAGGTGTCAAAGTTGGCGTGGGGTACATTTGTACCCCAGTGTACGGTTGCCGTTAGTGTTTTGTCAGGTTTCGTGCTGTCAGTGGAAGTTTGATTCGTGACAATACCAGTCTAAATACTGGTTGTTTTACTACGTAAGTAACAATTAGTATTATATAATGGTTTTTAATCATTTGTTTAATTGATTTAATTTAATTTTGAAGCGGAACAAAAAATCGCTCTCATTTTTGCTGATTTTTTTTGTTTAATTGTTTATTTTTTATAGTTTTTCAAAGCAATGGCTCGCAAATGTGATTTGCGCACAGTAACGGCATTGGTAAGCGAGAAATAAAAATACAAAATGTTTAATATCTTTGCCGCTCGTGAACGAATCTTGACAAACGATAGCTTGTTAGAAAGGTATTTCCATAAGCTTCCTACTTCTAGATAGTTTGCGCGAACCCTTTGTCCAAAAGTTATTCACTTAAAACACGTTTTGCTTTGACAAAATTATCCATATCTCGGAAAGTAAACAACATATCGAAAAATAAAAATAATAGTGTCAAATGGTCACGTTAAGCCTTTCGTTTGAAACTAGTTTCATTAAGATCGGTTCAGCCATTGCTGAGATAATTACATGACATTTTGTTCATACATACATACACACATACACACACATACATACAGACATTGTCCAATTTGTCGAGCTGAGTCGATTGGTATATGAAACTCGGCCCTCCGGGCCTCGGAAAAAGTTTTCAAAGTTTGAGCGAATCCTATACATTTCTTTTGTAAGAAATGTCAAAAAGAACTAAAAATATTCAGGAAACAACCACAGTAACCCTATCTAACATTTAAGCTTAACGTAAGATATTTTTTGGCCTGAACTAGTTTTAAGAAACACAAATAGTTTCATGAATGTGAGATTGATTATTCGTGATGTTGGGAGCTGGGTCACGATTTTCGTAAACGGTTCATGAATTTATTAGCAGTTTCGCCCGTGCAGGACCGGCGGAACACTCTTTCCCGAGTGGGTAGTAAGATTCGGAATGATTTTTACCAGTACTGGCGAAAGCTCAACCATGGCGTGTGTAAGTGTAAATGAAAATTTCCTGATAATAGCTGATGGCCATTTGAAAACACCCTTTGTTGACATGCTGTATGACCGACGGCTCAGTGAAAATATGTTTGTTGATTACTGATACTACATGGAGCTTTTGTACAGCTAAGCTCATATTACTCCTTTCTTTTGAATTACGTAGCATTAATTTTCCATTACCCTGTGATAGAACCTTCTTTGGTGGGTACTGAAGCCCGCATGATAGTGTGTACTAATAGGAAGGTAGCTCCGTTAACTAACATCATTCCAGGCTTAATGGGCATTGAATACCGATGGCAAAAATAATAATTTTCAATGCAAACCATATCCATTTAATACAACTTACCCCTGGATGGTCTACTTCCAGACCAAAGATAAGCAATTTGGCATAATCGTTATCTCGTGTTATCTAACTAAACAACTCTCGGTCGTGTGCGAAGAATTATTTTGTCTACGTACCAGCCCGGGACGTAGAGATTGATGGTGTAGTCTCCGAGAGGGGTCGTAATTGTGAAATATGGGGTTGACTCCCTTTGGTTTAGTAAGTGAAAATTCTGGTATGCAAGCAATTGCGTTCAACGTTTTGCCAGATCTGGTTTTCAAACTTTGTTTTTTTTTATCGGAACTGATCTACCTGTTCGCCTTTATGTGCTGCAGGGCTTGAACTACCGTCGTTGCAAATAATGGGGTCATAAAGTTACCCTCGTGATGAATGAATATCTTTTTAAAGTCTCTCAAATAAAACAAACAAACAATAGAGTTAGAAAACAGAAGCATTCTTTTGAGGAACGCTCCGAAAAGAAATGCTAAAGAGGGCCACGCCATCGGCTACAACTAAGAGCAAGATTGTAGCAATCCCATTGAGGAAACATTTTCTAATATCCCTATAAATTTTCGAAAGAGGAGAATCATTTCTTCTAAGCTTCCTCGTAAAGGCCCGTGAGTGTCCCTTGATAGGTGCTGTTACAAAACCGATGTAAGTATGTCAGTTCTATTATTTTCCTATGTTTTACACAATGCATTTGCATTATATTAAACCTTGTAAACTTTCGACGTAGATCTTTCGCAACATTTTTCGCCAGGAGCGTTTTGGGGATCAAAACGTGCTATTACTTCAATCAGATTAGCCTTTATTCGGTATCAGGTATTGAAGTTCGCCTTTCAAATCCGAATCAAAGGCAAAAACTTCGATATTGTTTTCAGCTGGTTATGGAAGACTTCAAATCGCACGATATACTACGCGTCCACTATATCAGAAACAATCGAATAAAAACAAGAAATTCCTCCAGTGGAAGAGTATAATGTTTTGACAAGCTTGATTATCTACACTGCGATTAAAGGTCAGATGAAACGAGAACCCGGCGCGAACAACGGTCTCCCCCTCTGTGATGGGCGGAGTGCACAGAATTGTACCCGCAAAAGTCTTAAAAGGACTTTCTGAACGTCGTATGGCCCGAATTTTTCCGAAAAAAACGCGACGTTAGAAACGCATATTAAAAACTTGATGAAGCTGAAAAACGCGGATATTGGCACCGGTTCGTCGACGAATTAACGAGAAAAACAATATTTCGTCTAATGGCTAGACCCTACGTTGTGTAATCGATTCAACCTTTAATTGAAATACACTGATCCAATAATCCTTTTTCGGCGACAACAGCGTTACATGTAGATCCACATTAAACGATAGACGCTTCGAGATGAAATGATAATGCTGTATATAAACGTAATGATTGTTCTTTAAAAACAATTAATTTGTCTGACAGCAAAGATGCTCGCATTAAGCATTGTAATGCACATATCACCGTAACATTCATCAGATGATGCTATGCATAGCTTCTATGCTAATTATTATGACAGTAGTGGTGAGGGCGATAATAAAAGAGACTGTGCTGCAAACATTGTCCCCATAGAGCTTATGCTTTACCTATCAACGACCATATCCACACCGTTACAGTTTCATGCGGCTCTCCGTTTAATGAAGAATGGAAAGCACTTCTTGATTTTCCTGGGGAAATGAGGAGTTCCTGAGAGCTTTGTCTGAACAGGCGAACCAAAATACCAGATACAAATACTAGTTTCAGTTACATCACATTGCTCCATTCCGAGTAATGAGAAAGGCGACATTTAGATTAGAATAGTAATGAGAAGGCGGACACTTGGGCATTAGAAGGTGATAATTATGAAAGATCGCTTAGCTTCAATAAATTTTTAATATGCAAATTCCCAAATGGGAAAATTTTGGTCAATTCCAAATTTTTTGTGCATAAGCACACAAGACCTTACATAAAGTATGGTTTTTCTTTTAGTGTTTCGGATTCTTTTAGTATTTATTGTAAGAGGACGCTCGAAACTTGGCAAATTTCGTAGGGAAGTTTAGGAATCCCAAAAGAATTAACCGTGGTTTAAAGGATATGGATGAAGATCGTGACTTCCTTTGGGTGATATCTTGCTTCATGTCCAATCATTGTACTTTGAATGCGCATCTCCGGCGTATTGGCAGTGCGGTCTCTGCGCTTGTGGTGACAAGTATCATAACATTAAACATGTTGTCTGGTCGTGCGCCTAGTGTTGTAGCGCCAGATCTCCGTTCAACGAATCTCTTCGGCCACGTTCTAGTCCAGTGACTATCCCCGATCGGTCCTATATCGTCGCTGTTGTGCTATCTTATGACAAGCGCCATTTTGCTCATTTCGAGAAAAACGATTTTTAAAGTTTGAGATTGAATATCATGAAACTTATAAATGGTAGAAACAATTCAGAGAAGACAATTGATGCTTCTACCTATTCTGTACTAATCTCTCAAATATTACGAAAATCAGTTGACTATGTTGCGAGTTTTCACTAAAAATGTAAACAAAAGTCGCACTCACACGTGTCATAGGTGTGTATTGATGAAAAAATTTGTATGACGTGTCATAATCGAGCATGGAAAATTTTCCAAAGAAAAAAATCACCAATTATGAACTTTTATTCATATCTTTGGCTTCATTTGGTCTATAAACAATCGGTTAGATGCATTTTGAAGGAAATGAGTCAGGGAATCTAGAAAAAATACTTATTTTTAGTTACAGTGTTGCCAAATAGGCAATATTTCCCGTTTAAAGCTAAAACTACGTTTTTCTCCCAATACATGTATTTTGCTTTTGAAAATTATTATGCCATTGTGTTCCTACGACATTTTTACACAAAAAAGCAACTAAAATTTTATTATAACTTGAGCCAATCCCAAGATATAATGATTTGAAGCAAAAAACTCACAATTTCTGATCACTTTTCTCACTATATTTCAGTAACCAAGCAAAATTTCAAAATTCTGGAAACGCCATCTTGTAGAGATTTGTTAGACGAGTAATGTGGCATATCTAACTCAGTTTACCCCAAAATGGCGTTTGTCATAAGATAGCACAACAGCGACGATATGTCTTTCATATACATATTTTTAAACACGTTAGATATCCAAATTTAATTATATCTTCTCTTTTGGTTGACATGCTAATAGCTACCTGGAAATATGATCCCAAGAGTTCCTTGTGGGTCCTGTTCATCATGTCCTGACAGTGATCTTCCGTTTGCCAAAAATCTAATTTCTTTTTTCACTGTCATTCTTGTCCACCCTTTCTTCACTTTTCCTGATACGGTATTTGCTGCTGATGTTGGAATCAATCCTCTTGTTATCTCCTAGTTTCAATTTTTAATCAAATCATTTTTCTTGTTAAAAGATTGAGCATTTAGTCTTCAAAAATATGTCTCACTACATGCTTTAGTCTGAATAAAATCGTATTAATACTTTTTGATATATCGATCTGAACGCCTTGTTTTAAGATATAGATGAGTCAAAATGAGTCACCTTGATATAAATATAAAAAATAAT
Organism: Topomyia yanbarensis; assembly: GCF_030247195.1. NCBI lineage: Eukaryota > Metazoa > Arthropoda > Insecta > Diptera > Culicidae > Topomyia > Topomyia yanbarensis. Next base: position 8,482,134 of record NC_080671.1, read on the forward strand.
TTCAAATTTCAAATAAATCCTGATTATCATCCCTTATTTCCAAGAAATTTAAATTGTAAAGCAAAGAAATTTGTATCTGAATAAAAAAGTGAAATTGTTGTACATCGAGAGTTTCAGACGCATGCATTTTTTATACGAGACGGTTAATCTCAGGTGTTGGATTGTTCCAAACTTTCGAGTGAGTAATTCCCCCCTCGGTACTTTTCGAGTGGGTAGTACTACCCATACTAGCCACGTATTCCGCCGGCCCTGGTGACAGAAAAGGATTATAGGATCGATAATTATTACTCGCTAGCGCAAAACGGTATCTGGCGAATAGAGAACAAGCTCGGCAATACATCCGAAGTGCCATAGAACTGAGTTGCTTGATTTGATTTGTTTCAATTGTCAGAACTACCCACTGCAATTTTTTATTAACTAATATACTTTCACGATGCAGAAAACCATCCAAATAATATTAAGCAGAATTGATGTATACTATATGCGATATCTCAATATTAAGAGAAGTATAAAAATATCAAACAAGTTTTGTCGATTTTCAGAGTATCTATTAACTTCAGAGAAGGTAATCCTACGCACTCAAGAATGTCGCAAGGGCTTCTTGTGTTCCTGATAATTTCCACACACTCAGTCAATTTCTGTAAGCTACTAGACATATTTACAAGCTTAAGGCATATTTTATTAAACTCAGGAATGCCCTAAAAACTTCAACAAAATCCAATGGCTGTGCGGAAAATCTTAATTGTTTCTGAGAAAGGTCTACGGAAATCCCATAAACTTCGGAAAATGTAAACGTAATTTTTTTTTTAATTTTATTTTTTATTTTACAGCGGAATTTACAACCTTCACCGTTGCTTACTTGTTCTACTATCTTCAATGTTTTGTTTTTCTGGGAATATCGAAATGACTTCATCCTGCTGTCTGAATGTCTCAGTCGAGTCTAATGATGCTGAGATTAATTTTTTGATTCAATTTTCATCTGCTATAGGGTTCAGCATTGAGTGAATCATAGCAGTCTTTTCGACGAAACGAATCAGTTACATCATAAATAGTGTCAAATTATCAAATCTGTGTAACGAACAAGATTTTTTTCGCTGCTTTAATTTTTAACAACATTGTGGTTACTAAGGAACCTATATGAACGTAGATTTTTTGTAGGTGTTTGAAAAGGGTGACTCTGATCGTTAAAAATGCGCTAATGAACGTTCAATGTGATGAGATTTGTCTTCACTGAACGTATTATAAGAAAGATCATCGAAATTCAAAGGAATAAACATAAACATCACCCGTGTGCTGCTCATCGCTATTGGACTGCCACGTTATGCGACCAGTGAAGAACGCTGCAATCTGATCAATTGTGTATCAATTGGTCACGTACGAATACAGATTTGCTGGGGAGGGCTGGAATGCAAAGCCGCGGAAAATAACACAATTCTCGCTTCATCCACCGGGTACTACACCCAGGGTTTTTTTACGCGGGGGATACGTACCGCGTAAAAAAACCGCCGTAATTGGAAAATTCGCGGAAAAAACCGCGTTAATTGGAAAATCCGCGTAAAAAAACTCTCAGCAAAGGACTTAAACTTAAAGAATATTTTTGGAAGTTTTTTTTGCGCGGATCTCGCAATTAACACGGCTTTTGCAAAAAATATTCTAAGTCCTTTTGAATGCAAAAGACTTAGAAAATTTTCGGAAAGATGGAAGACTCCTTATGGCCTACACCCCAACAATATGGGTATTTTCGGAATGGTATTGAAGAGTAGGTACCAGAAATTGATTGTTGACGCCATTTTGAAATCCAAGATGGCGACTTCCGGTTTAGCGAAATTCGCTGTAACCCAATCAATATGGGTGTTTTCGGAATGGTCTTGACGAGTAGGTGCCAGAAATAAATAAATCTACACCTTCCCGCAAGGCTTTCCATGAAAATTGATTTTTGGCGCCATTTTCAAAATCTAAATGGCAACTTCCGGCTTAGCGATATTCGCTACAACTCAATCAACAAGAGTATTCTCGGAATGGTTTTGACGAGTAGCAGACAAACGGTTGACGTCATTTTAAAATTCTAGATGGCGACTTCCGGTTTACCCGAAATTCCCGCATGAAAAATTTGGGCAATCATCTTAATATAAATATAAGATCTAATCATAAACCAGCACAATGCAAAATATTTTTATGTGTTCATCCAGGAAAGTGCAGTGAGAATGGAAGAGAGAGAGAGAAGAAAGAGACGTATGTGGTGTGAGTTGGGGGTTTGAATTAATTCAAATTAAACATATTGCTTAAATTTAAGCAAATTCTACTGTTTAATTAAAACTATTTGTACTACAACTTCAACTTCCAAAAATACCAATATTGATTGGGTTATAGCGAATTTCGCGAAATTGGAAATCGCCATCTAGGATTTAAAAATGGCGTCAAAAATCAATTTTTGGCACCAACTCTGTTGCGACAGAATTAGCCCATCTATTCTTGGTAGGGGCTAAATGTTTCCAGCTTTAGCTGACCTACACAATACCGTGTGAAAATAGCTGCTGAAAGAAGTTTAGCCGCTCACATTCTGATTCAACTACTGCTCGTCGTAACATTCTAAGGAATTTTTTAACTAAATCTCGATCACTATCTCTAAGGATTGTGTGTGATCATTAATCAAATGATGGAAGAAAACTGTGGAAAGTGCTTATTCCCAGTGGGAAATGATGATAGATTGGTTTGTGCAAAATGCAAAATACGATAACACACATCATGTAAAGGTGCAACGAGTTCGATACCTAGTCAAGCTTGGCAGTGTGATACTTGTTTCGCACAATCAACTTCCATTGACGAAGACAAGTAGATGGACCAACTACAACAACGAACTGCACAGATAATTTTGGATCTACAGCGGCTTGAGGAAGAATTTGAAATGGAGAGGAAAATAATGAACAAAAAGTATCGTGTCTTGCAAGAACATTTGCGTTGCGTTGAAAGGAGATATGAACAGTTTGGAAGGCAGATCAAAACAGAGTCTAGGTAAAAAGATCCCCGTTGCTAAAGTTCCGACTGGACAATCTCTGCTGCCAGATAACAGCAGTGAGCAATTGGCTGATATGGACATTCGGAAAATGTTTGCTCGTCAGTCGATCCCAGCAGATCTCCCTGTGTTTACTGGAAAGCCAGAAGACTGGCCAATATTTATAAGTAGCTTCAATAATTCGTCCGAGGCATGTGGATGCAATAATGTTGAAAACCTAATTAGATTGCAGCGATGTCTGCGAGGCGCTGCACGAGAAGCTGTGAGCAGCAGACTTTTGCTTCCGGAGAGGGTTCCGCAGGTGATTGACACATTGCGCATGCTATATGGCAGGCCAGAACTGTTGATAGCTACACTTCTAACTAAAGTACGACAGTTATGCCCGCCAAAAGAAGAAGATTTGAACTCATTAATTGTTTTTGGACTTGCTGTGAAAAATCTCACTGACCATATGATCGCAGCGGAACAGCAGGATCATTTAAATAGGGTTACAAACCGTCCTTATTTTAAAGGACATGTTCTTATTTTCGAGGTTTTTGGAAAGCGTCCTTATTTTACTTCAAATGTCCTTAATTTTAGTCTCAAACCTTGGCATACACAGGGTGGTCAAACACGAAGTTTTTTAACAGGGCATTTTCTAGTAGTTAACGCAAACTGTCATGCTATTGTAGTTTAGTATTGTTTGCCATTTAATAATGGAACGACTTACACTAGCTCACCATCTTCAAATTATTCAACTATATTTCGAAAATCAGCGATCTGTGAGAAATGTGTTTAGTGAACTCCGACCATAATATGGTCGACATCATCGGCCAACTGACTCAACTATTCGCCATACAACCAAAAAGTAAGCGTTGTAGTTCTTGTTATTGAATGATTAGCGAACAAATCGACCACATCCACCACGCAGTGAAGAAAACATAGCGGCGATGACATCCCCATGCATTGGAAACCAACATTACTCGAGTAATTGGCCAGATACCACTTGAAATATTCGAATCCGTCATCAATAATTCGACCAGTCGAATGGACTAACTGAAGCGCCAACATTGTCAACATTTAAAAGAAATTGTTTTCAATGACAAAAATGTTCTTTCGATTGACAAATAAACAATTCGCGATTTACTCAATTTTTTAATTTTTTACTAGATTAAAAAAAAACCGTCATGATTAATCACCCTGTATTAAATTATTCAGATCAACTTTATTCCAAGAGAATCAATTCCTTCCAGCGATTTTTTTTTGTTAATGCATACTCCCCGAGCAGCACCGCTTGTTGATTAGCAGTTTCTACAACTTAACTTGTGGGAAAGAAGCCTACATAAACCATTATTCAACTGATTTAACAACTGAAAAAGCGCACCAGCAAAAGTATATGGTTATGCAACAAACCGCGGCCATTACTTGTTGCAAGTGTTGCTTGGGTCTCTGCGACTCATGGCAATCAAAATTGTTTTACGCACAAGTAACCAAAATTTGTTGGATAGCTCAATATGAAGTTTGGCCAAAAAGGTATATTCGTTTGGTATTGGCACTACATCATTCTAATTTGTCTCGATTAAGATTCAACATCCCAGTTCAACCGCTGGAACATTAGCCAGAATTCCGACTGTTTTTTCAGAAGTCTGGGTCAAGTGACATAACTGGCATAACATTTGGCAGGGATGTCCTTAATTTGCTCTCATTTCAATTTGGTAACACTAATTTAAATAACCCGTGCCTACTGCAAGAAATCGTGGATAAATTACCAGCTCACTTCAAGCTGCAATGGGCCGTCCACAAACGACGAATTCGATACATCACTTTATTCACATTTAGCGATTTCATGTCAGAGATAGTAGAAGCTGCATGTGAAGTGAGTTCGATAGTGATAATTGGAAAGTCCGATTCGGAGCAAAGCAATAATGATAGTTGTAGAAGGTACAAAACGGACGAGTGTCAGGCTCCATCCACCATGAGTCGCAAGGAGAAACGCAACATTTGTAACATATGCGAGGGACAAAACCATCGTGCCCACAACTGTGCGGAGTTCAATTCCGCAACAGTGGCTCAACGCTGGGAAATAGTAAACGGTCTCCAACTTTGCTCATCTTGTTTGAACCGGCACCTTCCGTGGCCGTGTAAGACAGCACAATATTGCAACGTTAATGGATGTCGCCTCAAGCACCATCCAATGTTGGATTCAACACAAACAAACTACCCTTCAATGTCTGGAGGATGTTTTTCCAATGCTTCCGCCACCCTCAAGTATGTTCCTGTCACATTATACGGAGCATCTAAAAGCTTGAAAACTCTAGCATTCATCGACGAAGGATCGGACTGTACGTCAATAGAAAGTAATTTAGCTAAAGAATTGGATATCGAAGGAGCAAACAAGAGAAACGAACTTCGTTGGATAAATGGTACAAGATCGAAGGAAATTGGTTCAAAGATTATAAACCTGCAAATATCTGGAGTAGACAAAAGGAAGAGGTTTTCGTTATTTGAAGTTCGAACAATTAGACAATTAGAAATCCCAGCACAAAGCGTTAATGTTGAAAAACTATGTTTGAAGTATACCCACTTGCAAGATATTGATGTCGAAAGTTATGATCATGCTAAACCTCGTATACTAATTGGACTGCGCCATTCGCATTTAATAACACCTAGTGAAATACGAATGGGAAACTTTGATGAACCGATCGCCTCGAAATGTAAGCTTGGTTGGAGCATCTTCGGCCAGATGGTTTGCAATAATTGACCAAATAAAACCCAAACTTAGCTAGTTCTATCGCAAGTATATAAGGGAAACACTTCATCCGAATTGCTCGTGTTACGGGGGGGGGGGAGAATGTTGCGACAGAATTAGCCCATCTATTCTTGGTAGGGGCTATAATGGGTATAGATTGCTATTTGACTGATTCAAGAACAATAAACGGTAGAAGAATAGAAGACTAGGGACGGAAAACATGTTGAAATCAACCGCAACAGAGTATACCTAAAGTTTATTTAGAAAATTATTATAATTGCTATAATCCTATATACGATCCGGTTTTGCCGATGACAAATGAAGTTACCGAGTTAGGAATCAGAATTATATCGAGCACTAAAATGTTGTAAGTAAATACATGTAAAATCAACAGAAACGATATAAAATAAATAAATGTGCTTTAGCTGACCTACACAATACCGTGTGAAAATAGCTGCTGAAAGAAGTTTAGCCGCTCACAATCTGATTCAACTACTGCTCGTCGTAACAAACTCGTTAAGATCATTCCAAAAACACTCATATTGACTGGGTTATAGTGAATGTGGCTAACCCTGAAGTCGCCATCTTGGAATTCAAAATGGCGTCAAACATCGATCTTTGTCTACTACTCGTCAAGACCATTCCGAAAATACCCATATTGATTGAGTTACATCGAATTTCGCTAAACCGGAAGTCGCCACCTTGGATATCAAAATGGCGCCAAACATTAATTTCTGGTACCTACTCTTCAAGACCATTCCGACAATACCCATATTGCATGGGTCGTAGGGAATTTCCGCTAAACCGAATGTCGCCATACTGAATTTCAAAATGGCATCAAACATAAATTTCTAGCACCTACTTGTCAATACCATTCCGAAAATACCCATAATAATTGGGTTATAGCGAATTTCGCTAAACCGGAATTCGCCATTTTTTATTTCAAAAAGGCGTCAAAGATCAATTTCTGGCACCTACTCTTGAAGACCATTCCGAAAATACCAATATTGATTGGGCTATAGCGAATTGCGCTAAACCGGAAGTCACCATCTTTGATTTCAAAATGGCGTCAAAAATCAATTTCTGGCACCTACTCTTGAAAACCATTCTGAAAATACCCATATTGATTGGGTTATAGCGAATTTCGCTAAACCGGAAGTCGCCATCTTTGATTTCAAAATGGCGTCATAAATCAATTTCTGGCACCTACTCTTGAAGACCATTCTGAAAATACCCATATTGATTACGTAATAGCGAATTGCGCTAAACCAGAAGTCGCCATCTTTGATTTCAAAATGGCGTCAAAAATCAATTTCTGGCACCTACTCCTCAAGACCATTCCAAAAATATCCATAATGATTGCCCGAATAGAAATGCACAGTAACAAAACCATGATTTTCACTGTGACAGTACAGTAATTTTACAACAATTTACAGTAAGTTTTAGTGTTATGCTACAATACAAAAACAATAAACTTTAACGTTTTTACAGTAAATTTCAATGTAAAATAGACTTTTACAGTGAAAAAGGAGGGTGGTTATGTATCTTAACATTAAAAAAATCAATTTTTCTCCATGCATTTTTTTCTCGGAAACAGTAAAATTTAATGTGAATGCACTGTATCAGTTTTTGCTGAACAATGAAATTTATTGTTACATGAAATTTTATTGTAAATCTACAGTGAGAACTTGGCATCGAACAATGTTGAAACAATAATAACTATAATATTTATTGTTTTATGATTGTTTGTAGGGTAAATGATATTGTAAAATTCTACTCGGGTGAGTTATCGCGAACTTCGCTAAACCGGAAGCCGAAGGATTTCAAAATGACGTCAAAAACCGTGTTAATTGTGAAATCCGCGCAAAATAAAAACTGCCAAAATTCTTCTAAGTTCTTTGCATTTAAAAGGACTTAGAAATTTTTTTTCAGAAAAAAGTAAAAAGGCATTCAAAAGGACTATTTTTGCAAAAACCGCGTTAATTGGAAAATCCGCGTGAGAAAAAACCGCTTTAATTGGAAAATCCGCGTAAAAAACCGCGCAAAAAACCGCGTAAAAAACCTGGGTGTACAAGATTTATATGCTTTTGTCAAAAGAAGTTCTTTCTTTCAGGTACTTGAACCACAGACTAACAGACATAACACTCAAAAACAAAGCTTCACCCGCTTTAACGGTCATTTTAAATATGTTTCTAGTTGGGACTGTGGTCACATTTGATATGAACTGACATATGAACAAGCATATGGGGGATATACTACTACTGAAAAATTGTTCCCAAACCTGAGGGATAACCCACCAGTAAATGAGTGTTTGGGACCGTGAATAAAAGGTGGAGCTAGTGTTCTAGGAAAATTGTTGGATAGATATTTTTTTAGGGAATTCCCTCATAGTGTTATGTCTGTTAGTCGGTGCTTGAACGTAAAAAAATAAAAATAAGATAAAAATTTGTGTTCTCGAGCAATACACTGCGAAGATTCTTTTTTCTTATAACGATTGAAAGTGTTTGGGGCATGGTGATTGGCGATGTCTATACAAAACTGTGCGGGATAGTCATAAAGCTTAGGACAGCGATCAAATTAGCATGAGACAATATATGTGGTGAGATCTCGAGACCCTAGGTAAAGCGAATAAAAATTGTGTATAAAAAGACTAATATTCGATCGATTATTATTGCTTGGTGCTTCAGTGAAGTATTTAAAAAATGAATTGTATGCGGAAAAACAAAAATTTCCTCAAGCGCATCTATGATATTAATTTGGTGAAATTCTATTATTGAACCCCCTAATTCACTTCAACAAATTTGGTGTAATTCGATGCAATCCAAAACAAAATATCCTTAAAAAATCTATAAATATAAGACACCAGGTCAGGGCTCGTTATACCTCAATAATTATTACACTCAAGTTTCTGGTGTTGTTGCCGCGCAAATGAGTTAATTATACAATGTCAGCAGTGCATAAGAAATGCATCACTGCTACGCGTAGGGAAGGTTGATGTTGATCTTAAAAACCCGAAAATGAAATGAAAAGAACACAGAAAAAGGGATCACTGTCTATTTACCAACCTCCCGCGCCTAATATACATAAGCGTACCATACGCAGTCCGATTAGCTAGCTTTGGTTTTTCCTTCTCACTTACTCTGCGGTTATGATAGTAATAAAATCTTAGAAAGCGGTACAAATGTAACCGCATATTTTGTGAGCCCTTGCGGGACTGGACTAGGATTGAATAGCAGGAATCCGTATTGTGGTTAAATACGTCAGTCTTGAAGAGGCAGGGCCAAATATATAAGTAAACAAATAGGAATTGCGCCCTTCTAAGGCCATAGGAAATCTACACCGTATCTCAGGAGAATAGGGAAAAACTTAAGGACTAAGGGACAAATTTTCCCGTAGCGATATATGAATCGCGCGGGCAACATGTAGCTTTAAGATAACTTTTGTAAATATTTTCTGAATAAATTAAGTTTCAAAGTTCTAAAACTCCAGACGTCCTTCTAAGAAAGAAAACCCAACCACGGAAGCAGGACCACAGCCCAAGGAACATTAGGTGAGATATAAAGTCCACGGCCTCGCTGTGGTAAGCAAAGTGTTGGGAAAACATTCCCGTTGTTTCAGGTGTCCTTCATAAAGACAAGGCACACAACCAATCCAAAGACATCTCTTCTTCCACCTAGATCATCTCGACCTTTTACAATCACTACCCAGTAGTATTGAGTCACCGTTGTTCTAAATTTATATAGTGTTGAAATAGTTAATAGTCTTAAACTTCGTATTTTTTCTGCATTTGTCCATCAATGCGTAAAGTACATAATTTTAACTCTCACTCTATTCTTACCTAGTTGAACGAATAAAATATTATTGCCTGGTTGCCTTGTTGATCAATCACGTATATCACCTTCTCGAATCCAGTTGATAGAATTTAAAATTAGCCTCTTATCACGCTAGTGGTAGATAGCAGGAATCAATCAAAACAATCGTCGCACTTGAACAAACAATGTCATATTTATCACACACTAGAGACACTGAGACGTGCTTAAACCAAACGTTCAACAGGTGCCTACTGCTGGCTGGATCAACGCTGACTATACGAGGTAACTGACTATGATCAGTTTGGTCGCGCAAACCTTCGACTCAATTCCAGCGTAAACACAAACAAACACAACCAAATGTTAGTTGGGTTACTACCACTCCTTATCGTTCAGTGACTTTTATTTTGGTTTTGTGGTCCGAACTCATTGTAGGTCATCATGTTAGTCAGCATCCTAATCGCTAGATTCTGTGAATTAGGCCTACCTCGGTTCGTAATCATCAGCACTACAAATGAATCCCGTACGAGTATTGTTTTGATTTTATACATGCAAGAGATAAAACGAATAAATCTAAAATAAATAAAAATTATTGTTGTTGACTGACACAGGGTGACGAATGATATGATGAAACTAACTTCAAAGCCGTCGCATCGTCGATACATATACAAACTCAAAATGTGCGAAATATGTAGGTCAATGCCATTCGCGCGATTACGGTGGCTCGCAATTACTTTTCCAATGCTTTGCTTTTGACGCAGCGGTGTCCGTCGCACCGTTTTTCGTTTACATTTTTGCCATGAATTGCAAAGATTTGGTACTTTGTAACGATATTGAATGATTTCGAGCTCGTGAGCTCGACTTCTTGTGAAGTCATGCAAATATCTGTATTTGGAAGGGTGTCTGCAACATAGACTAGCACACTGGAAATATGCATAAAAAGCCTTGAGCGGAATGGAGGGTGTATGTTCTGAGACTACGTCATTGCCTTTGAAACGTTACGTCCTGGTGGCGGTCAAGAAAAAACACCACGCTACCCTACCCATATTCATTATCATTTAGAACCTAACGTATAATCCATTCGATTATCATGCCAAAAATATGAGTCGAAATCAGCATGAAATCTGATCTCAATGAAGCAGTTAAATACTTTCAATATTGACAATCTCCAGTTTCATAGCGTTCGAATTTTTTTAATAGAACAATGAAACCGACTATTTGTAACTGGAGAGTAGACAACGCGAACAGCGCGAGCCAGAACACAATTCATAAACTTCCACTGTATCACTTGGGTACGGTGCGGACCACTTTCATTTAATTACATAAAAAAAATGCTTACAACGCGGCAGCGACAAAACGTGACACGAATAACTTTATTACCCTATTCGGTGCGCAGCCCGTTTGGTAAAATGTTTATCAAACAATGTAGCCTTCTTCAAAAAATACAATTCTACCGAGTGTTCCCGAAAGGGTCTATCTCAAAGGGAAGAGCGTATCGAAAAAAGAATGCCGAGAGTGGCAGATTGATCAAATATAAAGCTTACTCTAGATTTCCATAAGTTATTTATTTTGGAAGCTCTGTATTATTAATGTCATGTCGATCGTACCAATTATAAAACCAAATCTCTCGCGGTGCATATGTAAATGCATCATCTAGGATTTCCCAACATTTGCAGTTCAAGACCAAAATTGACGAGATCATAATTTGATGTTGGAAATGGTGGATTTCTAGGATTACATGTTCCGCTGGACTGTAGATAAATAACAGTGATTGGTGTTCAAACACCGGGATAACCAGCTTCCGATCACAATTCACATCGGTCGGTTGCAGTGCTTTCCTGAGTGTTGGAGAAAATTACACCAGTACGCCTAGACAATTTGGTTTCATCCTGGCAGGCAGCCTAACTGCAATTGAGGGTCACCGCTTATTGAAGGTCGATAAAAACTCTTTGTGTTAAGTTAGTCTGCAAAGATACTGAAACGCATGATTTTTTCGTAAATTTATATTACTATTATTTCTAAAATTTTTGGAATGAACACTCGAGAAAAGTTTAATAGAAACGACCAAGTGAAAAGGGGAAGTAAATTTAGGCCGAGAATCTTTTAGGATGGGGACATCTTCTCGAAAGAACATGCCACATATTAAAATCAGTAGAATATGTAATATGAAAAATAAATTAACCCTTGTGGAGGTAAGCTGAAATCGTTGAGGTTCTGTAAAACTTAAATCCCTCTTTCGCCCCTTTCACAAATAAGATGTTTTAAAACTCGATAACGTTGTGTCATTTTTATTTCTTATTCCAAGTTCCTTATAATTCAAGAATTGTTAAACGCCAGATCATCGATCCACCCCTTCGAAATAACTTCAACAAAGCAAATCACACAAACCTCTTTAACACTGCTCCTGAATTCCGGCTCAGCCAAATAGTTTGCAAAAACGAATTAACACTGACAATATACTCCAAAAACAACTTCACCACCGATGTGCGCGAAACCGAACCGACGGACACTTGCTTGCGTACTGCGTACCACAAGGCTTGCAGCTACAAATTTTATGCCACCACCGAAAGTAGCTAATCTGTATCTCTGTGTGTGACTGTGTTTACTGGGAGTCGAAAGCCGACGCAAATTTTTATCAGTGTTTGTACGCTGATGACCCAGAAAATGACTAAGAGGTGTGCGAGAGAGAGCGAAGCAGATTATCAAAATTTTAAAAACCGGATTTTACATCTGCACCAAGACAAATTTGCCAAATGGAAAGGCCAATGCACTGGGCAGCCGAAAAATGCATCGATTTGTGGTGAATGCTTTGGCGTTAACAAGTTTCATGCAAGTCGAATCTGTAATGCATTGTCATTAGTGATAACAGGCTGACTCTTATCACTATCACAGTTGGGGTATAGAACAAAGGGGAATAAGTTCATCAGAACATGACCGAAATTCCAACTGGGCAGTCCCATAACTTGATAGTTCTTTCTGCATTTACAATGGAGGCACCGAAGCGTAAAGCTCTTATCACCATCAAGTATTTGTTTTCTGTGCAGGATTGAAATATTGTGGCTGAAAGACTGGGTCAATAGATAAAATTATTAATCAATCAACTTTTTATTGTTTTTGCTGTTCGTCTAATAACACTTTCGAATTGCAGGATGCTCGTCTCATGTTGTGTAAAAAAAGTCCAATTAAACCCAAGTTAGAATACTGTTTTTTTATTCAGCTTGGTTATTTGACAAGGTTATTTTTTCACATTTTTAATTTTTGTTGTATCAAAGATACCGTTGAAAAACAACAAATTGACTTTTTCAGGATAATATACTTTAGCATAAGCTAGAATTATGTTTTCATTAGAACAGTTAAATTGAAGTGCTGAAATTTCTTTCTACACAAATCGACAAATCATTGTTCCTTATCGACAAAGGAATCATATAGTGTTTTCGTTTGTTTTCTGAGTATCAATTTTGAACCCATATGATTGCCCATTGTATGCATTTACAATCGACTGCTTTATCAGCACTGAATATACTTGCTTCCAAACCATCATCCATCCTTTCGGGTACAATGACTCTTATCAATTAGCACGAAACTGATCTGATACACAGCTGGATTCTGTTAAAAAGCAAATACTTTACATTTCAATACTTTTACAGAATGTTCGCATACTGTTTCAAGACTTGACAACCTATGCGGAATAACCTTGAAGCTGCGAACTAACTCGAATATACGACTGTCTTAAATAATCGGCGAATTACATTCTTTATCGTAGAACCAGAAGTTTCACCTTAAGGGTAATTCTATAATCTAATCATTTATGACTAAATCTAACCAGCGACATACATGAACCTTTCGGCTTTGTGTCGACAAATCTTCCCAATGACTACAGCGTGATCAATGAAAACTTAGTTGAAAATCATACACAATAAAAAGATATACTTGATAGATTATGAGTATAACTGTCAACGTTAAACCAAGAATAGTTAAGTTTTTATTTAACTTCGTAATGCTGGATAGCGTATTTTTGTATATGAATTTTTATTTGTGACAATAGCTGGTTAGTATATTTGCCTTGACCTGAAAAAACAGTTTTCACTACCAGGTTCTCGTTAACGCTAATAAAATTACAAAATATATCAGGCCAAGGAAAGTTAGTGAATCAGATTCTTTACTCACCAATTAGTGCACTGATTGCAACAGGGGATGTGTAAATCAAGGTGGTTCGTTCTACGGCCGACGGACAGGAATCCAAAGCACACTTACTAAACACCACTAAAAGTAAACAGTATTATTTAGATTTGTCCTAATTCTACAGGTAAAACCAGCAGATTTCCCCGAAAAACAGCTACCTGTACCGGGGACTGCAGCTATCTCTCAACCACCGACCGAGTGTTAGTAAATAAAGAGATGACAGAATGAGCTACCAACATCCCAGTTAAGCTCAGCCGGAAATGAACCGGAATTCTGGCTGGTTCCAGTTCGTATTCCGGCTCTAGTGACACAACCGATTCTAGTTAGAATCGGTTGTTGCACTGGAGCCGGAATACGAACTGGAACCAGCCAGAATTCCAGTTCATTTCCGGCTGAACTTTACTGGGATATTGTAGCAAAATGCGTTACCATTTCGTGATTGAAAGTGTTGGTGCGTCAGGCAGTGTTGTCAGGCAGCATGGTTTTATAAATTATATTAGGTTTCATTGGAAACACGCCTTCCATACAGCAGGGAATAAAGCACTTTTACCAATGTCTTTCGTTTGAATTCCACTATGATGTCATAGTGTATCATAGTGGAATTAAAACGGAAGACATCGGTAAAATATAACATTCCACTAAGTCGCTCAAAAACAGTGCTTTTGTTCAAGGGAATTAAGGTTGGACAGATAATGGGCAAAAATCGAAAACGAAAAAGCAGTTTTTTCCACACCGTGTCATAATAATCAATCAGCAGTTCTGTAACAACATTCTACATAAGCTGATTGAGTTTTATGAAGATCTTACACACGATGTGGAAAAAACTGCTTTTTTCGTTTTCGATTTTTGTCCATTCTCTGTCCAACCTTAAATTAGTGCGTTCGTTAAACCGTTTTAAATATTTTAATTTTGTTGACGATAGTGTCAGTTATTTCATTCATATTATAAAGGAACAGTTGAACAATGTTCTTCTACATGTTCATTGTCATTGTAAAATAATAAAAATTCTGCGAGTGAAGGCGAATCACCAAGAGCATCTCGAAAAAAAAAATCGCTGTAGGGGAGACCTTTGCAAATCGATACGTGTTTTATTTTTTGGCTATAAATCATAGGTTGTTGCTTTTTTCTAAAAGTTAAATGCACTACATTGAAGCTTAAACCTTACTGTACATACCCTTAGATCTTTTTTCTGTGTTTTAATGACGAAAAAATATTTTTTTAAAAATATTTTATTTATTTCTTTATTATGTCCAACGGACATAAGTCAGAGTCTACATGGACAGTCAGGATGAGAAAAAGCCCATCTGAGTCTGAGTCTGAGGACACCTTTCATGCCATTCTCAGACGGGCGCAAAAAGCAGCATCTTTTAAAATCACAAACACATACAATAATAATAACTACAATTCATCTTAAGTCCTAGTACACCCAAATCTTCACATTAAAAAATAATATCAAAACACAGCAGATCGTCTAATTTTGTCGGTAAAGCGTCTGGACGGTTCACCAAATTAGAAGAGCTCTTCCACGTCGGTAAATGCGCGAATACATGCAGCAATCGGTTGGTTGTATCCAAATACGGTTCTATGGAATCTGTATTGAAGCAGGGGTTCCGTTTCGCAGTAATCGATTTGGTATACGAAAATCTACTTCCGAAAGTATCTCTGGAGCGTCAATCTCCCCGTGAATTAGTTTTGCGATAAATATCGCCTGTGCACGTGCAACTCAGCAAGTTTGTTGTCTGATCTTCCTGGCATAAATCCATGCTGATCGAACGAGATGTCATTCTTTGCACAATCTAACATGGCAGCACTCACAATTATCTCAAAAAGCTTCGAGGATGCAAAAAGGCTGGCTATTCCAATGACTCAGCATATGAATGTCAAAATCTTGTGTCAAATTCACTTTAACAATCAAACTGACAATAATTAGAGATGTGAGCAGATGCGTTTTCGCTCCAACTAGCGAATCAAATTCGTTAGTTGGACAGAGGGTGTGGCCCAACCAGCGAATCACGACTGTAGTGGTAATATGCATCAAAATAAAATTCAGAATTCCGCAGAATTCATTGAAAATGCATGTATTCTTTCCTTTTTTTGCTTTTAGTGGACAGTTTTGTGAAATGGTGCATACAAAAGGTAATAAAAAGCTGGAAAATCGAATTTTAACATAAATAAAAGAAAGTTAAGTTGTAGCGTATTTAGTACAACGTCGATACACTTTGGATTTCGCGTACTGTTGTTTTATCGGCGAAGACTACCACGCGCGAGGGGCAAGCACTAGCAGGTTTGATTGCGTAGTATTGAAAATACCAACGTATTTTAAAGTAAGTAATGAAAGTATTTGAAAATAATTCTGTTGTACTTAATAAGGTACTTAAAGTAATTAATGCCAATGTGTACGTACTTAAAGTATTAGTTTGACGGTAATAAAAATATTGTGCGTTTTTAAAGTACGAAAGGCGCTGTACTTAAAATCATTTCAGTAATTAAAGTACAATGAATTTGACGCGTACATTTTTTAAATCTTTGCGGTACTTAATGTACTTGATGGTACCACTGAGAACTAACATATAAGTAAAGTTTTCAACTTGTGTAAGAAATAAAACTGTCGCTTTGAAATGACAACAGCAAGTAGCAACTTGCCACTAGCCGGCACTTCGATAGGCCAGCAATCGCTTTACGGGACTTGTGTGCAAACTTGGATACAATGGTGACGCACGCATGTGGTTTTTCGGGAAAGTTTGTTCCAGCTTATATGTCTGTTCTCTGTGATGGTACTTAATGGTACTTAAAGTAACTAATTATGTAAGATTTTTGGCACTGTGTGGTATTGAAGATTTAGTGCTTGCTCCTGGACCACGCGAACCGTTATACAGATAACGTTAGTGTAACAACATATTTTAATATAAACTATCAGAACATCTGACGCATTTTTTGTACCATGTGGCACGTCGGTGACTGTAGGGTAGCTACATTTAAAATGATATGAAGTTCCGTAAACGGGTTCACAAAGATCACACGAATAATACTCAGCACGCAGAATAATAGCCATGATATAAATGAGCTTGCAGTGTCCTACTACAATTGTGCTTGAAAAATTCAACGATTTTTTTTAACATTTTCGGACTTATCGATAATGGTAGAACTGGTACTGGCCCCAACGAAGCCAGTCGCAGTACCCGCTCTAGCCAATCCATCCGCCCATTAATGTACAGTAATACCGGAATGACAATGTACCCAAAAAAGGTAAATAGCATTTGAAATGCAAAGTTCTTCGATTTCAGTTCGACATGCGATTCCTAATTTCGATCTCCAATCTTTCGAATTTTGTGCCTGATTGTCAGAGCAAAAAGGGGATTTTTTTACCAGAAATTCTCTGTTGAAGTACTCTTTGTGCGCCACACAGAGTCGTGAAGATTCCCGGTCAAACCATTCGGAATTTGATTCGGAATCCTGAATGGAGTCAGCATGGATTCCAGCTCAAATGCAACAACCGATTCCGAAACCGATTGAGTCGGAATCGGCTGTTGCATTTGAGTTGGAATCCATTCTGACTCCATTCAGAAATCCGAACCGGTTCCGGAATGGGTTTAACTGGGTTTCTGCTTGGAATACGATACAGTATCTACCAAGCAAAAGAGATTGGTTTAATCTCATTTCACGACAATAGAATCCAGCACTCTTTAACAAAGAACGGTCAGTATAATAAACTACGTGTTATTCAAGTACCCGGTCAGTATGGCAAGCAGAAAATTAGCAAAAGTTGAGCAAAGCGAAATTGATGCTGGCAGAGTTTCTGCGAGCATTTTGCGCGATTTGTGCAAGAATTCTGGCAACGAATTCGCTCAAATGCAACAACCGTTTCTGACAGAAGCGGTTAAACCAACCGATACTGCTCACTTTTATCTAGAATCGAGCCAGAAATGTACGGCCAAAATCTCTGCACGCTTGCTGCCACATCTTTGTCAGATGTTTTGCTCGATTCGTGCTAAATTCTACCAGGTAGAAATTGCCAGGATCTTTGCACAGTTTATGTCCGAGTTATGCCAGGGCTTAGCTCGGTTCCTGTCAAAATTTGCCAGAAAATGCGAGCGAAACCGAGTTCGCCCTAGCTCAACTAACCCGACAGGATACGCGCAGAAATCTAACAGGGCTGCCAAACCAAGACTTACAGAAATCTAGCAGAGCGGTCTCTGCCAGAAAATTTGCTCACTGGGTAGTAGCTCCATACAGCCATTCTTCGCGAGGAGGAATTCTCACAATGAAAGTTTTAAAAGGAAAACTGCATGTTAGTGTTAGGTCACCGAGAGCAAGTATATTCTCATCCAAAAAGGAAACACGTAGCAAGTAACCATCTGAGGCCACAGTCTTGTGTGGCTAGTTGCACGACCTTTTGGGTTACTGTTCCATAGCCCAGTAACCTTAAGACCGTATGCACAAGAAAGTGCTTCTTATTTCAGAAACACATAGCGGCTTTAGGTTCAAGAGTCCCGCAACAGTAGGTGGTATCGTGAACGCACCAGTCATCGCCATCAAGACTATCTTCTGAAGGTGATTTAACTTTGATCGGATTGTCATGTCCCTTCTGCCATCACAGAGGCACACATATTTCAGTATTGGTCTAATAATTGTTGTACAGATCCAATTAGGTTTGAGTCCCCAAGATTTGCCGAAGGCCCCTCTGCATAGAGTACTTGACAATCTGTAACTGTATTAGTATGTTCGACGATTTGTTTTCCTCCACCTTGTCATAGGTGGAGAAAAACAAATCGAAAATAACTTTTCAGTCGGATTATTTTCATGGTGGAACCTGACCAACCGGCATTGTACGTCTTCGGAATGATTTTTACAGCGACAAAGAGCATTTCAGCACCATTATAAATACTTTATGCGAGCTATTTTAAATGATTAAATTGGCTGACAGTTTCACATATGACAGCTGGAGGAAAACAAACCACTCAAGTGGTGTGTGTGAAATGGTTTGCCTAGAACTCTATTGGTTCTGAAATCGATGTGAGGCAGAGATGCCAGGTTCTTTTTTCAAATGTCTGCAATAATAAGTCTGGGAAGAACAAAAAATGTCAGGAAAGGTAGTGTAACCAAAAGCCTTTATATTCAAAAATCTGTAAATATCTGCAACCAAACTAAAAAATCTGCAAATATCTGCAACAAAACTAAAAAATTTGCAAATATCTGCGTCATCGAAAAAATCTGCAGCTTAAATTAAAAATCTGCGAATTTGCAGACTTGTCTGCAAATCTGGCATCTCTGATGTGAGGTGACCGATTTACGATTAGGTTTTACACCAACCGACATAACCCCACAAAATGAGCCGGATGAACTTCGTTTGACAATTCTCGGTGGTTTGTTTACATGGGAGTTACGTGAGTTCGAATGTAACAGATGAACATCCGTTGCACTCGCACTCGCGCAATTGACAAAGTAAACAAACCACCGAGAATTGTCAAACATGAACTTCATTCATCATGAGTTCATTCGTGTCGTCATCTTGTAGAACTCAATTACGATGAGCACAGACGTCGAGCCCATATTATTGGCTCGAATCAAAACTCGTCGAAATGTCAATTGACGATAGGTTCATCCGGAGTGTTCATTTGTGTTTACATTTTGCTAGCGTTGCCAATTTTATTTTGTGTCCACCACCCAATGTGGCTACGCCACATCGCTCTTGCGCGTGCTGTCCGACTTCGCTACCGCTCAGTCGGACTTAAACTAGGGATAGCCCCTATGTTTGAGTAAGCCGGGCAAACGAGTGGATCACAGGTTCGCTTGCTTCCGACGGCGGGTCGGTGGCCACCTCGCCCGGCGGATCCTCAGCGGCTTTGCGCCACTTCGGTTCCTAGACCTCGGTTATGCGGCTAAGCCGCATCTAAATGGTACCCCTTAAACATTCTAACTTGAATCGGTTGTGTCACCGGAGCCGGAATACGAATTAGAACCAGCCAGCTTTCCGGCTGAGTTAAACTGGGAAGTTTAGTACAATTTGATCTGGAAATAAATTTTTCTGGCAACGCTCCAGCACTCCGTTGATTTCACCACCTGGGCGCCAGGTTGACGATATGAAATGAACTTTGTTTACTTTCGACAAGTTTTGATTCGAGCCAACAACATCCAGCCCAGACGTCGGTTGCTAAGCATTGCGACAAACTTCACGATCGTAATACGTAATGTTATTGAATACACAGTTTATAAAGAACAGTTGCGCAAAGACTGAAGCAAATCTACCTATCGAACACTCAAAATGTCTACCTATCGGACACGAAGAATAACAATGCTGAAATGCGTGGGGAGTATCGTTATTATGTGATTATAATTATGAGAAAAAAATCAATGCTGTAATATTAACATTATTTCAAACCAGGAACATTTCGCTTAAAGATATAATATATGTGCACTGATATTTAAATTTGGCACTATTTCAAACACCGGAACAGCTCTGGGTAGTGTTAATAATCTTCCACCGACAGTGGAAATATGAAGGTATTTCTCATAGTTAAAGCACAGACTAACAGACATAACACTATGAGGGAATTCCCTCAAAAAACATCGATCCGACAATTTTCCCAGAACACTAGCTCCACCTTTTATTCACAGTCCCAAACACTCATTTACTGGTGGGTTACCCCTCAGGTTTGCGAACAATTTTTCACTAGTGGTCTATCCCCCATATGCTTGTTCATATGTCAATGGCGCCATAATTTCAAATGTGACCGCAGTCCCAACTAGAAACATATTTAAAATGACCGTTAAAGCGGGTGAAGCTTTGTTTTTGAGTGTTATGTCTGTTAGCCTGTGGTTAAAGTGCAACTAAAATTTGGACAAATTTGTGTATGCATTCCTTTTATATTTATGTACTTATTCAAATTTATCTTACGCTGCAAATTCGACTGTTTTTTGTCACTCCCCAATCAGACAGCAAGCGGCAAAAACCAATACATTTCGCTCTTAGTTGCGGATCATTTGGGAACCTTAAAAAAATTAAATTCTTTATACGATGTTATTTATCGTACTGATTTTTACAAAATAAAACTATACACCTAATTTTAAAATTTTAAATGCACAAAATTAACTTCTAACTGAAGCGTTCGGGTGAAGTCATTTGAAATTTAACTAAAAATAGAAGGTTGCCAAAATTTAAAAAAGGCCAATGATTGATCCAATGTTGCCAATCCTCTTTACGCATCTACCATTAAAAACTCTGATTGAATACTTTACGGTGACGTCACAAATGAACTGAGTGTTCATTTTTGACAATTGAATACTTTACGGTGACGTCACAAATGAACGGAGTGTTCATTTTTGACAATTCGCTTGTACTGTTTACATGGACTTAGAAAAATTCTTTACGATTGGCTTCGAGCAAATCTAGTCGTCCACAAATTTTTCTAAGTCCATGTAAACAGTACAAGCAAACTGTCAAGAAAAGTGAGGTTAATGCTGATTTCGTTTTTAGAATCGAGTCGCTCTAGGTTCGCTCTGAGCTGTCACTTTTGTATAGATTTTGTAAATATTAGAGCGAACCTAGGGCGACTCTGATCTAAAACCGAAATCAGCATAAGTGTGTCAGTAAAGAACCTAATTGAGGAACGCATTTTATTGCGCACTTCCCACCAACCTGGACTCCGCACTTTCGAAGTGCGAGTGATCAAACTGCTACTGAAAACTGCGAGCTGTCAAATCACATGTATTTCAAGTGATAGAGATGGTATTTTCATGGACAGACCAGTCGAGCTAACCAGTCTATGAGAAGAATTCAATAGAAGAATAGTAAGTGCGCAGTGTGGTTAGAATCCAGTTTTTACTGCCACAAGCAATATTGACTAGTTTTTGTGGTCGTTTAAGAAAAATGTAAACAAGAACTCAATATAGTAGAACAACGTCCAATTGCTACGTACTTTAGTATTGATAAAACCACTAATCAGACCACTTTCGCTGTTAGAATCATTTTTCTTGTTTTTGCAAATTATTCAACGATGCATCATTCAAATCGACTCTTTCGTACCTTACCTCATTCAAAAACTATAATTTAACGTAAATAATTTTTATCAATCCGAATTTTAATAGCATTTATATTTATTTACTTAGACTTTATATTTTTGCACACTTAGTACATATTCGATATCATAATTCGAGTGTTGTTCAATAAAACTGTTATCCTATGTAATACGAATCACATACAAAATAAAGAGATTCCAACATATATCTAACATTAGCATTCACACCTAAACTACTCTATTCGAGACACTTTCCACTCTACAAGTACTAACCAAATTCTGTTCGTTTTTTCCTGATTCGACGCGATGATTAAGTTGTTTATTTCACGAGCTTTTTGTACTCACGTCGACCCCGAGAAAATATTTTGAGCTGAGCCAGAAAACTTCCCAAACGCAAAATCGAACTCAGCACCAGTACGATCGCTCCCACCAAATAGACTTTGATGATTGTGCTTTCCACTGGCATGTGGCAGCGGGAAATGGTGTAATCCGACAGCGAGATTTGTGCCTTCAATGACAGGAAGTGAAATACGTTAAATGTGTTCCGTTAATCATAGATAGATAATACTTACCAGTATGAAACTAGGATTATCCTTGTTCCGCCAGCTGAACGAGGGTAAAGTATATTCCTCAATTCCCAAGCGATTTTTCGCCACATGACAATAATGATGCGAGTGTCCACTGAACACTAACCGTGGGCTCAACAGTTCACCTATCAAATCAGTAGATTCCTTTGAAATCACCTCCCATCGTTCGCGATACAGTTCAATTTCCGGGGAATCGTGCTCCTTGCAATCCTTGTCCGAGTCACGGTACGTTGGAAAGTGTTGTAGCACTACTGGCCGACTGTACTCCGCCAGTTTGGGAACGTTTTTGCATTGACCGATCCCACGACCACACTTGAAAACGGTCGACACGGCCCGTAGCTCTTGTTCCGCGGTTTCGCACAGCTGACATCCGTCACCCTCCATGGCAATTGAGTTGATAGTGACAAAGTTTACCCCACGGATGCTGACTAAGGTTACGCCGGTATGGTTGAAGGTTTTCTCGAAACGGCGCACCAAATAGGGATGCGTCGAGTAGTGGAAACCGATGTCGTGATTACCTGTGAAATATTATTTAGAAAATGAAATCCTTGACCTGAGTAATGGTAAAACCAACAGATTACCGTGC
The DNA here is from genome assembly GCF_030247195.1 of Topomyia yanbarensis. NCBI lineage: Eukaryota > Metazoa > Arthropoda > Insecta > Diptera > Culicidae > Topomyia > Topomyia yanbarensis. Next base: position 8,505,054 of record NC_080671.1, read on the forward strand.
GATTAATTAATAAATTACAATAGTTCTAAAAATATTAGTTATTTTCACGTACCAACAATACTGTGCAACTGAGTCCCCATGGGTGTGTGGAATAATTTTCGGAATCGGTCAACGTACGATTCAAACTCTTTTTGATTGACCCAGTTCCCCTCGTCGAAGATATCACCTAGGATGAAAATCGCTTCTGGTCGAAACAAAGTCATTGCTGACTGGAAAGCTCGGTGCATTTGCCATTCGCGCCGCAGTTTATCAAACCAATGGCCATGAATTGGACCTAATAGATGTGTGTCAGCAATTAGCATAACTTTCACCGGTTCGAGCCCATTCACCGGTAAGGGTTTCGTAGGCCATTGACACTGTGGAGATAGGGAGAAAAAAATGTATCTATGGCTAGAACACCAACAAATATCAGTGACCTACGTTCAACAGCACAAGATAGTAGACGATAAACTCATTGAACACCAGCAGACAGACGGCACCAATCAGTATGCGTAGCAGCAGATTACGTAGCTTCATTACGTACAATATTGGGCCGAAGTTGTCTCTTATCTAGTGGGACGAGTGCGGCCAATCACAACCTGATAAGATATCAGAGTAAACACCGACCTGTACTTGATGATCAACATCCAAAAATAAACAAAACGAACTAACGTTATCGCCATCATCACTCATCATTGATCCCTTTAGGATCATTTGAGTTGTGCGATCAGTGCATTTCGAGGGGCGCGCAGCTAACTTTTTTTTATCTGCAGACGGTAACCCGGAAACGAAAAACTACCTAAAAATGAGTTCCTTTGACTCAATCTCGTGGTATCGTGGGGGAACTTAAAATTAGGTAAACCGTATTGAAGGTAGTTTCCATTTAACCATTTTTTTAATTACAACTCATTGATAGGTTTTTTATACTCAAATTTAAGTTGAATTTACCTAATTTTGAGTATACCCCAAACAACTCAAAAGTACCTTCCTCCACGGAAGACCTCGACAACACTAATAATTGCGAAAGCGACGCACAACTCAAAAGTAAGTTAAAAGAACTTATTCTGCAGGTTGTTTTATTTAACCGTGCATAACGAAGAAGCGACTTATATGAGCGACAACACAAAGAGGTTAATCGCTTCCCACTGAGAAGTCCAAAAAATTGTTTCAAAATCGTCCAATACGGGTCCGATTTTGAAACCAACCATTCTTAGGGGGTTGAAAGAAAAGTAAAAATACAAGCAAAACCCGAAGCGGTTCAAAACTGGTCCTGCCGGTGCGTGCCTAGCAGAAATCCGGCAGCAACAATAACCGTACGGTGAAAAATTCTGCCAGAAACGGTGGTTGCATTTGGGCCGGCAGGCTTGCAGAATTTTGCCAGCCAGACCCCCAGAAATTCTGCCAGAATATTGGTATTAGAGCGAAATGGCGTACACACATACGAAAAGCTACCTAAAATTGAGTTATTTTGATTAAATTTCGGGATATTGTGGAATAAGGTAAAATGAGGTAAACCGCGTTGAAGTTAGTTTCCCTTTAAGGGGTTATATATGTTGAGATACGGGAAAAGTTTGATTTTTTGTGAAGGTATGTATCCAAATTTTAATGAAATACTTGTAATACATCTAGCGTAGTACAATGTTCAATTTCTTGGAGATAAACTCAGAAGCAACACCCAACAGGCAGCACAGTAAACCGAATGACCGGAACAACCTCGGAACAACGCGTGATATGTGAAAGAAACTCGGGACGCAAATCGTGAACGTGTTTATTCAAGCTAGTGCTACAGTGGAAAAATGGTACATTTTGCTTTCTCTGTCTGCTGACAACTAGGTTGTCCAGTGGCGCCAGGTATAAATATTACTCCCACTTTTACACTGCCAACACTCCTCCTTAATATTTCTCCTCAATCTGGGAACTTACATAAACATTGACAAAGTCTATTACACTTGTTATTGCTCGACCGATGCAGCTAAATATTTCTGCATCACCGTATTTGTATCCTACAACGCAAGCAAACAAAATGTAGATTTCTGTAAAATCGTCTCCAGTTTGCCCAAAACTACTAATGGTTAACAAAATTAATAAGCCACAACACATTATCATCATCTTCGCTTTCAAATAATTTTCATTCGTCACAGCTCTAAGAAAACGTTTGGGGCTTGCAATACAAGTCTCGCCTCTCTCCACTTTTATATCGACGGTGCCCGACACTACCGTGGTATCAACGTCAAATCGTTTCAGAAACACTCCTGATTTTCTACAGATCAAGCCGTCCACTTGTTCCTCAATATCCGCCATATGTTTATCTGGAAACTTTTGTGATTCATTTGGCTCCTCCTGAAGCGCAATACCAATATTTCCGAATCCTGACTCTACGATATTATTTGAGCCATCCAACTTCGTCTGATATCGTGACTCAAACTGATCATGCCACACGTGCAAACAACTCTCTGATGGTCGAACTTTCTTGTTCAGCTTTCCGTTTACTTCTTTCAGCACATACATGTTGTCCGTTAGTTCCGCCACTGCAACCATACGTCCTGTAGCACTCACGATATCGCAACGATCTGCATTAAACTCTATCCTCAACCCCTTTTGCGTCAGCTTATGTACGGATAACAATCCACTATCCAAATTAGGCACGTAGAGCACATATTTAAATAGAATATCAATAATTTTTCCTTGGCCATCAAAACACTTTGTCGCTCCCTCGCCAACTCCTGCCGACATAGTTACAGAACCATCCGCCAATACCACCTTGATCCGTGAACTTTCGTGCAGTTTGCTAAAGAAGTCCTTATTGTTCGTCATGTGATGTGAACACCCGCTGTCTACGTACCAACAGCCTTTGCGCCGACTGTGTCCAGCAGTGAAACAGATCGGAGATTGTTTATTCAAAACCTGCTTCGCTTTCACCTCCTCCTGCTTGCCATCATCGGAATCTTCGTCTTCTTCTTCAGAAGTCGACAATCCCGTCGGAAATGACCAGGTTTTCTACAAAAATAGCAGACCTTCTCCTTCGGCCCCCTGTTATGAACTTTCATAGCTTTTTCACCAGTGTCTACACCACGTTCTACTCGCCGCTGATGCTCATCAAATAGTTTTTGCTTTACAAGCTCCATAGTCTGGTCAGCATCCGCGAGGCTTTCCAGTGCCGTCACCAAACTACTATACGATTCAGGAAGACTGCGATATATCATCGCTATTTTTAACGGATTCTCTAGTTTCTGACCTGCACAATCAAGTCGGTCGAATAGCTCCTCGAGATCACACAAATGCTTCTCTCTGTCACCTCCTTCATCTATGTTCAAGCTGCAAATGCACCGTAGTAATGAGACTCGTGACGTCATCGTCGCCTTTTCATGGAATTCTTTAAGTTGATTCCATGCCGCTTGAGCAGATACAGCATTTCGAACCAAATTTAACTGACTATCCTCGACATAAAGAACAATAGTCGCCAAAGCCTTCTGATCGGTCTTCGTCCAGGCCGTTGTAACCGGTTCCGGTTTTATCCCTGCCACAGCATTCCACAGCTCCTCGCGCTTTAGCAGTATTTCGATGCTCGTTTTCCATACTTGGTAGTTCTGGTTACTGAGTCGTGCAAACATATATTTCTCGCTCATTTTCATCAATTTTTCGTATTATCAACGAACAGAAACAAGTGAAAAAAAAACGTTAACCGCAGCGCGTACTCCAACCAAAAGAAGATACAATGGTGAACTTGCAATATATCTACACAACACGCGCCTTTTACGAATCGTAAACAGCCAACCTCGATTGCACTCGGGCAGAGGAAGAAAAAAACAAAATTCTCGCAAATTTTAACACTTCACCAACAGTTCTTTCACATCACCTGGGCCCATAACCTCTTGGAGATAAACTCATAGGCAACACCCAACAGGCAGCACAGTACACCGAATGACCGGAACAACCTAGGAACAACGCGTGATATGTGAAAGAAACTCGGGACGCAAATCGTGAACGTGTTTATTCAAGCTAGTGCTACAGTGGAAAAGACGGTACATTTTGCTTTCTATGTCTGCTGACAACTAGGTTGTCTAGTGGCGCCAGGTATAAATATTACTCCCACTTTTACACTGCCAACACAATTTGCAAAATCCACTTGAGAATATAAAAAATATTGACTACGATTCCAATCCAACAGCTCAACTGAAAGCATAAAACTAAAAAATCATTAGTAGGTATATGTACCTGTGGTGTCCTTGAACGATTCGTTGAAACAATTTATTTTTTCTTTTTGGAAACGGGGATGATTTTTTCAAAAAAACTACTATTTTTACTTGAAAAAATTATTAAAAAATTCATAACATTAATATAATAATTTTGACGAAAAAATGGGATGATTCAAGGACACGACTGTTAAATTACGAACAAGCTAAAAAAAAGTTTTGAGGTCGGTTGAAAACTTTTTCGGCAATCGTAGTCACCGCAAAGGCGTTTTTGGGAAAACATGATTTCGAGATAATTACGTTTAAAGTTTCAAGTATAAGCCACGTCTCCGTAAGGGAGCAAAATGAAAAACGCTATAACTTTGCGTCTATTGCTCCGATCTCTATAAAAAAAATGAGATAACATTCTTAAAACCCTGAACCACAGAGAACAGACATATAAGCTGGAACAAACTTTCCCGGAAAATCTGTGTAAACATTTAAATAAAAATACGTTGAAAATCACCATCGCATACATGTTCGCATGCGTGAGTCATCATGGCATCCAAGTTTGCATACAAGTCCCGTATGGCGATTGATGGCCGATCAAAGCGCCGACCAGTGCCAAGTTGCTACTTGCTCTTGTCATTTCAAAGCGACAGTTTAATTTCTTACACAAGTTCAAAACTTTACTTGTATGTCAGTTCTCAGTGCCTGAACTTTACGCTAGAAGAATAAAAAATTAGATTTTTTAGCCGACCTCAACATATGTAACCCATAAACCACGGCAACAATCACAAAACATTGATAGGATTTTTATACTCAACCTTGAGTTCAATATACTTAAAATTAAGTTGAATGTACCTAATTTTGAGTATATCCCAAACAACCCAAAAGCACCCTATTGCACTGAAGACCTCGACTAAGTCGAATCTCTCGTGCGAAAGCAACGCATAACTCAAAAGTAAGTTAAAATAACTTATTCTTTGGGTTATTATTTTTTTGTGTTAATGAGGTTAACCTCATTGTTGACTTACGAGAAGCCAACAACGCTATTATTCTTCCTGCAACAGCGCAAATGTTCCAACAAATATTATAATGTATACTAGAACGAGAGCAATATATTGACAATACCAGGCATTAAGCAAGCTTTCCATCAAGTTCTTTTGAAAAAGTAATGTCCATATATTGCTACCTTCATATCCCCGCTTAGCCTGATGCGTTACAAACGACTCACGTTTTACCTCTCAGCAGCACCAGAACTTTCTCAGTAATTGATGGAAATATTATTTACCAATTTCTCCTGGCCCAATATTGGCGATATTCTGATTTCCACCAAAAATGAAAATGAGCTTTAATATAGAACTAATATGATCTACAAGCGATTGTGAGAATACAATGTACATTTTAAAAATTTAAAAAAGGCGTGAAAAAAAATTATTTCGTTGAATGTCGTATCTCTAGCAAATAATTATCGGTATCTCGTAAAAATTGGAAGTTATTGAATGATTAGAACCTCCTAGGGTATCAGAAGAAGTTAGAAATTTCCTTGGATTAAACAATTTTTTTTACATCGATACATAGCTGACATTGCACCAATAACACAGCCGACTCGTAAAGCAACACCATTGGCAATCCGTCCATCAAGAAACGTTCAAACAAATCAAACGGAAAATCCTTGGATTTTATCATCCGAATGATGATACATTCATCATAGCAGAAGGAATCTCAGTAGGTTTATGCGCTATTTTAATACAACGAGGAAAAGATAAACATAATCGAATCGTTTGCTACGCTTCGAAAACTTTAGCACCAATCGATCAGAAAGATGCACAAACCGAACGTGAAGCATTTATCTGTGATGAATTCCATTACAATACATTTATGAAAAATCTTTCTGGTTAATAACTGACCACAAACCTTTACTCGTTATATTCAGCGAACAGTTGAGACCTCTAGAGGCAGATCACTCTAAGAATGTATAACAAATTAGAAAAAAATGCATTTAATTTCCATTTTTACATCAGGACTTATGAAGCTGTACAATATTGATTCAATTAGACGATTATGTATTTCATGAGCATGGCTAATTGAATTTGTTGGCGAGTTTTATGTTTATCTTAACATTGTTATTATGAAAATTTCATTAATATACTCGATAAAGCATAGTAAAAATGAAAAACAAAAAAGATCTATTGTTGGAAAAGGACTTATTCTGGCTCTCTGTTTCAAGTTGGTGGAAGCAATGTAAGTGTTATTCTCTGTATTTTTTTACATTCTTTGCTTCATATAATTTTAATTATTTTGCTGAAAAGAAATATTGTGATACAACAGAAGCATAACAACTACTTGGGCGATTGCGAGCTCCTTTGGAAATATCAGGTTTCTTCCAACTCACCCAGCAAAATAACTCAATGTAAGCTTAGCTAACAATGTTTTGTTTTGAATATTCTAAGAAATAAACAAATATAAGTAGTATTTATTTCTTTTTATGATCCAAATGCATATAGTACACCTATGAACATCAAAGAAATTTCTGTATAAAATTCATAATGCATTTCAATGCTTTACGTAGGTATATCGTATAAACCTGTCGTATAAAATGTCTTAAAAATTTCATAAGTACCACTTATGAAATTCGATAGGGACTGAATGGCCAATTTTTCTTTCAGTTATAAGTAAAACTTATGATTTCCATATGGGAAATTTTTGGCGTAAAGTCATAAGTAGTTTTTATGAATTTCGTTAGTTATTTTATCTCGGTGTAGGGTTTTGACGTTTTACACGCAGCGCAAAATACATTAAAAATTTGTATTTTCATGGAAAGAAATGCATTTAATTACGCTGATTTTTAAAAATGCATCACAAGTGATCTGCTCTAGAATCTGCCCGTAGGTTGCAATTGACCATTGTACGAATCGGCTTAACCTCACAAATTTGACAAGTGCTGGTCCTTTTGTTTACAGTTTGGACTTAACAAATTTGAATTCCATTGAAATAAGCTTAGTGCTAATAATTAATTACCAAGAAATTTAACCGCAAAACTATTTACCGATTCAGAGAACACTAGAAGAAATTGATAAACAAATAATTAGTTCACTTATTAGATCTTTCATATACATTTTCGCACAATAGGGAATAGCACAATTTAATTGTAAGGCGCTCTACAAAACATTTATACTTCCAAAACATGATTCCCAATATATTTTAAATGCTTCATTTTGAGAATACGAATAATCTCTATGTTCAAAATGTAATCAACAGGACCACCACCTGTCACATTTAATGCATGACGTCACTGTGCAGTGACTAATACATATTTTCAACAAAATCAACTGCCAGCTCTGTTAATAGCCGTTTCTAAAAAGGTCGAGGTTACACAGGTTACATTTTCATCCTATCACCCTCCGGTTATCATAATTTCGTTATATTCCTGAAGGGTTAACCAATTGACAGCTGTCACTGTAATCTCAGCGACTTCGTTCACTTTTCCACAAATGCTGTAGCGAGACGGTCGTGGTTTTGCGTGGTTACGATTAATTATCGCGAAGTTTTTTTGCTCATCGTTCTGCGGGAGCCGTTCTTTGCGCAAGTGTGTACATTATTGCAGGCTCGGTGTGAAAATTAGGAGTACAACTGTTTTCTTTCCGTTCCCGGCAGGTTCCAAGCATAAAAAAGAATTTTATCACGATGAAAATCTGGACCTCAGAGCATGTATTCAAGTAAGTTTTCACTCTGGATGATGGCGGACGGTGAATGATGGATGGTGGAAGCGCATTTGACAGTCGCTCGTTCGTCAGTATTGATTATGTAAAACGGGTGAAAGACGATGGCCACAGGAGTAGCAGCTGTGCTGCATATATCTGCAATGTTCCGGTTTTACCATCCGGGCAAACCCCCGCTGGAATAATGCATTTTTTTGGGAAGTGGCATGTACACTTAGCAACAGTGACTACGAGACAGAGTGACCTTTGGACTTGTCTCAAAAATGTTGCCTGCTCGTGTCCGTAGTCGACGGGTCGTACATGATTATGAAATTGCTTTGAATGTTTCATGTGACGAATGTGTGAATGCACTGGAGGTTGTGTGAGTGCTGTGTAGGGATTTGATTTGTTTGCCTGCGGTGTGGAGTATTGGTTGAATTCCTTTGTTCCGAACTGCTGCGACGTTACTCGATAGGTATGCGAAACGGAACAGCTGTCGAAACAAGTGCAAGTGGTGACGGGGAGTTTGTTGTTAAACATAAATGAAGGTCTTATTGGGTTGACGGAGATGGGAGGGACGTTAGTTATGACTAACGCAAGCGTCAACGTCCTCTATGGCGTTCGAAGGAAGTACCTTGAAATCGTGTTTTCCCCGTTTTTTTTTGGGGGTTTCGTGTTATGTTTGTAGAAATAGTTTTTTTTTCCTAATTTATTGATCGTTGATTTTTTCTTGTTTGTTTTTCTAGCCATCCATGGGAAACCGTGGCACAGGCTGCCTGGCGCAAGTACCCAAACCCAATCAACACAGCAGTGATCGGCACAGACGTCGTCGAACGGCGGGTCGTGGACGGTGTCCTGCACACGCATCGACTCGTCAGCTCGAAGTGGTACTTCCCGCAGTGGGCTCAGAAGGTTAGTATTGAAATGGGTGCCTAATTTTTTTAGGATAAGGATGCTTATGGAAAAATCGAATCTTCCTATTTTTCTTAATAATTAATTAAAACGCAAAACAGAAGAAAACATTTTTGAGCAGAAATTGTATTTAGAAGTGGCTTCCAGAATAAGAGCCTTAATTACGACAATTTATAGTCTCTTGATATTGTTTTGATTCGGATGAATTCGATATAAATATCGCTCAGAGTGAGCTTTTCGTACGCCAGTGCCAGGTTTACTGCAAATTAACTGATGCGTTACGTGAAAAATCAATAACAATCACTCGGACGCTTTTTAGTAGCTCAAGGATATTGGTGAGCTACCGTACAAATGATACACGATTGCTCACCACCGATTCATCAATGGATACTAAGCAATTAATACAACACTGTTGGTAGTATGCGGATAAAAATAATTGTTTTGTAGCAGACTTTTTGCCACTTGTTGATTCATGAAGAATCACAATGCCGTAGAACATAGATTTGATTCAATATTTTATTAAAGCAATTATTTTGCTAATCTATGTTGAGGGGATTCATGTTGAATTTTATTGATAATAATTGAAAATTGTAAAAAGCAATGTCTTATCGCCCGATCGCACTCCAAAACGCTTTCGTCATTATGATTCTTTATTTCCTCATAGTAAAAAAATGTATGACACATTTTCTGTCATCCACTTTCTTAACATTACTGATAAGAAATAGATTTCTTATTATTGCACATTAACATATGAAGGCAGTCAAAGTAACAAAATGAAAGAACACCAAACGAAAAATCATTAACATTGCCGCTCAGATCACTTTCACTGAACTCACTAGGCAAGGTCAAAATTTAGGAAGAGATTTCGTCAGCTAAACTGTTACCAAAGTGGTGACCAGAAGGTTTAAATTTTTGTCGCAGCGTGCGTCATCAGTCAGTTTTCACGCGGAATATTGTTTGCGTATCCTACTGAGACGTCACGCGCAATCGCGTCCCGCTTTACTAGAGTTATCCGATTGTAAGGCGGCATCATCATGATCAGTATCGAAGAGACAATCTATTTGATGGCGTACGGGTTTTGCACGTGAGCGAGCAACTCGCGACAATTGTTTCTGATTTAGCACGGATGACTGCTATTCTGCGTCGTCAGTCGGATTTTGTTACCTTCGTGATGGTCAACTTTCAGCTGTCGAATTCACATTCGCTTCATAATTTGTATATTATCGTTGTCTAAGTGGGTGGAAGAAACTAATTAAGATAACACTTAGCAACGCCTGCACTCTCACACGGGAAAGGCGTGATCTTGACGGTTTTTAATAGATGCGGTTGTTAGGTTTTGTTTTCACTAGCTTTTGAATGTGTTGTTTTTGGCTCAGTTTGGGTTCTCCTTGAAAGATGGTCACTACTTTGGGACACTATCACTTTTACTGTGAATAGTGAGACGTACGAATGCACGTATTTTATACTCCCATTTACTAGTTACCTTTCGGATAGACATTCGTGGTAACACATTTGGATATTGAACTTGCGGCTTTTGATTTGTCTAATGATAAAATTTCTTATCGGTTTTGGAAGGGATTAACCGTGAAACAGTCGTCAATGATATGATATCAAAAGGTGGCGATTTTCAATCAAATAAGTAGCCTACGGAATCATATTCGCCTTGTAGAACAAATTTTATCATATATAGTTTTTTTACAGCACAAAAGTTTACTGACTTTCAAACAGCTGAACATTCAGTAGTCAGTTTAATAAAAAGTTCTTTTCATTTCGATTATAAAGGTTACACATATGACTTTTATGCCACTTGTTTGAATTTTATACTAACATCTTATGATTCTCATAAACATAAGAGAAATGAAAAGTCAAACATTTCTTATGGAAAATTAAATCATATCGAGCCCATTTCACAAAATAAATTTCGTTTCATAACGTAACCTTATGATTTACGTATGTTGTTTTGGCTAAAAATATACAATATTCTTATGAAATTCGCTATATTATTTTCCTGGGCGTACCTTCCTTGTTATCAAAGAAACCATTAACATCAAGCTAATAGCTTCTTTATTGACACAGTTAACCTCACTTTTCTTGACAGTTCGATTGTACTGTTTACATGGACTTAGAAAAATTTGTGGACGACTAGATTCCCTCAAAGCAAATCGTAAAGAATTTTTCTAAGTCCATGTAAATAGTACAATCGAACAATTCTTATTTCCTGATTGTACATCATATTAACATGATTTAATCTGTTCCTCGGTCAGTTGCTGTCATAGTTAAAAATATTCAAATTCATTGAATGAAAATTGATCATATTCAGCCGCTTTCATTTTCAATGTTCAGTGACGCAGCTGAAAACTTCAAACGAACAAACCGCCCATTCATCCATGCAGATTTTCATTCGGCTCCGATTATTATACGAAGCGACCGTGCAGCAACGAATCAAGCGCATCAAAGTAGGCCCTGCACAATGTAAGCGATGATGATTGTTGTTTCATATGCTTTATCGGCAATTGAAAACATTTTACTAGATAATTAGTGTAATGAATATATTGTACGATATTCAACTGAATGAATAAGATGGATAGTTGAATGAATATTTTTTCTATTCACCGCGAGTCGCAACAGGTTCATTTTCAGCCGTCAAAAAAGAGCTTCGATTATTTTTAACTCTGGTTGCTGTCTCCAACCTCTCAGGTGCCCGATATTCGCCTGGTTCTGCTTCACTTGGTCTAGCCACCGGGAACGCTGCGCTCCTCTCCGTCTTGTACCTGCCGGGTTGGAGGCATTCCCTATCGCGATCGGTTCCGCCAGCCAGCATGTACTTCGTATAAGACACATTTATCTTCAGTCCTACTCGTGCTAATTTGCGCTTCAGTCGGGTATACAGATCATTGTTTCTATCGATTGTGTTCACGTCGTCAGCGAAGCACACGAACTGTCCGGACCTCGTGAAAATCGTGCCCCGTATGTTGAACCCCGCTCTTCTCATTACACTTTGCAGCGCTATATTGAACAGCAGGCAGAACAACTCACGTGTCAGGACCTGGTATTCACGGCATTTTTGTAGGATTTGTCGCATAGTAAAGATTTGGTCGTTTGTTGATCTGCCGTTGATGAAATCGGCCTGATAACTCCCGACAAATCCATTTACCAGCGGTGATAGGCGCCGGAACAGAATCTGGGATAGCACTTTGTAAGCGGCATTTGTCACTGTGATAGCTCTGTAGTTTTCACAGTCCAATTTTTGTCGCCTTGCTTGTATATCGGGGTGATGACCCCTTCCTTCCACACCTCCGGTAACTGTTCCCTGTCCCAGATTCTTTCGATTATTCGGTGCATGCATTCCGCCAGTTTCTCCGGACCCACCTTGAAGAGTTTCGCTCCTAGACCATCCTTACCAGCTGCCTTGTTGTTCTTGAGCTGTTTTTGCAAGTCACCAGAAGCTGTTCATTTTACCACCGCCACATGTTCATTTTACCCACTCGCTATTAACATGTCTCATTTTTGACATATTTAGAAATCAAGAATCATGTTTGAAAAAATGTGTTTATGACGAAGTATTTTTACCAGATATGTACAAAACATTTCTAACAAGAAACATATAAGGGGATCGTAATATCTCATTCACTTATTAGTTAGAAAATATTGACTTTGCTTAACGTGTTCATTTTACCGCCAGTTCCCCTACCTACCAACACATTCGCCCTAAACATTGAACCCAAGCGCATAATGCAAAATAGTCAACGCTGATGATGATGGGTAGAGCAAAAGAGACAACTAGTACCACCACCGCACTATTAGCGCATTTCACCAAAATTCCACGCGGCCTTTCCCGATTGAACGGAACGGCCGCGCTCCATGAAACGCCGCGCTTATCCCATCTGTCATAATATCGTGATTTTGCATAGCGAAGGGCTGAATGATAACACACTTTGTTCCAAAAAACAGCCCTGCGTTATGCAACATTTTGTGCAGGTTGATTGTACCAGTTGCAAGTCGTGCCAAATTCACCAAGTTCCGTAAAATTCCTTTTAAATTACAGAATTGATAAAATTGCTTAAATGAGCTAAACTAATTAATCAAATGCTGTTTTAAAAACTGTCCTTGCGTTTAAACCAAAATGGGAAGCTTATTACTACCACTACATTACTTACTTATTCAAGCGCAAATAGCAAATACATGTGCTAGTTAAACCAAAAATTTACTGGCAACGTTACAGCGGCATTTAGGAAGCAGTTGGAGCGGTCGCCTGTTGGACGGCACAGGGTAGCGTACCTCCACAGGCAGTGTAACGGACTTCTAACTCAGCTACACTGGCTGTGAAAACACACAGCGCAGTGACCTGCTTCGCCTGCTGTTCAACAGGCAACTGAGCTGGCTCTGCGAAATCCGTCCGTTTAAATAGTCGATGATGACGTCATTCATAGAAGCGTAGAGCGCTAGGTACACAAATCTGTCGTGCTGGACTAGGGAAGCGCTATCTTCTGTGTGTAAATGCGCGATATTTTGACTAGGTTGTTCATTATTTAAATTTTTAATGCCATGATATCAAAAATCTTTGGGTTTATCTATTGGAATCTATTCTTAGAAGTATTTCTGAGCGATATGCGCAAAAAATTGAAAATTTACCGTAAGATGGCTGAATTATAAGCGTTTAAAATTGGACCACTTTTCGTTACATACCATTTTTGTTGAATTTGCAAAGTGCACCCCCATATCGAAAACAAAGACGTAGTCCTACGTCAAAAAAAAAACAAATTGAAAAATTAAGAAAAAATAACTCCCATATCTACTAGACAAAACGTTCCATGGCGACATGACCGGGAATTCTAGTGATATGGGGTAACTCACTCCCTGTCGGAATGCGATCCGTACACCGAAAACTAAATGAATGACGGTCCTCGAATATGTGAATGGCCGCAAGGTTTTAAAACCGATTTTTTACAAGCGAAGTCACATACACGCGAGCACACGCGACAAACACGTCAACATACGAACGCTTTAGCCCTTCGCGATCATCTACGCACACCTATGCCCGCGATCGCGCAAACTTTCTAACACTCCAATAATTATGTGAACGTTTTAGTACCTACGAAGCTACAAACGCAAACGCGCGCGATCATAAATCGGCCACGTCCGGAAATCTTTACCCTTCATTCTAGCAACTTTGGTACAAACATTCAGTTGGACCTATCAAAAAGTAAAGCTCATACCCATTAGACCACACGTTCTACGGCGACATGACTAGGAACTCTAGTAATATGGAAGAACCCACTTTCTTCTAGAATCTGAACCGTACACGAACAATTAAGTATCAGATTCACGGTCCGCGCGCGATCATTCTAGAACACACGCGAATATGCAAAAAGTACACGGTTATAAAATATAATTTATACACAGTTACATACACGTTAGCGCACGCGACATACAAACGTACACGTGATCGAACACGTTAACGTACAAATGCTCGAGCCCTTCGCGATGATACACGCGATCGCGAAGTCCTAACGCCCGCACATACCTGAAGCATACAATAAATATCACATTCAGAATCACGACCCGCTACAATACGCCTAAAGCAGTGTTTTAGTAGGCGCCATCCGCAATTGTAGTGTGTGATTCTGACGGGGAGACCTTCCGAGAACCTAGCTCTACAGCTCCAGTAGGTCAACTCTCGAAAAAAAAATGCTACGAGGATGGGGGGAGGGTTAAAGATCGCTGAGAAAAGCTAAGTCATTTGTGTACGGTCCCTTTTGCTTATTTATAATTTTTAAAATGGTTTAATTATAAACTTCCTTCGGCATCTAATTTACCTAACTTTAATACATTACATTAATACATTTCCGAAAATAGCATTCGAATTAACAGGATAAATTCACAGTTCTGCAACTTTCCCCCGACGAGCAATCCCTAGAACCTAAACACCCAAGTTTTTTCCCCAGAAAGAATTATTATCCCGTGGGCTTGGCGGCGGACTCCAGACTAAAATTCTTTATGCTTAGAGATTTGTAGCTTGGAGAGCTTGGATTCTGGTGGTCTGTTCTCTTTATTTTATGTTTTTTCGGTCTCATGCGTCACATTCTTCTGATGACATCTTCGAGTTAATACAACTAAGGAGGGCAACATTGCTGCCAACAATGATTATTCTCTGCCATCAGGCGTCGCCAGGTTTTAGAACAATGGAGATGTATTTTCATACTCGATTGAATCAGATAAGTAGGAACGACCAACAAACTGCAAGTAGCATATTACACATTTCTTATTTTAACATATCACATATTATTCGTATTAAGATATTATTTACAGGCACCACATATCAGGCATGTCCAAACACGCCACGGCACCGCGTGCTGCATTTTACCACCGCAACCGAGTGTATTGAAATGAGCACCCCAAGCCAGTGCTCGATGCGAAGCACCGATACACGATAAACGAAGCACCTGTGTCGGTGGCGGTGTTAAATTTTCGATCCGGTGCTTGGATGCTTCGGAAAACACTCGGGCCGGGTGCTTTAAAATTTCTGAAGCACCGGAGCCGAGCGCTTTCAACTTCGGATAACACCTCGGAAACTCTTTGATTTTGCACCCGTATCAAAGCGAGAATGTTTAAGCCCGCTAGCATATGCACAAAAAGAAAGAAAAAAAGATTTTTCGGTGCGACGGAATAAAAGAGAACAGCAAATATACTTCTATTATCACGGCAGTTTGATTTTTAGTTAGATATGTAATTATAAAATATCCAAACTCGATGCAAGTATAGATCGCGGATGGTGGATTTTTTTTAATTTTGCGTCTTGGAAATACTAGTCAACGAAAATTCTATTTCTTCATCTTCTTGCAAATGTATATCAAATTTAAAGCAAAAGATATGGACTTTGCCATCGATAAACATCTTTTTATTTTTTTATGATCCCAATCTATACGGATAACGCACATATGGTGCTTAGCTCAATTTGAATCTATTCCTATTGCCGCCATTTGGGGCACACGTTTCGAATTTTCGATCAATCAATCACAAGTATTTCACAGTATTTGGATAATTTTTATTATACGAAACTTTGTTACCAATTTTTAGACATTCTATCTATAGCTGGTCGTAATAATAAAGTATTGAGTCATTTCATGTCGCAAACTCTATTACAATATTTAGTTAAAATAGTGATGAACTGCCTCATAGTGATTTTTAGGCTGACAAAATGGAGACACTGAAAAAATCTGTTTATCCGGTTACCAGGTTGTTTTGAAAAAAGAATTAATTTCAATTAGAATGTCAAATTACAGTACTAATTTTATCATTGCGGTCAATAAAACGTATTTTCAGAGGAGCTAATCTCATATAAAATTGTGGCCCTTCGCTAAAACAAGGTCATGTATAAGGTGATCATATTTCGCAAATATTTCATATTCATTCCAAGCACCCCGTCCTGGTAAGTTAAAAGGGAGGGAGGCTTCGCTTTACTCTAATGGAACTGGAATTGTTCATATCATTTGTAGCAAGTTACCTACTGCAGAGAACTTCAATTTTCAAAATTACTTGAAACACGTTATCGTATGTAAAGGCGTTAGGGCACAATCAAGGTGCGCCCATACGATTTATTTCCGCTTTATACGTCATTACCAGTGCCATTACAAAACTTTTAACACAGCACAATGCATAGAAATGAATTTTGGCCGGACTTCATTACTTTTCTGGCACATCCAACGGCGTCCGTGTGTTGACGTGCCGTTTGGTTCGCTGTACTATAGACTTATAGAGCATTAATCTAGAAAAAATCTACGTTATCATAAATATCGCTAGCTAGTGTCCTAGTCCTTATCAGTTCTTCGATAGTTATACTATATAAGCTATATTCATTATTCCGCATGTAAACTCAATAAAACAAAGACAAATTTAGTTGACAAGATGGTAAGTGATCAACCAAACCACATTCTGAAGTGATGCAGTTTGACATCTGAAGACTAGATTTTTGTCTTGCTATATTCTGCATTTTTAATAATTGAACCTATACCTTGTCCTTTTTATATCTATTCTGCTTTAAGGTATAAAAAAGCCAGCTTCAAATGGGTTTTTACAATTTGATCGGCAAAATTTAATTTCTGCATGCATTTTAGATACATAAAATTTTATTTGACTGTCTAAAGAGATTTAAATTCTTGCACAGTATAGTGGGTGTGTAGACTTACCAGTCATAGAGAGTATAACTGTACTGGAAACAGTGATCGATGTAAGGATATGCGATGATTTTTGCTGATACGGTCGGGCATCTATCATCGACATAACTTTTTATAGTCCGTCGGAGATGGCAAACATGAGTTGGAAAGTTTGTGAAAACTAAAAGCATATTGACCACCAGTCAATGAAGTTATGCTTTGTGTAAGCACTACGCACAGGAAGAGACTCCTCTCACTTAAACGTCGAGAAATTAGCTAAAGCATGTAACACCACAACACAAACGAAAAGCTCATTAATTTACTTTATTTTTTTAGTAGTTGAAAAATTAATTGACTTACACCAGAAAATCGAATAACAGACCAATGATTTACCGGATAATGCGACCTGTAATGCATTAAATACACCTTAAGTTTGTTTGAGAATTCATGCACAAATAGCTATACAAAACTGAAATATATCATGAACCCGTTAACAATATATTATATAAATGAAAAGCAACTGAAAAGACAAATCACACCTTGGAATTTTACAAATTGAATAGAGACAAATTGATACATTTACATTTAACATATTTTATTTTAGATTCGATTACCCGGGGTAAGATTTTAATGTAGAATACATTTAAGGTTTCAATATAGGGGTCCCGTTTCAAAATATCGGCTGCGGCGCCGCGTCAGATTTTGAACGTTAATAACTTTTATCATACTAAACAGAATGATTTGATTTTTAGGCCAATTTGTTGCAAATATGTTCCTCTATGCTGTATTAAAATTTGAAGTATGTATAACATGCACTAATAACAAAAAAATGTGTTTTGAAAAATCTTTCGAAAACGACTCGGGAAAGTGAAATTTTTCAGCCCATCCCGCACAGAGCCGTCAAAATGGTGGACCAACCGAGCAATAAAATAATGAAAAGTTTATATATAGGTCCACTACATGTTTGTTTTATGATTATTCGCATTGGGTTGCTTGACGAGAGCAGTTGGTGGGGGAAAGACGGCATATTCCTTTGGTTAGGCCATTAGAAGCCGGACGGAAAGGAAAGGCTCATGCACGGCACGAGAACGAGCGAGAAAGCGATAGTAGTGCATATTAGCGCGATTATATAAATATCTGTCGGTCGGTTTTTCTCATCATTCGTATTCGTTCAAGCACTAGCAAGCAGCCAGTCCACCGAAGAAAAGCAGTCGGCGATGACGACGGCGGAAAAAGTGCCCCAGCTACTGGTGACTCATCGCAACCCGATCAGGAACTGTCGCCCTGCAAGAATTTCGCCCCAACTAAAGGGCAACAGAGTAGGCTATCGTTCCAGCGTCTGGGTCGTGAGATTGTGCAGGACTGCAAAGTCGAGCTACGCTTACAAAGCTCAGTCGTAATGATGCCCCGAGAAGCCAACGATGCCTACTTGGTCGGTTTGTTCGAGAATGCAAAATAGTGCTTTCTAGCTCACCGTGTCCGCGGGGAGTGCGTCTGAATTATGCTCCCGCAATAAAACAATAAACGGTTCTTTACAGGACCAATTAATTGTGTTGTAATAAGAGTTAAACTGAAATTTACATTTTATGGTGCATAACAAATAATTTTCAGAAAGCTATATAAGAAATATGATGTGTGGAAAGAAAGAAAGAGAATTTAAATTATCCTCTCTCGCTCGTTTTCGTGCACTGCTTTTCCATTCCTTTCTGCTGCTACTACCATCATAACTAAAACGAATGTGCGTGTTCCCCCACAATCTCTTGGCCAGTGTTGCCACAATTGCATGTCGCTATTACAATTTGAATTATTTTATTGATCCTCTCTAGTATTGATAAAATATAGAACGTGCAAAGTACACTAGTCGCATGCTTTTATTCGAACTTTTTGGCAGCCTCAGTTGATTAACTGCATAAATCGATTTGTTTGTGCAGCTCCTTGCTAGTAGCAAACTAAATAGCCTTTATCAGCGCTAACAAATAAGACAAAAGAATTTAAATTTGTGAAAATCTTCTCCTTCCTTCTTTTCAAATCTGCAACATTCTTTGAAAATATTGTTGGAATGTTGTTATTGAAAAACTGAACATGCAAGTTTGCTAGCACTGGCCACTGATTGAAGGCGATGGAAAGACAGAATATTCGTTTTGGTTATGCTAGTATTGGTAGCCGAACGGAAAGGAAAGGCACAGGAATGGCACGAAAACGAGCGAGAGAGCGATAGTAGTGCTTTCTCGTGTGTTCATATATGAATATTGGTCGGTCGGTTTTTCTCATCATTCGTATTCGTTCAAGCACTAGCAAGCAGCCAGTCCACCGAAGGAAAGAAGTTGGCGATGACGACGGTCGGAAAAAGTGCCCCAGCTACTGGTGACTCATCGCAACCCGATCAGGAACTGTCGCCCTGCAAGAATTTCGCCCCAACTAAAGGGCAACAGAGAAACTAATCTGTGTTCTAATAAGAGTTAAAGTGGCTCACCGTGTCCGCGGGGAGTGCGTCTGAATTATGCTCCCGCAATAAAACAATAAACGGTTCTTTACAGGACCAATTAATTGTGTTCTAATAAGAGTTAAACTGAAATTTACATTTTATGGTGTATAACAAATAATTTTCAGAAAGCTATATAAGAAATACGATATGTGGAAAGAAAGAAAGAGAATTTAAATTATCCTCTCTCGCTCGTTTTCGTGCACTGCTTTTCCATACCTTTCTGCTGCTACTACCATCATAACTAAAACGAATGTGCGTGTTCCCCCACAATCTCTTGGCCAGTGTTGCCACAATTGGATGTCGCTATTACAATTTGAATTATTTTATTGATCCTCTCTAGTATTGATAAAATATAGAACGTGCAAAGTACACTAGTCGCATGCTTTTATTCGAACTTTTTGGCAGCCTCCGTTGATTAACTGCATAAATCGATTTGTTTGTGCAGCTCCTTGCTAGTAGCAAACTAAATAGCCTTTATCAGCGCTAACAAATAAGACAAAAGAATTTAAATTTGTGAAAATCTTCTCCTTCCTTCTTTTCAAATCTGCAACATTCTTTGAAAATATTGTTGGAATGTTGTTATTGAAAAACATGCAAGTTTGCTAGCACTGGCCACTGATTGAAGGCGATGGAAAGACAGAATATTCGTTTTGGTTATGCTAGTATTGGTAGCCGAACGGAAAGGAAAGGCACAGGAATGGCACGAAAACGAGCGAGAGAGCGATAGTAGTGCTTTCTCGTGTGTTCATATATGAATATTGGTCGGTCGGTTTTTCTCATCATTCGTATTCGTTCAAGCACTAGCAAGCAGCCAGTCCACCGGAGGAAAGCAGTTGGCGATGATTACGGTCCGCAAAAGTGCCCCAGCTACTGGTGGCCCATCGCAACCAACTACCGATCAGGAACTATCGCCATCAAGAGGGTGACGTGACGTCATATTTTCGTAGCCAACATAAGAACTTTGCTTGTAACAAAACGAACGAAATTAATTTTAAATACGAACGAGGAGCACTTTAGTTTACATCAAATCAGTTAAAGTGTTCATTGTTTTCTTTTGTTTACTGCTACTATTGTTTGTTGATGACATTTTAAGCGATTTTGACGTTGTCAAACTGACCCCCATCGATCAGTGGAAAAGAGATGTTGCCTATTGTCAAACTCTGTATGTAGAGATAGGGATGCCAGTTACCTGATCGCCATGCTAGTATTTCGCCCCAACTAAAGGGCAACGGAGCAACTAATCCGCTGGCTAACATTCCAGCGTCTGGTTCGTAAGGTTGTGTATTACTTCAAAGTCGAGCTACGCTTACAAAACTCAGCCGTAATGAAGCCAGTGATGCCTACTTGGTCGGTTTGTGGGAGTGGGCGTAAATTACAATAAAAGCAACGGTTCTTTTCAGGACCAATCAATTGTGTTCTAGCGAGAGTTAAACTGAAACTTTCATTTTAAGGTGTTTAGCAAATTTTCAACAAGCAACATAATACGTTGTGTGGAAAGAAGTAGCTTGCACATGGAAAAAAAAATTAAATTATCCTCTCGCTCGTTTCGTGCACTGCTTTTCCATTCCTTTCTACTGTTATTATCAGTATTACCAAAACGAATGTGTTGTTGCATGTGTTTAAGAGAAACGTTGAAGTCGCATGCTTCTATTCAAGCTTTTTGGCAGCCCCCGTGAACTAACTGCATATGATTTTTTTGTGCAGCTCCGTGCTAGTAGCAAACAAAATGGCTCTACTAGTGTCTGATTCGTGAGATTGTGCAGGATTTCAAAGTCGAGCTAAGTTTATATAGTTCAGCCGTAATGGTACCCGAAGAAGCCAGTCTTGTCGTTTTGTTCGAGGCTACAAAACAGTTCGCCAGGCACGTAACTATCATGCCAAAAATATCCAACGATCCAGTGCATCACCATCAACACCAACGCCGATACCAAAGGTTCTTTTCAGAACCACCATTATTACCATAGAGAATTATTTGAAAATTTCCCATTCAAACGTGATTCTGTTGAATATTATTAGATTTAAATTAACGTCTCGAATTGAAATCACGACGCTCTGGTTATGTGACAGACATTACCCACCCATCTTTTTTTATTGTGACCACGACTAACGGTTTAATATAGACACCCCATTTCAATATTTCTGAAGGAACAGAAGGTCGAGTTTGGAAAGTTTGTAACTTTCATTGTACTTAACCAAATTACACAATGTTCGCACTAATGATTCAGAAATATGATCAGGAATCTTCTGTTAGATTTGTAAGTATGTATAATTTACATGAATAAAGAAAAATTGATTTTCAGGAATCAATTATTATCTGTTCTTCCATTGGCCAGTACTACGCGACTTCCTCATGCTAACAATTAATTTCATCGTTAGCCATCTCCCTCATCAAGGCCAACAACGCCAACAAAACTGGTACCTTTTCAGGACCACCATCATTTTTGTAAAGAATTATTTGAAATATTCCTCGCCCAAATCACCTTTTGTCCGAAAATTCCAATGAGTATCAACATATTTGAAGAACGTGTTCCTTATGTATTCTACATCTCTCCGGTTATGTCGCAGACATTACCCACCCATCTTTTTAAAATCCCCGGATATTCGAATCTGATCTGTTTATTATTTGGAATAAATTTCTCTTTTTCCACAGCAAAACAAAAAAAATTATGTGTGCATACTTTGCATCTATAAGATGTTAACAACGTTCTTAAGAAATGATACTTGAATTTGGCTTGGTTCGTCAATAAACCATCGGTATAATTTGTGTTGGGTTTGTGTAAGTCATAGAAATTTAAACGCGTATGTAAATGATATGTTCCCACGCGAGTTGATTTTATTCGTTTGCTTATTATCATATGATGAGTTGTTTCTTTTTACTTTTACTGTAAATTTTGACAAATGAACAGTACATTTGATTGAATTTATTAGAATGACAAAATAGGATGATTTGTATTGAACAAAAACCAAGATCTAAAAATTGCAATACAAACTAGTTGGACCCACTACCATTTGCCCGAAAGGTAGACTGAAAATATTGGTCTTAAAGTTTTTGTTTAATTCATACACGGCACTCATGAAGTCATTTGATGGTAGCTGAAGCTGCAACTTTAGAAATTTTACCTATGCGGAAACTAAAGAGAATTTCCACAGATTTTAAATATTGATCTTTCTACCTAGAGTTAAAAACTAAAATGTTTTCTCAATCAGTAACATATTCACTTTCCAGACTGATTTCTGGAAACATAATTTCTTTTTGAAGTTATGACTAAAGCTGAATACTTTACAGGATACTTAACGACCTTGACTTATACTACTTTTCAGAAATCATATTTTTATTAATTTTATAATGACGGGACATTATTTTGAGCATTTCGAGACAAATGAAAAATACAACCGTCAAACTGGGAACTTGCAACACTTCTGTTAATGTAAATTTAGCAACGGTAATAATAATTTTAACAATTTGGAGTCAAAAGTCTTAAAATTATGCAAAACATATGAAAGGTGTTGACCGAATAAAAATATTTAAAATCAAAATTTTTTCTATCACGCATTCCTATTTGCTTTTCAATTCAATTTAGGCGCATATGTATTTCCATACCTGAATAAAATTTTCAAACTGAGCTATTTAGTACTAAGTAGCGGAAAACTGACACTTTAGTCTTTCAATGATACTTTTAGTAATACAAATGTGGAGGTTACAATCCAATCGCTATTAATCGTTAAATAGTTAGTCTCAATATTAATTTTTTTTAGTTTTTAGAAAAGAATTTTCTCTTATTTTTAAAGAATACAAATGACCGGACGATATTTAAATTTCGAAGTGCAGAAGAATCTTTTTAATTTTGATACTGAATAAAGGTCAGTTATGGTCTTCAAACGTAATACTCGGACTGAGGTTGTTTGATGTAAGAGTTGGCTAAGATGTACAATTCGACTTCAGTACCAACGCCAATTTAAATCCATTCATTCATCTATTTATAATTCCTACATGCATACCTACTTAATCCTTCCTTACTGTATAATGCATTACAGATTCTTCATAAAGTACCAAGCTCGTTCATGCATATGAACGCACAAATTGCTTTGAGCCACTTACCAAGCGACAGCAATAGCGCGGCGATAATCGCTACCGAAATATAAGCTGCCGTGTTTTACGAATTTAAAAACACTCGGTACGGTGCCTGCCGATATCAGAAACACCTCGGTTGCGGTGCCTGCCGATGTGAGATGCACCTCGGTTACGGTGCCTACCGAAGTCAGAAACACTCGGGTCGGTGCTTTGCCGAAGCAACGAGCACGGTGGTTAAATATCATGCGCTGGCACCGACACCGGTGCCTTGGTATCGGCGACCGGTGTCTGCTGTTGAGCACCGGTACGGCGTGCCAACTTCAATCCTCTTGGTGGCGTGTTTATTGGCAGAAGTGCCCACCGTGCAGCACCGTTCGGTGCTTTTGCCATGCCTGCCACATATATCTCAACACTCAACATTTCCCATACACACCTAAACACACACACACGCACACACACAAATACACAAATGCTTGACAGGTGACTGGGTCAAGTGCATTACCTCGTAGGATCTATCATAACAAATTGTCACAATTTGCCGTACAACCCTCCTCCCCCTTAAAAGCGTTACGTAATGTACGAATGGTCCCTATTTACCATTAATTTACCATAGTTCTACCATAGTTTACCATCTAAAAGAAAAAAATAAGAAGATAGTTACTTTGCGAGTTAACGAAGTCGCAAAAATAGATATTGAATACACTCAGGTTTTTTACGCGTTTTTTTGCGCGGTATTTTTGCGCGGATTTTGAAATTTACGCTGTTTTCGTTTACGCTGATTTTAAAATTTATACGGTATTCATTTACGCGGATTTTGAAATTTACGCGGTTTTCATTTACGCGGCCTGTATCCCCCGCGTAAAAAAAACCTGAGTTTATTGATTCAATTACTATCTTGGGAACCATTCCCTCCCCAAGGTTTAGAGGTTTGACGGTATTGCAAACGTCATCAAGCATCAATTGCTTTAAGATGGGTATTGCATTACGCCTCGATAGTGGTGCATCGAGGAGACCGAGAGGGCTTATGCGCCTTTTTTATGTTATATGTTGCTTCATACTCTGCACCTGCGCATACCAACGCTAAACTACTGGTCTATGCGCGGTGTCGTGGCCGACTGATCGACGTAGATTGACTTTTGCTGTGTGCCGTGTTTGCAAATATTGTTCTATTGGTGGTATTCGTAAACGGGGCTCACGGAGGGAGTCATTGTGTATCCATTTATCGGTCGACTTCGTCATCGTGCATATACCAATTAAATTAATTTAATAAAGTAGAATAAGTAGAAAACTATTAGCTGTAACTTTGTGATAATCGTAGTTTGTCGTACTAGTGTACAACTGTTATGTGCTAGTCGTATGTTTATCTACGTATGTATTCGTCTGAGTATTTGTGACAGTTGGGTCAGGGAATGGATGCAGAACGGACGTATGTGATAGACTAGTGGCTAATACTTCTGGTGATCAATCTGAGCATTTGGTTCTATTCATTCGGAAAAATAGGGTTGGATAAATTAGGGTAAAATAAATTTACCCACGCGCACGAGTCATCCATTCCCGGCCAGCATAGCATGATGAAAGTCTAACAGCATGCAATTGTCGTTAATGATAAATATACAACATTAGCTGCATTTAGACGAGTTTGACTGCATGTTACATATGTTTTTCTATTCTACTTCATTAGTCTGTTTCTTTTGTACATCTATTAGTCTGATTTTCCATTATTTATGTGTACCAAAATAGTATTGTTCAATTTATACACTTCTAGTCAAGCTCTTTGCATCTTTTTTTTTCTTTATTCGGCATGTTATGATTCCTTTTATTAGTATATCTATACTATACGCTATCTATTCTCATATAGGTACAAAAGCTCGTGGCCTTCGCGATAACACAAACCTGGCCACAAACGCGACCATGCAATTGCAATAATCCACATATACTTACGCTCGCGATTTCGCCTACATGAAAACACCCCGGTAGTTAAGTAAACGTGGTAAACTTCTAAACGCGGTCTCAAACATTAACCCACCACTCGCGCGATCATGAAACGGTCACGTCCGAAAGTTTTACCAGTCTGGACTAATGCCTTCAGTTGAACCAAACAAAAAAGTGAAGCTCATATTCACTAAACAACACGTTCCATGGTTACATGACCTGGAACTCAAATGATATGGGGAAACGGACTACCATCTATACCATACACTAAAAATTAAGCTTCAGATTCACGGTCCGTGCGCGATCAAACAAAAATACACACTAGGTCATTATAAAATCGAAGTTATACACGCGAAGTCACATACACGTGATAAACACGTTAATATACAAATGCTTGAGCCTTCGCGATCATCCTCGGCATCTACACCCGCGATCTAGTAAACCTGATGGCATCCCAGTGATAAAGTGAATGTCTCAGCTCCTATAAATTTTCAAACGCGGTCTCAAGAGTGAACCTAAAAACTCCCGCACTCGCACGATCATGAATCGGTCACTTCCGGATGTTGCTATCCTTGATATCAGCAGACTAGGTCCATGCCATCAATTGGATCAATTAAAAAAAGAATGCTCTCATCCACTGGACACCACGTTACATAGCGACATGACCGAGGAATCTAGTGATATGGGGTAACTTACTCCCTGTCAGAATGTGAATTGTACACCAAAAACTAACTATCAGAATGAAGGTCCGCGTGACCATCGAAGAACGCACGCGTATATAGTAAATTCCACACGGTTACAAAATCCAGTCTTGTACATGCGAAGTCACATGAACGCGAGCTCACGTGACAAACACGTTAACGTACGAACGCTTAAGCCCTTCGCGATTAACAACGCACACCTACGGTCGCGATCGCGCATACTTAATAACACCCCGGTAATAAGGAGAAAATTTTAGCACTCACGAAGTTTCAAACGCTGTCCATTTTCGCGCGCTCATGAATCGGTCACGTCCGGAAACCATTACTCTCCATTAGTCCTAATAACTTAGCTCCATACATTCAGTAGGACCAATAAAAAAAACACATATCCACCAGACAATACGTTCCATGGCGACATCACCGGGCACTCTAGTGATATGGAAGATCTCACACTCTTTTAGCATCTTAGCAGTGCACCAAAAAATAAAGTATTAGACTCACGGTCCGCGCGCGATTATCCAAGAACATACGCGAATATGCGAAAGGCAAACGGTTATAAAATAGAATTTATACACGCGAAGTTACATACACGTTAGCACAAGCGACATACAAACGCACACGCGATCGAACACGTTAACTACAAATGCTCGAGCTCTTCGCGATGATACACGCGATCGCGAGTCCTTACGCCCGCACATACCTGAACCGTACAATGAATATCACATTCAGAATCACGGCCCGCTGCAGTTGGCCTAAAGCAGTGTTTTAGTGGGCGACATTGCCTGTCTCGTCTGCAAATTGTAGTATGTGATTCTGACGGGGAGCCCTTCCGAGCACCTAGCTCTACAGCTCCAGTAGGACAACTCTCGAAAAAAAATTACTATCTTGGGAACCATTCATGAATTACGTTACGCAAAAAATTCCCAAAATTGCCTTCCCCATCTCACTAATTGTCGCAAATTTCTTTGTTTTCCTACCCTAGCACGTAATAAAACCATTTTCTTCAGTTAAAACGTGTTAGGGGAACTGGGGGTAAGACGGACATGTTGCAGAAATGATGATCCCAACACAAAATATTAAAATTTACTGTTTCTAATGGATATTTTGAATAGATTGTGGTTCTTCTTAAGGTTGCACAGAGAATGCGTAAAATTCGCAAACGAAAAAAGCAGTTTTTTTCCACACCGTATGTCAGATCTTCATAAAAATCAATCAGCGTATGTAGAATGTTGTTACTGTACTGCTGATTGATTTTTGTAAAGATCTGACATACGGTGTGGAAAAAAACTGCTTTTTTCGTTTGCGAATTTTACGCATTCTCTGTGCAACCTTAATATATATGTTCAATTCGAGGTGAAAAATAACGTTTTGGGGTTCGATTTAGTGTTAAAGCAAATGATGTATTTTCTGGTATAGTTTTTGACGTCATAAAGAGAGCTATATAATCAGTTCCAATGATCAGTCACAATCACTGATACAAAATGAGAAAATTATATACTAAACGCATAATTGGCATCATCAGTTCCTCGATTACACACAGCCGGAGTATGGGACCTGCACAAAGTCTACATTTTCTACGTTCTAGGAATGCCGTATTTAGCCTCGATCGCATTAACGTACATCCTGCAATCTACTGCATGTGAGACTTCAGCTAACTGGATGGTTCTCCACGTTTGACTGCTAGAATTTCGTTTCTACATGCAATACATTCATATAAGGATGAACCACCAGAATTAATCAAGACCGTCCGTCTTGCCCCACCAGTACACATATTTTTTAAACGTTTGTTCGCACATAAATAAACTTCCCGAGCAGAGTCTGATAGCAAATTGAGAAATTCAGAAAAATTATAGTAAGTAATATGAGTCATGTTTTGGTTAGAAAATTTTAGTTCCACATTTTACGTACTAACTTTTCATCGGAAAGAGATAGAGATTAGGTGTCTTCCACAAAGTTGTAGAACAAGCATTTCTAAATAATTCTTCCGAACATCTCGATATCCTATCTCACTTCTATAAAAAGTTAGTATTAGCGCCCTCTATGCGGTCACAGGTGGAACTAAAATTTTCTAACCAAAACATAGCTCGTATTATGTACACTAAGGTTTTTTTTTACACGGTTTTTTTTTGCACGGTTTTTTTTACACGGCTTTTTTTACACGGTTTTCGCAATTAGCACGGTTTTTTTTTGCACGGTTTTCGCAATTCACACGGTTTTTCGCAAAAATATTCTAAGTCCTTTTAAAGGCAAAAGACTTAGACGATTTCTCAACAATTTTTTTTGCACGGGTTTCGCAAAAATGTTCTAAGTCCTTTTGGAGGCAAAAAACTTAGACGATTTTTGATCAATTTTTTTTTGCGCGGATTTCGCAATTAACACGGTTTTAGAAAAAATCCTTATGAAGGCAAAAGACTTAGACGGTTTTTGACCAAGTTTTTTTTGCACGGATTTTGAAATTTACACGGTTTCTGCTTTTCCATTTTGAATGCAAAGAATTTCGAAAATTTTTGGAAAAGTGGAAGTGATTGCTTTTGGAACAGCATTAACGAGTAGATGCCAAATGTTCATGTCTGAGGCCATTTAGAAAACCAAGATGGCGACTTCCGGTTCAGTGGAATTCTCTGAAACCTCATCAATATGGCTATTTTTGGAACGGGATAGATGAGTGGACGTCAGATATCGATGTTTAAGGCCATTTTGAAAACCAAGATGGCGACTTCCGGTTCAGTGGAATTCTCTATAACCCAATCAGCATGCATATTTTCAGAGCGGGCCTAATAGAGCGCATGATAGAGATCAGTGTCAGAGGCCATTTGGAAAACCAAGATGGCGAATTCAGGTTCATTGGAATTCTCTAAAATCGAATCAATATGGGTATTTTTGGAATGGAATTGACGAATAGACGCTAGATATCGATGTCTGGTGCCATATTGAAATTCAAGATGGCGACTTCTGGTTCTGTGGAATTCTCCAAAGCCCAATCAATATGAGTATTTTTGGAACGGGATTGACGAGTAGGTGCCAAATATCAATGTCTGAGACCATTTCGAAAATCAAGATGGCTACTTCGGTTTAGTAAAATTTTCAATTACCACAACAATGTGAGAATTTTTGTAATAGCGTTAATGAATAGATACCGGATGTCAATTCCGGAAGTCATGTTTTCATCTAAGATGGTGACTTCTATTTTAGTGCCAAGACGATGTTTTAAATATAAAGACACGCGGCGAGAAAAACAGTAAATTTGGCTGCACGGTTTTACAAATTATTTGTCTGCAAGTTTTGGCAACCAGGAATATTGTGTAAACAGCGAGTGACTTGTAGTTTTAATGAATGCTTGGCGAATTCCTTTTTTGAAATATTTCCCACAATACTCAATCATGTAACTTGGAAACGCATTGATTTACGTTACTGAGCCTGTCTACATGTTTTTCGTTGCACTAGAAAAAATGTATCGAGGATGCAGGATGCAGACGTGCATTTCTTTTCATTTCAATCTCGATACTCCCCACGCATTACTTCCTAAATCCGCCATATTTGTTTACATTGCTAGTTTGGAACCGTTGTTTTGGGTTCGATTGGAACTTTTGGCTTCAGTCTTCGCGCATCTCTATAAGCATCATCTCTGCTTTAGTGTACATCTCATTCATCTTAAGGGGGCGTCTGATGTAGTGGGCAAAAAAATCGACTTCTTTTTTATCCGCTTAATTGTTAGTATTGAGCCTCTAGAATAGTCTCCCGCAATCTCGGTGACCACGCTGAACTTCTTTTGTTTTAAACAGCCATGCATTGCTCGCGCGTATTTGCTGTGACACACGCAGATTTCAATCTATCGGCAACAATTTTCTTAAGACTGACAGCGATAAAAATACAGTGTGAACACTTTAAACTACTTCCACCCAAATTTTTAAGAGAAAATACCAAATGGATTGTTTTCCACGTCATTTTTTCCGTGATGCAATTTGATATGGAGTATCCTTTAATAGCGTTTTTTCGAAACCGCGTTTTTCAAATTGGTGAACACTATAACTCAAAAACTAATCAAAGAATTGACTTGATTTTTTTTTATGAAAATGCACAATATGTGTAGCCTGTCGGTGAACCACAGAAAACAGAATGAAAAAATTGTTCTCTCTATTATTTTGAAGAAAAGTGCACGAATTTTACAGAAAAATATGAGATTTTTCGGTTTACATGAAGCCATTTTCCTAAACTCGAACTTTTCTTTGGGTTCATCGAGTAACTACAAGTCTAAGCTTTACAAATTTTACTTAATTTCCTGTGTCAAACAATTTTATCAAGAGTCATCGTGTTAGCCGCGGCGCTCCTCGACGTGGAAATGGTTGGACGTCTACTCTTGGAACGCTCGTATGTGTGGCTCTGCGTGGCTGCCGACCCTATTCTGCCCGGCGTGTGACGTGAGACGACTAATCTCACCTCACTCTACGTGACTTCACCCAATTCTGAAGAGTCACTTCGGGTGACGTGAGACTCCCATTTAACCGCAATGAGGAATCTCACCTCACCCGAGTCGACTCTCAGAATCGGGTGAGAAAAGTCACGTAAAGTGAGGTGAGTTTCGTCGTCTCACGTCACACGCCGCGCAGAATAAGGTCGTGTAAATATTTTTTTCGTACAGAATAAACGTACAAATTTAAAGCTTAACATTACATAAAAGATGCATTGTTTCCTTGCCTTCAAAATCGTAAAACAAAATAACTTTCGGTTTGAGCACTTTACACCAGACGCCCCCCTTAATAATACAGCGAAGACCTGATTTTATTATTTCCCCCTGATTATGTCAGTTTTTTGATTCGACTTTGAGTCTCGCATGAAGATTCGCTCGATGAGCTCTAGCAGACGAACCAACTCAAATTCGAGTAAATCCATTTATGAGCACATTTTTCTTATCTTATAAATGCAAAATATACAAAAATAAATGTATCTTTTTGTTTTACGTTGGATGTTTATACTAAATAATCAGAACCATCTTGGGTGTTACAATGACGTCAGACCTCTGGCAACTGCATATTTGTCAATCCAGTTCCAAAACACTCCATGTTGTGAGTTATACAGAATATCGCTAAGCCGATAGTCTCAATGTTGTATTTCAAAATGGCCTCAGATATTGATCTCTATCCTGCGCTCATTAGGCCCGCTCGCAAAATATGCATACTGATTGGGTTATTGAAAATTCTGTTAGACCGGAAGTCGTCATCTTGGTATTCCAAATGGCCTCAGGCATCGATATTTGGTGCCTACTCGTTAACACTGTACCGAAAACAACCATATTGTTAAAGTGCGGGACAAAGGGAAACCTCAAGATCCGACGTTTCCACTTTTCCAAAAACCTAAGGAATTAGAAAAAGCAAAAACCGTGCTACTTGCATAATCCGTGCAAAAAAAAACCTGTTCAAAAATGCCTTCAAAAGGACTTAGAACATTTTTGATAAAACTCCGAAATCATCCCTTTTCCTAAAATCGTCTAAGTCTTTTGCATTGAATGTAACGCGGTTTTTTTTGCACGATTTTCGGAATTAACGCGGTTTTTTTGCACGGTTTTTTTACACGGTACGTATCCCCCGTGTAAAAAAAAACCTTAGTGTACTACACTTCTTCTGAACATACTATCAGCTAAATCTAACCATTATCTCACAAAAATGTATAGTTGGTGGGAATCGAGTTCTGATACACAACCATGCATTGCTAGGCCCCATGCAAAACTGACTCAGACATCACTTCGTTAAAAGTTTAATAACTTCTTTTAACAAAGCCGGATTCACTAGTAGTCTTCGACAAAGTTGTAGGCAATTATATTATCTTTCTTATTTTCACTTACAGTGAAAGTACGATGCATATCGTGCCACTTAGCGACGAAAATGCGAGTTAGTGGGTTTTCTCCATGTAAATTGCCGAAAAATCCCATTCAAACTTCAGGCACGTTGGTCCAGTAGCTAGACCTGTCCGATTTGCTTCAAATTTGGAGCAAGTACTCCTAGTGGGACTAGGAACCGACTCAGGAGTGGGCCGATAGTTTTCAAAAAATCATCATTTTTCTGGGCACTCTATTGTACACGTTTAGCAGTATTCAAGCATCCATAATGATAGGGTACATATACAATACAATTAAGGTTTTATTGTTATATCCCTAAAATAATCCTTTAAGTCTTATTCCACCTGTCCGTCTTACCCACAGTTCCCCTACGTAACGTTCAAGGTTTCAAGCTCCCCCATATGTCACAACATGTCATATTTTGTCATACCTCCTCTCCCACCTAAGTCAAGGAACTGGTGAAGTGTAAAACTGCTAAGGATGAGTCGTCGGAAGCGGACTCCTTCTTTCAATCATGAGCAATTCTTTGAGTTCGTACGTCAAATAACCGTTGCGCGGATACTTGTGATCTTTTTGTCAACCCGTCTGTTTGAGTAAGCCGGGCAGACAAAAAGATCATAAGTTTTGTCTATAGCTATAGACAAGCTCCTTCCGAAGAGTATATTGAGAACCTGTTAAAACAATAAGATTCCCACCGACATTTACTCCATAATAATATTTGCCAATCTTTTCGTTCACTAACCTAGTGTATACTTATATCATCTTCATTTCTTATTTATTTCAGTTACGCACTTACCGATATATGATGGTCTCCGCAAACGATATAAAAGAAAACGTGTTGTGGAGCATGAGATATAGCTTCGATAATTTCCAAAATTTTTACATGAACAATTTTTTACAAGTACATGAAAACACGTTTTATCGATTAATCTCCAGTTTTTGTTTTTGAGTAAAGTTATGATGATATATATATATAAATAATCAATAAAAACTAATGCTCTCGAGATCAAACGACCTGTAAAAAAATTACTGGTTAATTAAACAACTGATTATACTGATGGGATGCATGTAATTTTGGAGAAATTTCCCTGTCTACGCCTACCATCGTTTCGAAAATCATAGATGGCTAATATATAATCCATCTTGCACGTTTACTAATGTAGCTTAAATGTTAAGATTGAACTATTTGTTTTCCTAAAACTATTAAATGTATAAGTATATTGCCAATTGTTAGCTGTCGACCCCTGTCATCTTGGGAGTGGGGCTGGTTCAGAAAAGGAGCGCAGGGTTGACACAGCTAATTGTTAGATGCAGTGTGGTGAAAACTAATGTTCCACCATTATGGAGAACATTGTGTAAATCCACATTCGCGCATTAAGGGCACAAAACCTATAACTAAATTAGTTATGGAATTTGCGTTTCGACTTCGTCTCGTCAGAATCAGACACTAACTTATTGACAGAATTGACGCTAGCTCAAGCGTGATGTCCCACAAGAAAAGCTTAGTCCTGTCGCTAAATTAGTGTTGGACTCTGATGAGACGAAGTCGAAATGCAAAATCCATAACTAATTTTATTGTTAGTTGTATTTCTATCGTTTCGCTCGATAAATCAGTATTTTAAATGGCATATGATTAAAGCAGATAGGGTTTATTTGTTGGTAAAAATCAAAATTTATTCACGGTCATTTAATTAGTTTATTCTACAAACTATTTCGTAGTAGAAAGCTAACACCCCGACCACTTTATATAAGCTTGTGCCAGCTGCTATCAAAGTTGAGCTCGTCAATGGGTTGAACTTGTATGTTTCTCCCACCTGTTATTGTTCGCGTGCACGTTTATTTGCTATACAGGAATACTCACGTCCGTATTATTGGCACACGGCGACGGCGCTTCCCTTGCTACATGATGTGTGGTGCACCGAAAGGCATCGCAATTAGACAACTTGTGGCACTATTTTTAGCCTTGCAGCTTGTCGACGTATCAATGCAGCTGGTCATATTTCTTTTCGTTATTTTTTACTAGCGGTCATTAACCTCGAAGAATTATATTTCCGGCTCTCTTACAGCTAATTGGATCTCCCAATGTGTGCTATGCCAGTGAAAAGTCCACTGTGGATCCGACCAAGCGGCAGATGACCCTCAAGACGATCAACCTCACCTTTGTCAGTTTTCTGTCGGTGTACGAAACACTCAGCTACGTACCGCATCCAACAGATCCGGGTAAGACGCTGCTCCGACAGGAAGCCACCGTGCAGGTCGAGGGTGTCCCACTGAACCGGTACATGGAAGATGTACTGACGAAAAACATCAGTACCAATGCCGGTAAAGGTCGTCAGGGTCTCGAGTGGGTGATAGGAAAACTAAACTCGGAGGTAAGTGTCTGCTGTAGATTCAAAGTACAAAGCTAATCGCTATTGTTTCCTGTAGGTAAAAGAGCTTGCCTCATCGGCAGCTAACAGCACAAACGAGATCCTCACCCAGACAAAGAAATCGCTGGACGACATTACCGACCAGGCGCGAAAGAGTATGGATGAACTCAGTGCAACGGCGCAGAAAATTCATATATAGTAACAAACGTTGCGCGGCTTCGTCCAACACTGCTACCGCTGATAATGCAACCGCTTCTTCGCCCCTGCCCAAATTTCCATCAGCAACGGCCGAGGCTACGAAATCGACCGGTTCTGCAAAAGGCAATCCCGATAGCGGAGAAGCCACATCCTCCAGTACGGCTGCTTTTCGATCGGAAGATACTACCGATAGTATCAACAATACCAACAACAGTACACGATCCAGGACTAAACAATTCTATTCTGCAACATCTGCCGACAACAATACAAGAAAAGCAACATCCACATCATCTTCATCTTCATCATCATCATCATCATCTAGAGCCAGTACAATCCCGCCAACAACCGCTTCATCGTCGTGATTGTGGGCGAAATTGACTGATCAGTGCGACAGAGATGCAGTATAGCAGCATTTCCTTTCACGATCGTTCAATTTTGTTTGTTCATTTTCGTGACTGTCTCATTATCTCTCTCCTCCCCTATGCGTCTTTGTTCCAGCGGTTTCACCAAAAATCAAGCAAGCGAAACTGTGTTCTTATTTATTTCACTACAACTACTATTAGTAAATTCTATTGTACAAACGTTTAAAACTTGTATTGCGTGTAACAATAACAGAGCAGGAGTATCTCTCTTTCTAACCCACCCTCTCCCCGAATTAGGATCGAGTTGCGCTCAGTGTGTCTTGTATTTACTATATACATATAATAGTGTAATCGTGACACGTTGACCCAATGCACAACTCATGTGATTAAGACAAACTAAAGCCTAATTATAGATTTTCTAAATTGTGAAGGAGACATTGTTCAGTTGACCAGTAGGAATTCTAATAAAATCTGTGTAAGTTCAACGCCGACAAGAGATGATAACCAAATTAGCGTTAGTGTTTATTTAATCATGATGATAACGATAACCCGTCGCGCTAAGGTGTAAATAACGTGCTTGTGCAGGGCATCGATCGAACTAAGTTGACGTAACTATTTAGTATATTAAACGAGAAGCTGTTAGTATAAGTAGAGCAAAGTTTTTCCAATTAATTCATTCTTTTAATCAGTCGAAAGCTTAGTCCTCCTACGATTTTATCCGTTTCCATCCTGGTTATCGTGCGGGGGGAGAGTTGAAAACCGCACAAGAATGGCATACCCTTCTATTAGAACATATTAGTATTACACATTCCCGTGGAAAAAAATGCAGGAACACGACTTTTTCGGTACATTGATAATTGGTTTCATTTCGGTTCGGTGCGAATGTTTTGTATGCAATTTAATCGGATGTTTTGATATTAAAACGACGAATGAATGCGTAAAATGACTTCGAAACAGCAGGAATTTGCAAGAACAAAAAACCGACATCACATTTAATGGCTTGTTAATAGATACACATAAAATCGATATAAACATATTTTCAGTCGATAAACATTTGAATTGTTGTGATGTTTCAGAAGAAGAGAGTTTAACTAAAATGCAAGCGTGATAGCTAAGATATCAAACTTAAGATAGAATTGTATTTTTATCCGAAAGCCTTATCATCTCACGTGATTGTGAGAATAGGACACAAGATTCCTGCAATGTTTCTTGTAATTTTTAAGTGAAATTTTTCGGTTGACGAGGATCTCTGATAGAGTGCGGTAGATTATAGTGCTGCAATAGGTCGTCGAACATCGGTCAGTTCACTAACATATGTTCCACCGTGGTTCGGGTTCCGCATGTAACACATCTTGGTGTACGGTGTGGACATTGCACAGTGGTCCGAATTCACAATTTAGGAAGACAAAAATGTTTGTGGCTAAACCTTATGTTTTAGAGCTATGATGTCTTCAGGACAAATAATCAGTATTGATTAGGCCATCTCCAGATGTAGATGATATTAGGGTGGCTCTTATTGTTAGGGTGCTTCAAAAATTATTTTCTGATTGTGAGGATATAGAATATTGCAGTCTTCAGCAACATTGTAGAGGAACTTACACCAAGCAACTTTGCCGAAGACGTCATAGTTGTATCTCCAAAGGTTTTTATTTTATAGCTATTTTAATTGAGCAACTTAGGGTGTTCCTAACATAAACAGTTTTTTTGCTCTAACTTTTTAATTTTTTATTTCTCATAAACGGTGTCTTGAGACAACTTGTAAAGCTTATGGAGACAAATTTTTTCATAAAAGAAGAATTCAGATATCACTTTCAGAACCGAAGTTATGAGTAATATTGT
Organism: Topomyia yanbarensis; assembly: GCF_030247195.1. Classification (NCBI taxonomy): domain Eukaryota; kingdom Metazoa; phylum Arthropoda; class Insecta; order Diptera; family Culicidae; genus Topomyia; species Topomyia yanbarensis. The sequence continues at coordinate 8,541,765 of NC_080671.1, forward strand.
ATAAAAAATAAGTCCTTTTAAAATATTTATATCTAAAATTGGGGCAAACAAAAATAATTTCTTCTTCTTGCATTTCAAAGAGCATACTTTCAGGCATGTTTAGAAAAAAAATTGCGAAGGTGATATTTCTGATAAAAATTTAAATGAAGTTTGAAGATTGTGATTTTACTACTGAAAAATGCCTCATGTAGAGTCAAAATTTCTCGAATGGGTCACCCAAATTAGGTGATATCGCAATTTCGATGGAAGATCCATTTTTTGGTAGTATATGGCATTGCAAAAACAAATCCAGATGGGTTCCGCGAAAAAAATGTTTTTTTTCGTAATTTTTTTTAAGCTGCGTACAAGGTAATCGATTTCCAAATACGCTATGCTCGTCCCCACATTTAATTTAGAATAATGTAAATGTCGGACCATCTTTTTTCTCGACGGCATGTTGTTAAAAATGTTAAAAAGATTTATTCCATGTTTTTATAGACAATTGTTTAAAAAATCTACAAAAATTCGGATTGGAAAAAATTACGAACAATCTGTGACAATTTTTTCTGCTGATTAGTTCGTTAAAATTTAATTAGGTCGCCCGTAGTAACATTTTAAAAATAAGCGGGCTAAAAACTTCAAATGTCAATATTTTCACAGACTAACACTCATAAAACTGGAAAACAATTCTTCGCCCGCTTTAACGGTCATTTTTAGTTCGGACTGTGGTCGCATTTGAGATTATGGCACCACTTATATATCGTCGATGTTGTGCTATCTTATAACAAACGCCATTTAGGGGTAAACTTAGTTAGATATGCCATATAACTTGTCTAAAAAATCTCTACAAAGTCGCGTTTTCAGAATGTTAACATTCTGCTTGGTTACTGAGATATAGTGAGAAACGTGCTGAGAAATTTTTAAATTTTTGCTTCAAATGACTGTTTCTGTGCATTGGCTCTAGTTATCTTGATGTATAAGATATTTTTATGTGTAAAACTATCTGAGAAACACAATGGCATAATCATTTTTGAAACAAAAATGCACAATTTCTGAGAAAAATGCAGTTGAAGTTTTACACCGAAAATGTAGCACTGTAACTAAAAATAAGTATTTATTTTAGATTCCCTGGCCCATTTCCTTCAAAATGTACCTCATCGATTGTTTATAGACCAAATATAGTCAAAGATATGAATAAAGGTTAATAAATTAATGATTTTTTTCTATGGAAAATTTTCCATGCACAATTATGACACGCCATACAAATTTTGTTATCAATACACACCTATGACAAGTGTGAGTGCGACTTTTGTTTACATTTATAGTAAAAACAACATAGTCAACCGGTCTTCGTAATATTTGAGATGTTAATGCAGAGTAGATAGATGCATCAATTGTCTTCTTTGAATTGTTTTCACCATTTATAAGTTTCAATATATTCAATCTCAAACATTAAAAATCATTTTTCTCGAAATGTGCTAAATGGCTCTTGTCATAAGATAGGACAACAGCGACGATATGCGCAAGTATACGGGGGATAGACCACTAGTGAAAAATTGTGCCTGAGTCTGAGGGATAACCCTTTTGTAAATTAATGGTTGGGACCGTGTATAAAAGGTGGAGCTAGTGTTCTAGTAAAATTCGCGGATCGATATTTTTTTAACGAATTTCCTCAAAGTGTTATGTCTGTTAACCTATGATATTACGGTAAAAATAAATTTTTTTAGGTGCCTATCTTAATTTGGTTTTTCAATGCCACATACTACCAAAAAATTGGATCTTCCATCGAAAATGTGACAATTTGGGTGGCCCATTCGACAAATTTTGACTCTATATGAGGAATTTTCTGTAGTAAAATCACAATTTTCAAACTCCATTTAAATTTTTTTCCGAAATATCTCCTTCGCAATTTTTTTTCTAAACATGCCTGAAAGTATGCTCTTTGAAATGCAAGAAGAAGAAATTATTTTTGTTTGCCCCAATTTTAGATATAAATATTTTAAAAGGACTTATTTTTTATACAATATTACTCATAACTTCGGTTCTGAAAGTGATATCTGAATTCTTCTTTTATGAAAAAATTTGTCTCCATAAGCTTTACAAGTTATCTGAAGACACCGTTTATGAGAAATAAAAAATTAAAAAGTTAGAGCAAAAAAACTGTTTATGTTAGGAACACCCTAAGTTGCTCAATTAAAATAGCTATAAAATAAAAACCTTTGGAGATACAACTATGACGTCTTCGGCAAAGTTGCTTGGTGTAAGTTCCTCTACAATGTTGCTGAAGACTGCAATATTCTATATCCTCACAATCAGAAAATAATTTTTGAAGCACCCTAACAATAAGAGCCACCCTAATACCATCTACATCTGGAGATGGCCTAATCAATACTGATTATTTGTCCTGAAGACATCATAGCTCTAAAACATAAGGTTTAGCCACAAACATTTCTGTCTTCCTAAATTGTAAATTCGGACCACTGTGCATTGGAGACTTGCGTATGCCCAAATCTGAACTGCAACAGTACTCGTTGTTCGCTTCTATCGGTTCGATTTGTCCAGCGATCTAGCGAACCTTTGATGCACCGGAGGTGTCCGGTATTACCGCGCCAATAACACACGAACCTTTCAGCTATCCTCAACATCAACTTGTCTAAAATGTCTGCGGCAGAGACAAGTCTGGTGAGATTTCGGCGGGTGCGTCTCCATCTTGCCGTCGATGCTACAGTATCCGGGGACCCAGCAACTTGTGAGTGGTTCATACTGGGCCTCGATAGCCTAGATGAAGGGGTGGCGGGATTTCCCCGATTCAAGGGCGGAGATGACTGCCAGAGTATCCGACGGATGCAGCTACCGGTTTCTGAACCTTGGTAAGTACGATAGCTGACGCCTCGGCTGAAAAAACTGAGCTTGGCGCCGGTTGAAGTAGGGAATGCCCTATTCCACTTACTCCTATTCCAACCTGATTGCTATAGTTGGTGGCCATCAGTCGGTTGTATTTGGCTGGCTTCACTACCAGCAGCGCCGGCTCTTCTGCAGACAGATTTGTGGCCGGTTGGGTTCACGGGCGTGGCAGGTATATTATACTTCCTGAATATAAATCATATTAACATGATTTAATCTGTTCCACAATATTCCGCCCCGTCACTCGGTCAGTTGCTGCTTGTCTCCAACCTCTCAGATGTCCAATACTCGCTCCACTTGGTCCAGTCACCGGGAACGCTACGCTCCTCTCCGTCTTGTACCTACCGGGTTGGAGGTGAAAACCAACTTGGTGGGGTTGTTGTACGGCATCCTTACATGCCCCGCCCACCGGATCCTTCCAGCTTGAGCTACTTACCGGATACTTGGCACACCATAGAGTCGCGCAAGTTTGTGGTTCATCCTTCTCCTCCACACGCCATCCTCCTGCACACTACCGAAGATCGTTCTCAGCACTATTCTTTTTATCCTGCTGTGGACTAGCGCCTGGCTAATGTTCAATGCAGTGGGACGATTGCAGCGCTTGTGCCGGGAGCTGATTGTTTTAATTAGTCGCATCCGGTTCCGGCAGTCGGTTTTAATCCGTCGGAAGTGTGGCACGAAAGTGAGCCGACGGCTTACGGTTAACTCCACGATTTTCGGTTTCTTATGGTAGCGAACGACCGCTCCGTCCAAGAGAATCGGCCTCCCCGTTGCAGTGTGGGTTGTGTTGCAGCAGTGTTAGCGGGTGCCATGTTAAAACCGATCGATACCACTAATCTGTTCATCGTGCTTACAGCGGCTTCAAGTTTACGACTGGTTCGTCCGATGTTCCTTCCTATAGCGACTGACACGATGTCATTGGCATACACGAAAACATATGTCCCCGCTGGTAGGCTGGCGAACAAAAAGTTAATGACCACCAGGAACAGTGTAACGGCAAGAACGTATCCCTGGGGGGACCCCGTTGTCCTCCGCAAAGGTCTCGGCTTGGGCACCCCCAATTTCTTCGCGGGATGTACGATCGGACAGGTAGTAGCTCAAGAAGCGGCAACGAATTATTGTGAACCTTGAATAAGGAAGAAACGTGGACAACCGTGGTGGGGTTTGATAAATCGTTGCGAGTAACTTTGCTAAGAGAGTTAAAGTCACTCCTTTGGTTCCTGGCCTGGGATGAGATAGAGGTATTTAGCCCTGTCCTGACTAGGCAGGTTATAGCGTCCTTTACTCGCTCTCTGAAATATATACCCTCTTACCCTATCAATAAAACAAAATATCAGTGCAGAAGAAAAGGTTGACGTTCGGGACACACAAACTTTAACGGTTTACGCGTTTTCTGGCTGAGGAGCTGTTTGAGGCGGCAATGACAATTCAAAGCAGAAAGACGAAAGGGAAATTGAAACTTCACAAAATCATAATAATTGACAAATAAACAATAAAAATACACTTATCTCCAGCAAGTTTGTGTCGATCGATGTCGCTCGCACGATGCACCTGGTCGTAGGCAACATAAGAGTTCGATATTTGTTCGCGAGACTTCTAATAATGCTGCAAGAGCCGAGAACGTCAATCGCTCCACGCGAGGCAATTGGCTAACGGTGAATTGTTGAGACTGCTTCCGATGGTAGCTCTCCGGCACAATTCTGTTCACCATTCACTTAAAAAATTATACCGAATGAATATCGAATATTTTTATGGGAAAAATGACAAGAGCGAAACTCTCCTGTCTTTTCTAGTCAAGGCCTACTACTCCTTTTCCAAATTTGCCACAGCGCCAGTGCTGCGGAATTTCAAAATCATTTACCTATTTCTGCTTGTCTTTACCGAAACCGACATTCAGATTCACCGCCTCCCTCATTCATTTACTTTGAGACTGACTGAAATTTCATGCAGAATCGAATGCTTGAGTGCAGAGGAAATATAAATTCCTTCACCAACCAAAGCATTCATTTGTTATTATGTGGAGCGTTTGAAGGCAGAAGTTGGAATATTCTACATTTTCGACCATAATTGAACTGCGTAATCTCTATCTGGTGCAGTTTTGCTCAATAGGTAGAATAGAAACAAAATTCAGTTTGCTTCTGAAACCAAACATGTCCGAACCTGAATGCGCTGTGTCGGGAGAACGAATGACGAGGGAAACGAATCAAAAATTTCATTCATCGAGGCGGGCATGAATTGAATTTTGTTTTCTTTCAAGTTCACGCAGCGATGTCAATTTTTTCAAGCTCTATGACAGCGCACAGTGGGAAAAAATTGACCCAAAAAGCGGGAAAGGTGTTTTTAATGTTAAAAGGTCTGAAAAATTAGTATTTAGAACGACCGCATGGTACGCTATCCTGCCCGTTTTGCCCCAATTACCCCTTTCGTTTGAGTTGATGTTCAAGATTGAATACGGCTGACAAAAATTAGTATTTCTTATGTAAAAGAGCCCAGAGAATCTATTGAAGATAATTAGATTAATCTCACGAAATGCCCAAGCAACCATAAGCGTTAAGCCATTGCACTATATTGGCTATACATTTGCACTAAAGTTGCAATGAAACTCCATTACAGCATTAACAACGCAATAAAGCTCTATATTAGCATCAATAATGCATAACTGCACAGCCGACAAATAGCATTATAGCTTGCTCTATACGAGTATATAAAGCTGATATAACGCGTACATGCTTCAAGGATCTTTAAAGCATGTAAGCTTTACAAGTGCATTTAATGCCATTATATAGCAAATAAAAAGCTGATATAATGCTATTGTAATGCTGTGGGTTTATTTGTTCTATAACTCTTCTTGAAGATTATATTCGGCATATTTCATTTCAATTGAACATATGCAATATAGTCTAGGAAGCAAACGTAGCGCACTTACCGTGAAGGACGAGGCAAGGTTCGAGACTTACTAAAGGTAATTTTCGTAAACATTCATATCATGTGAGAACGAAAACCCATTAAGGATATTCATTGCAATGCATTAGAACAGAGTCAATTACAGTTTTAAACGGAATATTTTATTTTAAAATTTTTCCTTTTTGCTCATCATACCGAAAGGAAACATAAGAAATGATTTTAAAACAATGGCTTTCAAATTTGACATTTGTACGCTTTTGATATATAATGGCATTAGTACTGCAGAAACGAGCTGTCAATCTCTGCACAGTAATAGCACTATATTTCGCCTTTTCTAGCATAATATCAGCATTATATAAGTATTTAGGGTTTCACGGCTTTTTAGGGCAGCTTTATATGTGGATCTAAAGTAGATATTAGGTTACGTTATAATGCTTATTGGTTACTTGGGTGTATGCACCCATTAAGCCTTTTTGCCTTTCTCATATAAAGAAAGGCTATGCAATCACTGCAAAAATCGACTTTTTAACCGAGGCCGAGTTTCATACACCATTCGATTCAGTTCGTCGAGATCGGCAAATGTCTGTGTGTGTATGTATGTATGTGTGTGTGTGAAAGGTATAACGCTCCCATAAGCTGCTATTGAATTTTTAGTTGATCCGACTTCCGGTTCCGGAGTTACGAGTTGAAGAGTGCGGTCACACAGCAAATTCCCATATAAACTGGTACCACCATGATGTTCAAATGATGTAAAACATATTAAAATAGATGTAACATTACTCTAGTTTGCGGGTCTGGATCACTAATGATCAATTAAAGCAGCTTTGACCACATTGGCCACCTATGACGGTTCATGACGCCCCCGGGGAACCCGCCAAGTTCCAAAGCTAATATCACACCCATTCCCCAACGAATTCTCTACCGATTTTTACAAACTTGATTTCAAATGAAAGATACAGTAATACCATTGACTGCTGCTGAATTTCATTCGGTTCTGACTTTTGCTTCCGGAGTTACAGGGGTATTAGTAAGGATACACTGGAATTTCCCATATAAATCGGTACAATCGTAATACCTCAGAGGCTAAAAACTAGTGAAATGGTCTCCAAATTACTTCTAATCGCAGATCTAGATAACTGATTGCCAATCAAACATTCTTTGACTATATTGTCCACTATCGACGATTCCAGAATTCCGGACATATTCCACAATTAAAGTCACATCGGTTCTTCGGTGATGACTGAACCGATTTTCTCAAACCAAGTCTCAAATGGAAGGCAAAATATGCAGTTGAGCATTGTGTCGTCGCCCCTCCCCCCGGCCTTGCCCTTACACCTCCATCCTTCATCACTCCCCTCCCCTTGGACCACCCTCACGCCCGCATTTCCTTCATCCACCCCGTATACCGAAATAAGATGAAGGATTTCTGACGCATCCTCCACTCCCACTCTACTAACCACCCATTCCCTCCACTTTCAAACCCATTCCACCAACATTTCAAAATATAATCACATGAAGATAACATTGAACTCATACTGATTAAGCTAATTAAATATTATTCTTTTACCTTTCTCATATAGAAAGGTTATGCAATTGCTCCAAAGGGCCGAGTCTCATATAACATTCGACTTAGTTCGCCGAGATCGCAAAATATCTGTGTGTATGTATGTGTGTATGTATGTATGTATGTATGTGTGTGTATGTGCGGATTTGTTAACAAAATGTCCACATTGATTTCTCGGGGATGGCTGAACCGATTTTTACAAACTAAGATTCAAATGAAAGGTATACTATTCCCATAGGTTGCTATTGAATTTCATTTTCAACCGACATCTTGTTCCGGATTACGAGTTGAAGAGTAATGTTGCAAAACAAAATTTGTTGATTTGTCCACATCGGTTTCTCGGAATTTTCTGAACCGATTTTGACAAACTTGATTTTAAATGAAAGGTCCATCAGCTGCTGTTGAATTTTGTGTGGATGCGAGTTCTGGTTCCTGAATTACAGGGTGATACGTACGATCACGCAGCAAATCCCGATTATAACGAATTCTGCGATGAATGCAAAAAGGTGAAAATTTTTCCAAAATGTAAACACAACTGTTGAATTTGTAGATCTAGGTCACCAACAGTCATTCAAAGTCTCTTTGGCTACACTGGCCGCCATCGACGGATCCGGAAGCATCCAAATTCAGAATAACGGTTATATTGGTTTCTCGAAAATGGCTAGACCGATTTGATCAACTTAGTCTCAAATGAAAGGTGTTGCGTTCCCGGAAACTGATATTAAATTCCATCTCCATCCGACTTCCGGCTCCGGAGTTACGGGTTGTGGAGTGCGATCACATAGAAAACTCCGATTCAAACCGACACCGCGATGAATGCTTACTTACCAAGTGTAATAAGAAGGAAATACATTTCCATAATGTTATATTGTACGAACCAGCTATTAAATCATAGTTTGGAGAAATGAGAAAGGCACAATTGCACCTCTAGGTGGATTAAAACAGGTTTTTTAATATTTCAAAGGTTTTCCTTCATTTAATTTCACTGTGATTTCATAATTAAATGGAATTAAATGGAAGAAAACCTTTGAAATGTTACGTACATTCCACTAAGACCTTCGTTCGTGTATACTTTTTTATTGTTTCTTCCGTTTAATTCCACTATTTTTCAAATATTAATATTGCACTGTACACACCAAATCGAACAGCACAATTTGAAAGTGTGATGAATCAAAAGTGTGATCAAAAGTGCAACTCCTCCCAGTCAAAAAGGGCAAGTTGCTGGCTAACGGGGGGCTATGTGCCAACTCAGATGCGCTAATTGCCCTTCAATTTGCCAGCAAATTGTTGACAATTAGGGGGCTATTTCAAATGCAACATTTGGGCGATTTGCCGCCGTCATTTTTTTGCCGTTCTACCCGCCCTTAAATCGCCCCCAAATCGCCCAGGGAACGCGTCATTTAATCGCTCTTAATTGCCTACCCAACAAACATTTCGTGGTTTTATAAACGTTTTCACATTTGCTTTATTCAGCTCTAGCTGAACATGGGTAGTATAGGTGTAATCATATATCGTTTATTCCACCCTTAAGCATCTGGATTTGGAGAATTTATTCAGCTTGTCTGATTAAGACACATTAAAGAACAATTCTTCAGCATGTATACAGCCTGAAGATAACCATAGTTCAGCTTTATCAATAAACCTTTCCGTTACTGCTTTTCAGCTGAGAGAATTATCATAGGAAAATATTAAAAAAGATATTTAATTTCAAGTTACACACGCCATCAATCTCTTTGGAAGCTATCTCTTTTTATTAATGTTACGTTACAGTTAGAGAAAAATTGCATTACCTTGTTGGATATCATATCACGTACCTGGATTCGAACCCGCAACCTGTTGAATACAAAGCACCTACCTTACTGTCTGCACCAATATTGTATACATCGAATGCTTAAGATTTCACCGATATACCGAAAAGTCTAGGCTGCTGAATAGAGTCTGTACAAAGGCTTCAGTAGCCTTTCATAGATTTGAGTGAACCTAGTTGGCTTGGGTTCGAATCCCAACCTACGATAATTTTTTTTATTTGATAATTTTTAGAACATTTGGGAATTTTAAATTAGACAATTTACTGGTTTCGAAAATTGATGATTGTAGACGTTTTTGTATTCAACATGAGGACTTACGGTTGTCTCAAAACATTTAGATTAGTAAAAATGGGTGTCATATAAAAGAAGTGGTAATTGAATGATGGATTGAAGCCATTTTTAATTCTAAGGTGGCTATCTTCTCGATTTATTTACCACTCCCTGCCAAAAAAAAATTTCTTTTCAATGTCATTTTTTTTGGTCAGCGGAAGTCGCTGTTCGAATTCAATAGTTTATATATTTCTATCAATTATTTTTTTTATTGGAATGAAAATACGTTTAAACTCATTGTACCTTTGTCTGCAAGTCGATAAATAAAAAAATCCATGGTAACAATGCTAGTGTCAAAAATTTACAGCAACGTTCGAACAAATAGTTTCTCTTGTGATCCACATAAGAATATTCATGTTTTACAAGTAAACAGACCATTTCGATTAAAAAGTAAATTTACATACACAAGGGCGCGTGTGATTTGGTAAGCTTGTACATTGAAAAATTAATTTATTACTCGGCTGTGCGGAGATTTAGCTGAGTTCAATTAAGTGTGTATGTATATGTAAGGCATTTTGAAATGATTTTTTTAGGTTTGCTGATGCATCGAACCAACTTGATAACTTCTTTTTGTTAGCAATGACATTTTTGCCTTTCTCATATAGAAAGGTTATGCAATCACTCTGAAAAACGTCAAGCTAATCCCGGCCCGGAGGGCCGAGTGTCATATCCCATTCGACTCAGTTCGTCGAGATCGGAAAAAGTCTGTATGTGTGTGTATGTGTGTATGTATGTGTGTGTATGTGTGTGTGTGTATGTGTGTGTATGTATGTGCGTATGTGTCAAATAATGTCACTCATTTTTCTCAGAGATGGCTGGACCGATTTGCCCAAACTTAGTCTCAAATGAAAGGTGCAACCTTCCCATCGGCTGCTATTGAATTTTGGATCGATCGGAATTCTGGTTCCGGAATTACGGGTTTCAGAGTGCGGCCACACAGAAATTTCTCATAAAAACTATAGGAAAAATTAAAAATAGAATTTTTATTTTTGATGCTAAATGTATTCAAGGTGCATAAAACGTCGAGATTTGATGCAAACACGAAAAAAAATTTGACGAAGATTCACTTTTTTGGATTTTGCACATTTTTGCCTTTCTCATAGAGTAAAGCCATGTCAAGTGATCCTCGAATTTTTCGCAAAATCACCGATCTTCATGAAGTATATTTTATTGGATAGGGATTATGGTGAATAGCTTTTGGTATAAATATTTCGTTAAAACACCTTTTATTCTTTAAGATATTAACCCTTAAACTTTATTGCATGATAAAATTGTACATTTTATATCTCAAAAACTACTGAAGATAATTCAATGATTTTTTTCACACTTATGGAATGATATTTGCACTATCTCATAAAAATATTTTTACTGTATAATTATGTGAATAACGGTACTTTACATCTATTTAAAAATTTAAATTGCATTTTTTTCTTGTGTTCTTCACGCTAAAAATTTTCAAAACGTATGTCAAATTATGCGGCAATCCTTCACCTTCAATAATCTGTATTGATCATTTTTCATTTTTGTTCCTATCGAGAGTTATAGAGGATTTTATAACAGTGCGCTCTTTCAACGCACGGCCCACTTTGATGCAGCCCGCGAGAACGTACATATTGGCAATGCCGCACGTTGCAACGTCCTAACGCGCATCACTTTGAAGGAGCGAATCTCATGTGCAAAATTGGCATCTCTGAGATTAAAGCAAAAAGTCAAGCTTTTCTTTATGGATTATTGAAGGTGAATGTTTTGTTCAGGAGTTATTTAATTTTCTGTCACTCAATACCTCGGACAAGCGCGCTCGGATATTGGCAGCCGATGAGCAAAGTTGAGGAGTAGGCATGTTTTAACCTGCGTTGAGATATTTTTTGCAAATTGACATTTTTCACCACATTTTATTGTCAGTTCATTTGTCTGAGAGGTAGCACGGTATATTGTGAATCTTTTCTTAAATCCACATTACAACTTTTCAGCCATGCGCCATCGAGCCTTGCGTTAAATTACGCGTCCATTTAATTTGCATCAGTGCGAGTGAAAATAAGTTTTGACGTTTGTTTTGTTTCGATCGCACTCGAGTGTTTCCCATATAGCAAGAACTCTACGAAATGCTAGATTATCTCAAAATAGACAAAGTTTGCTAAAAAAAACAATCGATTGTTTTATATTATAAATATGGGTCGATCACACGAATTATGTATTCCGTTAGAAAAAATCATAAATGTGTTCATCGTATCTGGTTAACCTACCTAACGTATCCATGTGGAGTGATAAATTTAAAAATTATATTGGTCATCACATGTGTGGCATATGTCGTAATGGGTGCAAAAATACTACAAAAATAAATATGGATATGAACAAAACACAATGTTCGTTAAATTTTCAATTTTTCATTCCAACCCATAATGGGTTCCTCAATTACGCGTTTAGAATATAGGAATTTTTTCTTCTTATAGTGTTTGCCAAAGTAATGGAACTGGAATATTCGTTGACTCAACAGGTTCATGCGGAAAACTGTAACTTTGATGATTATCTGAAATTCGATAAAATGAATAATATCTTACCACAACTTGGAGAACCACAAATTAACAGAACCAATAGCGATAAAAAAAACCTTAACATCGATGCGATTGAACAACAGATTCTAAGTAAACTTTTTTTTTTCAAAAGACAAATAGTTGTTTAAAGGTAATATCACTCGGTGAAAATAAAAACGTGAAATAAAATGCTGTTGCCATAAGATTTACCATTTTCCTATATTAATGTTGTAGACTACAAATGAATTTGGATATAACATAGATATACCCTAATAAAAGTGTTTTTGATGATGTTAATTGTTAGAAACCTTAAATTATATCAATAAAAAAAATATTAAGCAACTATAATTTTTGTTGTTTACTTCGGCCAAAAATTTTTAAAGCATCTCAAAATATCCGGAAAAAAATCATCTTCGATAATTCGTGTAGAAAAGTTTACCTTTTTGCACTAATCGAGATGTGGTTTCTTTTAGTCATGCGATGCAAACTTCCAACGCGATGCGCATTCTGACGTTGCGACGTTGCCAATATGTACGTTCTCGCGGGCTGCATCAAAGTGGGCCGTGCGTTGAAAGAGCGCACTGTTATAAAATCCTCTATAACTCTCGATAGGAACAAAAATGAAAAATAATCAATACAGATTATTGAAGGTGAAGGATTGCCGCATAATTTGACATACGCTTTGAAAATTTTTAGCGTGAAGAACACAAGAAAAAATACAATTTAAATTTTTAAATAGATGTAAAGTACCGTTATTCACATAATTATACAGTAAAAATATTTTTATGAGATAGTGCAAATATCATTCCATAAGTGTGCAACAAATCATTGAATTATCTTCAGTAGTTTTTGAGATATAAAATGTACAATTTTATCATGCAATAAAGTTTAAGGGTTAATATCTTAAAGAATAAAATGTGTTTTAACGAAACATTTATACCAAAAGCTATTCACCATAATCCCTATCCAATAAAATATACTTCATGAAGATCGGTGATTTTGCGAAAAATTCGAGGATCACTTGACATGGCTTTACTCCATATAGAAAGGTTATGCAATCACTCTGAAAAACGTCAACCTAATCCCTAATTTTTTTTTCGACTCGCATAAGGTTTCTGGATTTTAACAGGGGCGTAGTTGATGGTTTACGGAGAGGGGTTACACCCCCCCCTTTACTGTTCACTCCCCTCCTTTAAAAATCTCCTTAAATCACCCCTCAGACCACCACCTCATACCCCTCCCTTTCAACCCCATCATCTTTAAACCACCACTATATCACAAAGCATACCAATTTAAGCTGGGGAGTCGTTCGTTCATGGGACTTTCACCCTCCTCACATACCCACCCCCGCATGACAAAATGAGTTAGCAAGCAGATAACATTGATCTAATGCTGGTTAGACTAATGGAGTATGATATTTTTTTGTTTCAAGTGTTTCACCGTCGACACGTAGCTCATCAAGTTCGTGGCTGGCATGCCATTGTGTATAAGTGCAAAGTGTACTAAGAATGTAATGGACATTTCCACAATTATGTTGAACATAAAAAGCCTCCGTGCCATAGTTTAGAGAAATGAGAAAGGCACAATTGCACCGCTAGGTGGATTAAAACAGGTTTTTCAGGACGAAATTGAAATTGTAAATCTACATGAAATTATAAAAAACTGTATAAATGTTATAAGAGCAAACCGTTGCAAAATCAACAAATAGAATAAGAAAAGGGTTCTAAATGTGCTAATTTGAGAAGTTCATCACTTAAAAGTAAAAAAAAAAAATAAAGTGCTTGTATTGGGACTCGAACCCAGGTCGGTTACCAATAGTCATGCAAACCATGACTTATCGTGTCACTTTTAGAGTAGGAACAATTACCTTTATTAAACGCATAATTCAACTAAAAGTCAAAGGTGGTATAAAGGCAAATGTATAAGTAGAAACAACATGTTGATGACATGTAGTACAGCTTAATGAATAAAGGTAATAGTATTGGCAACAGAATCATTTATTCAACTCGTAATTCAGCCTAATTGGGATGGTTGAATAAAAGCATTAATATTGCTGCTGCGACATTTGTTAGTAGTATAGTTCAGCCTAGTTTGAACTGGCGAATACTGGAGTTTAAATAAGCTGAATAAACAGTTAATGTTTAAATAGTTCAGCGAAAGTTTTATTCAGCTTTCATAGCCTTTAATCTGCTTTTAATCAGACAAGTAGTCTTATAGTCCAGCTCCTAATGTTTGTTGGGTAATATAAAAATTACAAATAATACTTATTTTCGGATTCATTATCTGCTCACATAAACTTATCAGTACACTAGGTAATCACCACCAAACTATAGGAAGAATCAATGGTAAAATTCGTACACGCTCATTGAAAATAACTCAAAAATGAGTGACCAGCCACTCAATTCCATAAAAAGTGCACATAGTCAAAAATTGAGTTTTCCTCGCTTACTCAGTTTTGAGTTCGGAAGAAAATGTCAATTTTGAGTACTTTTTACGCAAAGGCCAAATATTAAATGTAACCGTTCCGTATTTTTAATAAAAGGAACAAACGCCTTAATCAGTATTTTAAAATCCACTTACCTGCATCTCTAGTCGTTAATACGATGCGTACAAGTCCGAGGTCCTTTCTCCACTTTCCTGTAAATAGGATCTCGTTTGAATTGATCTAAAAAATAATAAAGCCTGTTATTAAAAAAAGAACAACACTTGTGAAAACTTGCCTTTTAGTTTTTCTCCTCGTCGATTCTTTTGCTGTTTAATCTACATTTGAATCAATTTTCAATCTTGTTTGCAGATTGCGCCACTCCGTGCACCACCAGTAAGTTTTTTTTCACTCAAATCATTGATAATTTAATGGTTCCTCAAGAGTTGAGTCAATTCTACTCAAATCGATACTCATTTTTTGACAGGTTACTCCGGTTTTTGAAATTGAGTAGTGAGAACTCAAATTTTGAGTAGTTTTGAATGAGCGTGTATTGCACATCAAAACTTACCACAATCTGACTTTCATTAAGACTTTAGGTCAGAGATCTTGTTCCACTATACTTACACACGATTTCACAGTTTCCCACATTCGTTGGCTAAATTAAGTGCACTAGAAGAACAAAATACGAGCGAGAACACGCCAATTGTTTAAAAATCATTTTTAAGCTTAAGCCAAACATGAATCGCCATGTTTGAAAGTGGCTCGCTGCTTGCTCACAGTACCCCGAAGGTACTCTAGGGGTGGCCGCATTTGACTGCCCTCTGTTGCTGGACGTATCCACTCAGGCTGCTTGCAGTCATTGTCCGGACAGCCCTCGGTAGCTGGCCGACTTCCCCGGAGTAGCTTGTTCGTTGCGTCTCGAGAGCAACTCCGCGCAGGCTGCTTGCACGCAGTGTTCTGACTGCCGCCCGTGGCTGACCGCATCAACAATATCTATATGTAGTGAGTATAATTGCTTCCTTAATTGAACTTAAAATTAGCTAAGGCTATTTATGAATTATATACACTATATTTACAGGATTTATGTGTGCTATTGAGCAGCTGGAAGTGCCAATTACTAAACTTAAGCAAAGATTTATAAAAAATCGGCAACACTCTACTATTTATTGTGGAACCTTTGAAAAAGTGAGCCAACCCCGTACTGCAGCAGATCTTCGCATGTGAAACTCGCATCGTAGACAACGCCTTCAATTTTTATCCTTACAGCTGGAATATAATCTCGCGTAAAGTGTCCACAGTAAGCAATATTGTTTGCCTGCTTTGAGTTGGTTAACAACACACTTACCATGTCTGGGCGGACCTCTGAAATTTCGGTCACATCCGAGAACCATTCTGTTAGGTCTTTAGTAATCTGTAGAAGACTCAGCGATTTAGTCTTGGGCCGAAAGAAAATGGACCAGCTTAAAGTTCTGGGTAACTATAAAGATCATTAAAAAACAACTTTATAGATCATTTAAAAAAATGGAAACATCTCAGAAAAAATAATTATTCATTATAACTCTTAGGGTACCCGTCTCGATTTTTAAAATAAACAAAATATTTCATGATCGAAAAAAGATAGTATAATAAAACCTTTCAAAGAAATTTAGAAGAATTATTTCCGGGTAACTTTGTTGAAGACGTCATAACTCTGTCTTTAACGGTTTTCATTTTACAGCAGTTTTTGTTATTTCGTTCATTACGACTCTATAAAAAAAAGTTTTTTTAAGCATTTATTTAAACAGAACATATTGACGATGCCATGCTTATAATTCAACATTTTCTAAGCCAAATCACTCCAATGGTGGCAAAAAGTAGCAATCAATGCCATACCCATCTGACAGTACTTTTAAAACACTACAAAATAAGTGGGAATCGTTTAATCTAGAAAAAACAGTAGAATACAACTTATTAAATGAAGTGGCTGGATTGGAATGAGCATCTGGTTTGATCTACTCTTGCTTCTTCTGCGTTCGGCGCAAGGTACGATGTAAATGAAGGTGTAGACAGCTACTGTATATTGGTCATCGTTATGCATTTTCACAGCTCAGGGTAATGAAAGCCAATAACGCAGTCATTGGCGTCAGTTCGTCGACGGATTAACTAGAGAAACATCGATGAGCACTCTTTGGGGAGCGACCCGTTGCGAAGTGTAGTAAACACGAAAGTGCTGTATATTCGCTGTCGCCATGCAAATCTGTCCGGACTCAGTCACGGTACAGAAAACCTACAATGTCGCGTTTCCTCACAGCACGACGAACGAATCACTGTTTTCAATGGTGAGGTTCACACTTGCTCTCTTATTATGCAACAATAACGCCTTGGAATTAAACAGATCAAAATTCAACTCGTTGAAAAATCTACCTGACTCCGCGGAAAGGCGCCGGTTAAATTTATTTAACAAGTAGCTTGAGGGTATCAGCCTCCGATCACGACTCATATCGGCCGATTGAAATACTTTCCTGTATCCGGAAATTGGTCGTGAAGATAATCTCGATCCGCCTCGATAATTGGGTCGAGGCAAATGGTTTTCTGGTAGATACACAATTTGGCTTCCGAGCGGTTGCCCTGCGTTGCTCTCAACAGACATTCAAATGGCCAATGCTAACAAAGAGCAGATGGCATCAGTGCTTATGGATATTTAAGGGGATAGTGATCCAGTTTCTATCAACGTTCTTTTAGTAAAGCTGCGTAACAGGGTGATACCAGTATATGTAGGAAAATCGACTGTGAGTGATCTCTTCAACCCGTAACTCCGAAACCAGAACTCCGATCCAAATGAAATTCAATAGCAGCTTTTGACGATATTAAATCTTCAAATTGAATTTAATGTTGTACAAAACGACCAACCCATCTGTGATGGGAAAAATGGGTACCTTTTTAACACATATACACAAGCCCACATTTTGCGATCCCGACAAACTGATTCGAATGATATAAGAGAAAGTTATAAAGTCGCTCCCTCAGGATATTCGAATGCCAGTGAAGAAACATTACAGGTTAGATAAAAATTATTTTATTTTTTTTATATATTTACAAATGTACTTCCTCCTGTTTTCTCTTCTTCATTTATTGATTTAAATTTAATTCAAATGTGGCAACAATAAAGATTTTAATTTCTCATGTCAATAATAATCAATTTCTGTGTATTTTGTTTTATTCGTCACGCAACTTTGACCGCCATTGGATCGTGCCGTGTTAGTCACCTGCCAACGCATTCACATACCAACGCGACTTCCGGGTGCACAAAATCTAATTTTTGTCTCACTTTGTTTTTTTTTCGCCATTTTCTTGTGTTTTTCTCCCTTTAAGGATTTGAATGAGTATAAAGGAAATGCGATTGCATGAGCTGCTTGAAGGACATTTTTTTTGTTTGGAAAACCGCCTGCTTTAGCAATTTTTTTGTAATATTATTTGTTCTCACGTACGGCGGGGAACATGCTAGGAAAACACGTCCAATATCAACGAACAACAACATAAATGTTGCGCCAAATTGCTCTCGGGTGAAATTGGAACTATATTGATTTGGTCTACGGGGTTTTTTTCTGTGTTACACCCCCGGTTTTTCATTCATGTACATGTACAAATAAAAAAACTTCCCCATGCAATAACGTTTGTTTTACCCCTTTTACTGTTGTTGGTTGGTTGGTTAATCTCTTCTTTTGTTCAAAGTGCAAAGTTTAAAAATAGCTATGTTTGTTGTTGTAAACGCATTTTGAAAAATTTTCTTTTTTGGTTTTTTTTATTTGTTTTAATTTTCTTTTATCTAGATAACTTGTTTTACTTCTGTAAATCGAAATTAACGAAGACTAAGATTTGGTTGTCTGTTTCTTCTCTCTTTTTCGTGTTTTAAACTTTTTTCGGTAGTTAATTAAAAAAACGCTAGATAAACTGCAACCATGCCTTTGATAGTGTGTACGTTTTTTTTGTTTGTTTAAGTACAATGTGAGTGTTGTTGTATATTGTGTGATTCGTGAATGTCTTCGGTAGATCAGTGTATTTTTTTATTTTCTTTAGAAATTTTCGCTCATCCCATTGTCCTGCCATCAACAGCAATTAGACCTTTGGTTGTTTGGTATTACTTTAATCTATAATAACGGGGTGTGTATGTGTAAATGTATGCAGTTTTGTGTAGGTGTATGCGACATTTGGCGTACTTTAGTGCGATTTCGTTTGTTTACCTGTTGGCTTCGATTTGTATGTGTCATTTTTTGTTTTGTTTTGGAAAGATTTTGGGCAATTATTCAGCAGTTTTACAGACTCTCTGGCGCATGCCTTCATGTAGCGATTGGGAAGTACGGATTTTTATAGGATGCCATCCAAATTTAGAGTATTTTATGGTTTGTCAACAGAATAAACAAATATTAAATATGTTGCGTACTTTCATTCGCAACAATTTATAGCTCTTTCGGACCTGACATAGAGTGAATGTCAGACCAACAGAAATAACACAACAGAACGCAGCCAAAATGTGCTGTCACTTTTCAGACCGAAGAATTTTTTTCTGTCGGCTAGCAATTAATGTTTTTTTGTAACTAAAGTTTTTGTAACTATTACATGGAAAATGTGTAACTGAAGCAAAATCTACGTGAAAGCACAATCGTTCAGCCGCTTGCAGCTCGAGCAACGATCGATGATTTGTTCTGTTTGTTGTTGATTTCCCCTC
This sequence comes from Topomyia yanbarensis, assembly GCF_030247195.1. Lineage (NCBI taxonomy): Eukaryota > Metazoa > Arthropoda > Insecta > Diptera > Culicidae > Topomyia > Topomyia yanbarensis. The sequence goes on from NC_080671.1 coordinate 8,560,915, forward strand.
CCCCACTAAATACCCGGTAGATTCAGAAGTAGCAAAAAGTGCGTGCATTGTTGGGTTTCGAATGTTTTTTACCTTTTTTTTGTTAGTCATATTTTCTTTTCTAATGTGATATTTACAACTTCACTGACTCGAAAACACTCTTTCGAAAGAATTTAACTAGATTTGTGGTTTAACTTTACACTACTAACTAACATGACAGCTGCTCGATCGCCCTCTCGTCAGCCCTCTCTGATAGTAGCTAGCTGTAACCTCGAGGCTACAATCAAGATAATCATTCCGTCAAGAAGTACGAAGAAAAGGGTAAACTAGTTGATTTGTATAGTGTTTGTTCAAAACGCGTCCCGCTCGGTATGCTCATCCTCTTCTAGTTCGAGTCTTTCTATAGTAGCACGAATGTGAATTTTTTTAACAGCGTTTTCCACTGATTCTCTCCGTTCGTTCATTTTTTTGTGTTTTTAGTTTTTGTAATCTCAATAAATTTATATCAGTGCAAGGCAATTGGTATGTATATAGCAATGTTTTTTTTAATGTTATTTATACTCGTCATGTATTTGTTTTACTTTTTACAGACTTTGTTTACCGTTAGTGGGATTTTTATGCTTCTGTTTTTTTTAGTTAATAGTAGTAGTAATCACAATTTCAGTTTTTTTCCTTAGTTTTTTTTCTGTATTGTAACATTTTCTATGATTTTGTTAGCCGCATTCATTCGAATTCCAAATCTAGACTATCGAGCTTCGGCGTGCCTGCGTGCTTGTTGGATGATAGCAGTTCGCTGTAGTGAATGTAAGTAGTGTGTAGTGCTCAGCTCCTAAATGTTTGCGGCTGCGTGTAGTTGGGCAAATTTCGCTTGAAAAAAAACGAGGGAAGAATCGTCTTCGTTTCCGTCGGTATGGTTTGGGTTATTAACAACTTGCAAGTGAATTCTAGTCAAAAGGTTTTTTTGCCGCTGTTGCAAATCGCGAATAGGAGAGTCGTAAGTGGTGCAACTGCATAAGCATGTATTAAGCGTGTTTCTTTTTTTTCTTTAGTCGAAACCTTGACATCAGGTAAAAAAGTATCGTTATTTTGACTTGTCAGCTTTAACACGTTACACGTTTTTGTTAAGCCATCGAAGCAAAATAATGTCATTTCGATTCATTGAGTGATCTGTGCTGGTCTTCCCCTTAGTTATCGTTTGGTTCCGAATAGTAAACAAAATGATTACCGTACAAGCTCTTAAGTTTCTCAATTCAGTTATCATCAAGACAAAAAGTGGAATCACTGCGGGAAACAATTTTTCAAATTAAACTTACAAGTTAGAAGCTTTTGTTATTATTTTTGTATCTTTACCATTGTTATATAAAAAATTATCATTCGTACGAAATTCACTCAATGCGCCTCGGTATTCTGTGTCTGTGTATCATAATTCATCTGCATATTTGTTACCTAAATTTAATTTTAAAGCTTTCATTATCTATAATTATATGCATTTTCATTTCCAGCTGGAGATTTTTTTTTCGAGAGAGAGTGTGAGAAACGGATAAATTTCGAGATATTACAGAATAGAGCTAACCTAATCTCGCCCTGAACCGTCGACATGCATTCGGTCGTCGTGACAGCTAGAACGGAGGCATGAGCAAAACAAAAACAATAATATTTTACATCACGCTTTTGGTGGACTGAAACAAAAACAAATATTCTAGGGGTAATCCGTTTTCCTTCCACCCATGATATTGTTTTGTTTATAATATTACAATTGATTTGGCACAATTAAAAGTTGAGTTCTTCTTTTCGTACAAGTTTCAAGTTTTTCTCTGTGTTTGCTTGACGCTTGGAAAACAATCCACACTGGGCGTGATATTTCTTATAAAATGTATCTTTCCGTTACAAAATCAATATCATATGATTCACCTTTCTCAAGCAGATTAAACTATAAAACAAGTCGCGCCATCCTATTGTTGGTTTCGGAAATTACTACGGAAAATGGATGTAAGAAACTGTAGGTTCATGCTTTCTTATCTACACTTACTCGTTTCAATATACGAATTTCATAATAAATGTATATAATAATCTAATTTAATTTACACCTATTTCTATATAAATGTTCTTCACCATTTTTAGTCCATTTTAACTAACCAGAACTACAGCTAATACGCAGGACAAGCAGGTTGAACAACAGTTGAAAAAAAAACTTTTGCTAAATTAACAGAGTGATTTAACAATAAACGGTTGTTTTTCTTCTTCTACAAATTACTAACAAGCAGAATAAAAGTGCGATAGTTTGTATAAATATAAACATCGGTGTTTATTTCAGAAAGACGGATCGATCGCGTCTATCATGAAAATCTAACGAATACGTGCTAAACAAAAATTAAACTCGGTAAACATATTTTACAAAACAGTCTTCCAACTTGAAATAGAAAAAAACTATGTAAACAACAATGTAGGTATCCGATATCCCAAAGTAAACAACGGCAAGGAATGTCGACTGATTTTGATACTTTACAGTTCACTCAGTCAGTACATTTCTTCGCAGTCCACGCTGAATATATTTGGAAAAGTAGGCACTGGTAAATATCCTACAAAATTGTTGGCTGCGTAATTTGGAACAGATGGCAGGTAGAGTGTGGACGAGATGAATTTGACATATTCAAAGTTCTTGTTTTGGTCATACGAGGGTGAGCTATTCCCCCTAAGGAATGATTGTTTCAAATTCGTCTAAGGGCCAATTCCTTCACCCTCGCTTAACTTTTAAACCAGGTTCGCCAGTACGTTTAAAACGGGTGAAGAAATCGGCCCTAAGGCGTGTCCTTCATTGGATCGTTGTTGCATGATGTTCAGCATATTGTCTCATAGACGATCAATATTTTAGGTGACCATAGCAGACGAGTAAAAACCACAACAAATTGCATCACGGAAAAAAATGCTGTAGAAAATCAGCCTTGTTCTGCATCACGACGGATCGCTTTTTCGAGCGAATGTGAATTGCATTCTCAATAACGACAGCAAAAGCAAACGGGAGCCTGCTTCGATCGAACCATATTCTTTCGAAAATGTCATCCGTCGTAATGTAGAATAAGGCTGAATAATCCATTGGGTATTTTCTCTTGAAAATTTGGGTAGTTTAGAGTGTATTTTTATCGCTGTCAGTTTTTCGAAAATGGCGTCACCCGAAAAGTAACGTCGCGAATAGATTTTGCGCAAGTACTAGGAAAATCCTCAACTCTCTCATCGGGACATCGGAAAACAACTAGGAATCGTGCAGTCGTGTGATTAAACGTTACTACCAAACTCTGAGCTTCGAACGGAAGAAGAAATTAGGGATGTGTCCAAAAAGTTGAATCTGTCCAAGTCTTTCGTTTAGAGAGCCAAGTGCAGAAGGCTCCAAATCGTGACGAACGGCAAAACTGTACAACCAGATGCTGATGAAGCCTCATTGTCTCATCATGGATGATGAGACTTACGTCAAGGAGGACTTCCGGCAGCTCTTCTTCACCGCCCAGTTCAAGTTTGATGTTCCGGAGTGTTATGTATTGTCGAATGACCCAGTAATAAGCGAGTACCACAGTGTACGCAAGTATGCGTGAGGATACGATGAAGTAAATAAATATATTACAGACGGTTGCTGGGCGATCGTTCTCAGTTTAGTGTACACCATCAAAACATACGCGTGTTAACAATTAAAGAGAACTGTCCCTCAGTTTACATAGTTTACAGTGGCGACGAGGTGAAAATATTTTAGAAAGTGAAAGTGATTGCAAAAAAAATATAAAAGTGTTTTTCGCTGCTGATAGCGGGCGGCTGAAAGGAGTGAACAGCAAGTTAAAGGGAGAGCAAGTGATTTCCTGTGGAATAAATGCCGGTGAAAATAGGTGCGATATTGCACACGGCAAGGTAAATCTAAATCTTGGCTAGCGTATACTGCTATTGACCGTTGTTGCGCCAATAAAACGTTCTTTCCCAAAATTTATGTGCTTGTGAACGATTTTAATCACCATTTTGTGACGACAGCGTCAGTGTTTTTTTGGCGGCGGTGATTGTGTATTTCGTTCTTTTTCTTTCCTTTTAGGATTTGGTGTTCATTCTGTTGTGCTTGGTGTTAGTAGAGTTCTCATTCAGTGAGATCCCAACATAATTTCGGACAGTTCAGCGCAGTGCTGCCAGTTTTACTGCAGTTCTGCTGGCTTGAGTCGTGCGAAAAGTTTGTCGAATATTGTGTCGGGCTGAAATTTTCGGCAGAATTCGATACTTTTTGTTCGTTAAGACGGGTGTCGAGTACGGTAAGGTACTGCGGGACGGTGAGCGAAATAAATAAAAGCATATTTTGTTTCATTTTTTATTTTTGCGCTTGAATTGTTTTGCATTGGCACGATTGAACCGTATGTGGTTGGTACTTCGTTCACCAATTATTCTGAACGCGATTGACGATCCGGTGAAACAAAAAGCGCTCTTTGTCACGTTGAGTGGACCGGTAGTTTACGAGGAGCTTAAACTGTTGTATCCTTCAAAGGATGACCTTAAAAATGTTGGCAATGGTGATATTTCAGACTTGATTCAGCGCTATACATTTTATAACCGTGTGCAAGGACCAAACGAGAAGGCAGAGGATTTCGTGCTAGCTGTAAAAGTACAGGCCGAATTCTGCGCGTTTGGCGAATTTCGCGAAACTGCCATCCGAGATAAACTTGTGATGAGAGTTTTCGATAAATCTTTGCAGGAAAAGCTACTGAATGAGGAAAACCCTAGTTTGGCAACGGTTGAAAGATTTATTGTAAACTGGGAGTTGGCTGGGTCACGGGCTCGAATGATCGGCGATCGACAAGGTGGCCAAGTAGCTTCAGTAAAGCAACGTTTGGGTCGAAAAGAAACGTTCGACAGAAAGGTCAGCCGTGACAAGAGCAGGAGTCGTAGTCGCAGTGCTGTTTATAAACGGCAAGGGCGAAGCAGGAGTGGTGAGTTTCGACGAGCTGGACGGTATGCGGATAAAAAGTGCGATTTTTGCGGAATTGAGGGTCCCATCAAGCGCACTTGCTTCAAGCGCATGCGACAGGAGCGGAATTCGGTAAAGTTTGTTGGTGAAGATAAGGAAAAAGATTTGAGTTTTGGCGATGAGAAAATCGGAGGACTTTTGAACCGTTTGCAAGCTGGTTTGGATAATCCTGAGAGCGATAGCGATTCAGGTGATTTTTTATGTATGAAAGTGTCGCCCATGAATAAAATAAGCGAACCATGCTTTTTGAAGTTACTTGTTCAAGACAAGCTGGTTCAAATGGAGGTTGACTGCGGTTCGGCTGTTTCTGTTATTGGTTCTATTTTATATGAGAAATTGTTTGACTTGCCATCACAGAAAACTAACAGGGAATGGGTGGTGGTGAATGGTTCGAAGCTGAATATATTTGGAAAACTTGACATTATGGTTCGTTTTAGGACCATTGAACATGAATTGCCATTGTTTGTATTGGAGTGTAGCTATGACTTTGTGCCATTAATGGGACGTAAACGGCTTGACGTTTTCTATCCGGATTGGAATGAATATTTTACAGGGGTTTCTCAGATTAACAATTTACATTTACCAAATCTAGCTGAGAATTTGCTGCTGGAAATAAAGCAAAAGTATTTTCAAGTATTTTCAAAGGATCTTACCTAGCCAATCATTGGTTTTGAGGCGGATCTTGTGTTGAAGGACAATACTCCTATTTTTAAACGAGCGTATGAAGTTCCATTCAGACTTAGGAAGAAAGTTATTGAGTATTTAGAAAAATTGGAGAAGGAAAATGTTATTACTCCTATTAAAACAAGTGAGTGGGCTTCTCCAGTCGTCGTTGTTCCCAAAAAGGATGGTGAGATTAGGTTGGTAATAGATTGTAAAGTGTCCATCAATATATTAATTATTCCCATGAGCTATCTTTTAATGTAGAATACATTTAAGGTTTCAATATAGGGGTCCCGTTTCAAAATATCGGCTGCGGCGCCGCGTCAGATTTTGAACGTTAATAACTTTTATCATACTAAACAGAATGATTTGATTTTTAGGCCAATTTGTTGCAAATATGTTCCTCTATGCTGTATTAAAATTTGAAGTATGTATAACATGCACTAATAACAAAAAAATGTGTTTTGAAAAATCTTTCGAAAACGACTCGGAAAAGTGAAATTTTTCAGCCCATCCCGCACAGAGCCGTCAAAATGGTGGACCAACCGAGCAATAAAATAATGAAAAGTTTATATATAGGTCCACTACATGTTTGTTTTATGATTATTCGCATTGGGTTGCTTGACGAGAGCAGTTGGTGGGGGAAAGACGGCATATTCCTTTGGTTAGGCCATTAGAAGCCGGACGGAAAGGAAAGGCTCATGCACGGCACGAGAACGAGCGAGAAAGCGATAGTAGTGCATATTAGCGCGATTATATAAATATCTGTCGGTCGGTTTTTCTCATCATTCGTATTCGTTCAAGCACTAGCAAGCAGCCAGTCCACCGAAGAAAAGCAGTCGGCGATGACGACGGCGGAAAAAGTGCCCCAGCTACTGGTGACTCATCGCAACCCGATCAGGAACTGTCGCCCTGCAAGAATTTCGCCCCAACTAAAGGGCAACAGAGTAGGCTATCGTTCCAGCGTCTGGGTCGTGAGATTGTGCAGGACTGCAAAGTCGAGCTACGCTTACAAAGCTCAGTCGTAATGATGCCCCGAGAAGCCAACGATGCCTACTTGGTCGGTTTGTTCGAGAATGCAAAATAGTGCTTTCTAGCTCACCGTGTCCGCGGGGAGTGCGTCTGAATTATGCTCCCGCAATAAAACAATAAACGGTTCTTTACAGGACCAATTAATTGTGTTGTAATAAGAGTTAAACTGAAATTTACATTTTATGGTGCATAACAAATAATTTTCAGAAAGCTATATAAGAAATATGATGTGTGGAAAGAAAGAAAGAGAATTTAAATTATCCTCTCTCGCTCGTTTTCGTGCACTGCTTTTCCATTCCTTTCTGCTGCTACTACCATCATAACTAAAACGAATGTGCGTGTTCCCCCACAATCTCTTGGCCAGTGTTGCCACAATTGCATGTCGCTATTACAATTTGAATTATTTTATTGATCCTCTCTAGTATTGATAAAATATAGAACGTGCAAAGTACACTAGTCGCATGCTTTTATTCGAACTTTTTGGCAGCCTCAGTTGATTAACTGCATAAATCGATTTGTTTGTGCAGCTCCTTGCTAGTAGCAAACTAAATAGCCTTTATCAGCGCTAACAAATAAGACAAAAGAATTTAAATTTGTGAAAATCTTCTCCTTCCTTCTTTTCAAATCTGCAACATTCTTTGAAAATATTGTTGGAATGTTGTTATTGAAAAACTGAACATGCAAGTTTGCTAGCACTGGCCACTGATTGAAGGCGATGGAAAGACAGAATATTCGTTTTGGTTATGCTAGTATTGGTAGCCGAACGGAAAGGAAAGGCACAGGAATGGCACGAAAACGAGCGAGAGAGCGATAGTAGTGCTTTCTCGTGTGTTCATATATGAATATTGGTCGGTCGGTTTTTCTCATCATTCGTATTCGTTCAAGCACTAGCAAGCAGCCAGTCCACCGAAGGAAAGAAGTTGGCGATGACGACGGTCGGAAAAAGTGCCCCAGCTACTGGTGACTCATCGCAACCCGATCAGGAACTGTCGCCCTGCAAGAATTTCGCCCCAACTAAAGGGCAACAGAGAAACTAATCTGTGTTCTAATAAGAGTTAAAGTGGCTCACCGTGTCCGCGGGGAGTGCGTCTGAATTATGCTCCCGCAATAAAACAATAAACGGTTCTTTACAGGACCAATTAATTGTGTTCTAATAAGAGTTAAACTGAAATTTACATTTTATGGTGTATAACAAATAATTTTCAGAAAGCTATATAAGAAATACGATATGTGGAAAGAAAGAAAGAGAATTTAAATTATCCTCTCTCGCTCGTTTTCGTGCACTGCTTTTCCATACCTTTCTGCTGCTACTACCATCATAACTAAAACGAATGTGCGTGTTCCCCCACAATCTCTTGGCCAGTGTTGCCACAATTGGATGTCGCTATTACAATTTGAATTATTTTATTGATCCTCTCTAGTATTGATAAAATATAGAACGTGCAAAGTACACTAGTCGCATGCTTTTATTCGAACTTTTTGGCAGCCTCCGTTGATTAACTGCATAAATCGATTTGTTTGTGCAGCTCCTTGCTAGTAGCAAACTAAATAGCCTTTATCAGCGCTAACAAATAAGACAAAAGAATTTAAATTTGTGAAAATCTTCTCCTTCCTTCTTTTCAAATCTGCAACATTCTTTGAAAATATTGTTGGAATGTTGTTATTGAAAAACATGCAAGTTTGCTAGCACTGGCCACTGATTGAAGGCGATGGAAAGACAGAATATTCGTTTTGGTTATGCTAGTATTGGTAGCCGAACGGAAAGGAAAGGCACAGGAATGGCACGAAAACGAGCGAGAGAGCGATAGTAGTGCTTTCTCGTGTGTTCATATATGAATATTGGTCGGTCGGTTTTTCTCATCATTCGTATTCGTTCAAGCACTAGCAAGCAGCCAGTCCACCGGAGGAAAGCAGTTGGCGATGATTACGGTCCGCAAAAGTGCCCCAGCTACTGGTGGCCCATCGCAACCAACTACCGATCAGGAACTATCGCCATCAAGAGGGTGACGTGACGTCATATTTTCGTAGCCAACATAAGAACTTTGCTTGTAACAAAACGAACGAAATTAATTTTAAATACGAACGAGGAGCACTTTAGTTTACATCAAATCAGTTAAAGTGTTCATTGTTTTCTTTTGTTTACTGCTACTATTGTTTGTTGATGACATTTTAAGCGATTTTGACGTTGTCAAACTGACCCCCATCGATCAGTGGAAAAGAGATGTTGCCTATTGTCAAACTCTGTATGTAGAGATAGGGATGCCAGTTACCTGATCGCCATGCTAGTATTTCGCCCCAACTAAAGGGCAACGGAGCAACTAATCCGCTGGCTAACATTCCAGCGTCTGGTTCGTAAGGTTGTGTATTACTTCAAAGTCGAGCTACGCTTACAAAACTCAGCCGTAATGAAGCCAGTGATGCCTACTTGGTCGGTTTGTGGGAGTGGGCGTAAATTACAATAAAAGCAACGGTTCTTTTCAGGACCAATCAATTGTGTTCTAGCGAGAGTTAAACTGAAACTTTCATTTTAAGGTGTTTAGCAAATTTTCAACAAGCAACATAATACGTTGTGTGGAAAGAAGTAGCTTGCACATGGAAAAAAAAAATTAAATTATCCTCTCGCTCGTTTCGTGCACTGCTTTTCCATTCCTTTCTACTGTTATTATCAGTATTACCAAAACGAATGTGTTGTTGCATGTGTTTAAGAGAAACGTTGAAGTCGCATGCTTCTATTCAAGCTTTTTGGCAGCCCCCGTGAACTAACTGCATATGATTTTTTTGTGCAGCTCCGTGCTAGTAGCAAACAAAATGGCTCTACTAGTGTCTGATTCGTGAGATTGTGCAGGATTTCAAAGTCGAGCTAAGTTTATATAGTTCAGCCGTAATGGTACCCGAAGAAGCCAGTCTTGTCGTTTTGTTCGAGGCTACAAAACAGTTCGCCAGGCACGTAACTATCATGCCAAAAATATCCAACGATCCAGTGCATCACCATCAACACCAACGCCGATACCAAAGGTTCTTTTCAGAACCACCATTATTACCATAGAGAATTATTTGAAAATTTCCCATTCAAACGTGATTCTGTTGAATATTATTAGATTTAAATTAACGTCTCGAATTGAAATCACGACGCTCTGGTTATGTGACAGACATTACCCACCCATCTTTTTTTATTGTGACCACGACTAACGGTTTAATATAGACACCCCATTTCAATATTTCTGAAGGAACAGAAGGTCGAGTTTGGAAAGTTTGTAACTTTCATTGTACTTAACCAAATTACACAATGTTCGCACTAATGATTCAGAAATATGATCAGGAATCTTCTGTTAGATTTGTAAGTATGTATAATTTACATGAATAAAGAAAAATTGATTTTCAGGAATCAATTATTATCTGTTCTTCCATTGGCCAGTACTACGCGACTTCCTCATGCTAACAATTAATTTCATCGTTAGCCATCTCCCTCATCAAGGCCAACAACGCCAACAAAACTGGTACCTTTTCAGGACCACCATCATTTTTGTAAAGAATTATTTGAAATATTCCTCGCCCAAATCACCTTTTGTCCGAAAATTCCAATGAGTATCAACATATTTGAAGAACGTGTTCCTTATGTATTCTACATCTCTCCGGTTATGTCGCAGACATTACCCACCCATCTTTTACCTTTAGCGCAGGATATTTTCGCAGATTTAGCGGGTTGTAAATTTTTCTGTGCCTTGATTTGGAAGGAGCGTATACTCAACTTACGCTGTCAGAAAAATCCAGGAAGTTTGTGGTTATCAACACGATCAAGGAACTTTACACTTATAACAGGTTGCCTCAAGGAGCTTCATCGAGTGCGGCGATTTTTCAACAGGTGATGGACCAGGTGCTGGCTGGATTGAAACATATACACTGCTATTTGAATGATGTGCTCATAGCTGGAAAGGATTTAGACGACTGTCGTAAGAAAGTTTCTGCCGTTTTAGATAGGATAGCTCAGGCAAACATTAAGGTGAATTGGAGTAAGTGTAAGTTCTTCGTGTCATCTTTACCTTATCTAGGCCATATTATTTCGGAGAATGGGTTGCTTCCTTGTCCTGATAAACTAGCTACAATTAGAGAGGGTACAGTACCAAGGAATGTGACGGAGTTGAAGTCGTTTTTAGGGCTCGTAAATTATGATGGAAAGTTTGTACCCCACTTGTCTTCGAAGATTAGTTGTTTGTATAGGTTTTTGAAGAAGGACGTGAAGTTCGTGTGGGATGAGAATAGTGACAAGGCTTTCGTTAGGTGTAAAAATGAGCTACTTAATGCTAATATTCTCGAGTTTTACAACCCCATGAAACCAATAGTAGTTGTTTCGGACGCTTCAGATTATGGTCTAGGAGGAGAGATTGCACATGAGGTAAAGAGTGTCGAAAAACCTATCTCCTTTACTTCTTTCTCTTTGAATAAAGCTCAAATGAAGTATCCAATACTTCATTTAGAGGCTTTAGCATTGGTCTGCACTGTGAAGAAGTTTCACAAGTTTTTATATGGTCAGAGGTTTTTGTTTATACTGCTCACAAGCCTTTGGTTGGAATTTTCGGGAAATCAGGGAAAATGCTATCTTTGTAACCAGATTACAAAGATATGTTTTGGAAATGGCTGATTTCTGTTCGCGGTTTCCGATGAATCAGGCAGTTCCAGCACAGTTTGACACAGAAACTGTCAAAAGTATTCATTTTAGCGAGGAATTTCCTGTAGATTTTTCTCAAGTTGCCAACGAGACTAGAGCCGACGAATTTTTACAACAAGTTGTTAAGTTTATGCAGAATGGTTGGCCAGAGAGAATAGACAAACGTTATGCACACATTTTCTCAAATCGTGTTGATTTGGAAATTGTCGGGGATTGTTTGATATTTCAGGACAGGGTGTTGATTCTAAATTCCATGCATAGCGGGAGTTGTGAAAATGAAACAATTAGCTCGTCGGACAGTAGTTTGGTTTGGAATTAACTCAGACATTGAAAAATATGTCGGCGGTTGCGAATCTTGCAGGAGAATGGCTGTTGTTCCCAAACCAAAAGTAATTTCTGCGTGGATCCCTACCAAAAGACCATTTAGCAGAATTCATGCCGATTTCTTCCATTTTGTGCACAGAACATTTCTGTTGGTTATTGATAGCCATTCAAAGTGGATCGAGATTGAATGGATGAAACATGGAACTGATGCTAGGAATGTTTTAAAGAAATTTGTTGGGGTATTTGCTAGATTTGGATTGCCAGATGTAGTGGTTACTGACGGCGGTCCTCCGTTTAATTCTTGCGATTTTATAACATTTTTAGAAAGGCAAGGAATCAAGGTGTTAAAAAGCCCTCCTTATAATCCTCCTAGTAATGGACAGGCAGAGCGATCTGTCAGGATTGTTAAGGATGTTCTCAAACGTTTTATGCTAGAGCCTACAATCAAAAGATTAGACATTGATGACCAAATTAATTTGTTTCTGATGAACTACAGAAATACTTGTTTGTCGTCAGATGGCATATTCCCATCAGAGAGCATATTTTCTTACAAACCCAAAATTTGTTGAACCCCAAGTCTCATTACAAACAGTAATTGAACCACCACCACCAAGTGATAAACCGATACCAAAGATTTTTGAGCAGTTCCAACCTAGTGAACCTGTAGATAAGTTGAAGATGGGCGATGTGATTTATTACAAAAATTACAAATCCCAGGATTTCGCAAGATGGCTGAAGGCTAAATTTATAAAAAAAAATTATCGAAATTTTTTCTCCAGATTATGATTGGAAACGTTAGGCTCACAGCTAAGGCGCGTGGAATTTTATTTCCTTCCGCTAGCACGGTCGCTACTGAAAACAATAGCGATAGTAAAAGCGCCAGTCGAAAGCGAGATTTTCGCGGTACGACGAGCGATGGTGAGGAGGATGTTTTCCGAGGATTTCCGGAGAGGATCATCAAACGTAGAAGACTTTTCGAGTCATCGAGTGATAAACGAAGAAAAATTCAAACTCCTACTCTAAGGAGGTCGAACAGATTGAGAAGAGCGAATACGGAAAAGAATTTTATCTATGCTAAGCGGTGAACTATTTTATTTTATCAAATTCTATTCTTCTATCAAAAAAATGAAATAACCATTTAAAATTAAAATGAATTTATAAACATAAAAGGGGTAAGGATTGTTATGTATTGTCGAATGACCCAGTAATAAACGAGTACCACAGTGTACGCAAGTATGCGTGAGGATACGATGAAGTAAATAAATATATTACAGACGGTTGCTGGGCGTTCTCAGTTTAGTGTACACCATCAAAACATACGCGTGTTATCAATTAAAGAGAACTGTCCCGCAGTTTACATAGTTTACACGGAGGAAGTAAGAAAGCAGAAACTTTCAAAGTTTGCCAATAAATACATGATTTGGCAGGCGTTCTGCTCATGTGGCAAAGGGAGTGCGCCGTTCGTGACTACCGGGACTGTAAACGGGGAGACCTACCTCAAGGAGCGTCAACAGAAGGGTCTGTTTCTTCTGTCAAAGCAACACGGGGGCCCTACGATCTTCTGGTCGGATCTAGCTTCGTGCCACTATGCAAATGTTGTCCTGGAGTGGTATGAAGCCAACGGGGTTACTTTCGTACACAAGAACATGAATGCGCACCGAAACTAAGGCCCAACGGAAATTCTGGCCATTTATGAAGCAGGCCCTACGAAAGCATCCTAATAAGGTCAAGCTGACTTGTTTTTGAGCTAATTGATTCACGAAACGGAACTCTCAGTCGGAGTAGGGTAGTTTCACCGCCTAGAAGGTACGTGGCTCAAGGAAACGGGTATCAGTTTTGGGAAAAATTCCACTGCCGGGAACTCTCACTCGGATTAATGTGAGTGGCTCAAGTACGCAGAGGATTTCTATAGCGTAATAGATGGCGAGAATGACGGAAACAAGAGGAATGTCGGGAACTTTGTGGAAGAAAGGTCAGGCCATTTCATTGATCAAGCGAGGATAGTGAGCAAAAGTCTTAAGAAAACTCATGAGCAAAAGGCTTCGTGATCGCAAAAATCAACTGCCTAGTAATGTTCAGCTGTTACGTACCTACAAGGTGGATAGCGGTGCAGGTCAGACTAATGTTGGAACAGTTAACCGAGTACTTAATCGGCCAAAAACCGGTAGTCATTAGTGGTGACTTCAAAGCCTGGGCTGTGGAGTGGGGTAGTAGAGTAACCAACACAAGAGGATGTACCCTGCAGGAAGCACTAGTGAAGTTAGGCGTATAATTATGCAATGAAGGTGCCGTTAGCACATTTCGGAGAGACGGGAGGGAGTATGTTGTCGACGTCACATTTCGGATTCCTTCACTGACGGCGTACATGGACTGGAGCAGTATACCCATAGTGACCACCAGGCGATTCGCTACCACAAGAACCAACGAACGCCGCTGACGCACGGAGAAGGACGACCGGCGAGCGAAAACGGAAGATCTCTTCGTTGAGGCACTTCGACCTGACAGCGTGCCCGAGAGAGCTGATCTAACAAGAAGGATTGCGACGGCTTGTGACGCCACAAGATCGCGAAAACTGAAGCCACGGCGGCGTCCAGTTCCTGGTCCGGATGGAATACCAAACGTGACATTGGAAGCTGTGAAAGCTGGTATATCCGAACATGTTCAGGATAGTGCTGTAGAAGTGTTCAGATGATGGCAACTTCTCCGAAATGTGGAAGGTACAGAAGTTGATGATGCTGCTAAAGCCTGGGAAGTCACCGGGCGATTCCGCCTCGTATAGGTATATATATATATATATATATATATATATATATATATATATATATATATATATATATATATATATATATATATATATATATATATATATATATATATATATATATATATATATATATATATATATATATATATATATATATATATCTGCTCTATGTACTCAGGAAACTCGGAAAACTAATCAACGATCGGTTGAGCTTCAACAACCACGTCGACTACGCCTACGAAAGGTTGGCGAATGGAACGAACGGAAGCGAGGATCACGCCAAGCGTCGGCGGTCCGAGAATCAGCACGAGACGTCTGCTACCTAGTGTTTCGTCATCGAAATTGTGATATGTGGGTTCCGAAAAAGAAAGGTGGACCTACCGGATCAGCCTATATTTGTTGACGTGGTTCAATAGAAAGCACGTAAAGGTGAACTTTCATCTGACACAGCTTCTGTCAAGCAACGGCTGCATCAGGAAGTATCTTCATCGGTTCGACTATGCAACGTCATCGTTGAGCCCAAAGTGTGAGAACATCGAGGAGACACTCGAGCCTCGTCGTCTTAGGTTCAAAGTGATACGCAGGGAGATGCTTGAAACGGGAGGGCAGGCTAATGTCGCCCACAAAATGATAAGCGACGTTATCATGTGAAACGCGGTCAAAAGGGTGGTGACGCAGATCATGACTGTCTTACGGAAATGGCGTGATGAACAGCAAGCAACGGTTTCGGGAGAGCAATCACCGCCGCGAAACTCTGCCGGAGTAGGCTAGATGTACCGCTGGGGATTAGTCGAGTAGACCGCGTCAGAGCACCGTGGATGGTTCGTCGGGCCGCCAGCGAACCGGACGCAATGCTTCACTCGCCAGACTTACCACGGCACCCTACCGGTAGACGGGAGAGAAATATAGCGAAGAAAGAAAGAAGAATCGGTACCGGGAGAACTCCGGGAGAACTTCCGTCGGGGAACCTTTCGTCAGCGTCAGCGTAAGCACGATTCACTGTCGGGGACTAAGTAGATCACGACGAGTTGTGGGGCGTCGGAGCACCAGCGAACCGAACGACTTGCTCCACCGACATCACTGAACCGGCCACGGAACTTGGCTGGTTGGCTCAGTGTCATGAACCAACTTCTCTCGCTGGGGAAACTCCGGGGAGGTTCGCGAACAAGTCGAGAGCTCAATGAGTAAGTGGTGCTAAATGGTACAATAAGGGAGCCAAACGGCATAAACGAGTTGCTGTGCTTAATGGCACCGAATGGAGAGCCAAAGGGTTCAAGAAGTAATGGTGCTGAATGGCACAAGAGAGCCGAGTGGCACAAGGGAGCCGAAGGGCTCAGTAATTTAGACAATCTGGAGTTATCCCAAATTGTTGTTGATTTTTTATACATTTTGTTCCTGCTTAGGGTGTTTTTGAACATTTTTTCAGCTCTCTGAAAACCAGTCTTCCCTAATGAACATCGTACACAATGTTTGCTCTGGTTCTGTGCTCTTATTAAACTCACATTTTGGGTACGAGCTCGAACAGGCTATTTCGTACCAAAACACGTGCACATGTTCGCCTGCACAAATGAACCCCATATACGTACACGGTGTGTGTACATACAGGTTCGTGGTTCCAGTTTTCTCTTTTTCACTTCCATTATCACTTGCATTGACTCTTTTCGGGGGTATTATGGGGGCATTACCCCAGCATGGGAGTATTATGAGCTTTTCGTTTGCTCGGCCGACGTGTACTTTACTATTCTTGGCTGTGCGAAAGCGCGGACGGGGCCGCAACGCGATCAGTGAAAGTCAAGGCAGCGAAAGCGCGGTCCTTTAGCCCGACTAGCACGTCCTGCCGCATCCCGAACGATGGTCGACGACGCAAAAGGCGCTACCCCGAGAGGAATCCACTCATGCATCTGGTAAGTCTGCACAATTTCCCTAACACCTCTTGCACCTTTGGTAATATATGCATGACACTGAATTTTGGGGCATTTAGTGGTCCGGGCGTGAAGGAGATCCGCACATGGGCCGCCGATTGAGGGCAGCTTCTTAAATTACATCTGTCGACATACAAAAGCACGCTTAGCACGACGTTGAAGAAACCTGTCAATCAAGCTGGATTCGTTACTGTTCGATATTCTGTTGGGTGCGAGATATCTGCTAAGTCAACCGCCAGACACGCCAACATCATCGGTTATTTGTAAAATCATCTGTCTCTAGTCCCGAGCATGCTCTGTCAAGCTCAACGCTAATCCGAGAGTCATCCACGCCACAGCACGAAGTCTCAGCTCTTCCGTCAACGACACACCAACGTCCACCTTCGAAGTGGTATCTCCTTAGACGCTTTTCATGAACCCGAAAACTGCCGAATAGGTTTGATCGATATCATCTCTATTAAAATTGGAAATGTTGAATCGCGGTGTATAATCCTGTATTAAGGGCGGCGCAGAGCCCTAGCATGGCACCGCAGCTGTCTTTGTGTGGTGCTGGAAAGCCTTGAGAATGCAGCTGACACATCCCATTCTTTCCTTTGTAACCTCACAATCTATCTGTGCTCAGACCACGCTGTGTACTTATGACAAGCAGTCCCCAGAGTGTCAGCACTCTAAACAATTTGCATAATACAGAAAACTCTGTGCGGGATTTTCTAAAAAACGCGTCCAGCAAAGAAAAATTATACAGCGGCCTCTTAATCGTTAATTAAGCCAACACCTGGTAAACCATCTAAATCTTCTATGAGTACATGCAGTACGCTCGAAGCAACAATCAGTATAATCACCGTCATAGTGGCCGCACAATATCCCTGTTCCGCACTATGACCGAATGATTAAATATGTAAATATTGTATATTCCCAGTTACTTGATCTTAGATCGTCATACTCCAACATCCTTGAACGCCCGCCGTTTTTGTATCTTCCTCGATTTCATACAACCAGCCAGTGTGGCCTGAAGTCGACTAACTTTTCCAGGTTCTCTGCTGAGCATAATTTTAGCTGGTATCTCTTCCGGCATACGCGTTACATGGCACTGTATTTTATCAGTTTTCCGATGTCAACCTGTTTGCATACTTGGTACAGCTCGTGATTCATGCGCCTACGCTATGTTTTATTTTCTACTGTGCTGCCGACTCAATAGTCTGTTTTCTTTAAGCCTCATACGTAGCGCAACACGTAGTATCAGCGATTTGTTTGGAGCATGCTTTGTGTGCTTCTGTTGATTGCGGAGCCTGAGCTTACTATATAAGTCATAGAACGCAACAAACATGTTTCCATTGCCGCTCTGGTATTCAAAGATATATCGAAAATCTATGGCATCTATTTCGATTGATTTCCACTTTGAACCTAGCTTTGTTTTGATTGTATCGCTCTCTACCAGCTTCGATGTTGGTTGCCGAGTCCGTTTCAGGATTCTGGTTTCATTGTGTGTGACCTATACACACTGTTAAAATCCAGTTCTTCGAAGGAGTTTTGTCACACTCTAGAATGTAAACAACGCCACAATACGCTGTTGGGCCGTGTAGCAAAGCGATTGAAGCCTGCGGGTGAAATGATCTATCGTGGAGTGAAGAGCACTACAATGAAGGAGATGATCATTAAGTAACCGTTCGTTACTCTATCTTCAATTCGATCCCGTCACGTGGTTTTCTATTTGATGATTCATAGTCAACCTTGGGTGATGCAGTTGCTGCTAGTACAAAGCGATTGAGGTCCATGGAATGGTGATTCCAGCTTCGACCGGAGTTCCTGTGTGAATACAAGAATAACCGTAACATGGAAGAGATTCTGGCCGATCAGGTTAATAAAGACTACTACCACATCATGCGGTAAAAAAGCGGACAAATTCACGACAAATCCGTTGCGTTACATTATCGGTCATAAAACAATCCTCTTCCAGAATATTCAGTTAATGTTGATAGAATCTTTCGTCAAATTTTGTCTACTTTCTGAATCTGTAAGAAGTTTTGATATAGGCGTTCATTTGATAAAGTTATAACATATTTGTCGAATGAAAATTCGTCAAATCGTTGTAACGACACGGTAAATGTGTAATATATTCTTCGCAGATGTAGCCAAAATGTATCTAAACTAGCGAAATTCAATCGGCCGTGGTCAACTTGTCGAAGCTGACAAACGATATCGTACAGAGTTGTATAGGCGAGAGTATCGCGTCTATGTTTCCTCTAGTGATGTTGAGATCGACAGTGTCATCACCGGGGAGTTGCTAAGACAAGATTATTGTCTGAAGTAGTGGTTTTTGTTTTCCGGTAATAATGATAAAGGCTGGAACTACATACTATATAGAAAGTACCAGATGACCTTCAATGGATCCGCTTTGCCAGCCTTACCACTAGCTTCTTTGTGTTGCCATTATTGCAAATAATTAGACCATGCAATATTAAAAAACAATGTGGAAAGTGCAGGTGAAATCAAGAGCGTTATTTTTGTAAAAAGTTTACCTACTGTGGTGAGGACTTGCGTGACATTTGCACAAATTGCGTAAAGATAATTGTAATGCAACCCGATTTAAAAAAGTTTATTTCGGAACTGAGTCAGTTTGAGCCTCAATCAAAAGCGTAAAATACACTGTCGGAGAACTAACGGAATTCAAGTAGAAGAGTGCAGTTCGTTTCGCACAGCATGCCAAATTTAGAAAACAAACAAAAGTATCGGTGCAGAAAGAGCAAAATTTAAAAAGAAGAGCTTGGACATTGGTCAAAAATGATGAAGGCGGTATCATATAGAAATGAGTATTATCATTAATACAATAGGAATGGATCAGGATGATTTTTCGAACGACGGCGATTGCTCACGTGCTTTCATTCCAAAGTAATGCTGGTTTGTCGTGGTTGTTTTTTTTTCGCTAGTGTGAGTATGTGGTTTGTGTTTACGTGCAGTTACCGTGTGTTTCTGTGAATATGTGTGTACGTTTGCGATTGTTGGTACCATTCTATCTTGCTAGACAGCATTTATTCTTTGTATGATTTGATAATGTACAACTTTGTCGGTGACGTTGGTTCTTTTTGGCAAAGTAGGCGCTTCGTGTCTACCGTTAGCATTGTTTCTCGTGGCATGATGACTGCACTTTTTGATGCTCACTTTACCACAGGTTACAAATCTTCGTTAAACAATTCGGTCTAGTTGGTCTTCTCAAATGAAGTTGGCTGTCAAACCAGTTTTGACAGTGTTCAATCATCAAACATGTAAAAGCGTTTACTGGATCAGATTCATTCTGAAGCAATATTGTCACAAATACATAGACCAGCAGATTTTGAATGATATTCATTAAGAAGTACTGCTCATTTTGAATCATTTTTGACATAACCTAGCTTGACAGACCATCATGTAGACCGTTTGTGACTGTTTCCCTGAAATCAGTAACATGTGTTCAAAAAGCTATCAGCATCATCGCCCGAATCCACAGCCCACGGCCGTAGAAACTCCCCAGTGCTCAAAAGAACTCGTCATACTCGAAGCCGTCGTCCTCTTCGCTGTCCGGGACGAGCTTTTCCTCGTCAACAGATTCATCATCCTGATCCCATCCCTATATCCACGATTCCTACATGGCATTCAATACTCTTCTATTATTACCGCCTCCCCGGTGGGGGCTGTAATCGTCGCGGTCCCGTCCGTCCGACCGTTCGCTGACCCCCCGGCGAACCGACTGCGACGACGGTGGCGCCACCAGTTGCTGTGGCTGTGCGATCGGATAGCGCGAATCCCCTCGGGGATCCCCCCGCATCATTTCCCCCCTCGCGTCTCGTATCAGCTCGCGGTCGTGGTCAAGCATGTCACTGTTGAGATTGTGTCGGTTACTACTACTACTACTGGCAACGTTCACCCCGCTGGATATATGCACCCTGCTGTCCCGCTCCCGCAGATCCCGAATGTCTCGACTGTCACCTCGTATCATTCCGCCGCCACCGCCACCACCACCACCGCCGTAGTCCGCCGGTCCGTAGTTCCGTTCGTTCAGCAGGTCATCGTCGTTGATATCGTAGTGCAGCATGTCCCGTTCGCGGGCGTGCAACCGTTCCCGATCTCGCTCCCGATCCCGCTCGATACGCTCCAGGCGGTCACGATCTCGGTTGTCGTGGCGATTGGAGGCTGGCCGCCTACTACTGCTATTACTGTTGTGATGATATGATGCCCCTGGAAGAAATATTGAAAAATCTACGGTTTAGCGATTGTTTGAGCCGGATGTTTAATTCTTTTCACTCGAGGGTTATGGAAAACGGTTCTCCTGTGATCAAGCTTCAGGTCGTAGGTTGGCTTGAATCAGTTGGAGGTAAAATTAATCGATCCACTACTGATTAAAGACTGTCAAGCAGGTTTGTTTATGCTCTTTAGGTTGGGTACCATGTTTACTTCGATCGGAATGGACTACAGCTTGCGTTTATTCAGTATTATAGACATGGTGATCAAAAAAAAAGCAAATCAAACCTGCCTTCTTACAAAAGTTATGTTAGTACTGGAGTTTGGTTTTGTACAAAATGTTACGGAAAATCATAATGAATAACTACCTTCTGAGCAAATGCATGCAGTTAACAATATTCAAAATAAAAAATCTAGAGTCAGTATGGGACAAACAGTGATTGTTGATTTACTAAAAACTTAAGGTAATTCTCGATGATCGAGGTGTTATAATATATTGCGATATCGGTAGAGCCCACTCGGACGATTTGTACATGTAATATTATGAAGGCCGTTCACACCAACACCCGGACACAGTTATAGGATTGTTACTCAGCCAAACTACCGCTAAATACGATTATTGTTTTACTATTCCCCAGTACATGTACAAAGATAAATCGTAAACATTGTTGTGACAAGAGCGTTTAGTTTTCAAGATGGTGTCATCTGAGTCAGCTCAGTAGTTCTTATTTTGTGCGAAAATATCACCCCTCTTCACTTGGGTTTTTTTTTCGAAACACTCTTGTTTTTCTTCTTCTCATTGTCATTGCACTTTTTAAAATGCACTTTAATCATACTGCACTGTAAAAAAACACCCGCGAAACTTTAATCATTTACAAACAAAACTTCAAATTTTCAGCCACTGTGCAGATGACCGCTAGAAAATGTCCGAAAGCTCTCATTTGTGCGTTTGAATTTTCGCTTTGAATACCATTTTTTCTCAATGAAAAACAAGCGAGTCGGTGCCTAGCAACAAGCGTGTGTTCCTGGCTTCAAGTAGTGTTTTTGATTCATCCCGACAAGACAAAATCGAATACTCACGGCCTACTTTCTACACCGAGACAGTCTTAGAAACGAGCAAAGTGAACGAGTGTTAGTAACCTCTCAATCTAGTGTGCATTCTATAAAGAACAAATGAAACATTGTCTTTATTCTTGCCGCCATGAATGAAGCTAACGAAAAAACTCTAGTCCGACCTAATATGGCGATCGTTGAATGAAAATTTTGAGTCTTCGAAAGATGAAATATTTTCTGAGGGTGTAAATTGAAAACAAATCAGCTATGTCACAACTTTAGGCAAAAAATATTTCGCTATTTGCTGCAGTTTTACTTATACATTCCGCTAGAGCACTGTAAATTAAGAACCGGTGCGTTTTCAAGTATCTCAGAATTTGTTTGGTTTAGATCAAAATGCTATTAGAAGAAAATGTATTTATTGTACATATAGTTTACATTTTGATTGAGCGGAATACCGAGCAGTTTGTGAGGTTCATCCCGATGTCACTAACGTCTACGTCATTATCACCGTACCACTGTTGCGCATTCTTACTGAACTCTGCTGGGACATAATGGACGATACATGTTTTCAGATATATGTTAATGTATAAATGTCGTCCATATTCTTGAATGAAATGAAAATCGGAGTCTTCCGACCGCAGCTGTGGATTCCCTGCCAGATCATCAGCTTACTGGCAAATTGCTCTTCAAAATCAAACCTATATCATTCGGTAGCTGGGTGCTCTTAAACTGGGCGTTCAATAACTGGGCTGAAACCCACTCAAAAATCAGTTAAACGTCAAAACATAGACGTCAAATGTAATTTGACATTTTGGTGTCAAAACTAACTGGAAGCAAGTGAGTGAAAAACAATGAAACAAATGAATAACGAAAATATTAATTTAAATATCATTAATCAATCAAGTGAAATATAAGCCCTTGCTTGTTAGGAATAAGGTGGTCGTAAATTAGTATTTCGCCGATTTATTCACCTAGGGGTTGAGACTTTAACCCAATGATTTGTACTGAGCCGGGATACACTTGGAAGCACGAGTATGCGTTGAAACCAGACCTACCTACTGAGTTTAAATGAGACAAGTAAAAAATGTCTTTATGTACCTCGTCAAGGAATCATTTACTGAAATTGACTCACTGTCGCCATTTAGTGCTTTGTTTTTCGGCGCACCACTATTCTTAGCTTTTCTCATTAGGCTGTAAATTTTTCGTAAAATCTTATGTTCGATTTATATATGTGTGAAATTTCAATTCCCCGTCTAATGACATAAAAGTCCAAAAGCACCGGCCGCTCTCGCTGTGGAGGATAAGCCGAACGAAGGTTGCTCTCTGGCACAGCTAACAGAAGTGGAGAAAAGCAGGCAGAAAATCAGCAACGTCTGGGAAGCATACTGCGATGTCTTCCGGAATATTTGTGGGTTCAAATTCGGCTATTTATCATTTTCTCTCTGGCCAAGTTAATAGTCGCTGCTGGTACAGTCGACATTAACATCAGTACTCGTTTGAAACAAAAAAATTCAGTTAAAATTATTTTTCGTCTCACTAGACCCAGAGAATTGGATGTAAAACTCGGAGACCCGGAGGTCGTCTCCCAAAACCGGAGTCTCCGGGTCAAACCCGGAGAGGTGGCAATTCTACATCTCTTCACTGAGCCAGCATTGAGAGGTATTTGTCGATATTATTCGGTAACCTAATAATTAATCGACTTCGTAACCATAACATAAGCATCCGATTATTTTTAGCATCGAATCGCCCTAGATCAATTGTAGCATTTGATGGACCAGTCCAGTTAGCGAGCGGCATTCGCTAACTGGGCAGCCGATTATTTGATTTGAAAGCTCTTAGGACGTCCTGACGCAGTTTCCGATTCACGAACGGTTCGATTGCAACTTCAAACTTTTAAAAACTTTTGCACACAATTTCAACAGAAAGACTACATAAACAAACCGCTGTAAATGGATACCAGAACCGACTACTAGAAGTACTGTATCGGACAAAAAGAAGCTACCGATTCTAAATTGGGAGAGCTTTAAACCGCTCATTTGCTGCTGCTGCTTAGCGGAAAACAGGTGGTCTCTTCCGACCGCCCGGGTCATTTACTATAGAGCTCTTCCGGCGGTCTTTAAAGCTCGACAGGACAAACGCTACAAAAAATGTTCACTATGGATTTTGTTCTAGCTATTCCAACGGTAAAAAAACAGCACTGGAATATCCATCGTGAATATTTTTAGTGGCGTGGCGTGCTATCGCCTCGTGCGCGAACAAATTAACTCTTAACTAGTTAGGTGAGCTTTACTTCTTTGTTGGAATCTCCCTAGCGTCTGTAGGACGAACTCTCGGAAAATACCACAGAGTGCTTTCCTGTTAGGACAGTATGCCTACTTTACGCTGCTTGGCTGTTGGCTGTGAAGAGCAATGCACATTATGTCCTTTCTCCACAGCGAGAGTGGCTGGGGTTCTTGATTCTTTGCGGTTATTGAGAGAAGTGAAGTTCTACAACTAACTAAACCGACAAAATCGTTCATTAACGCCAAAACAAAATTTACAGCTAAATTTCTACGGTATATAACAGTGGTGAACTTTAAACTTTGTCAAAATATTACACCATGAATATGAGTAAACTTTGATAATTTTCCACCCAGTGCTAAATTTTTATGTTGAGGTTACAGATGGAATAAAATTTTGTCTCTTTCTAGCTCAATAGGCAATAAAAAGCGATGAAAGTGTTCCAAAATTTTATCTAGCAATCGCTTTTGATTCGAAATACTATCATGGTTTGGGTTATTTTTTGTTGACTTTTTTTTTATTTCAATCTAAATGCTCGCATAAGTTTTCAGGCTCCAACCATCAATTATTTTGCAACAGCTTTTTCAACTTGTTTGAATTCGTTCAATCAAACATTTCTTATGTCTAGTTAGTTTTTTGATAATATTGGGATTTTTACGAATTGCTACCTTCCGGCGAATTCGGTGAATCCATATTCTATAGTTCGAAACGCACAGTGTCCTGGAACAATTATGGTTCTTGGGTATCGATTTTGTTGGCTACTTTTTGGAAAATTTAAAACTAAGAGAAACGAAAGTAATGAAATTGAAAGACGGGTAGGTATTCTAGAGCGAATCAGATATAAACTTGGAACGGAAAACTAGGACTAAACAGGTTTCCGTTCTAGGTGTTAAATTTGCGGAAAATAGCCAACAATATCGATACAGTAGAACCTTGCGGCAATTAAAACATAGTAACATAACATTTGTGGTTATTTCGAAATGACAAGAGTTATTGCTGGTGACGTTCTTGTTTAAATTTATTCGCTGTTAGTGCATGCAGATCAAACATAGGGTGCGGAAACCTCGTTTCCGTGCATGCGCATATCGCTTGCCAAATCAGGTATATCTTGAAAAATTTCATCGGGATGTCTGTTATACCGTACTACTGAAGCCCCCAAGCGCTCCGAAGCAATGATGCTATCAACCAGTGACCAACTTTGTTCTCCCGGCCCTGCATTCGGAGGTCGTGAGGGGGTCTTCCGAACTCCCTTATCAGGCGAGTATCTCGAGAACATTATATTCAGACAATATGCCGCGACACCTGACAGGCGTTGACGGTTTGCAGTTGTATTACCAAAACGTCAGAGAGCTAAGGACGAAAATTGAGCACGTGGCCGCATTTAAAATTAAATTCAAATATCTTTTTACCACCAAGTCGGACTAATCTACAGTCTTCTGCAATGTTGATCCTTTCATGTTCAGTTATACATCTGGAAATTTGAAGATATAGAGGGGGCTGATCCAGAAAAATTTTTCGAGGGGGGTCTGAAATTTCCATTTTAAAATGAACGCTGGACAATTCGTTAAACCTAATAACCTTGTTTAATGTATATCAGTTTTGATGGACAAATTTAGTTTGGAATGATTTTGAGTTTGAAACTAATATAAAATTGAAACAAATTTAAAATTTCTCAACCAGCAAAAAAAAAATTCGGAGGGAGTTCGGACCCCCAAGACCGCCCCCCTGGGTCCACCACTGAAAAAAAATATAAGATGATGCTGGCATTTTTAATTGAATTTATTGTTTCTATTGTTGATATATCATATATTGTGAGCAAGACAGAAGCATCCGGGGGGCTTCTAGAGCCAGTTACCATTCGGTTGAGTGGTGTTCCGAAAAAAGTCAATTTTTGTGCCGGTCTAATAGCCATTTTGAAAACCAAGCTTACAATTGCCGCAACATTCTGAAAATCTTCATCAACATGGGTGTCATTTGAAAAGAAGTTGTTAGTAGATAACGAAAATAGATGGCTCCATTTTGAAATACCAGACGGCTGCCATAAAAAATAAAATTATCAAAAATTATCTTCAACATGGGTGTCATTCGGAAAGGTGGTGGTCAGTAGATAGAGGAAATTGGTGATTTACACCATTTTGAAATCCTGGATGGTGGCTTACCTGTACCACAAAACAGTGAACAGCTTCATCAGTATTGCTGTCATTTGAAAGGGAGTGGCCAGTATAAGGCGGCTACAAGTGATTTTCTCCATTTTGACATCCAAAAGGAGGGCCGGTAACCAAAGAATTTTAAAAATCATCAATA
Source organism: Topomyia yanbarensis (assembly GCF_030247195.1). Classification (NCBI taxonomy): domain Eukaryota; kingdom Metazoa; phylum Arthropoda; class Insecta; order Diptera; family Culicidae; genus Topomyia; species Topomyia yanbarensis. The sequence goes on from NC_080671.1 coordinate 8,587,110, forward strand.
CGGGTATCAATTGAAAGATGTGGGTTAGTAGATAAAGGAAATCGGTAACAGAGACTACTTTGAAATCCAATATGATGGCTTCTGGTATCTGTAAAACACCACAACAAGCTTGACGAACATTTCTTATTTAAAAATGTTCGTAGTTTATGGGTGCTCCATATAAAATCCCGAACTACTCTTTGGAATCCAAGTAACAGTCATATTCACACCAATTTTAAAAAAATTGAGAAAGTTTGATACTATAATCATCAATTTCTGTCATCTACTGACCATGACCTTTCAAATGATTCCAATATTGAAGGTGTTTACACTGTTGTGTTTACCGAAAGCCGGCTTCTTGCGTTTCAATATGGCCTCAATCGTGAATTTTCGCCATCTACTGACCACGACTTCTCAAATGATATCCATTTAGTCGTCAACTTCGTTTTCAAAATTTAATCATCAATTTTCGTAACCCATCACCAGAGACTATCATCTGGAACCTTGAACGATTTCGACTGTGTTTTGATGGGTGTTCATTGGGTCAATTGAAAGCGGTATCTTTTCATTCGACAGGATCAAATGAAGGAGGTTGAATATCACCTGCGACTCATTCGAAAGCGACGGTGCATAAAGAGCCATCAACTGAACATCAGTTTAATAGCAACCGATATTTGTTGAATGAATATGAATCTTGCCATATCCGACTGATTGGCTGCGTCCATTCAGTTTCGATTTAATGAACTGAAATTTTACTGCTCTACACACAATGCTTAGCAAGCGACGTCTGTGCGCAACACAAGTAAAGTTTAGGCGACTGAGTGTCTGCGGATATCCTCAGGTGGGTGTATTATCATCACTTTCATGCGATCTTGTTGCGGATGGTTTTAGATGAAACTTTACAGTTAAACACGGATCATGATGGATGATGCCAACGGATCCCCGGCGATTTGACCCGATTGGTGGTATGGGTTTTCTGTTGTTTGATTTCAAAATTATATGAATTGATTAGATTAGCTATTTCGACTCTTTTGGTGTTCGCTAAAAATGTCGTCTAGGCTACGGCGTAACAGCATTACGATGACTAAAATGAAACATAATTAGGTTGGTTCGTGATCGTGAGGAATACCACTCACTCGTCTATTCGGCTATTTGGCTGAACACAACCAGATGACGTTTCATGAATCATTTCACGGAACAAAACTTAATCGATGAATAATATTCTAAATTTTATGAAAGAGTTCACGTAAAATTTTAAGGACCAGAGTTGCATGAAAGTGGAAATAATTGGGAATATCTTCTAGATTTCACAAGCATCCAAGTTAGATCGTGAATAATAACTATGAAACTTCACAAATCTATTATAGATTTTTTCTATTTTAAAATATTTTATTTATCAGCTATTTCACGAGCACGAATGATGAATCGTGATTATTGTATTATTGAAAAACATGGAGCAGTTCACGAGGCATTAATCTGTCCATGAATAATATTCCGAGTTTCGTGGAATTGTTAATGAGAAAATTTCAAGACTGTTTGTTTTTGTGAAATAATAACCAACCAAGAAAACTGGATCATGATCAAGATGTAATAAATCATGAATCAGTTCACGTCGTTTAGTTAGACCGTAAACAATGTTCCTAAAGTTATGAATAAAATCATGTTGACTTGTGATTTGATTTATGAATATTGATTTGGTTTATGAAAATACAGATATAAGTATTCTTTTCCAACGTTCCACAATCCCAACGTTGCGTTTCAATGGCTTTAAATAGCCTTATTGATTTTTGGAAAGACAGAAAGGTGACTCCACCATCTGGACTCAAGATATCAGCCCATCAATACCCGGACCAACGGCGTTGGGACCACAGATTTTTCAACTCAGGAATGCGTGTAAATATTGCGAAAAATTTAACTCCAGCAGTCGAGACTTATTGACTGTAAAGATTAGGATAGACATTCTAGCACGTTAGTTAATAGTAATAGAATGAACTGATATATTATCAGCAAAATTGCCTTCGATTGCACCATTTTGTGCAAAATCATAAACGGCCACCGATTGCATTTACGGTTATCAATTATAAGAAATGGAAATAACAGATTCGTCACTGCTGATAGCTTAATGCATGTTCTGAAGAAATATCACTCTTTTTTGTATATTATTTTCTATTTGATTATATTGTTTTGTTTGCATTACATTTCTAATTTAGTATATTGGGTGTTCAGCCACAAGTGGTGACTTTTCATCCCTATTGTTTACATGATTCAGTTAATTATTATTAAGTTATAATATGCTTTCGCAGTATTTTTTTTCAGTAGGATGTTTTAAACCTACTTGTCTTCTGAATAAGGAGCTAAACAAATCTTATAAACTCATTTATAAACTATAAAGAGAGCTAATCGTTGCAATTGAAGATTGCAACGATTTTTGTCGGAAGTTGCTTATAATACGGTTCGTCATAATTTCCAATGTTTCTATGTTTGCGAGTCTGTGCAACTCATTTGTGCTAAACCAGGGAGGACGCTTCAAAATCATTTTCAGAATTTTATTCTGAATCCTTTGAAGCGTTTTCTTCCTAGTAGCACAACAACTTGCCCAGATTGGCACTGCATATAGCATTGCCGGTCTAAATATTTGTTTATAAATTAATAGTTTGTTTTTTAGGCAGAGCCTAGAATTCCTACTTATAAGAGAATATAAACATTTTATATATTTGTTGCATTTTGTTTGTATTCCTTCAATGTGATCCTTAAAAGTGAGTTTTTTATCGTAAATCAAACCCAAGCATTTAACTTGATTTGACCACGTTAAATTCAAACCATTAAATTTAATAATATGGTTATTATTTGGTTTAAGAGAAGAAGCTCTTGGCTTATGCGGAGACACAATTAATTGTGTTTTGCCGCATTAGTGGAAATTTTCCATTTTTTCAGGTAATCATTGAAAATATTTAAGCTTTGTTGCAATCGACTGCAGATAATACGAAGACTCCTACCAGTGGCTAGTATCATCACAGAAAAGTGACTTTTTACTGTCTGTAGGTAGGTTTGGAAGATCAGAGGTAAAAATATTGTATAGGATTGGTGCGACGCTTGATCCTTGAGGGACACCTGCTTTAACGGGTAGCTTATTAGATTTACAATTATGATAAGAAACCTGTAGGGTACGGTTTTAATTATCTTTATTATATTAATTGGAAAATTGAAATCCCACATTTTGGCAATTAATACTTTGTGCCAAACAATGTCGAAAGCTTTTTCGATGTCTAGAAGAGCAACTCCAGTGGAATAGCCCTCTGAGATATTTGCCTTTATCATGTTAGTTACTCTCACAAGTTGATGAGTAGTTCAATGTCCAATACGCAATCCAAACTGCTCAGGAAGAAAAATAGAATTCTCATTGATATGTGACATCATTACAGTTAGGGTGATTTTTTCAATTAATTTACTAATAGCAACGGGATCTAAGGATAAAGCATGATGTCAAAGAAAATCGAGATATCGTTATCTGCAGAAATTTTACAGCCGATGATCTCTCCGTCGGAGTGACTGACAGCTAAATGACACGCGAAAATGACTATCGGTATCGGCAGAAATACCGCCGCCGAGAAATTCTCAGCAGCAGCTATCAAATGAATAGGAACGAGTAGCACCAAGAAGGATAAGAAACCCTGAGAAGGTGGTTGTAAAGAGATGTAAATCAGTTTGGTCGACACATCCGGATCGGTTCGTGTCTCAACAGGTGACGATATTTGCAGCAGATCTGAGCAGGTCAGATATACCGAGAAGGTTGGACAGTAAGCAAGAAAAAGCATAATTGGAAAAAAAAAACATGAACGATTAACACAAATTAAAAAGAGCTAGAGTACAATCCCCACTGAAGTTGTGCTTACACGGAAAAAATTCGTTCATAAATTCATGAAGAAATGATCGCTATTTCGTGAACGATTCACGAAAACCGTGACAGTTTCTAAAATTATGAATACTAGACCTCGTATCCATGAAACTATCTGTGTTTCTACAAAACTAGTTCGCTCCGACTATATACATGGCGATACACTTGAATGTTTGGTTGGGTTTAGTGTTGTTCGCTGGATATGTTTAGTTTTTGTTATGAGTCTTGTTCATAATTTGGGAATACACAGCCGATTTTGATGATTTCAGGATTCTTATGTCAGAATAGCGGGCTCTATGTTAATGATTTCAGGATCTTAGTCACGATTTTCGTAATTTCTATTCACTTTATCGTGATATTTCAGTCGTGAGTAAAGTGATTCATGTTCATAATCTCAGGATCCTAGTCACGATTTTGAATATTTTAATCACGAGTGATGTGATTTATGTCCATGATTGCAGGAACTTTGGTTTTCATATTTTCTGTTCATGTTGTGCTATTTGAGTCACGAGTAGGGATTCGTGTTTATTTATGTTCATGATTTCAGGATCTTGGTGACGATTTTTGATATTTTTGTCACGAGTTGTGTGATTTATGTTTATGATTTCAGGACCTCAGTCACGAATTTTGTAATTTCTTACCTTGATATTTTATTCTAGACCTTACTTTCGAATTTGACAGGTGAAGTAATGTGACATGATTTCAGTTTCATCGTGGTATTCTTAATTTCGCTTCGTCTTATCGCGATCTGGTATTTTTTAATTACTATCGGTTTTTTTACTCGGAGTAACGTGACAAGGTGAACTGGACCATAAAAGTATTCGCGGGATCTTATTCTGTAAAATATATTACGAACATGATTTGAGGCGCCCAGCACAGTTTTCGTTTTCTATCCAGACATCACACTGAACCGCATCGAATGAATATCGATAATGGTCCCAATATTTTTTTATATCTACAGCTCGCACCTATTCTTGGTAGCTGACAGCTGGATATTTTATGAAAAAGTGTACGGAACAAGAATGATTCCACGACTACTACTCCACATTTTGAGAAATTGGCTCACATGAAAATTTCATTACCGTGTTCCATGAAATTGAATATGATTAGGGCTATCTTCACGCAAAATAGATCGTGAATCATGTACTAGAAATCATGAACCAGTTCATGAACACATGAATAATATGTAATGAACATGGGAACTATTTCATGAGCACGGATATTGGATCGTGACTAATATATTAGGAATCATGAACCTGTTTACGATTACATGAATAATGTTTGATGGCTTTGTGAACTATTTCACAAGCACGAATGGTAACTTGTGACTACTATAGTAGATAAAATGAATCAGTTCACGACATGAATAACATTTTATAATTTTGTGATTTATTTCACGGGTACGCATGATCAGTCGTGACTATTATACTAGAAATCATGAACGAGTTCACGAGTACATGAATAATATTTCATGATTTTGGGAACTATTTCAGGAGAACGAATGGTAAGTTGTGTTTAATATATAATCAGGAGTTATTTGAAAACGGCTGTCTCAGCCTTTTAGAGCAAAACGATGGTTGTTTACTGCCCGACGTTTCGGCCTTGTGGTGTTGGCCTTTTTCAAGGGAAATATAAGTCGTACCGTCGGGCAGTAAACAACCATCGTTTTGCTCTAAAAGACTGAGACAGCCGTTTTCAAATAACTGAAAATCTCATCATCCCAGTCGTTTGAACATATAATCATGAATTAGTTCACGAGGATCGAATGGATTCATGAATAAAATTCCGTGTATCGTGAAATAGAACACGAGAAAATATCCACAATGTTTTGATTTTGCGAACTATCTATGAATAACATCATGAGTCAACTGAGAGTAATGATCATAAAGGTGTGAACTAGTTCACGTACAGAAAATCGTTTTGGTAATGACAAGGAAACCGGGATTGAATTTCACAACACAAAAACTAATATTTCCACTAATAAAAGCGTTATGAGGGCGTTACTGAAGGATAATATTTTAGGAATATTTTTGGAACAATGTTTTTCAGTGTAACAGTGGCTCCGGATGGATGAGGATGGCAAGATACAAGAGGTTTAAGTTTAGTCAGTAAGATTAACTACTTCAAACCAATCCGACACTACCACCAACCAATTCCATTCCTTTTCGATAATAGACATTTACATTCGTTGAGCTGAGTCGATTTGTACACAATACTCGGCCTTCCAGGTCTCATAAAAATCTTCAAAGTTTAACCTTTCTTTTATGAGAAACGTAGAAAAAACAGAACCCTCCCCATGAGCATCTTCTGCGCAAGGGCCTGTCACGAGAACGTTGATATTGACGTCTTCTAACATTCTTCAAGCGAATCAGAAGTTGAAGATCGTAGTCAATAATAGGAGTATTAAATTGTTTCTGTATTGTTGGTACTGATAAATTTCTAGCATCAACTATAGAATTACTTAAATTTTGTAATGCCGTATCAATGTCAGCTTTATTTTGTAAATCAAGGTCATGATTAAAATTATTTTAATTTCATTACAATTTCGTTAGCAAATTCCCACCCCGCTTGAAAAGCTTCAAACATGGAGGTAGAATTTAACATGACAATCATCATAGGTAACATAGAGTCCTGCAGGTATTTTAATTTTTCTTCCGTTACGCTACCTAGATCCATTGGACTAAAGGAAGCGTTTGGTGCAAACGAGTTTGTGGTCGTGGTAACGGTAGCCGTAATTTAAGCCTTGTTACCTGCCACTGAAGCATAAGATGTAAAATGGTGTGACGGAGGTAGAAGAAGTTGTTAATCTATTTTGAATCGGATTAACACGTTTGGACGTGTTTTCTTGAAGTGTACCTGAAGAAGTAGGTACATTTTTTATTTGTTGTTTTTGTTGTCTAGAACAAGAATTTATAATTTTTTCTCGAACAGGACAACCGCAGAAATTCGACTTATGATTTTCGATACAATTAGCGCATTTGAAACTTTTTGTGGTTTTTTCACCGGACAAGTATCTTTAGTGTGCGATTTATCACCACAGATCATACATTTGGAATCCAAATGACAATTTTTTGTGCCGTGCCCAAAGCCTTGGCATCTACGACACTGGGTCAGATTTTGAATTCTGCCCCCATGTCGTCCACAATGTTCCCATTTTACTCGCACGTGGAACATAAAGCGTGCTTTGTCAAATACTTTCAAATTATTAACCTCATTACGGTTAAAATGAATTAAATAAAGCTCCTGGATAATTCCAGAGCGTACCGCCGTGTTCTCGCCGCTAGCCTTTCTCTTCATAAGAATAACTTGTGAAGGAGAAAAACCAAGTAAATTTTTCAATTCGTTGGATATTTCATCCAAACTTTGACCTTGAGGTAGCCCTTTCAAGACAGCCTTAAATGGTCTGTCTGTCTTAAAATCATATGAATAAAATTTATATAACTTCTCCGTAAGATACTGGAGTAGTCATTTGTGGCCAATCAATACCTCCGCTATAACTCGACATTCTCCTCTTCGGCCAATCTGCAAAGAGACTTTTACGTCCGGAAGAAACGTCGAAAGCTCAGTTCGAAAGGCTTTGAAGTCGGAGATCATCACTGTTATAGGCGGAGGTGATTGCGTTTTCTTCTCATTGGCATTATGCGCAATGCGAGGAAATTTAGACATTTCATCAGCTTCACATTCGGATAAAACATCGAATGAGTTGCTGCAGTCAATTGAATTTTCGGGTGGAGAAGATACCCTTTTCCGTTTAGCTTCAATTTTTGGCACACGGCCTTTCTGGGAGGACCCAGGCATGTTGGAAGAATTAAATATTTTTTTAGGCAGAATTGTTCTTGAAAAATGTTTTAGTCTTGAAAAAGACTGATTGAGTAGAAAAAGTAGGTAGTCTTGAGAAAGACTAATTGTCGAAAAAAATATAGGTAGTCTTGAGAAAGACTGTTGCTGTTGAAAAACTCTAGGTAAACCAGGAGGTATCAAGATTTGTGACCGGTTCGAACGAAGGTTCAAGCCGGTATGAAGAAATATCACTCTGAAAAACTAGTCTCTTGAGTCAGCGTAGTCATGTTTAAGATTGAAATATGAGTGCCAGATCGTGTCGTTGGATTATAGCAAAGACAATTTATATTTTTCTTTTCATAAAACATGAAATGTTACGACGTTGGATAGTCCAAACCAAGGTAATACCAACGCACCAAGAGAAATCTGATCATCAATGTGAATTTGTCGTGTCACATAGTAACAGTGATCTTCTGATGTAAAGTACAGCAGTAAAATCTTAAAATTATATGAGACGTTGAAATAACTCAAAATCCAGTAAGTATGTTTTATGAGTCACAAGCACACATATTCTCTTCTGGATGAAGCATCATTCCCAGAGATTTTCAAGCCACAACCTTAACAAACATTTGAGAGAATATATGTTGAATTTGTTAGTTTTAAAGAGGGAAAACGCTGTTAGTTAATCACAATCCAATTTCTTTAACGATTCATCTTAACTCACTTTGAAAAATCATCTTATTCCCAATAAAAATACCAAAAAATAGAGAAACTGCTTCCGATCTGACATCTGTCCGTGTATTCCATATAAATTCTACTCAACGGTCTGCCTGCCGAGAGGAATGATCCTAGTTCCTTCGAACGCAAATGGTCAATTGTTCTATGGACGGATAGTTAGTATTCGGGAACCGGAAGTGCAAAACTAAAACCAATTAAATTTTTACTCGCTATGGATATCTTAGCCTACGGGGCATAAAGAAAAGGGTAAACGGCCGATCGCTGGAATTTCTGCTGACTTGCTCGCCAACTAGATCCGCCTGGATTGCTTATCAGAGCGTCCCCTCAACATCGGCCATACAGAAAACTGCAAGTGGAAAGTGGTGGCAAGTGAGGAGTGGAACATAATATGTGTGGATTTGTGGGTTGACTTTTTGCTGATACCTTGACACATTTCGTAATAAGGTCTAACAATAATTCGAATCAAAATGAAATGGCTACTATAACTAGGTTTGGAAAATGTACGCTAGATGAATGACATGTTTGACAAAAGTTGAATTTTTCTACATCCAGAAAAGAGCAATAAAAATGTTACAAAATCTTTCGCTAATTGAAAATTGTACTGATAGGAAGAAAGCTGACGAAATAAAAACAATTACCTCTCTCATTTCTATATCCGTGATTATCTCTAGAGTCTGTGTGTGCGTGTTTTATTTAATTGTAATTGTGATTGTGATGCATAATTTGGAGACGGCAGTGAAAAAGTTATAAGAAAAAAGGAACATGTATTGATAAGAGAAGATAACGGAACTCAAAATTTTCAGAACTGACGCTTGTTGATACCAGATGGAGAAAGACTTCTAATGAAACTCAATTTATTCTGATGTGAAATCTGCTGGTATTTTGTGTGAAAAATTAATACAGAATCTTTCTCCATTTGGTACTGACCAAAAAAAATTAAATCTGATAAGTGGTGCATCAAAGCGAACTCAGTCGTGATGAAGTGATTACTCCCTAAACTAAACTTCGCATTCAATGATTACTGGTCATATCGAAACCCATGTTGGGTTTATATCGCACAATAATGTTGGCCCTTCAGCTCTGACCGGATTTCACTTACCAGGGGGATGTGGAGGACCCATTCGGCCGGGCTGTTCGCCCGATGGTGATGCTTCTTGGGACGGCAAAGGTCTAGGAACAGAGGGAGTTGGTCGCACGGGAGGGTGAGTGGCTCTCCAGTATGCCTACAAAAAAACGTTAGTTTGAGTTTATAGCAACTTAGCTAATGTCGTCAGTTCACCTCTAGGTATTCGGCCAGATGGTTGCATGCTTCTTCGAGCTGATTCTCATCTAGGATGACATCAAACATCTCCGGTGGACATTGACCCAATTTCTCAGCAGCTACCATTTGTACTGATAAATTTTTTGCCTGAGCTTTGCCACGTGATTTGATTAATCTTTGTAATACCTGTTGAACGACGGTTGAACGATTAGAATCATAATAATTGATTGATAGTTATCGGTTTCCTCTTCGGGCTAGACGAGACCAGAAATATACACTACCTTACTACTAGCTATTTTTAAGTAAACTATTATTGGCGCTAATGATGTTTTCGCTAATTGTGACGGATGATTTATTGTATCACAATCAAGTACAACTAATTGAAGTGTCCTCGCTAACTCGAATATTCGCTCGATTTCAGCCTGAAAATAAGAAAGAAAATAAACCGTTATGATTATTACGAAAACCGAACGGGAAATACAAACCTGCACTTCCGCTAAACAAGATGACCTACTGTTGGACCGCTCCATGATCGCTCGCTTCGATGGATTGTTCATCAGGGAACGCTTCGCTAACGATATATCGGCCTGAACACGGGTTATAATTATTCTAGGGGAAGATACAAATAAGTACAACGTTCCGATCGTTGAACGACAATCAAACCTTGACTCAAATCGATGTTTTAAATAATCAAACAACGCCTTCTGCATCATGTCGGTCACCTCGTAACCCTTTAAACTTGGACCCACTAGTACGACTGGTCTCATTGATGGCACTACGTCATATGGTGATGATGTTTCCTGCTTTTTGAAGAACGGTTTCCGCTTCTCCTTGGTAGGTGGCGTAGCGAGGGGGGTTTTGCCATGCCGCGACGCGCCCATCGAATCGCTATCGTCTCCTGGTGCGTAATTGGGTGATTCGTGTGCGTTGGGTACAATTATAGCATCCGGTCGGCCGCAAAGCAGATGGAGTCGAAAATATAGGGAAGAGAAAAAGGTGGAAAAAGCAAAGGTTTGATGTAGTACTATTTGTCACGAAAAATCGGGTTTGGGACGACGGCGCGAGTAAAGTTGACAACAAATTGGCTATTAAATAGTTTTTTCCTTAAAGCTACATCTACGTTTTGTTACACACATTTTGTTACACGTGAACAGAGAATTGCGAAGGAAGAGAAGTGGAAAAACGGGACAAAGTTTATCAAACGTACAGGAAGAATAGTTAAGAAGCTTTTTCCCTGCATGCTTCGTATTGACTACCATATTTTGACTAAAAGCGCCTTAAAACTAATAGATTAGTTTTATATTAGTGCAGCAAATAAGATCACCCAGGTTTTTTTTACGCGGGGGATACAGGCCGCGTAAATGAAAACCGCGTAAATTTCAAAATCCGCCTAAATGAAAACCGCGTAAATTTCAAAATCCGCGTAAAAATACCGCGCAAAAAAAACCGCGTAAAAAAACCTGAGTGTATTAAGCAGTCAGAACTTTGGGGAGATTTTGTACATTTCCCTAAAGGCTATACCGTTTTCCTTCGTATATCCGGCAGCTTCAAATTTCTATCAAATTTCACATCCGAAAAACCATAAAATTAGATCTAGAACTGGTACTGATAAGTTTATTGAATGGAACCTCATTCACCTTTAAACTAGTTTTTGAGTGCAGGAGTTCGACTAACCGAGTAGTAGGCTAGAAATAAGTGTTACCCAGACGACTCTTAGTTTTTCTTCGTGTTTACCGATTTTCCTAAAATCATCGGCTGCAAAATCTACTGAACTCTGTAAAGTTCGTTTAGTTGAAATATTGCAACACTGCTTACGTCAAATGATGACATTTCGATACAATAAAATTCATTCCAATCTGTCAACCAAGTACTCCATACCTAATCATACAACCGGCGATTGTATTGATTTCAGACATTAAAATGATCTTCAGGGCCGCCGAGAGGGGATGGGGGGACGGGCTGCTTCCCCCCGGGCCCAGGGTTGTAGAGGGGGCCCGGACTTTGTACAGAAGGAATGATTCTGTTTAATATTATTCAATAACAATTTATTGAAAAATTCAATTAGAGTTTCAATATTGGTACGAATTAATTTCCTCCAATTTCAATCTAAAGTTAATCGTACATTGCACTATAAAGTTTATACTCCATGAAAGACTAATCAAAAGAAAACTTTGAAATATAGAAATCAAAAACGATTTAACCGCGCAGCGGGCAAAAAGACATAAGATCTTTTTGGTAAATTGTGCATTAGGGTGACAATGATTTATATGAAAAAAAAATTTCGCAACCTACACCCCCTAGCGTCGTTCCAAATCATGAAAAAATGACACTGTCCAAATTTGAGCGAAATCGGTTAACCCTAACCCCTCCCCCAAAGAGCTTAAAGTTTGTATGAGATTTTTGGCCAAAATGTATGGGGAAACACTCGCACTTCACAAAATCGCCGCTAGAGGTCGCTGTAAACTTCCGATCACTGACCTAGGAAGGAGTTAAGCTTTTGAAGATATGCTGAACAAGTTTGTCGAAGACTGCAAGACAATCCAACCAACCGTTAAAGAGTTATTAACGTTTAAAGTTGGATACTGCTGCTTAACATTCGCAAAGGGCGTACTCCGCTTATCTCATGTATGTGAACCACGAGTGAAGGTGGGACAAAGTTAGGAAAAACTCATATATCTCTGAAACGATTAGAGATAGGAAGTTATGATGTTCCACAAAGTTGTAGAGGAATAAAAGGACTTTTTGGTTTCACTAGAAAGTTTCAGGATTTCTCCGCAAGGTGGCGGTAGCGAGCTAAGCAATTTAAAGGAAATACTCCTATCTGTATAACGGTAAGAGATGGAGCATTTGAATGTTCTACAAAGTTGTAGAGTAGCAAAAAATATTTTCTTTTCTCATTTGAAAAATGCAGAATTCTATCCCATGGTGGCACCAGCGATCAAAATTAATTCAAGGTAATACTCCTATCCATACAATGGCAAGAAATAGTGCAATCTGATGTTCTGCGAAGCTATAGAGTATTTCAAAGGCTTTCGTGTCTTGTTGTCAAAATAGAATTTAGGCCGCTTAGTGGTGCAAACAGCATAGAGTATGAATATATTTTATTACACCTTTTGAATGTTTTCTAATTTTTTCGAATTTTTACTCCTATTTCTTGTGCAGAGATTCTTTTATTATACATGACATATTACAAAGTTTTCTTAAGACTATCATGCTATGATAAATCCTATATTCTTAAATTTCTTCGTAACCCCATTTATATTTCTCCTGTTGCATTCATTTATATAGCATTTTTTTTATCTAACTGTTGACTAACTTTAAGAGCGCTCTTGTCTCAGAGATGTCGTGTATAGTGCCGCGCGTCAGTGTTCGTTTATTACGTCTCGCAGAAGAAGCGTACACAATGCGCTGTGAATCCAGATAGACTGGCATTGGTTGCACGATTAGGGGCCGTACACAAATGACGTAGCTTTTTTTCGACGATTTTCGACCCATCCCTCCCCCCTCGTAGCATTTGATCAAAAAACTCAAACCTCCCCCTTGTAAATAACGTAGCATTTTCCTACACCCCCCCCCGCCCTCCTTGCGCAACGCTGCCGGGGGATGAAAAAAATTACATATGTTTTTCAATTCTTTTAAATACATGTCCTTACAACATGTTTGGCGGCTTTTATCAGCATTTTCATTATAACGGCAAATTGCGTACAAAATAAGCCCATTTCATCACACATATAGTGTTTACAGTTTTGTTTTGAATTTTATATGTCATGGGGCATGAAAAGAAGTTCTCTCGGTTGAAAATCCTGATTCTATGAAGCATTCGTTCATATAAATTACTAAATTTTGTTTGGTTGAATCCGAAGAGAAAATTTAATTTAGCTACCAAACTAAGTCTACCAGTTAGTAACATAAGCTAACTAATGTAGTAAGTTAATTCCGCATACAAAATGTTTCGTTGTTTTTTGCGAGCTTGTAATTCCGGGAATCGTAAAATTAACCACATTAAAAAACGGTTACTTTTCACTTGTGTGAATTTAAATTTATTTCTGTTGAGAATGGAGGAACATTAAATTGTTTTCTCTACTCTTAAAAAAATTTAAACTTGATGCTACGTCGCACAACTCCTGACCCTACCCTCCCCCGCGTCATACTTCGTCACAAATTAGGTATACCCTCCCTACCCCCTAAAATGCTACGTCATTTATGCATGGCCCCTTACAGGGCTGATAATTTGGTGATAGGTGAGAACTACTAGGGTCATTCGAATGCCAATTAGTGACTTTTTCATCAAATCTGGCCATACTTATAACTTAGAAATAGGCTGCTCGAAATATATTCTGTTTTCTTACGCGGACTACAGGGCTTAAGTACTATATTGTGCTAGAATATTGCCAGCCTGGGATAAATACCTAAGTAGGCTACAATCCAATTCGCGCTGTACTTCTATTATATTCAGCTTCTTGCAAATAAGCAAAGCGTGCATGCCAATTGCGCTACCTGCCCACCAGATCACCACATCACCAGATAGGGTGATGAGCCTATTTGCACCATGTTTCTATTATCACCCTACCCATTTGAAGCCGTTGGTTAGAGCAGTGTCTGCCATCTTTGTTCAACGCATTGAGTCAAATAGTAGCGCAACAATAGGGGCACTCGATTCGAGTTTTCATTGTGCTCAAACACGAGAATTTTACTGTTTTCAACGCATTTGTGTTATTATATTGGTTCTTAACAACGAAGCAAAGCGGTTCATGTCAATTTTTACGCATTCCATTGATTGTAAGGCAAGAAATTACCGAATTAGTGAGGCACCTTGCTTAGTATGGTGAAAATAGGCTCATCACCCTACTTGAATTTTGCTTTTGCAGATCTTCTAACGTATGCGGAATGAAATTTGGACAACGCGTCCAGCATTAAAACAAAAATTCAACCCTGCGCAAGGCACCATACTAAGCGTCATACTCTAGGCACACTTATTTTAAACATTCAGTGTTAGTTTCGACCCGCTAGGAGATACCATGTGACCAAAATGGCAGCGAACGCCTAATCTGGCACCTAGCTATTATACCAAAAAGAAGTTTTGGCGCATTGGAGGATTATGGCATACCTTTTGTACAAAAGGCTGATAACCCTCCAAATGTACCACAACTGCGTCCAAATGAGGATTTGTGGGATAATTTGATGCAGAGAGTATATGCCAATAATTTTCGATCTAAAACTAACAAACATGATAGTCAAAATTAAGAAAGGAATTAAGAATATGCCAACATCAATTTTTTCAACTCCTTTGCAAAAAGATCCTGCAAACTGTCATAAAGTTTTTCGAATGGGCTCAAATTTTTTTCTACATTAAGTTAATAACCTGACAAATGTTTTCATATAGAGAGAACATTCCATAAAGAGTTTTCTACAAAAAAATTGCCTTTTGGATTTTGTCCAAATTTTATTCCGCATACGTTAGAATGGGTGGATCGCCTCGACAGCTGGGTATTTTATGCGATTCATCGCGCATGTTGCTCTCTATCGCCGGAGGAATATAGTGTATGTTGTTGTCGTCGGTGCTCGTTGGTCGCCTCAAGACGTGCCACGTGCCGAACCCAATTCAAATGATATTGGTTATACGAGTACAGGACTGATATTTTGGTAGTAGGCAAAGGATACTGCGCCCATTTGAAGACCCGATGGTCAATTTTTCGTCGTATCTGATACCACACAAAACTTCCAAACTGAACAATTCAAATCAATACTTTGGAATTGTAGTTCATGTGAGGTCATAGAAATAAGGATTACCATTCCACAGTGGTCCAGAATGTAAATTTAGCAGGAATTTTGAGATTTTTCTAAATCTAAACAACTTAGCCTTAATAAGTCTCTGGAGAAGTTTTCGTAGTTTGTGGGTTTCTTCATTTTGTTAAAAAAACTGATAGGGTAATTGTACCAAGATCAAATAAATAACTTTTTAATTATTCCAGCTAGAGCCAAATAACCTTCAATGAAGTTGTAGAACGACAAATCTTGGAAAAGTTTGCTGAAGACATGTGAGCTCTACCTACCATACTTTTCATTTTACAACTTATACTTTTATTTTAAAATTGAAGGTTAGGGTGTTTCTTAATAAACTGTTTTAGTCAAATAACTTTTGCGGTATTGATTTAAAAGTGAAGTAGTCTACAGACAACTTTAAGATTGTTTTAAGGAAAATAACTTGTTTCATGGCAACTATTTATATCTGTTTCATGGCAACTATTATATCTAACTATTTTTGCTGATGAGTTATGAGTACTTTATCGCCAACAATAACAATATCACTCATTGGGGCAATCAAATAATAATTCTTTTTCAAGTATAACTAAGGTCATTACTAGAGTTATAATTGAGCAAAAAATAACGAATACGTTATTTTCTAAAAGTTCATAAAGTTGATTACAAAAATTCTATTTTTGATATTATAAGTTCTTATATCTTTTGAATAATAGAACCTAGCGTTTTACTGTGGGTGGTTCTAATTTTTTTAAATCTTAAAATTAACTTTTAAATGGTTCGAGATAGAGCTTCGTAGAAAATAAAATTTTAAAAAACTTGGTCGAAGACACTGGAACTTTGTCGTGTATTTTCCATTTTACAAGAAATTTACCAAAAAAATAGGATGTTTCTTAACAAATGGTTTTCTTTATATAACTTTTGCAGTTTTAATTTTTCATAAGGATCACGTAAGAAAAACTTTCAGATATTTTGAAGGAGAGCATTTTGTCTCAATGTACTGAACCTCTAGCATCTCTCGTTAGAAAGTTATATATACTTTTTACTAAAAATAAACTCTTTTATGAGTAAATATTGCAAGACGTAAAAAATATTGTATTTGCCATTTTTTGCGATCTATACTACAAAGCATGCTATATCACATGACAACAACAGTATTTAATGTTAAGTGTCCTAATCGAAGATATACGATATACGAAAAAGTTATATTTTTTTATAAAAAAGTTCTCATACCTTTCAAATGAAAATTTTTTGATAGTTGGAGTTTTAAAGAAAATTATGCACCTTAAAATAATCTTGTACCCCTGTCCATAGGGTACTTTAGTGTAAAATGAAAACTTTTTATAGAAATAAAACCGTTTTTAGGGAACACCTTACAGCTTACATTTGGATTTGTCGGGCAATGGAAAGTATAAAAGCTAGAGCTTGCGTGTCTTCAGCAAATTTGGCTAAAATGTGTTGTTTAGCAAATTTGGCTAAAGCTCTATCTCGAACCGTTCAAAAGTTTCATTTTAAATATTGCTAAAGTTAAAACCACCCTTGCTTCTGTTTAAAGCAAAATAAAGGTCTTGTAAAGCACAACAACTTTGCCAAACATATTGTAAGGCTAATACTATGTTCACACTACAGAGTTAAAACACGTTATAATAATTAGCAACAAGAAAAATGTCATCAAGATAGCGTTAAAACACGTTTTAACTCGTAGTGTGAACGTAGTATAAATCATTTAATTTTAACAAAAAGATAAAATTCCTGCTAAATTTACATTCTGGAGCCCTGTCCATTCCAAAGTACTAAGTAACTCAACAGTGACATTTTTTCTAGGACCCCAAAGTAAGCCAATAAAAGTGTGCTTTTTCGAAAATTGTATCACGGCGGAACCCGCTGTTCCGTTTTTGTCGTGAGTAACGACTTATCATTCAATATACGGGCCCTTTTCAAAATTTCGGGATGAAAGTCGTGTAAGGTTTGGAACGCTCATATCTTTTCATATCATAGGGGAGAGGGGGTAACAACGAAACACATTTTTTATACGATTTTATTTTGATGATAATACATGTTATTTGTGTAGCCAAAAGTGATACATAGTTTCACTTTGTTGTTAACTAATACATATATTTTTTCCAGCTGGTAAAATTCACGGGAAATAACTTTTTTTGGGTAATAAACAGTCGGTGGTAAAATGTACCAGTGAGCCCCATGGGTAGGAACTATGAAACACGACATCGTCTACAGTGAAATATTCTACTTGCAAATTTCATTCTTTTGTTTTGACGAATAAAGATCCTAAAGCTTCCTATTAAAGTTATGTTGAGACACGAATCGTTTGTTTACGCGAGATATCACTATATCATCGC
Source organism: Topomyia yanbarensis (assembly GCF_030247195.1). Lineage (NCBI taxonomy): Eukaryota > Metazoa > Arthropoda > Insecta > Diptera > Culicidae > Topomyia > Topomyia yanbarensis. Next base: position 8,604,880 of record NC_080671.1, read on the forward strand.
GTAATATCGGACCACCATATATGCATATAAGATGCAATCCTGAAAAAAGCGATAATTTCTACAAAACTTGCCCAAATTGACAAACTTTCCATTTAATGAGTTGTATTTATTGTGGAAAATCGGAACCCATTCACATTTTAATATGGATCACAAAAACAAGAAATTTTCACTGTTCCCCATATATCATCGCTTCACAGTTACCCAATGGGTCTATTTATGAAGATTGTCAAATTACACAGAACCATGACAAGTTACCAAAAAGCTTTGTTCGCGGCAAATGTTGAGCATAAAATTTTCTACAAATAACAGTAGAATAAACATTTATCTGGTGAATGGTAACTCATAAAAATGCAATAATAGTTTTTATTGCAAATTTACTCTGACTGTTATAAAACAAACAAATATCCATTAAAAGAGGTAGAGTTATCAGAAGTCTTCCAAAATATAGTAACACGTGTAAAGAATTAGAAACCATGAAATATGAGGGAATGAGACGATTATGTTCATGCATTATGATTTTATTGCGATTGTTTCATAGTTCCTGCTGATCCACCGTTACCCTCTCTCCCCTACTGCATGGAATTAATCAATTTTCGGAATTTGTCGAAAATAAGTTCAACAATGTTGTATAAAATTTTGAGGAATGTATGACATGCATTAATAACGAAAACCTGTTTTGAAAAATCTTTCGAAAAAAACTACTTGGAAATGGGGAAAAGTTTCAGCTCATCTCGGTCAGAGCCTTCAATATGATGCACCAACCGGACACTGAAATGATGAGAAATTTTAAATGTAGGTCCGCTACAGTTTTATTTAAATTTTTTGTGTAGAGCTGTTTAGAGCGTACAGGGTTCTCTAAGGGCTGTACAATACCGGGAAAAAATATTTGTGAACTGTACACGGCTGGTGGATGAATCAATTTGTGTCATTACCTACTACTAGCAGAGGAAATTATTTTCATTTCTGATAGTTAGAGAGTAGCATGCACGACGAAAAACCGGATTTTAAACACCCGCCCGTAACCAGTTCGTGATTCTTTACTGCTAACTTCATGCACCGAGCCGAGTTCGTGATTGGTTACCGCTAATTTCGTGCACCGAACCACACATCTTGAACAAAATATTGTAATTTTATTCGGTTTCTATTAGTCGACCTAGTTGAATAACCGGAGACTACATTTCAACATTTTTCCTGCATTCGTGAACGTTTTTCCTAATAAATCGCTGTTTTAGGCTTTTAAAATTGTATTAAAAAATTCTCATATACAAAACAAACATAAAAAAGGAATTGGTAAGGTATGAGGAAAATCAATTTAAAAAAAAATAAAGACAATCGGTTGAGTGGTATTTCAGGAATCGTGATCACGGGAAAACCATTTTTTTACAATCGGTATTTCGAGTTTAAAATTACCACTGCGCTTGGTAGACGAAGCACGCCTGGAAGCGCTATAACTTTCGATCTATTTTTCGGATCTCTATGAAAATTTGGAAAAATATTCTCAAGGAGTTGTACTTTCAGATAAAGTAATAAAAAAATTCGATTTTTTGATAAATAAAAAAAGGTATGTAACCCCTTAAGCTTCACACACACAGTATATATGCGCCCTTATTCCAATTTTAATAACGAGACACGAAAGCCTTTGAAATACTGTATAACTTCGCAGAACATCAGATTGCACTATTTCTTGCCATTGTATGGATAGGAGTATTACCTTGAATTAATTTTGATCGCTGGCGCCACCATGTGATAGAATTCTGCATTTTTCAAATGAGAAAAGAAAATATTTTTTGCTACTCTACAACTTTGTAGAACATTCAAATGCTCCATCTCTTACCGTTATACAGATAGGAGTATTCCCTTTAAATTGCTTAGCTCGCTACCGCCACCTTGCGGAGAAATCCTGAAACTTTCTAGTGAAACCAAAAAGTCCTTTTATTCCTCTACAACTTTGTGGAACATCATAACTTCCTATCTCTTATCGTTTCAGAGATATATGAGTTTTTCCTAACTTTGTCCCACCTTCACTCGTGGTTCACATACATGAGATAAGCGGAGTACGCCCTTTGCGAATGTTAAGCAGCAGTATCCAACTTTAAACGTTTATAACTCTTTAACGGTTGGTTGGATTGTCTTGCAGTCTTCGACAAACTTGTTCAGCATATCTTCAAAAGCTTAACTCCTTCCTAGGTCAGTGATCGGAAGTTTACAGCGACCTCTAGCGGCGATTTTGTGAAGTGCGAGTGTTTCCCCATACATTTTGGCCAAAAATCTCATACAAACTTTAAGCTCTTTGGGGGAGGGGTTAGGGTTAACCGATTTCGCTCAAATTTGGACAGTGTCATTTTTTCATGATTTGGAACGACGCTAGGGGGTGTAGATTAGTGATTTCAAAAATGGTCGTTTTATTGTCACCCTATTGTGCATTGAAAAACTAAAATTTATTTCACAACAATTATTTTCTATATACAACAATAATTTTGTTGATTTAGACGATAGAAAAAATTGAGCTGGTAAAAGTTGAAAGTTTTGGGCTCTTGAAATTGCTTTTGATTCGTATTTTACTAATTAATTTTGAAACTTTCAATCTGTGAATGGGTTTCAAAAAAACACAGTGGTTTCTAATCATTAGTCCAATGCGATTTTTTATGTTTTCTGGGCGATATGTGGCTCCTATTTTTACTTATTTCAATCCGTCGTGGTTGCTAAAAGAAGTGCAAAAGAATCTATTTGAAAGAAAAAAACTCAGCAAATACTAGAATACTCAACTGTTCAAATAGGATTTGTGAAACGAGTTCTGAATAACTCTCAAAATCAAAAAAGAACATTGAAATCCACGAAGAAAACAACCCATAGTAATTTTTCGTATTGATTTGATTTTTTTTATTTAAATGCGCGAACCCGAAAGCTTTTGTCATCTTTAACTAACTTTCCTAATGTAAATGAGTTTTTTCAATCTTATTTTACTTTTCTTGTATATTTTGCCCCATATTTTCCATTTCATATTTTTACCATTTTTGCTTCCCTTTTAAAATTTGTCCCATTTTTTCAATTCGCATTTACGTTTTTTCCATTTTATCCATCGTTTTATTCATTTCTTTTGCATTTTTTTGTTTAACTTTTCATTAAATTTATTTGATTTATTTTACTAAACTTTTATTTTCAGTTATTTCTTTGATTTTTTTCATATCTTCCAATAAGCTTTTTGCAGTATTTTTCTCTCCAACTTTTTTCATTTTAGGTTTCTCTCATAAGCTCAATAAATATTAATTCTATTTCCTTCGTTTAATTTTTTTTGCGATGTGAAATTTTCTGTTCTCCATTTATCAGTTTTGAAATATATGCTTTTTTGGTATGGATTTTTTAAATATTCTTTCATTTTTGTTTATTGGTATGCGACATTATTTTTAGTATTTTCCCTTTTTACCCATTTAAACAATTTTCAATTCAATGTTTTCTATTTTGTTACTTCTTTCATTTGAATATTTTTCCTATTATTTTATTTTGATCTTTATTTTTAGAATGTTTTCGGTTTTCCATTTCATAAAATTTTAAATTTTTTCCACTTTTATTTCGTTTAGATATAATAATATTTTTAAACCCATTTATTTTTTAAATTTACTTTTGTTTTCCTTTGCGAATTTTTTTTAATTTTTTTAGGATTTTTATTTTTACCACTAATTCCATTTGTTTTTACATGTTTTCTATGATTTCACTACTGTCTCTTTTTGGGCTATTTCCACTTGTTCCTATTTTCTATTTTTTCTTAAATCTATTTCGTTCAATTGTTCCATTTATTTTTATTTCTATTAGTTCTTTAAAAAATAACTTGTTAATTTTTTTAGATTTTTCGTAGTTATTTTAATTTTTATATTTTTTACTCCATGCTTGAACATTATCATTTCTTCTATTTTGAAACATTTCTAACATTTTCCCACTTTCTTGTTTTCATACTTTCAATATTTAAAATTTGCTGCTAATTTTAATATTTCAAACATTTTGTATAATTTTTATTTTTACGTTTTACTCAGTGGATCCATTTTGATCATTTCTATATTTGTTTATTGTAGTCTTGTTTTTATATTTTTAATAGTATTTATTTTTCTATTTCCTGCCATTTTTACTGTTTTTCATGTTCATGATGTTTTATTGCTTTGTTTAATTTGATTGTTTCAATTATTCAATCTGTTTTACTTTGTTATTTCTTCAAAAAGCTTAATTTTTTTGGCCTTGACTTTTTTTTATTTTTCCATTGTCTTAATTTTTTCCATTTTCTGCTGTTTCTGCATTTTGGATTTTTTCTATGTAGACTTTTGACTATTTGCATATTATTAATCTTTTTCCATTATTTTAGGAGTCATTTTGTAGCTTTCTTGTTTTGCTCCATTTTATCTATCTATTAGTTTTCCCCGTTTGTTACTTTTTTTTGTTTTTTTTTCTCGCAATTTGTGAAATGTTTTAATTATGAGTTGTTCAATAATATTGTACCAAATATTAAAAAAAATTACCTGAACTAGTTTTCCCTGAAACCAAAAAAAAAATCACCAACACTATCGACCAAATGAGAAGTTGTGTTTTCAGAGACTGGCAATATTGTAGCGCACCGACTTGGCATAATGTCTTATTTTTTACAACCTCCAGAACAGAACAGAAACCAGACAAAGATTTGAATAAAACCATGCAATACCGACTTCCTGATAAATATGAAAATATTAATAAATCGGCTACTTTCAAAGCCACTAAAAATTTCATGGAGATATTTAAAATTTGCGATCAAAATTTGGTCGACTTCAATTTGACGCATTTCTTAGCACGACATTCAACAAATCCGCTAATCCCTCATTTACCTACGTGCAGTAAAATGCTTTTAGTATTCGCCATTTGCTCTTCAGTTTTAAAAGTGTCAACTAAACAAAAGGAGCAACACAGAGAATTTTTGCTTGCGTATAGCCTGAATCCAAATTATCTGCACGTCAAGTTAGCGAAATCATTGAAAGTGACCAAATCAACTGTCACCAGCGTAATGGCAACCGGGCGGAGCAGTGGCCGATATTTTCAAGCATATGAAGCTGTCGAAGTTCATACAGAAATATCTGGTTTGGCAGGCTTCCTGTACCTGTGGTTTGAAAAGCGATATTTTCATTGCGACCGAGCCCGTCAATAAAGAAATTTATATGAAAGAGTGCATGAAATAACGTCTGGCACAATACGATTATTTCACTCTATTTTGAGCGGATTTGAATACTGCCATTACGGAGAAAAGGTCATGTAGTGGTATAATGCCTAAAAGGTTCTAGTGGCGCCCAAGGACAAGAACCCTCTCAACACTATTGGTCCATCGTGAAGCGGAGCCTGAATGAGACCCAAAACTGTAAACTGGTTGTGGACGAGGTGGCTGTACAGAACTTGATGGCAATAATTAAAGGACGCTGAACCGAAAGCTTAGCTGAATATTTTTCTGTATTATATGCTACTTGCACTTATGAAAAAAAAATTAATTATTGTTGTTTGACCAAATTTTAGTCATAGACAACGCCGGTGGTTGAGTGGTCGTATTTCTTCGCAAGGGAAGTAGAGTTGTTGATCCTTGTCCATGTGTTGATAAACCGATATCTTGTTGTGGAGTCACTTCTCTGGTGTCGGTGATAGGAACACAGTGCGGACAAAGACCGACGGAAAATAAACGTAAACAAATTGAGCGTAACACTTTTTTAAATTAAAAAAGTCATTGGAATTGACAGCTCTATTCTTATTATACAAGTATCCTCCTATAATTCTCCATACAATACACAATTCTGTGTTAGAAAAATATACAAAGATGCAGGAAGGGACCCTTATACTGGACCTCCCGGGTCCGCAATTTCTCTCTACAGCCCTGATGATCCTCATTCGCATGCTTATGTGAAAACTCAATCACTTTTCCGTGTCTGTCTTCCGGGTCGACCTTCAGATGCGGATCGTTCACTCCAACCAGTTATGGACGGCAAATTTCGACGCGCACTAGCAAAAAGCTTTTGACTATTTTGACCGAAATAATATACTTTCCGATCGATGACGTTTGCATTTATTTGGACGAGTGTTTTGAAAAATAAACAAAGCAACCAGCGAGTCATTTACCGAAAACAGAATGAGTATAACGATTTTATATGTTTGGCCGAAAATGATTGGCATGTTAATAATATTTTAAATTTATTTGCTGAATTAAATAAAATTTATTTATTGATTGAATAAAACATATTTTATGTTTCTCTTTTTCATCAATTTTTTGATCGACGTCAAAACAAAATTATAGAAATTTAAATATTTTTATTGAAATTAAAAATATATTGTTGTTATATTGAAAACATGTTTTCAGACCAATAACACGGTGCTACAAAATAAAAATAACTGAATGTACTTTAAAAGTGATATAGTAATGGTTGTAGGTCTGGTCAACACAAAACCACTTTTGATCATTTTAATATAACCTCAAAATCTTGATTTTTCGAAACTTTCGGCACTAAATTTTTTTTTTGCGGTTATTTTTTAATCGATTTTGAATTTTTTAAATGTTTTCGAAAGAAGAAGAAATGACCTTTCCAACAGCATGCTATGTTATGTTCCTTTGTTAAAAGCACTATGCGGTTTTGGGACAACAATGTGAAAGTTACCATTATTTTGCTAATTTTTCATTAAAAATATAAAAATTACTGAACATTTTTATTGGGAAGTGTCTTTGAATTAATAAAAATTTAAGAAGAACATTTAATTCCGTATCCAAAGAACTATTTTTAATCAAAATCGAAAAAAAACGGCAGAGATATTGATTTTTTTCCAAATTAGAAACATGTTCGCATGAACATTTAAGGGGACGGTCTCGCAAAAAAAATTTCAAAAGAACGATTTTTTTGCTTGATTACGTATACATTCAAAAGTATGTGTGTGAACTTTGAACATGAAATTGGATAAAATAACGGAAGATAAAATTATATTATCTTATAGTGCGAAACAATACCCACTAACCCCTTAAGATCTCATGCGAGCAAGTTTCTAATTTGAACAAAAAATAATAACTCAGCTATTTTTCAACCGATTTTCATCAAAAATAGGCCATTGGGTGCGGAATTAAATGTTTCCGTAAAATGTTTAATAAAACAAAGACGTACCGTAATAAAAATGCTGAGTAATTTTCATATTTTTAATGAAAAAATAGCAAGATAATGGTAGCGTTCATATTGTTGTCCCAAAACCGCATAATACTTTTAACAAAGGAACACAATATAGCATGCCGTTGGAAAGGTCATTTCTTCTTCTTTCCAAAACACATAAATATTTTTGAATCGGTGAAAAAATGACCGCGTAAAAAATTTGTTAGTGTCGAAAGTTTCGAAAAATCGTGTTTTTGCTATAAAGCAAGATTTTGAGGGTATGCAACATTTTTCATATATTGTTTTGTGTTGCATTTGATGAAATCTACAACCTATACTTGGTTTTTTGAAAAGTGCAAAATCACTGTAGCACCGTGTAATTTTGTCGTTTAAAGCGTTAAATAATACATCATTGAATTCAATAAGGCATTCTTTTGATCCAAATATACGAAATTTGAAGAATATTAGAGATATACACACGAGAAAATGGTACAATTTGATATAAATGACAAAATGCTCTAGAACCCCAACTTCTCGTATTCTGATAAAGGTCGCAAAGGAACCGTTCGATTTCTGAGATTTTGAATATTGGAAAAACAACAAAATAAGCATAGACAATTTAGTTTTTAGAAACAGGGAATTTTTAGGTCAAAATGTCTCATTGAAATGCTAAGAATGTTTCCTTTAAAACAGTAGAAACTAATTTTCCGAGCTGTACTTCAAAAGGAATTTAATAAGTTTTTCCAAAAATTTTCCCATAGTACCAATGTGAAAAAACTTCAAGCAATGTGGACAGGAGTCCAAAATTGTCCAAATGATTTTGGCATCTGAGTTTACTTTGACATTTGAACACAATATGAAGCTTTGCTTTGAGATTTCAAAAAATGAGTGTTTTTAGCAATGCCCTAGAGCCCCCATTAGAGTGGGACATGGTTATATGAAAAAAATAAAATTTGGCTCCGAGTAACTTTTTGGGTCCCATTTAGCTCCCAGAACAACTTTGCAAATTTTTAGTTCGATCGCTGAAACTATATTTTTGCGCCCACGGTTTAAAGTTTACATGGAATTTCGTATGGGGAAATTGTCTTTTGCAAATTAATTCTTCCAAGAGTCGCCCGTTATCTCCTAAAAATAAACAGATGCCTGATTTTTATAGGAAATTCGTCAAGAAAACAAAATCTAGAAGACTGCAAAACGATCTGATGCTTGTGGAAAAAGTTATTAAGCAGAAACTGATTGATGCCCTGAAATGATGAAAATTTCACTTTTCATAGCATCACTGCTTCTGGCGGTTTTATTATATACAAAATTTTTAACTTTCTCTTATTATGTACAAAAGAAGCCTCAATTTATCCCTCAAAAACTTGCGAAGTGGCCAAATAGTATAGGTAAACGATTTAGATACGTTAAGAGAGGATTAAAACAAAATTGCGTTAATTGGACAACCAACAGCCAGTGTTGCTGAACTCGCAAAAATAACTCTTGTATTTCTCATTCGCGTGTTCTCATTGCGCCCAACACTCGTATCCGTGTGTTCTCCATGCATGCCTTTCTTTCGTTCACTCCCCAGCCGGGTAGAATTTCTGCGAGTGCCAGTCGGCCAAAAGCGACTCAAATTACACATATTGAAACCCACTCTTTCGTTCGCACCCACCCACTGGCGCTCACTCCTACTGCTGCTACCACTCGTCCGTGCTCCCACTCGCCCATGCTCCCGCTCGACCATGCTCCCACTCGTCCGTACTCCCACTCGTAGCCACTCGCGCTCTTTAACCCACTCGTATCTTCTCGCACTCTTAAGCGCGTTCGCCTTCACTCGCACTCTTGCAGTCGCTAGCGCTCTCGCTCCCACTCGCATTTCGTTCTTCGTTGGTAGACCAATAATGTATGAAAATGAATTTATTCGGATATTTTATGTACAAAGTCTAAGCCGCGGCTGTTTGAAGATCGATTTGCACAATACGTCTGGCTTTCGTCACCGGTACAGCACGTCATGGGAACGTCAAAATTAGTTATATGCAGTTAAATGGAGGTATTCACACACAACATCAACAGCACGGAATGCTTTGACGTACGGGAAGTGTGAACGAGAGACGCATTCAACTTATCTTGATGGAACGACGACGTGGCGTTGACGGACATTTACGTTGATGGAAGCTAATGTATCGTCTGCATTGAGGTTGACATGACGCTGGTATAACGGAAAAGGAAAATAAACGCACCCGAATGAAATGCAGTTGCGTTAAAACGTAAATTAAAAAAAAAAAAAAAGTGCAAAATCGCTTGGATTGACACTTTTAAATATGTGGAACCTTAACATGTCAAATATATATAATTCCCCTCAATGCTGCATATATGCACTTCTTAAAATAATTAAATAGTTACTACAAGAGTCAGTCCCATAAAGACAGGAAATCGCAAAGAAAACGGGACAAATATACGATCATGGGTATTATACATCTATGACCATTCCTGGTCAGAGTTAAAAATATTCAAATTCATTGAATGAAAATTGATCATATTCAGCCGAATTCATTTTCATTATTCAGTGACGCAGCTGAAAACGTCAAACGAACAAACCGCCCATTCATCCATGCAGATTTTCATTCGTCTTCGATTATTACACGAAGCGACCGTGCAGCAACGAATCAAACGCATCAAAGTAGGCCCTGGCACAATGTAAGCGATGATTATTGTTGTTTCATATGCTTTACCGGCATTTGAAAACATTTTCCTAGATAATTAGTGAAATGAATATATTGTACGATATTGAACTGAATGAATAAGAAGGGATATTTGAATGAATATTTTTTCTATTCACCGCGAGTCGCGTCAGGTTCATTTTCAGCCGTCAAAAAAGACCTTCGATTATTTTTAACTATGTTCCTGGTACATTTTGCATTAAATGAATCGGATATTCGGATTAAATACAGAATTCTATAGAATATGTATGTAGGAGATCGACTACCGTCATAAAGTGAATTTCTAAACATAAGGACTTGATTTATTGAATATTTCGTGACCAATTCCAATATACACTGTCCTTGTCCTCCAAATTACGACGGAATCAGAGCAAATATATCAGCTGTAAGAAAAGTACTCTATGCGTTATATATTCTAAAACATTCGTTCACAGTCCTAAATTGATACAACCAGCGGACTATATTCGAAGATATCTCTAGTGAATGATTTTGCGCACTTTTCACTAACCTGAACTCTGCACTTTAAAAGTGTGAGTAATCAAGCTGCTACTGAAAACTGCAAGCTGTCAAAACACATGTATTTGAAGTTATAGAGATGGTACTCTCATAGACAGGCCAGTCGACATAACCAGTCTATGAGATATTTTTTAGTAGAATGTTAAGTGCGTAATACGGTTCGAATCGAGTTTTTGTGCCACAAGCAATACTTGCATTGAAATAGTAATTTTTACTTGCTCGTCAACTCCTCACGCTGGCTTTTCCCAGATAACGAATTAACTGGTTTATTTTGCCGATTGGTATTTTCCCGAATGGGTTGTTTTGCCGAATTAAGTATAAACAGTTACAGGTAATCTTCGATACAACGTACCCTCGATATAACGTACCCTCGATATAGCGTCATTCGATATAACGTACATTTTTCCTCGATATAACGTACATATTTTTAAATTTATTTTTCAGGTCCAAATTTCTCTTCAATTACGCATGTATTCCATATTTTAAGAATTCAGTATGTTACACACAATCTTAAAACGTACTAATTGGGCTCCTAATGAGCATGTTAGATATTGGCTACTTCATTGAAGGTTACGAGAGCGATTTTTTTTTCAATTTCATTTGCGTATGATCGTGATTTATTAAAACCAACCATTTATCTCAATAAATAACCCAATATCAGTAGGGGAGCCCGAGGCTAGTTGGCGGTTGGGGTAAGTTGGCGGAATCCCTTTTTCTCCGTTTCTATTAGACATATAGCACTGCCTCTCGTGATGTACCTCAAGTTATGTGAAACCCATTATCCAACGTGTTTTGGTTGCAAAACATTTTGTATTGTGGAAGTTGTGGGCGATATTGTGTTTTCGAGCATACCCAGTAAATTTCCTAATATTTTAAACACTGTGTTATTTAGGGTGATGGCGGTCCTGCTCGCGGGGCAAGTTTGCGGTACTATTTACGATGCAAAAATAGTCATCAAAAAATTTTATTTCTGGAATTCACTCCAAAGTAAGAAAATCTTTTTCTTGTGTATCTCATCAATGCAGGAAACATTTACTTCGGCTAGTCACCTGAAGAATTTCGAAAATTTGCTATTGAATATGGAGTACGCGTCAAAGTCAATATTCCGGGATATTGAGACTGAAATATAATAGCAAATGTCGATTAATATACAATTTTCTTGAAAAGACATTCAGCACGTTCCAAAAGGACCCATGAAGTATTTGATTCTCCATTTGATTGCTTATTTTAAGGTGTATCTATACATACCGCCAACTTACCCCAGGGCCGGGGTTAGTTGGCGGTTTTTCCGCGTCACATATTTTTGTTTCTAAAAATGGAGGCAATGCATCAAACATTTTAATGAAATTCAGAGATGTTGCCAACAGTCTGCCCTTCCATGCAACGTGTTCTATTTTGCAAAATCTAGATACATCAAAGCGGTAAAAAATTAAAACTGAAAACACAGCCAACTAGCCCGGTCTCCCCTAAGTTCTAACTGAAAACTAAAATTGATAATATTGATAATTGTTGGTTGGTTTCGGGACTGCGGAATCTGATTCTCTGGGCCGAATTAAAAACGTTTAAGTTCCACGGCATGCTGTGCCACAAAAAGAATGAGAGATCATATTTGTAGTTACACGGACGACTGTGCACATTTCGCGAGCGGTTTGGGGTATTTAGGAAATCGGTTAGCGGACTGAAATATGTCTCCAGAAATTGTTGAATCGTGGATACAAGTGGATCTTTATACTCTATTCTAATGATTAAAGTTCATAAATTGATTTTATTGTATGAGGCGCAGACGGTGGGAATATTAAAAACACTTTACAAGCCCAGACAAAATAATAATTAATGATTTAATAATTAGGAAAGGAGCCAGAATAGAGCATATTCGGAGGTAGAGATAGCGTAGTTGGTAACTCGATTGCCTTGTACGCAGCTCACCTGGGTTCAATTCCCAACCCCGCACATAGTGTTAGAGATTTTTCTAAAGAGATTTCTCTAACCCAACAAAGAGGCGAATGACCCTAAGGTTAAATCCTCTAAAATCAAAATAAAAAAAGGATATTTTTAATAAATTTAATTCATATAAGCAAAAAAAATTGATTATGGCATCTTTTTTATGGATCCACTATAATTTTCTTATTAGAAAAGTTATTTCGCACTGCTAGATAGGTTAGATTTTCAAAATTAGTTACGCGTTATCAAAATTCTACGAAATAAAGTACTATGAACAACAATTCTTTGAACATTTTGCATGCTTCGATATAACGTACAATTCGATATAACGTACAATTTTTAAACCGAGATGTACGTTATATCGAAGTTTACCTGTATTTCCAATAGCAATTAAATAGTATAAAGGATGATTCAATATTTAAATTTGACAAAAAACATGGATGTGGGATGATAAATTATAGAATTAATAGTCAAAATGTAAAGAATAGTTAAGGTAATTTGAGCGTTTGGTGGAATGCTGAAAATGAAAATTTTGAAAATGCTGAATTTAAATGAAAATTAAAATGCCTAAAGAAATGAAATATCTCTGAATTAATTCCTACTATCGTGATTCACTTGCTTCTCTTATTCATACACATAATCTTAGGTTTAGATCATTTCAACAGGTATATACCAAAGTTTTATAAATCTGTACTAATTGAGATTTGAACATGACTGAACAACATTATTTTCGGTAATACTGATTCTTCTTGACGAAAAAAAAAAGTTTGCACAATACTGTTCAAATAATTACTCACGATAATTTACTATATATAAGTGGGACGCAACTTTATTCCATTTACCATCTTAGTAAAATTGGTAGTAGCAGATTAGTTTTATTTTACTTTTTTTAATAAATTATATTAAATTCATGTTTCCAATTTTCATTGTTCAAAAAAGAAACTATCCTTAAAATGCTTTAGATTTTATTGCTGGATATCACATACATCCCTTCTGCCCAGAAGTGCGTAATATACGTCCTTTACTTCTGCTCAGAAGTGTATAATCGGTACAAAAATGCAAACCCATTAGCCAGCATGGACTTTTATAGAATATGTGGTATTATTTCCTTAACCCTCCGGAAGTCGCACTTATGGCCCACTGAACGAGCAGCCGCTGTTGCTCTAAGACGATTTCGCTAGATTTTCAGAGCAGTGTGCATTCAGTGCAATAGCGCGACTTCCGCAAGGTTAAGGGGTTGCCTGGTGTTGTGGGTAAAAAAACATTATTGTTTTTTTATTCGTTTAATTGTTTAATTGAACCTCTAGAAAAGCCCAGTGCAATCTCGGTGGCCACACTGATCTTCTTTTGTTCTAAACAACCATGCGTTTCAACGATTTCAGTCTATCGGCAACTTTAATAGCATCTTTCTCGAAACCGCATTTTTAAAAATGCCGACAACTCAAAAACCATTCAACGAATTGACTTAATTTTTTATGAGAATGCATAACATGTGTAATCGATGAACTAAGGGAAAATGGAATACAAAAATCTTCCTCGTTATTTTGAAGAAAAGTGAACGAATTTTATTTTTCGGTTTTTCTTATGCCATTTTCCGAAATTCCAACTGTTCTATATTTTTTTTGGTTCATCGAGTAACTACAAGTCTATGTTTTAAAAATCTTATTGAATTTCCTATTTCAGACAATTGTATCAAGAGTTATCATGTCCTCCGCGGCATTCCTCGACATGGAAATGGTTGAACGTCTTCTCTTCGAACGCTCGTATGTGTGGCTTTGCCTGACTGAAATTTTTTCATTCATAATGAATATACCGTGCAAGACCCATCTACCGATCAATTAACTGCGATTTCTACTTCCAACGCTCTTTAAAAAACAATGTTAAAAGGCATTTCAATTCGATCTTCTTTTTCAACTAGAATATTTGATCAACTATCAATAAAAAATACGCAAGTTTGGAAAAGAATTGGCAGACAGTGCAAAATAGCCGAAAAGCCCAACAATTCTAGAGTACCATTCACCGATCACTACAAGTAATAGATATCCATTTGCCGAAAATTCTAAGTTTATAATTTTTTATTACCGACAAATTAGGTCCAAACATGTGTTGCAGACTTTGTTCATTCGGTTTGTGTATAATTCACTTAGAAATATTGTCCTTACACAGTTTTATTAACAGTTGGCTTTGAGTTAAGAGAAAAAAAGCGGTAAAATGGCAACGGATTTAATACAGCATTCAAATATAACTATTTGGAAAAATATGAAAAGACGAATAATGAAAGTGTATATTATATTGATGTTCTACGTACTATTTCCATATTTCACTTTATTTATAATTTCTAAATTCCGTGCAATACTCGAGTCAAAACAATTTCGCCATCAAATTGATCGGTAAATGGAGGCCTATCGGTGGATGGGCTCTGCACGGTATACATAAACCTTAACGAGAGGTCCATTGCCACCTTGCCATCAAAATCGTATAACAAAATTACTTTCAGTTTGAGCACTTTATAGTAGACGCCCCTTAAAAGACAAGTTTTTTTAAGACACCGCACTTATAATTTGTTTACATATTTAAAAAAAATATGAAAAACAATATGTTTAATTTGTTCTTTAAATACGACCGGTATAAACCTGTGTAGACAGATAACGTATGTATGCAATGACAATTTAATGCGAACGCGCGCACTGTTAGTTTAGTTAGTTTTTGCTTGCATTGTTCGCTCCTTTACGAGCGCTCCCAGTTGCTAAAAGAGTGTATACGAGCTGTTCTAATAAACAACACAGAGCTGTAAAGAGTGCTTAGCACATGGGAGTGGGTGGCATGCAGTGAAAACTCGCAGCCGAGGAGTCCCATCATGGGAACCCACTCGCTGTTAGAGCTAAAATCTAGCGAGCCGACAAGAGTGCGAGTGACACACGAGCCTATAGCGAAGGCAGATAACTCACATGAATCAAGCATATTTGCCGCTCGTGCTGATCGTCACATATTTGAGAGTTCTTCGAAAACGTGTGTACAGCAGTAGGGAGCATACAGTGTGAGTCTCGCGCTCGCTGGCGAACGAGGAGGGTGTGTTGGCTTCTCGCTCTTTTAGCAACACTGCCAACAGCAGTGGTGCTAGAAAAAATGAATATTTTATCAATCGTCAGAGCATCAATCGGTTTTTGCTTAATAACTTTTTTCTCAAGCATCAGATCGTTTCGTGATTTTCGAACCTTTTTTTCTTTGTTAAATTTCCTATACAAGCGACATAACGATTTATTTTTAGAAAGTAATGGGCGACTCCTGGAGGAATTATTAACTTTCCCATACAAAATCCCATGTAAACTTTAAACAGTGGGCGCAAAAATATAGTTTCACCGATCGAGCAAAGAATTTGCACAGTTGTTCTAGGACCCAAATGGTACCTAAAAAGTTGCTCGGAGCTGGAATCTATTTTTTGTCCCACCCTAGCCCCCATAGGCACACCCTATACTTTGCATATCTTCGTTGCGCACTGTTCTCCATCCCAAAGTTATAACATATGTAGCACTAAAACTAAAGACTAAACTAGCGGCAGATAGTTGGAAGTAACAGACAGCAAGCAGCTTAAAATCACTACGAAAAGTTTAACAACGGCAATCGAGCTATTACTTACATGGTAGCTTGTGGTGTAAAGTTACGCTTGCAAAACTCACAGTGTCAGATACAAACATATGCGCAGTGCAGAGGGTCATGAACATTCGCTAATTAAGCAAACTACACCAAAATTAAAGGGGGCATAGGAGCTTTTTATTTTTTTTTTTCGACAAATCAAAAAAAAAATCTCAAAAACGGGTAGACAGAATGGATTGAGGTATTCGCATATTAAAGAACACACTTTAGTCTTCACTAATATTTTTTGTTGCATACGAAAATCCTCTTCAGCACTTCCCCTCCGCCTCTTGCACGTTGCTAATGTCTAAAATAGATGAAATAAGTACGCTCATACGAAATGAAAAATTCAAAAAGCATCTTAAAGCATTTTAAATTAACTGATCCTTAAACCATTTCAAACAAAAATGAGTATGAGGATTGTGATTTTAGAGATAGACCGACATAGTTTCGAATAAATTGTACATAAGAGTTCAAATCTAAAGTTATTTATTTTGTGAAATTCCGAAGAGAGTCCTAGTTGCGACGGTTTAAAAAAAAATATTGCCAAAATATTAATATTTAAATTTATGTTAAAAAGAAAGAAATCGATGTTTTCAGAAAAGAAAACTCCTATGCCCCCTTAATGTCGTTTTATTCATTAAGACACGCCGGAGCAATAGATTGTAGCACACAGAATGAAAAAGAAAGCTGAAGTTTTAACTTTTAACTAAAATTTAATAAGTCTGTATTATACTATGTATTGGAAAGTTTTTGTACCTTGAAAGACACTTCTTGTTGAAGTAGCAGATAGAGTGGTTCAAGTTTAGCAAGATATGTACTGCCATCAATGAAGTTCTAGAATTACGCATTTTAAATTTTTTTCTGACGCTGTACGCTCTATCTTCCATATTTTTCCTATTTTTAATTTTACAAGCAATTTAAAAACAAGACTTGGAATGTTACTAAAACTATTCGTATTCTATTCGTACAACAATTCGTGTCATAAATCATAGAAGAGCCATATTTCGCATACGGAAAATATATCACAATTACGATAATTTAGCAAAAGTTTCAATGAATCAATTACGTACGGGATTCCAGAGATAAGAGGAACAGCTCGTTTAAGAATTTAGGCATTTATGTTTGAATTGAGCTTTGGCGGATTGCTTCAGTTCATCCGCACGTTGATTCTAGGATAGGCAAGTCGAGACAGTGCATGTGGTTTCTCCCCTCGGTAAACACATTTCTCAGAGATCTTTCTGCGGGTTTCTTCCGCATTGCACACATTTGCTGCCGCGCAAATTGAGGTCAGGGTTTTTAAATCGGCCAACCGATCCGAACATTGGCAGTTGAACCGGCATCGCCGATCACGCTGTCGATCTCTACATTGTGAGAAGGCATGTAGACGTGATGCTGCTAACGATATCGTCAGTCACTTCTACGCGCAGTTTATCTGGTATGACCTTTTTAATATCAGTCATGGTCGAGTAATGTTTTGTCATTTCACGTACAATGGTTATGCTGTTTAGCAGTTTATGTTTGAGATGAGCAACAACTGGACTCATCAGAGACGGAAGATTTTCCTCCGACACACATCCACCCACACCTTTTCCCTCAGTTTGATACTGAGTCTACCAAAGTGGCACCGTTGGACTTTGGGACCACCCAAATTCCAGCGGATCCATCTTGATAGACTTTGATATGGGGGAAAGGGGAGTAGGTGGATCTGTGTCAGGGGAGCATTTTCTGTCTTTGACTGGTCACGGCATTGCTCATCCTCATAATTCATATCATCTTCGGAGGATCCTTCGAAATTTTTAATTTTGTTGCCGGAGTAACACGCACAATCACACTCTCAAACTTTTTGGAAAGTGTGAGTGAAAAAAAATATATAAAAATTTAAGGGTTGTGTGCAGGACACGACCATGGCGACATTGAAAATGTAGTGTGCAATATAATTCGCGGCGTCGGCGGTAAAACATGATGATGAGTTATGTTCTATCAACGGCCATGCGGTAAACATGAGTGGAAAGCCCAACTCCTACTAGCAGAAGGCAGCGGATTCTTCACATTTCCTTTCGATCATGGTCATATGAGCCTGCCTAATCCTAGGTTTCCGTGTTATGTTTATAACTGATTCGCACTAGAATACCTATCTTTCAATTTTTATGCATCTATTTAAAAATTTATTTATTGCGTATTTAGACAATTGCTTTGAAACCTACTTTTGTTGAGTCGATAAGGTTCAACTTCGAGTTAAATTACAATATATTTCTTTCGTTTTGTTTAAATGACTTAAAATTAGCTAATATTTTAGTCACGCTTCGATTTTCGCTTTACCATTTCGATCAATGCATACCGTTTTAAACAACAGCCAGTACAGTGCCATATATAAATGACGTAGCACTTTAGTGGGTAGAGGGGTGTAGCAAATTTGTGACGATGTGTGACGAGTGGGAATATTGTGCCGAAATGCTACGAGGGGGAGGGAGGGGTCGAAATTCGCCCAAAAAAAGCTACGTCATTTGTGGACGGCTCCAATGGGTAGGGTTACGATATGGGTCGAGCCGACTAGGGCTCAACATTTTAGATACGCACAAATTTTAATCTTTTATGCGGAACGAGTAACTAAGTAAAAACACCGAGTTTCATGGTGTTCCACGAAGCTCAAAATAATCCAAATTTACAAATTTGAGAGCCGTTGATTAGTTTTTTGTCAGTTTAAAAACTCTAGTGTCGCGAAAAGCAACGCGGTACTAGATTCATCGCAACGGCATGCTGACTAGTACTGACACTGAGTGCCGTAAGTTTCCAGTTGTGGTGTGCAAAGCAGTACACAGCGCATTGCATGATTTAACTATATCTGTCGGCTACTGCAAACGTCTTCGCTCCGACGTTCGACCAGAGAATGAGCTCGCCCAAGCAATGCTGCAAGTTATATATCTGAGGATGACGTCATCGGCAAAATCGACACAGCCAATCAGAGCCATGGAAAGGAGACATCACCAGCGTTTGGCCATTTATTGCCTATACGCAAGACCTGTCGTCGTTCCCACTCCCAGCAGTTGCAGTGATCAAATGCAGCACTCATCGCAGCGTATTGTCTTAACATGCCTGGCAGCTAGTGCTGTTCTTTACGGCCCGACGTTCGACGGGAGAATGGACTCGCTCGAGGAATGATATTCTTTAAAGGCAGCCCTAAGTTTGCGCCGCTAAAACAACAAAAATGATCCATAAAAAAATGAAAAACGATCCATAAAAAAGTTGTTGATGTTCCATAAACAGAACTGAAAATCCATAAAACAGTGTGAATGTTCCATAAAAAAGGGTGATTTGATCCATAGATTATGTAATATTGAACCATAAAATAGTCGCAAAAGAGCACTAAAATAGTACTAAAAGAGCAATTAAAATCAATCAATGCCCCATAAGAATATTGGAAATGTTCCATAAAATGATACATATTGCGCCATAAATTAACAGGAATTGATCCATAGAATATTAACAATGTACATTAAAACACGTTGATATGTTCCATAATATCGACAAAAATGTTCCACGGTATTACAAAATGGAGCAATAAAATGTAAGAAAAAGTTACATAAATTTGATGAAAATGTTTGCTAAAGAGTTTTTCTTGGTCCATAGAAGATGTAAAAATATTCATTAGAAATGCTATGTATTAATTCATATATCGAACGTTAAATTATGGTTCATGGATATTTATAAAACGATCGATAAGAAGAGAAAATGTAAAAAGATCCATTAATATGTGCTTATGCGCCCGAAAAATTAAATTTAATGAATTCATGCGAAATTTTTGCTATTCGAACTAATAATAAATACTTTATTACATTTGGTTGAAATTCCAAACTACAACAAACAATGCATACATTATAGTTAGAAAACTTAAGCTTCCATATCCCACTAGTCAGGTAACTGACCTTCGCTAACTTGAAATCATTGTGGCAACTCTTTAAAGGGCAGGGTATCTATAACATGAGCGCGCTGAGAGTTATTAGACCACTGATACAGGCTGGCATGAGTCGCACATACCAAATATCTGAAGCGAAAACAGGCACTTTACACGAACACTGACTAATGTGGCTACCCCACATCGCTTTCTAGTGAACTGTCCGACTTCGCTGCCGCTCAGTCGGCTTTTAACTAGCTATAGCCCCTATGTTCAAGTAAACCGGGCAAACGAGAGGATCACAGGTTCGCTTGCAATTCCAGCTAAGGATTAATCAATACCAATTCTTTATGGATTATTTTAAATATTTTATATGCAACAGTATATTTTCCCATTCTTTAAATAGTCGAGGATAGAAGCGTAGTGTGATGGGTGCCTAAATATGTCGTACGAGACGCTATAGGTACGATGTTACTTGTCTAGAAAAAGAGCAACAACTGAGTCAAACAGGCACGTGGCGCATTTATTTATAACTTTTCGTGTTCGTTTGAGTCACTAAGGTGCTCTTTATTGACGGCTCTGCCGTGGATAGATTGACTGATGTATGGAAGTTTTCACGTTTACCGAGATCTATTCATTTTTACTTGTTTTCAATAGTGTGCTATTGAAATACAAAAACACTAAAGCAATAAATCATAATTTCATTTAATAAGTTAATTCCGAATTGTTTGATAATAACCAGACGGAAATCCGTTCATAAATAACCAAAACAGTGACGCAAAAACGTGACATAGAATGACACCCTGTTCCGGATAGTGCAGTAAGACATTTTCAATATCAAAAAATAAGAAAAGAACTCACGGGACTGTCTATTTTAAATGCCTTACGATAGTTTCTGTTAAAGTATGCACCTTCGTATTGTCGAGAAACCTCAGGTGCAACACTCGGTTACGAACGATTTCCTAGGTTGTACTCTTCAACTATGGCACCTTAAAGGTGGTTATCGTTTTCGCCATGAAAATTAGAATTTTTCGGATATTGAAGGTGCTTTTGACAACGTGTCTTTCGAATCAATTTTGGGGATAGTACGAGGTCATAGAGTAACTTTATATAGCACGAACTGGATGCACGCAATGCTTAGCAACAGATATCTCTGCTCATCGATAGGAAAAAGTAGAAATTGAGAGACTGCGTGACATTGGGTGCGGTTAATGTGGTTTGTTGTCACTATGGGAGCTAATCGGCGATGGCTTGTTGAGAAAACGTAATGAGCTTGGGTTTCCGACATATGCTTTCGCTGAAGTTTACCATATAATGATCACCGGTATTTTCATTAACACTGGTTTTAATTTGTTGCAGCAAGTCTTATGTGTTGTTGGGTAGTGATGTCTTCATGTTAGATTATCCGTTAATTCAAATAAATGATCAATGGTGTTTTTCACGCAATGACAGATTAGAGGAGGTCGTCTGTTGCAGCTCTTTGACTCTGAAATTATTGTCGCAGAACAAGTTAAGTATGGTTGGGTAATTCTTGACTCAAAATTAAACTGGTCTGCTGATATCGATTTCAGAATCTAGAGAGCGTGCATAACCTTCGGCCACTTCAGACGGGCTTTCGGAAAATCGTGGAGACTCAAACCCAGACAGGTCTTACGCAACAATTCTTAGACCAATACTGGCAAATGGGTGCCCGGTGTGGTGAAAGATGGGAGAAATCACAGCAATTCAGTGAAAGCCAAACCATCTTCAAATGATAGTTCTGATGGTTCATGAGAACACCTACTGCTGATCTAGAGGAGGAAGCTGGAGTCTTGGATTTTTGATTTTACAAGAAATGGGTGTTTCTTATAAATGATTCTATTTGTGTAATTTTTGCGGTTTTTGATTTTTCGGTAAGATGACTATAGAAATAGTTTGATATTTGGAAGAAGAACAGTTTGTCTCAATCTTCTGAACCTTTACGATCTTTCGTTAAAAAAGTTATATACTTTTTACTTAAAATTAATTATTTTTTGAGTAAATATTGCTAAATATACAAAAATATAAAAAAAACTTTCGATAACTCGTACAACGTAAAGTATGAAAGATAGATCCTGTGTGTCTTCAACAAATTTGACTAAAATATGTTGGTCTAACTTGATTGAAGACAGTCAAGTTCATTCTTGGAACTTTAAAAAGTTCAATTTTAGCTCTTGCAAAAATTAGAACCACCCTAGATTTTGTTTAATGAAAAGAAGGGGCTTGAAAAATACAAGTTTTCTAAACATTTTTTAAGGTTAAGTTTTTTAATTTTAGCAAAAATTTAAAATTAGATTTCTGCTCCGAGTAAATTTTTGGGTACCATTTTGGGTCCTAGAACAACTGTGAACTTTTTAGCTTGATCAGTGAAACTATATTTTTGCACCCGCGGTCTCAAATTTACATGGAACTTTGTTTGGGGAAAACCTTCATAATACAATTCCACCAAGAGTCGTCCATTGTGTGACTTTTATAGGAAATTCAACGAAGAAACAAGGTCTCGAAGGTTATGAAACGATCTGACGCTTGTGGAAATAGTTATGTAGTAGAAACCGATTGATGCTCTGATTGATAAAATAATAATTTTTTCTAGCACCACTGCTACTGGCTATCAAAATATATGCAATTTTGTTTTGACTTTCACTTATCGTGTCCAAATCAATAATTTGAGCAGTATGGTCACGTCCCAAGAGTTTTGCGGGATAAAATGGGTCTTCGTATGCACACAATAAAAGAAAGATAAGAGTTTTGTATATAATTCGAGAGTCAATAGCAGTGATGCTAGGATGATAGGAATTTTCATCAATCGTCAGAGCATCAATCGATTTTTTTGATTAATAACTTTTTTAACAAGCGATCTTCGGGGCTTTGTTTCCTTGATAGATTTCCTATAAAATCACGCATTTTCTTCATATAATTTAAAAGGATGCAATGCATGACTCTTGGAATAAATATTTTGTAAAAGTCGATTTGCCCATACGAAATCCCATAAAACTTTAAATCATTGGCGTAAAAATATACTTTCACCGATTGAGCTTAGAATTTGCACAGTTGTTCTAGAACCTAAAGGGAACGCAGAAAGTTGATTGGGGCCAAATTTATTTTTTTATATAACCATGTCCCACTCTAGCTTGACCGGACACACAAATCAGAATAAATATAAAAAAAAAAATTGTTGCGAACCGCAAAAATCTACGCTTTAAACGCTTTTGATTTGAAACATGAAAACAACACTGTTGTAGCACTTTTCAGTACTAGTAGAAATGAAGCATGGCCTACTCTTCTGCTTGCAAAGGCAACACCATTGCAATCCACTGCCCCAGTGCTTTTCAAAGAAAAATGACATAATAACAATCTAAATTAATTGCATGTTTCCTTTGTTTCGCAAATTGTTATTATTTTATAAATGTGATAATTTGCACTAATCCTGTGTGTGTGTGTGTGTGTGCGTGTTTTTAAATTTTTCACATTGCTTATCTGATACAGATAGAGAGAGAAAAATTAAACAAGCTAGAGCAAAACGATTGCTAAAAGCTTATAGCTTATGTCAGTCTGCGGAGATGACAGCGGGAATAGCACGGAAAAGCGGGGTACACAACAGGGCGCTTCGGAAACGAGAAGAGGAAATAAACTATCGAAAAATGGAAGACTACCGCATGCAGATGTCTGCAGATACCAAAATAGGATACAATATATGAGGAAACATAATCCGCTGTCCATTCGGGTACTTATTTGGATTCGTACGAATTGGATTTGATTGGGATGGGATGTGCTAACGGTGCGATAATATGTGGTGAAGGAAATGTTTTCCGAAGGAGTATTGGAATAATATTTTAAATTTAAACGCAGCACTCGTGAAATAGAACGAACTCTATCAAAGCAGGCGATAAGCAACGAAGCATGCACACATTCGGAAGTCAATCAAAAAACACCAAGAATTTTTAGACATTTTCGATTAGTTGATAATGAATATAGAAAATGAATAACTAATTGTGGTTGTGGTTTTTCGAAAAGTGAAACATACATATACGAAAGGAATGAAAACTGTGTGATTGCATCGAGTTGTGAATTAGTCCAGTACCGTGTCTAGTGATAGTGATCCCGTCGGTAGCCCTAGTCCTAGTAGTCTATGGTTTGTTGTGGTAGTGTTATGGGAATGGACGTGATCTCGGGAGGAATTTTGATTCTATTTTACGTGAAAAATGATGTTCTGCCTCAGACTGTCACAGGGATTTGTGTTCTGTGTTGGTGTTTGTACTGTTTGCGTCAGTGTCCGAAATCAAAATAATCAACGGAAGGGTGTACAGAAACTGAGGAGAAAAAAAATTAAATAATTACACTTTTACGCCACGAAACAGATCAAGTGGAAACCATAAATTGAAGATTCGAAATTACATCAAATATTATTGGTATTTGTTTACATTACACCGAATTTGATAAGAAGCGATATTGTGTACAATTTTACAGTTTTAAAGTACAAAAATAGTGTATAAAACTTAGCATTCACACGTTTTAAACAACAACTTAGCAGTAGAATACATTAAACGTATCATTTTGAACAAAAGTTCGGTACAAAGAGTGGAAATTCATAAATTGTAACTTATTTTTAAAACAATTTAACTATAATGAAACAAAATTCTGCGTTGTTAGCTCTGGATTATTCCATCAATATTCAAGTGTTCTGGCTTCATTCGATTTCTAAATTTTTAGGTTTCTCTTTCCTTTTTCACTTTAACGGATATTAATTATGGATTACATAGTAGGATCAGCCAATCGAGAGACAATTGATTTATTCAAATGAGCCTTAACTCCTTAAGAGTTTCCGCGCTTAGTTTTCCTATCCTTGCTCTCTTTAGAGTAGTATGGCTCCAAAACGCTATTCGTAAATTTCATTTTCCTAAGTAGGATTCAGTGTGGCTTTTTGAGTTATTTGTGAGAAAGATTTAGATTTAGAAGATACAATTACACTTTTCTATATAGGAACATTTGCTCTAATACTGTTGCAAAAGTCAGATATTCGGATATTCTTTCAATTCCAGAAAGTTGAGATCCAGCGGTTCGGCAACTGCTTCAAACGGTTTTCAAATCATAATACCGATTCACTAAATATTAGTAAAATGTTCAGTATTTCGTGGTTCACCAGTTTTTTTCGGCTGTGCAACCGACATTCAAACAACGCAAATAAATTCCAAAAATACCCATTAGGTATCAAACTGAGCAATATTGAACAAAAAAGTTAACTGAAATCGATAAAGGTACATCGATATATCAGCATTTGTTTTAAACAAATTAAAAAATAAATAGAAACTGAAAACAAAAACATAACTTAATATCCCTCAAAACGAAAAAAAAGAAACAATCAAGTAGTAAGTAGAAAACAACAACAATCAACACATAGACAATAAGGAAACGAAAGACCAATAATAAAAAACCAAGTAAATCTGTGTCATACCAGGTGTTGGGGGTGTGCTACCTCGTGATGGTTCCGCACCTGGTACTCCAGATGCTCCTAAATTACCGCTAGATGATGATCCCTTACTTGTATATAGCTTGGATGTACGCGCCGCGGATGCCTGGTCCGGACGGAGATGGCGAATTGTGGAAAACGAAATTGATTAGCGTCCCATCCGAATTCGCATAACCTCAAAACCTCACCTGCATTCGTATGTGTTCTAGCTTAACGGGACTGGGAATGAACCCCACTTCACAGCCTTCCTTGACCAGTCGACCAATCCACCAATTATTGTCATATTTCTCCTGTGTGAAAAATTTTGGGGAATGGGAATTCAAAGGCGGGATTAATATTGCTTATCATTCGGAACATTTAGATGGGTTTTTTGTGTATCTACCTTGATATGAAGAAAATCGCCGACCTCGAATGAGACCGCACTGCCGTGCACCGGCGAGTCGTCATCCAAACTGCCATCGTATGATACATTCGTCCTCACTGCAAAGGCAACGGGTTTACTCTGTTGGGGGAGAACGGAAATGAATGAATTTTTCAAGGAAAAAAATAGGTTGAGTATGCAAAGGAGCAACAATTTTGCGATCGAAAAATTGCGTAGAATAATAAAAATATTTCCTAATTTTTTTAAGAATAATACATGTAAGCGGCGCGTGATTTACCAGCATTGGTTAGCGAGTATAGTCGATTTTTCTGTTATTTCATGGACGCGGATAGATTGGATTAACTATATATGTGTTTTTTATCATTTTTTCTCGAAGTGACTTAATCCAGAGATTCTCAAGCTTTTTCGTACCACGGACCCCTTAAAAATTACCCTGGGTTGCTGCGGACCCCCACGGATAAACATCAATATTGTATGCTATCAATATTTTTTAAGTTTGTCACTCGGAAAAAATATTTTTTTCACGAACTTCACGCAACGACTTCACGGCCCCCTGGGGGTCAGCGGACTCCAGGTTGAGAATCACTGACTTAATGAAACGGTGAAAATACTTCTTGGGATTAGCAGTTATCAGTACAAACAACACGCAGAACCGGGCTATCTTCGACCAATTATTTGGAGAAATAGATTGCTGTGTATATTGTATGGCTGTGGTTCAATAGGAGGTTGATGGCAGTCCAATATGTTCCTCCGAACAAATTAGATGGTGTGGTATCCAGTGGGTTCAAGTAGCTCAGCTAATAATTGATCCATGGATTCTTGTTTCCATATTATAGATAGCAACAAAATGAGAAGGCCCTAAGTCAGTGTGTAGCTTTCTTCCGGGGAAAATTAAAAATTAACGGATTTAGCAATTAGTGGATGCGATTCAACAAAGTTCAGGTAAATGTAAATTTATAATAAGCTCAGAAAATTGCTACAAAATTCAGAGAAGTTCTACAGATTTCAGGGATTTAAACGAACTTTGGCGTGCGCAGCAACTTTTATTTGGAGACACTAACCAATCATTTATGCATTTTACTTTTCACAGTTGTCGCGCGATTTATTATTTACGCCTAAATCGTTAAATTAAAACAACGGCTTCGGAGAAATTTGTGGACTTTATAATCCCTTTCATATGGTGTTGTGATTTTAATGATTAATCTCGTTGAAAATTCTTGATCAAATTTCTTGCTAGTACATATATTAAGATTATGTTTTCAATAAAATTATAGAGCAAGCTTTTACCAACAACTCTGCTGAAGAACCAAAATCTTCGTCTTCAATATCTTCAACATTATTGCTTGTTGGTTGTGGATGACCTCTTAAAAGCCAATTCATTGATATAACTAAAATATTATACTGACAAGTTTGGTAAGTTCCGTAAAAAGGTTTGAATTCTCAAAATGAATAACTTTTTATATTGCAACATTTACTGATCTCGTGTGTTTTTTAAATTATTCGGAAATTTGTGAAAAATATTGTGTTTCAAATAGTGGATGGTTGTTTACATTGAAACCTCTGAGCTTACGTCAATAGTATTTTCGGGATGCTTATCAAAATTAGCAAGGTCTGTCATTTGCTGCTTTGACTTTAGTGATTAATCCTCCTAAAAGTGAGATTTTCCAATATATTTTTAAATATCTATACAATTATCATTCCTACGAGTTTTATATATTCTGTGAAGTTCTTCTAATCATCAAAATGCACAATTTTCATAAACATATATTTTTCTTCTATTTCAAGTATTTTCTAAAAGTTAAGTCGTATTTTGAAAAACACTAGTTTTTTCATATCATCTATTACTCCCCAGGTAGCAATTAAAACATGTGAAGAAATTAAAATTAGCGAAAGATGTTTTGTAGAAGGCTTATATGTGGTTTTTATGTTTAACAAGTTCGAATTGTTTCAGACAAATAAGATACAACATGTATTTATCCTACCGCGGTATTTTTCAAGGAATCTGAAACAAATCAATGTTGTGTTCCACAGTGATACCACAATAATTTTCAAAAAACAAGTTACGCTGGTACCAAGTAATCTGTAACTTGTGATTGAACACTGTTGCGCTTGATTCGAGATTTCGTTTCATATGCGGATATTTAACATTTCTCAGTTCATTTTTATTTATTTTATTTGCCATTTATTGCGCTGGTAATCGACTGGAGGCTAGGGATGCCAGGTGTACAGATTTTCAGTATGCTGCACAGATTTAAAAAACTGCAGAGACTTCCACAGTTTTCTGTTTAATGCACAAATTTCAAGTTTTCTGTTATAGTGCATAGGTATTTCACAAATTTTACCTCGCGTATACACATACATAGGCGGTGCCAGATTTCCCAAAATATTGCCTAGCATCCCTGCTGGAGGTCGAGTAATAAACAAAATAATGCGTCGTTCTTTCAGGTTCTAACGAGGTTTACTGCGATCTCAGAAAAATTTTACTTCTGCCTAGGAACACATTGAACATCATAGTTCTACACATGTTCTACATAAGAAATCAAAAACTTGTTATAAAAACCTATTTTAATCCACCTAGCGGTGCAATTGTGCCTTTCTCAATCATGAATCACGAGAATGTGTGCGATGTTTATATTCATTAAAAGCTTTTAAATGCATATATTACATTTTATTATTATACATCACATGACAACTATATACAGGAAAATAAATCATTATTCGAGTTCTAAAATTTTGAAAAAGAAAAAACAGCCACGGTAATATTGAACTGAAAAAAGGTGCAAAATCGGCAAAGTCCCAAAAAGTCGATCTTTATAAAAAAACGCTTTTAATCCACCTAACAGTGTGATGAGACATTTCTTATAACTCTTATCACTCTCTTCTGATATTATATCGTATGAGAACATATAAAACTTGATGCTTCGCGATGTTTTTGATAACACATACTACATGGGATTGTGGCAGGACACAGAGAATCGCTCAAATCAGCATAGGACAACATCAGTGCTAGAAATCTCAAACCAAATCAATGGGAAAGCGAAAAAATGGCCTATAAAATAGACATACAAACGAATTATTGCTAATGCTCTGTTAATAAAATATCTAAATTCCTCAATCAATGCATTGTGGTGGGAAAACTGAATTTTCCTAAAGGGGTTATGTATATTGTACTGAGCCAAAAAATTGATTTTTTTTGAATCGAAATGAAGTTTATACTTTACTCAAATTTCCAACGCGACTGAGACCTAAAAATCAAAACTTTTTCTGGAAAAAAGCGACACTAGCAGTGACACCATTCAAAGAAAATCAACAGTGAATATTTCCAGACTTGGTTTTATTTCCTATTTAAGAACTATTGTGTTTTTTACATCCTAGATTGCATGATTCAGTGATCGAAACCCAGAACTTCATGAAGTATTTGAAATTATTAAATTAAAATTTGTGTTTGCTATTGAAATTGACAAAATGATAGTATCGCCCCTTTGACGATTGTTTACTTTTTCGGTCCCACCTATCAGCATTGAAGTATCGCCCTTACATTTTTTTACAATACCAATTTTAAAATTGGTGGGGGTTTGGTGAAAATCGATCTAACTGTCCAAACGGCATAATTCCGAAACCGTAATTTTTGAAGTTTTAAAATTATGCAGAATTAATTTTTCAGAAAATAGTAACAGAGTTCGTGATTTTAGCGAATTTGTTGAGACTTTATTGTAGTCATGAATATTAACCTGAGAAAATTCACCATAAATACTTCTTGGACGATATACCGCCAAAATTATTTTATCAAATGATGCGCTGTTTAACGTTTGTAAAACTCATCGAAGATACTAAACCTCCGAAATTGGCGGTTTAAAAATGATGTTATCTTGACCTTAAATTACTGTTTTTGAACATTTGACCTATACATATAATTGGTCATACAACAAAAATCAAATTCTCATCAAAATCGATCAGGACCTGCTAGAATCGAATGGAAATCGTCATTTTTCATAAATTTCTCTCTACATTCGGAAAGTGTTATCCTCGTTATTAATCATATTACGTTTGCGTCTCAACTCGACGCATTCCCAAAATATAAACTTGTTTTAATCCACCTAGTGGTGCAATTGTGCTTGTCTCACTTGTCCTGACTACGATGGTTATGTTCAATAAAATGGTGGAAATGAATATTTCATGTTCAGTACGATTTGCACATACATACAATGGATCGACAGCCACGATCTTGAGATACTATGTGATACTGAAACATCGCTTGACCGCCGCTGGTTTCAAGCGATGTTTCAGTATCACATAGTAAGATCCGGGAGGTCCGGGCCTGCCGAAAATTTTCAACTTGTTAAGAAATTTTAAACTAGTTTTATTTTTAAAGTAGCAACCACTCACTGCATACTCCCTCCGGGCCGGTATGATTGACGATTTTTAGATTGATTGCATAACCTTTCTGTATGAGAAAGGCAAAAGGGGGTGGGCGTGGCGTAGTTGGTAAATCGATTGCCTTGTACGCAGCGCACCTGGGTTCGAGTCCCGACCCCGCACATAGGGTTCGAAATTTTTCACAAGAGATTTTTCAAACCCGAAGTGGCGAATGACCTTAAGGTTAAAACCTCTATAATCGAAATAAAAAAAGAAAGGCAAAAATGTACCAAAGTCCAAAAAAATCAATTTTTGTCAAACATTATTTTTTTCGAGTTTACATCAAATCTCGATATTTCATGCATTATAAAGTCATTTGGCATCAAAAATACAAATTTGATTTTGAAAATTTTTCATTTCAATTTATATGGGAATTTGCTGTGTGATTGCACTCTTCAACTCGTAACTCCGGAACCGGAAGTCCAATCAATAAAAAATCAATTGCAGCCGATGGGAAGGTTGTACCTTTCATTTGAGACTAACTTTGTGCAAATCGATCCAGCCATCTCTGAGAAACAGAGGTCACATATTTTTCCACATACACACATACATACACACAGACATTTTCCGATCTCGATGAACTGAGTCGATTGGCATATGACACTCGGCCCTCCCGGTCGGGATTAGATTGACGAATTTTAGAGTGAATGAGAAAGGCAAAAATATTTTTAGCAAATGTTGAAAGTTATGCATGTTTTGGTGCGCAGTTCTATGTTTCATAGACATTAAATCAATTTTTACTTCGCTTCCTATTAAATAAAGACCCTTATTACAGTACATCTCTACAAAAACGAGCTCAATTTGAAAAGAAATCTGAGGATCATGATTGAAAACAGAACTCTGGAATTTTCTATTGGAATGTTTTCAGGCAGGATTTTGATATTGATGCAATTAGACAACTGTGAAATCAAGACCAAAAGATCAGTTACATATCAGGACCCCATTCCGACAATTTATCAAAAGTCCTCATGATGTTTGCAACAACAGAATATCAATGTACGGATCAGATAATTGTTATTGTAATATTGAATTAAATCAGTCTGCATCAATAAATTTTCAACTTCAATCCAATTTTTTTTGTTGGTGTGGTGGGGGGGGGGGGCGTTGTATGGTGTTAAACCCCAAAACCTTCTCTTGGCTACGCCGTTGCTTGGAGTTAGTTATTTCGCTTTTCATTTTCCAATATGTTTCAGATCGATCCGATGGTCATGAATTAGAAAAATTGCAGTCAGAAGATTCGCACAAATGAACATTTTTGCACTGATAAGTTATCAAGTTCCTTCCAGATAACTTGGAAGTGTTCGGTGATTATTTCTAGCGGTTGTAGATAGAAAAATGAAATACAAAATTCGTTTTATCGAAATAATGTTTGGCTTATTTCAATGGATTATTACTATATTGAACAATAAATAGGCGACAAAGAGTAATCCACAAACAACAAGCCATAACTTTTAAAGTATTCAAAATATATATTTGAAGTCTTCAATAAAGTTATTTGCAAAAGTAAGAGCTACAAATTTGCTGAAGGCATCATTTCGATATAATCACTTCCAAGAAAATTTGGAAAAATATCTCACTCATAGGGGGATTAATCAGCAAAAGCACAATACCAAAAGAAAGGGCACATTGCCTCCATTAAATTCACCGAAGATACTATTGACCTAAAATAAGCCGTTTTGGCGTTAAAAATAGATAACATGTTTTTGGTCATATTTCTGGCAATGGGAAATGATAAAAATCTTTCGTCCGCATTTAATGTTAAATATCTCTTTTGATAATAGTCCGATTTCAACAATCTGTAGCTTGTTCGAAAGGTATTCGATAAAGCTGTCTAAAAACGTATAAATTGCTATTCTATATTGTCAATTTCGACAGATAATTCAAAAAAAACTGCAAAAAACGCCATTTTTACGCATTCAAACATTCATATCTTGGAAACTAAATATCAGAATCAAAAACAAATTAATAGCGTTCATACTGTTTTTTAGTTCTTTCATTTAAAATTGGTTTGGATAAGATCGGTTCAGCCATTGCTGAGAAACACGAATGAGAATTTGTCCGTTACATACACACACACACAGACACACACACAGACATTGTCCCAAATCGTCGAGCTGAGTCGATTGGTATATAAGACTCGGCCCTCCGGGCCTCGAAAAAAATCTTGAAAGTTTGAGCGAATTCTATACATTTCTTTTATAAGAAATGTAAAACTGAGATTGCCCGTGCCAAATACATCAGGAACTTGAGTTTGGCCGGCTTCCACAAGATTAAAAAGGTAAAAGCATTCAGCAGACCACCTGACGCCTTCACCGCCGGAAAAGAAGTTACTTTAAATAACATGATCAACATGATAATTTATGCCCAACGTTCATTATGTCAATCGTCCATTATTCCTAACTATGCCTAACGTATTTATGCCTAATGGGGTACACCCTGTGGTCATGGGCAGTAAATTAGCCCACCTTCTTAATGCTATTACAAAGATCGAGGAGTAAGCTAAACCATGCTGTATCGTGAAAATTAAAGTACCCTCGCTGCCGGGAAGAATTCCTTTGAACCGAAGAAGATCAGAGTGGTCCGATCAAGTTCAATGTGTATCATTTTATACGGGAAGTCGGACTCATTGATGACGAACCTTGTTCGACATCCATTTTACCAAACCTTTGAACCAGATGGGTAAATAATGTCTGTGACATAACCGGAATGTTGTGGTAGTATTTGGACTGGTGATTCAAATGTAACGCTATGCACCGTAATCAACAATCCACAAACCAGATCACAGCTCCTAAGAATGGTATATTGAATGCTCAAACTGATGTCTCATTGCAGTAGAAGGTATTTTTCGAATGCGGCACCTTCTTTTATTTCGAGATCTAGGCCACTTTGAATCCAATAACTGCTAAGCGGTGTGACTTTTGTCGTCTTCAACAGATGGTAAATGTAAGAAACCCTATTAACAGCAGTAAATCGAAGCGAGAATGTATATACGTGTAAGTTAGTCGCATTTATTTAGGCATTATCGCTTTTTTGTAGATTGGTTGCGACTTTTATACATAGCAAGGCTCCTACCTCCCTGTAAACTATGGAGGTTCGCTGACTTCCGATCACCAAAAATTACGAATCGCTCCATTCGAAGCAGTTCATCAATTCTAAAATTGTAAGCTACTAAATCGCTGTTCGTTCTTTTATAGATAAAGATTTAAGCGCAAACCTAATACAGACATGACTTAGGCCACAGCCTTATTACACGCCACCCAGTGAATAATTAGAACCAATCAGAATGTCGCTAATAAAAAAATCAAAACAAATTTTTACTCTCATGCTAGATGTGAATACTTTGATATTTAGTAGAAAATAGTTGAAATTTTATTTCGGCCAAACAGTGCAGGAATTTAAACTCGCTTGACTGTATGCAGCTAGCGAGGTTGGCAGTGCAGCCAATTTTTTTGCTATATTTAGATATGTTGGTATAATACACATAATACTGACCGTTTGATTACCTCACATTTCGCCAAAATGTAGCTGGAACTAATCAATCCAACATTTTTTCCACATAATGCATGTTTCTAGCAAATTTGGCCAGCATAACATCAGAATCAAATATGCCACAAAAATTGAAATAGAGATGGACATACTACCAAAATACAGAAATATATAGAAAACGTATTACTAGTTGCCTTGTCTTGTCTTAGGAGTAAACCAGGTAACTGGCATCCCTATCTCTACATACAGTGTTTGACAATAGGCAACATCGTTTTTCCACTGATCGATGGGGGTCAGTTTGACAACGTCAAAATCGCTTAAAGCGTCATCAACAAACAATAGTAGCAGTAAACAAAAGAAGACAATGAACACTTTAACTGATTTGATGTAAACTAAAGTGCTCCTCGTTCGTATTAAAAATTAATTTCGTTCATGTTGTTACAAGCAAAGTTCTTATGTTGGCTACGAAAATATGACGTCACGTCACCCTCTTGGAGTAAACGGTCGAACTCGTTAAAGGTCCAAGATGATAGATAACGGAAATCGAAGGTTAAAGTCAAGGCGCAGTTGGTTGAGTGGTAAGCATGAAAGCCACCCATCCCAGTTGGTCTGGGTTCAATCCCAGCCGAGGTCGTCGAGCTTTTTCTGAGGTGAAAAATCTTCCTTCGGAAGGGAAGTAAAGCCGTTGGATCCCGGTCCATGATTTGATGGGTCGATATCTAGTTACTACCAAATATCCTCCTCCCGTGATACTTGTGGAACGCGCAGTAGTATATACGGCCTCTAGCAAAAGCAAGTATCGGACTAACGTTCCTTCCGCGATCTACGTTCGGGCCTGGCCGGTGCCGGATTTGATCAATATACACTTTAGGATTACCAGGAGTTGTACATTGAAAGATGTTTCCCTAATCCCAATCTACTGATTCTCTGTGCAACTTCAGCTAGTCCAGATCGATAACGTAATAGCAGCCAGGGGTGGTCGCACAAGGTCAAACTCAAGCTAAAGCTCGATGGTTAAATTAATTTTAAAATCAGAGATGAGGGCAACATGCACACCATTTAAAAGGAGGCCATTCTGAAATTCAATTCATTTAAAGTAGTCATAAAATACCGGAATTTATTAATTTAGGGTATTTTGAAAACAAAGATGGCGGTTTCCGGTAACCACCAAAGTAAAAACCATGATCAATATATATCTACATCGCTTTTGAAAGGCTGGTCAGTAGATGAAGGAAACTGATGATTGAGGACATTTTGCAATCAATCCAATATGGCTTTTGGTACTTTTGGTTACCTCAAATCAATAAACCCACCTTCGATATGACGAATTCTTTCTGAAAGAGAACATCGACTATTCTCGTGTCTGTAGACTGTGCTCGTAATGTGTTCCTATAGAACCAGTGTGGAAGTTTTTTACCCCTTTATCATGTCATCGGAATTGTGTACAGGAAAATATTGGTAGAGGTTTGATTTTAGCAATGAATTATTTGGTAGTACGTTCATCTCTATTATATTTTTGTTGCAAATTTGATTTTGGTGAATAGGCTGTTATGCTGGCCAAATTTGCTATAAACATGTAGTATGTGATATAAATGTTGGATTGATTAGTACCAGATAAATTTTGGCGAAATGCGTGTTAATAAAACGACCATTATTATGTGTATTATAGCAACATATCTAAATATGACAAATAAACTGGCTGCACTGCCAACCTCGCTAGCTGCATACACTCATCTGTCATCTGGCAAAAGAAAAGCATGATAACCAAAAATACGAAGCCATTTGTCTCTTTTTGTCTTAGGTTTACCCGGATCTCATTTGACTGGTGCTCACTGGGTAAATTGAAAGCGGATCTTTTCATTCGAGAAGATCAACCGAAGGAGATTGAATATGAATTGCGACTCATTTGAAAGCAACGCTGAGTGAAGTGCCATGAACCCAGCTTCAGATCAACAGCAACTGATGCGTTAAATGAAAATGAATGCTACCGTAGACGACTGATTGACTGCGTTCATTCAGTTTCGATTGAATGAAATGAAATTTTACTGCACTGAGTACTGATACTAACGTATTTTACTTTATAAAAAAATATAATGAGGGTCGGCAAAATTAATTCACGTTTCTCATAAGTCTTTAGAAACACATCGTCATTTTATTCAACTTTGTTCCAAAAGATATATAACTCGTGTAAAAGTACAAATCATGTTGCAGAGCCTGATTCCATACTCTATTTCAATTATTCTATCTAATAATCGAACGTACTTGAGATTATTCACATTGAACTTTATGCAGCAATTCAAAAACCAACATTTTTTGTAGCAGTGCAATGAACAATGTGAAAAAATTTGCAGTCAAAGCTAAGCCTAAGCGGGTTGAACAAAACAATTAGAGAGACGTGTTTTTTGTGTAGAACTATGTAGGATTATATTGAGTTATAGATATAAAGTGTTGAACAATAAGATAGTTGCAAAATTATAAAGTGCTGAAAATTGAAATAAAGGCAGTAGATAGAAGTAAATTGAAGTAGAGAAAGAAGTAAGAATTATATAGGTAAATATTGAACAAAAATTGAAGAGTGCACTTGTAAAAATACCAAAAGTTATCGAAAAAGTTTGGAACGAATCAAACGAACAATAACAAATATGTGAGTGTTGGAATTCCTGTTTCTATCATTTTCACATTCACGTGAAGTAAGCGAAAGTTGCTTGTAAGCAAACATCTCCAAATAGAAATCGAATCTTACTTCAGAATCGAACTTGAATGGTTCCGTTTCATTGGCCTGCATGGAATTCGAAAAAGTGGTTTGGAATTAGTCTCATTTGAATGAAACGCAACGCGGTACACGAGTTGAAGCGTTTTTCTTTGTCACATTCTACAAAACAGAAAATTAATGGCCGCAGAAATAAAAACAAAATCCAATTTCGAAAATACATCGACATGATCCGCTATTCGAATTAAGTTTATACTTGAACGTAATGAAACGGAGAGTTAGTTTTTTCAACAATTCACAGACGAATACTCACCCTTGCTTTTTCCAACTGGCCTAAAGCCTGACGTTCCTTTTCTCGCCGAAGCGATTCTTTTTCCTCGTCTAGCGACAGATCGGACGACGGTTGAGAATAATTGGAATCCGCTGAACCCTGTGACGGAAGAAAAGTAAGAAATAACGTGTTAGCGAAGTTTGTGTACCATCGAAAAAAGGGGAAAATCCTACAAAAGGACCAACAATATCAATTTAAAAATGAGCTTCTAGCAGGGAAGGATGCCTCCATCACTAATATGTAGTTCTACCGTCGTTCACTATCATGGCATTTGTCTGCATAATTGCATTCGGCTGATGCTTAGGATATAAAACCGAAACCCAGGGTAAAACTCACTATGAAACAAACAAACTCTCTTTCGGTCTGTATCTCTCCTGCTGGAGCAATAAATCAAAACAACGATTTTTCATTAAACAAAAGAACCAACAGTATCAAATTCGCTAATCTAGGTTACACGCCATCCGCAGAGCTGCGGGAAAATATAATATATGTATACTACCTACATAATAACAATAATGAAACCAGAAGAACCAAAGAGCCTGTCATGTGCAACGTGCACTCTGCGAAGAAGAAAAAAACCGCTACGGGGCAGGGTGAAAAGGATGCTCCAGCAGCCTACTGCAGCCATGGAGGATATGGGACACATACGCTCTACTCTGCACCCAGTTAGGCACGAAAGTATACAGCAGCGTTTGGGGTCGCAGGAAGGATTAAAAGCATGAAATTATTATCGATGGGCACGAAAAGAACAGAAGAAAAAAATCCTAAATCACGTGAACACACTTTTGCATTTAAACTGCTTGCGTTTGAAGGTAAATGCAGTTGAAAAGGGCTACAATGAACATCAACGAACAGTTCTACGGGATCTTTGAGTGTTGAAATATTTTTGATATGACATGAAA
Source organism: Topomyia yanbarensis (assembly GCF_030247195.1). Classification (NCBI taxonomy): domain Eukaryota; kingdom Metazoa; phylum Arthropoda; class Insecta; order Diptera; family Culicidae; genus Topomyia; species Topomyia yanbarensis. Next base: position 8,642,403 of record NC_080671.1, read on the forward strand.
CTGGCAACGTGATTAGGTCTAGATATGTTTTGACTGCAATAATGATAATGCACCTATAAGGGTCAATCCAAGCGCAGTATAATTTATTCAGAGTCTTTGTGCCAATTGGGCCACTCCTCTAATCCTTCCTTTTTCGAGGAAATATTGAAAATATCAAAAATATTTATTTTCTTTTGCTTGTTCACTGTGGCACAAGATCGGAGAAACTCTAAATGTTTGCGTTAAGCATAGTTTACTAATATGTAATAATGTTTTATGGTAAAACATCTACTCTACTAGTAACCCATTTACAGTATCCATGATATAGTAAATTCATGTTGTATATTAAATAATTTTAAAAGCTGTTTGAAAAAGTTTAACTATAAAACAGGGTGCGAAATTGACCGGAGAGTAACGTTTTGAAAACAGCTCTTTTGAAATCTCATAATGTTTTGCTTGATAGTATGGGCGTATGAATCAGCGCACAAACGATTTTCAAGTATGCTTTTACAGAGCTAATACATGAAATTTTCTGATATCTTTCAACGAGAAAAATCCATTTTATATTTCTCTCTATGGACGTGCTTCACTGATTGACCCACAACATCGTCATTCTGCGGTATTATTTACCGACGGAAAAAATATATACAAAACTTCAAAAAGCCATTACATAAAAGATTACGAAAGTCCGGGAGTTGTCATTTAGGATGCTGGGGGTTATCTGAGCCGTAGAATGAGCTGTAGTGGAGGGTGGTATTTAAGCATTTTCAAGCCATATATTATTTGGCATTTGTATTTCCCCCACTAAGAAAAGGGCCATGATTGGCCTTTATGGGAAGAAGGGTTTCTGAAGTATTCATCGATCACTGTACGATAATGTAAAATTTGCAAAACAGCTCGTGAATTGATTTCAAAATATGTCTTCAGCCGCTCAGTTAGTAGTATACAAGAGTTCGAGCTTTAGCTTCGGAACCCAGATGAAATCGAAATGACAAAGTTGTGGTCTTTTCGATGATCTTATTCCCAAGAGTCCTAGTAGAACATTCAATTAACCTTTTAGAAGATTAGTTACTTTAACAATATGGCATCAGTTTGTGGAAAAGTGAAGTAAAGCCCTATTTAAAACGAACCCAACTTTGCACGGAAGAAAATTATTCCACATTCCTGGGGCTTTCTGTAAACGAATTACTCCCATTCTCTCCATTGCTTGTGAACTTTTCATGTGTTACTTCGAAGAATGTTTGATGAAGAAAGGTAGGGGAACATGGGGAGACTTAACCAAGCGCAAAATTTTATTTTTGGCTCTGGTGTCCTCTATTCGATTCTTAAAATTTTTTCAACAATATTATTATACTTGTTTCGATCCCTTAAGGTAATTTTAAAAGTTTGGAATGAAAAATCCTTTCCTTATAGAAAATATCACGTAATTAATAAATTTGCATTAAATGATGAAATTTTTTATCAAACTTTGTATGGTCATATCTACTCGACTCTAATTACTATTAATGTACTAATATACCATCTTAATCTTTGTGAAGCAGTGAAATGATTTTACATAAATTGGAACATTGGAATAGTTATTACTTGAATTTGAATGACATTGAACGCAATAACTAATGTTAGGGAGACTTAACCAAGATTTTATGGGGAGTCTTGACCAAGTGGCAATTAGCTGAAGAAAGATACAAAATTCCTGATATTTATTATGCTTTGGTATCTACTGTTAATGTTAATCACGCCATAAAAAATCCCACCTCAAACATAAAGCTTTATATTTTAGTATTAGTAAACAAAGCTAACAATAGTAGGACTGATTTCGTGATGTGTGAACAATAGAGTGACAAGAAAAAAATGATCCCTATCGGCCCACCCCTGAGTCGATTTCTAGTCCCACCAGGAGTACTTGCTCCAAATTTGAAGCAAATCGGACAAGTCTAGCAACCGGACCAACGTATATGAAGTTTGTATGGAATTTCGACAATTTACAAGGAGAAAACACACTAGCTCGCATTTTTGCCGCTAGGTAACACTGTATGCATCGTATCATCACTGTAAGTGAGAATAAGAAAGATAATTTAATTGTATACCACTGTGTCGAAGACTGCTAGTCAATCCGGATTTGTTAGAAGAAGTTATTAAACTTTTAGCGAAGCGAAGTCTGAGTCAGTTTTGCATGGGGCCTAGCAATGCATGGTTTTGTATCAGTACTAGATTCCAACGAACTAAACAGTGTTGTGAAATAATGGTTGGATTTAGCTGAATAGTATGTTTGGGAAAATTGTAGTACATAATACGAGTTATGTTTTGGTTAGAAAATTTGAGTTCCACCTGTGACCGCATAGAGGGCGCCAGCACTAACTTTTCAACGGAGAGAGATAGAAATTAGGTGTTTTCTACAAAGTTGTAGAACAAGCATTTTGCAGTAATTCTTCCGAACATTCCGATATTCTATCTCTCTTCTATGAAAAATTAGTGTTGGCGCCCTCTATGCGGTCACAGGTGGAACTAAAATTTTCTAACCAAAACATAACTCGTATTATGTACTACAATTCTCTCAAACATACTATTAGGCCAAATTCAACCGTTATTTCACAAAACTGTTTAGTTCGTTAGATTGTAGTACTGATACAAAAACATGCACTGCTAGGCCCCATGCAAAACTGACTCAGATATCACTTCGCTAAAAGTTTAATAACTTCTTCTAACAAATCCGGATTGACTAGCAGTCTTCGAAAAAGTTGTAGACAAATAAATTATCTTTCTTTTTTTTTACTTACAGTGATAATACGATGCATACAGTGACACCTAGCGATGAAAAAGCGAACTAGTGGGTTTTCTCCATGTAAATTGTCGAAAAATCCCATACAAACTTCAGGCACGTTGGTCCGGTAGCTAGACTTGTCCGATTTGCTTCAAATTTGGAGCAAGTACTCCTAGTGGGACTAGAAATCGACTCAGGGGTGGGCCGATTGAGTTTTCAAAAAATCATTATTTTTCTGGGCAGTCTAGTGAACATGCAATGCAAGCAGTATAGTTAATGCTTAAAAAGAAATGCATTAAAAAATCGAAATTTATCAAATGCAACCCTTTTATATTTTTTACTGCTACCTAAAAATCTCGACAATATGGAAAAAAATAATTACAGTATGTTTTATGTCATTATTTTTTGTTATGATTTTTCAAAATTCTCTTGGTCAAGTCTCCCCGCAGTGCACAGTGGTCCAGAATGCGAATTTAGCAGGAATTTTAACTGTTTGCTAAAATTAAATGACTTAGCCTTACAACATGTTTGGTAAAGTTGTTGTACTTTGCAAGGCCCTTCTTTTTGTTTAAACCGATGTTAGGGTGGTTCTAAATTTAGCAATATTTAAAATAGAACTTTTTAACGGTTAGAGATAGAGCTTTACTGTCTTCGATGAAGTTGTAGAGCAACACATTTTAGACAAATTTGCTAAAGACATGCAAGCTCTAGTTTTTATATTTTCCATTGCACGAGAAATTCAAATGTAAGCTTTAGGGTGTTCCTTAAAAAACGGTGTCATTTTTATATTTTTTTTGAGGTTTTTATTTTACGCTAAAGTACCCTTTGGACAACTTGAAGATTATTTTAGGGCGCATAATTTGCTTTTAAAACACCAACTACTTAACTTTTTTCGTTTTGCAGTTATGAGAACTTTTATATAAAAAATATAACTTTTTCAAATAGAATTATCTTCGATTCGGGCACTGAACATTGCATACTGTTGCTTTCATATGAAATAGCATGCTTTGTAGTATAGATCTCCAAAAAATGGCAAATACGATATTTTCTATATCTTGCAATATTTACTCAAAAAATAGTTTATTTTTAGTAAAAAGTATATATAACTTTCTAACGAGCGAAGCTAGAGGTTCAATATATTAAGACAAATTGTTCTCCTTCAAAATATCTGAAAGTATTTCTAAAGTGATCTTAATGAAAAATCAAAACTGCAAAAGTTATACAAAGAAAACCATTTTTTAAGAAACACCCTAATTTTTTTGTAAATTTCTTGTAAAATGAAAAGTACACGACATAAAGTTTCAGTGTCTTCGACAATTTTTTTTAAAATTCCATTTTCTTTAATTTGCTGGAAGACAGCGAAACTCTATCTCGAACCGTTAAAAAGTTAATTCAATGATTTTAAAAAAATTAGAGCTACCCTACCCACTATTTAAAATAATAGAAAAGTATTGTGAAGTGCAATATTTTATCATGAAAACGAAACTACATTTTTTATATTGTTCACCGTGAAAGTAATTTAAACATATTACAAAGAGTCAATTCATGAAAAACCAAATTTTTAATATAACTTTTCCAGTTTTCATTTTTTCCAACCTATCCTTCAGATGTTTTTCAGAGTTTTTGAAGACGAACATTCTCTTCTAATACATCAAAACTCTAGCTTTTATTGTTCAGAAGATGTAAGCACTTAATATTTCCAAAATAGATTTTTTTAAATCAATTTTATGAAATTTTAAAAAATATCGTATTCGCCATTGTTTACTCAATTGTAACTATAATCATGACCTTATTTATAGTTCAAAAAGAATTATCTTTTATTTGCCCGAAATGAGTGATGTTGTTATTCCAAACAACCCCATTTTTGGCGAAAAAGTGCCCATAACTTTTCAACGGAAATAGCTAGATATATGGTGTCATAAAACAAATTATTCGCCTTGATACAATCTTAAAGTTTTCTGAAGACTACTTCAGTTTTAAATGAATGCAGCAAAAGTTATTGGAATAAAACTGTATTTCGAAGAAACACCCTAAGCTCCGACTTTAAATTTATTGTAAAATAGAAAGTATGACAGTTAGAGCTTACATGTCATCAGCAAACTTTTCCAAAATTTGTCATTCTACAACTTCGCTGAAGGTTATTTGGTTCTAGCTAGAATGATTAAAAAGTTATTTTTTTGATCTTGGTAAAATTAGAACCACCCTAACTGTTGTTTCAACAAGAAGATGGGCTCATAAACTACGAAAACTTCTCCAAAGACTTAATAAGGCTAAGTTGTTTAGTTTTAGTAAAATCTCAAAATTCCTGCTAAATTTGCATTCTGTGCAGTGAGGAGACTTGACAAAAAAACGATCTCAGAAAAACTTTTGTAACTTTTCAAAAATTAAATTAAAAATTCTGTAAAAAATCATGAAGACGCACAATAACTTTGCACATTATATCTCAATGACTTTTGAGGAATTGAAGGCCTTTTTAGAGATTTATGCAGTTTTAGCTGAAAACCTGGTCAAGTCTCCTCATGTTCCCCTATGTTACCGAAACGCTTGTGGAGATTCGTTAATGATATTTTTGTATTATCAAACGATAAAACGTATCGAATATTTTGGGAACCATCAAAACAGAGCTCATAAAAATATCAAATGCACACTCGAAGAAGAAATGGATAAGGGGGAGGGCGTAGTTCTCTGGGCTGTCGCTGATACCAACCTGCTGAAAATCAGTGCTCGAAAAAATGGAATTCACGCTCGCGCTCTCTAGTGATAGAATCCCGAACTATTCGGCGTATCACCTGGTAGGATATGATCTCATTTACGGCTTTGCCGAAAACACAGCTATTAAAAACTTTAAATTTGAGAAATATAAGGTAGGTAAAGTTTGAGGGTCACTAGCACCGCCTGGCGGCAGAATTTTCGACTTATTCATTCACCCATCCAAAAAGTCATAATCTACTGTCCAAGTTTGATCTGCATTTTGAGGAGAATTAATAAAACTATCTGTGTTGTACAAAATACAACTTGCAAGTGCCCGTGTTACAAAATTTGATGCAAGTGCTTGAGGGTTAATTTTTTTGAAATCTCAAGAGATGCTCAATGCTTTTACTAACAGTATTTCGTTTAGTGATGGCAAAATCTGAAATAGAAGTAATAATAAAGATCCAACTACTTAGTACCTAGTTAGTTCTTTCAGTAGAGTTACAGCACACCTCGTCGACTCACTGCCAGTTTTCAACCATCCACACAACATGGAAAAGGTTGTATGGCAGTCGAGTATTAGTGCTCTTCCCCTACGAAGACAATCTGGGCGGCATACACCACACTGTCTAATTTACTGAGCCCTACGGCTTCCTTGTATTATTTAGTACCACTTGCTCGTTGAGCTCCTGACTTGTTTGCGAACTACTCGGTATAGTCCACGATAAAGGACCTAGTCTATTCCGACGGAGAGTTCCCCGGTGAGAGAAGTTCTCCCCGAAACCGTGCCAACCAGCCAGGGGTCAAGGTCAGTTCGGCGATTCCGGTGGAGTAGAGCGCCCGGGCTCCTGGTGCCCGACGACTCGCGACTGGTAGTGTCTCATCGCGGTCTGCTTTGTCTAGACCTTGGCGGTGAATCTAGCTTATGCCGACAGAGAGTTCCCCGGCGAAAGAAGCTCTCCCGATACCGATTCTTCTTTGGTTTTGGCTAAATTTCTATCGGACCAACCGGAAGGGTGCCGTTGTCGTTCCGGCGATTCCGGATAGAGCGTGGTGTCCGGTTCGCTGATACCCCGACAGCGACGTGTGTGTGGGTATGTGTGTGTATGTATGGACGTGACCGATAATTGCACATCGCTACTCGGAGATGGTCGAGCCGATTTTATCACACTTCGTCTCAAACGACAGGTACAACGTTCCCATAGGCTACTATTGAATTTCATTTAATACCGACTTTCGGTTCCGGAATGACGGGTTGAAAAATAAAGTCACGCATGAAATTTCCATAAAAGTCGGTATCAGCAAGTTAAAGGATTTGTAGTTTCAACTCACTGATGCCCAATCCAACCCATATTGACGGCTTTGGACACCTTCGGTGGAACCGGAAGCATCGAAAAAGTGACGAAGTACCTCACTTGAATCCACATTTGCTTCTCAGAAAAGACTTGATTTTCACACCCGTCAATCATCACTGTTGTGCTATCTTATGACAAGCGTCATTTAGCACATTTCGAATAAACGATTTTTAAAGCTTGAGAAAAAAAATCTTGAAACTTAAAAATGGTTGAAACAATTCACAGAAGTCAATTGATGCTTCTATCTATTCTGTACTAGTCTTTCAAATATTACGAAGATCGGTTGACTATATTAGGAGGACGTACACAAATGACATAGCTTTTTTCGGCGATTTTCGACCCCCTCTCCCTCGTAGTATTTTGTCACAAAATTTAACCCCCTGTAAATAATGTCTCCCCCCCCCCCACGCAACGCGGCTGGGTATGAAAAAAATCAAATGTTTTACAATTATTTTAAATACATGCCATGAAGAAGATTATATAGAAACCTATCATCAGTGCAAGGATAAAATTATGTTATCAAAAATGACATTCTAATTATCGCTGTTAGAAGGGCCAAAAGGAGTGGATCCATAAAAAGAGTCATTTATGTGCAATCAGAAGGGGCAGAGAATCTCCTTCCAATTATAAGATCCTGCCATTGGAATATCACAATTTACAGTACTTGTCAAGGAACTGCCAGGAAACAATTCTTTTAAATACATGTCTCTACAAAATGTTTGGCAGCTTTCATCAACACTTTCATTATAACATCAAATTGCGTACAAAATAAGTCCATTTCATGACAAATATAGTGTTAACTGTTTTGTTTTGAATTTTATATGTCATAAAGCGTGAAGAAAAGATTTCTTAGTTCACAATCTGGCAGCTGTCAATGATTATAAGAAGCATACGCTCAACTGATTTACTAAATTTTGTTTGGTTTAATCCGAAGAGAAAATTTAATTTGGCTACCAAATTAAGTCTACTAGTTAGCAAGATTAGCTAACTAATGTAGCAAGTTAAATCCTCGTACAAAATCTGTTTTTTTTCTAGCTTGCAATTCCGCGAATCGAAAAACTTATCACATGAAAATCCGCTTGTATTCCTCAGAGATTTTGACACCTAAAAAATCTCTAACTTCTATATAACTTGAGCCAAATCCACGATACAGTGATTTGAAGCAAAAAACTGACAATTTCTCATTACTTTTCTCGCTATACCATAGAAACCAAGCAGAATTTCAAAATTCTGAGAACTCCATTTTGTGGAGATTTTCAAATGGCTTATGTGGCATATCTAACTCAGTTTAGCCCAAAATGGCGTTTGTCATAAGATAGCACAATAGCGACGCAATAGAAAAACAACCGATCACTAAAGTTTTGTGTAATTTTAAATAAAAGTTCACTGCACATTTGTCTGTAATATCAATCGACGTAAGATGTTTGAAGCTGACAGATGGAGCGGGAGACTTAACGTGCAAATCGGTTCACTAGACAGGCGATTTATTAGGCAATTCAAACCGCCGCTATCATACAACTATTCGAAGAATTGATTTAAATATTTGTTCCTTCAGCTACGTTTATAGTTATTTCCGATGGTTGGAAACATGAAAAACGCAATTTTCAAAACGATTGACCATTTCATGAAATTTTATCAGAACTCAGAAACATCGACATACCCGAGTGAGCTTGAAAGGAGAACGAAATTCAAATCATGCCTGTTGAATGTTTCGGTTGTTTGCTTCGTCCATCATTCGTTCAGCACAACGTTCATTCAGTTATTTTCGGTTCAAATTCAACTTCAATAGCAAACTGAATTTCGTTTCTATACTGACTATGAGTGGGATCACGAAGAAAAAAATGCACCAGATATAGATTACGCTGTTCATTTGTGTTCCAAAATGCCAAGACTTTTACCTTTCATTTCTTCTTATATAACAAAGGAATGCTTTTGTGGGGAATGAATTTTATATGCTCTCAACGGAAGGCATTCGATTCTGCGTGAAACTTCAGTCAACTTGGAAGTGAATAAATGAGAGTAGCGAAACTGCACACTGATCTTGGAAAATGTTGCAAATTAATTTAAGATTTCGCACCACATTAGATTTAAATGAGCAGCCCAAGCAGCCACTTATGCAATGATATTTGCACTATCTTGTAAAAATGTTTTTACTTTATAATTGTGTGAATAACGGTACTTTGCATCTATTTAAAATTTTCAATTGTATTTTTTCTTGTGTTCTTCACGCTAAAAAATTTCAAAACGTATGTCAAATTATGCGGCAATCATTTACCTTCAATAATCTGTATTGATAATTTTTCATTTTTGTTCCTATCGAGAGTTATGGAGGATTTTGTAACAGTGCGCTCTTTCAACGCACGGCCCACTTTGATGCAGCCCGCGAGAACGTTCATATTGGCAACGTCGCACGTCGCAACGTCCTAATGGGCATCGCTTTGAAGGAGCGTATCTCATGTTCAAAATTGGCATATCAGAAATTAAAGCAAAAAGACAAGCTTTTCTTTATGGATAATTGAAAGTGATGTTTTCTATGTAATTTGCTTGCTCTTTAGCGTTATTATATTGTTCAGGAGTTATTTAATTTTCTGTCACTCAATACCTCGGACAAGCGCGCTCGGATGTCGCCAGCCGATGAGCAAAGTTGAGCAGTGGGCATATTTTAACCTGCGTTGACATATTTTTCGCAAATTGACATACTTCACCACGATTTATTTTAAGTTAGTTCTGTCTGAGAGGTAGCACGGTATATTGCGAATCTTTTCTTAAATCCACATAGCGACTTTTCAGCCATGCGCCATCGGGTCGCGCGTTAAATTACGCGCTCATAATTTGCATCAGTACGAGTGAGAAAACGTTTTGACGTTTGTTTTTGTTTCGATCGCACTTGGGTGTTTCCCATATACTCTGGGCAGCCGGCTACCGAGAGTATCCTATGTTTCCTAAACAAAAAGAAATTTGAACTCCACACAGCCGATAGTGGGAGTATTGCCTAGAAAAGCTAATCTTATCTGCGTAATGGGCCGGATCACTATCTATTGTAACAGTATTTAGACAGAATTCGCTACTTCTTCTCTATGATATATTTATTTGGTTTAAAACTATCGAATCATAACACGTTATACAGACAAAGACTTATGATAGCGCGAGATGTTATAAATCAAGGTATGTATTTCCTATTTTACGTATCGGATGATTTGTAAAATACACGTATACGACCATTGAAGAGAAATACAAAGAATTGTTAACCTGATACACGGGCTGGCTAGCTATAATGGAACTTGAACTTATATTCATAAAAACAGACGCGGCGAATTTTCAGTACGTATTGACCCGCGATCATCGATACTAGTCAGATTAAAGTTTTGTTGCGGCTGATTTCCGATCAGATATTCATTTTTACGGTAGTGTTTCCTTGATTATATCTGTTCGCACTCTCTCATTCTGTTACTATCGGCAGAAGGCTGATAGCACCCAGTCGTCGCCGGTCTAAGGACCAAATGTATCAATAGAGTTAGACTCGCGTGGAGGCATGAGATAGGAGACTTGTGAGAACTAAGGAGACTAAAAAAACAAAGAAACGACATGCTCCGTCCTGAATCCGAACTCAGTTATAAGCTTCTACAGCTGAATTGAAACTCCAAACGGAACATGACATTCTAATCCCTTTAGTGAAGACTATGTTATCTCATCGTTTGACGACCCAAATAAGCTTTCAGCATATAGCATCCAGCTATGCATCGAGAAATAACGTTCGCAGTTTTCTTTACCATCCCAGGACTCGTCTTTCAATTTATTATATCTCCTGTAATTTCTGCCTCTTCCTTCGTATTCTTTAAGTTTTCGCTTTGTCCCGGGCTCTAGGGCCGTTCATTAATGAATATGATTTGTCATCAAATACTCCGATTTGGGGTCAAAAAATATCTCGAAAGTTCGCCAAAATTATGATTTTCTGTCTAAAGCAAGCAATTGACGCTATTGGCGACAAGTCATTTATAAAGGACTATCGCGTTTACATGCCCGATCACAAAGTTGGGATCGACGGTGTTGTCAACGATTCGAGTTTATCATGCGTGGATCTACTGACGCAAGGATTAGCTGCTTTAAGGATTTTTTGCTCTAGTATGCGAAGATTTTAAGAGGCGAAAGCACTGTATGGAACAAAATTGTGTGACCATTGGACTCGTAGCTTTGCCTGATTACGTCTACTCTGACAAGGATTTTCTCTCTACTTTTGGAATCATTTGATTTTTTTTTCAAATCGGTTAAAAATTCGCAAAGTTATAATAGTTAAAACCGCCATTTTTTCACTTTTTGTTCAAACCATTTATGTACCATTGATTCAATAAATTCCGTACTTTCACTTACACAGCTGTTTTCGCGATTAAAAAACGAAGAAAATGATGTATTACAGATTTCTTTTGCTTGCATTTTTACCTGCGAAAATAGCAATTGAACGCGTGGGGTATATTTGTACCCCAGTGCAACGTTCTAGGGTGGAAAACGCAAGTGCAACGTTCTAGGTTTAATAATACTAGTATTAATTTACAGTGTAAGCCCAAATCATTTTAATGCTGGGTATATAAAGCCAACAACCGTTCCTGCTCCTGAAGCAGTGCCCATGTCATGGAGTACCAATTCTTCCCTATTCATTTCGAAGTATACCTGAACTTTACATTAGATTTCAGCACCATTCAATTTATCACTAGCCGCCGAATATTTTGGAATGAGAATATTATGAGATTGACTTTTTATCTCAGATTGGTTGCTACATTTGAATGTGATATTGTTGAGTCCGAGAATTTTAAAAATTGTTTCTAGTTTATTCTTATTGGTATTTGTTGTTCGAATACGTTATACCAATAAAAGTGTTTGAAAAGGCATTATAAACTGATGTAATAGAATTAATTTACATTACATTTTCCGTCCGTACTTTTAGTGCATGCACTCCGAAGCTAGTCAGGTAACAGAGCAGCAATGGATGTACCCGACATGATCGGAACGAAAATGCATTGGCACCTATTTTCACAATGCAAAAATGAACAAAAAACTTTCCAAGATACGCTAGCAAGCAAGACAGATAAAGTAGAGTAAACCTTGTAAGCCTCTTTCAGCGGAAAGATAAGCTCGGCAATCGCGGCCTGTTCGGATGTCACGAGCTTATGTTAGTGGCGGAAACACGATACGATGGCAGCAAGCAATGCAAGAATCACAAACAGAGCAACCTCTCCTGTACACTCCATACAGCATGGCACACTTGTCGTAGCACAGTCCGATAGAGCGCATTGAACCAGTCTAACACCATGGTCTAACAGCGACATACATAAGTAAGTGCAAAGCTCCGAAGCTGCTCAGGAAAGTAGGCAAGGAAACGAGGATTCCATATAGGAAATCCAATTATGCGCATATGTATGTACCGGGTAGCTGTGTTTGTACTCCGTCAGGGCCAGGATAAAGTGTACAAACGAAAGCAAAACAGGAGCACAGCTTTGTCACAAATGATGGTGCTCAACCGGTGCCGAAATCCGTTTTTACGCCACTTTTTTGACTAGGACTATTGTGCATCTCTCCATGATCCGTGGAAGAACCCATTTTGTTATTCTAAACGGGTGTACTTTATTTAACGGATGGAATAGGGTGGCTAAAGTTCTGAAACAAGCTAGCAGCCATCAATAAAAACTCATGCGTTTCCATAAAAAAATATCACGTTCGACCGTGCGTCTCCATCGCGGATTAATAACAATTGATGGAATTAGTACTGGAGCTGGAACCACCCCGTCAATGCGTATTATATTTCCGTTTGCCGTTCGCTGCATACCATTTCTTTTCCACTGGGTCACGGGACAGAATGTTCGTTTCTTCCCAAAAAAAAACCGCGGCCTGCTGCCACCAGTAAAGGTCTGTACTGGCATAGTACTGCTGTTGCTTCTAAGCGAAAACAAATTTCTGCAGTAAAATGAGCAATAAATTGTGCCATCGTTTAATATTCTAAAATTTATGAACGCTACACTGCATACTGTCCCACAGTCCCCAGCTGGTGCTCTGGGAGTCACCATCGGCTTGTACTACCAACTGCAGTGCATACCGAAACCGAAAACAAATAAATGCTGCGCTGCTACGACGACTGTGTAATTTGTTGGCGAAAATATTGCCGTAATTGCTTTGAAGTGTTAGTTTATAGGGGTCGCTATTAGTGCGCGCGCTTTTTCTCTAATTCTTGAAGCAACACTTTTTTCCAGTGGTGAGACGACTGTGCTGATGATGATGACCATTTCGGTCAATGTCAATGCAGATAAGGTTTTTTAAATACGAAAAGAATGAACTTTTTTTGTTCAATATCGCCCTGGCCTGACCGTCAGCCAGCAATAACGGGGTGTAAACAAACAAAGCCGCGTCGTACCGGTAGATATTAATAGATAGAGTATTTTTGTAAATATCGTCAAATGTGTACTTTTGCACAGGGAAGGTACGAGGAGGAAGCTCAATCGTCTGGACAGTGTAAATAGTCTAACAATAGCTTATCATGGAGAGAAGTGAATAATATTAATGGGTTTAAAGTTTTAGTTTGATGAGAGGTTCAAAGGTGTCTTTAGTATCGATGACCTATTATGGGTTCCGTAGCCTTTATGGGTTAATAATATTTTTATGAGAAGACCATGTTTTTATTTCGTAAGTTGTAAATCTATATTTCATAGCTTCATAGATTACTGAGCCAATAATGAGCTGTACTTTTTTAGTACTTTTAAGAATGCGTTGCGTGGTTTACATGTCCAACTTATTGTAGTTTGTCATGTTTTACCAACCGTCCGATGTCAGCATGTTTGTGTACTTGGTGCTGAGCCACCATTTTCTACTATACCTAAGCTGACCATTCCAACTGTTAGCTAGGAAAAATCCGTACATATTTTATCTCAAAATTGAAATCACAAAAGTTGATTTCTTAGACTGTTTAGTATTTGTCATGTTTTCTATATTTTCCACACAGGGTTAGAGCTTTTTTCAATACAAATTTTTCTAACCCGAAATAAGTGGCAAATGACCCTATTGTTAAAACATCTATAATCGAAATATTTTCAGAATTCAATATGAGTGATCGAGCACAGAAACTGTATGTCAGAGTCCCTGTGTTAGTGTTCTGATCGGTTTTCTCCATGTACATTTGTCATTCAAATAGCAGGGTGTATACATGGAACCAAATCATATTTAGTTTACCGTTAAAGCATACCACGACCACTCCGAGACATCGTTTCATTCTTCGCATTATGCTTCTAAAACATCCTGTAAAATTGTTTTCTATTTAACATTTTTCATGTCAAGTTTACAACGAACTGAATTTTTTGCCACGCAGGAAGGTTCTTAGAAATTATATGTGTTTTTGTAGAAAGCTTGATACTCCGATTGAAATGAACTTACAAAATGATAATGGACTGTTATATTGCTTAGAACATTGGATTCAAAATGATTAGGTTTCGAATTGAAATATCCACGACCATCATATCCCGGAATTATGAAATTTGACCACGATCTGAATGCAGAGACCAAAGACCTGAAGCGTTTGCTGATTTTTTTTTCAAATTCGTATCTTGGAATAAAGTGGATGTATTCTATACTTTAAATTCACAAAAAATAGCTGTAGATATTAACAGAGTGCAAATCGACATATTAAAATCAAAATGTAAAAAGGGAGATTTTGCGTTCCGAATTCTTCTCATCAGTAGATGCCACCGTATTAACACCGCACAGTGGAAGAAATCCGACCAAAAAGGCAATTAATTGGAAGCCGCACCAACTGCTGCTACACTGATGTGGAAATAAGCCACCCTCTGAATATCTTGACCAAGCATAAGTCTTCGTTAAAAAAAATCAAATTTGTATTATGTATTCCTAGTTTTAAGATAGCTGTAATTTTACACTTTATTGTCCTCTATCTTGTAAATAGAATTGTATCCCTAGTTATAAGATATCTATGAAATTTCTCATAAATATTTGTTCTCCCTTTTGTATACTAAACTACATTGTTAGCTTTAAGATAACTGTAAAATATTTCGTAAAATACTATTACTCCCCTTCTTGTATATCAAACTGAATGCCTTGTTTTAAAATTTTTCATAAAAAAATCTTTTGGCCCCCTCTTGTATATTGAATCTTATTTCTAGTCTTAAAATAGCTGTAAACTTTCTTTTCTTTTGTAAAAAAAATATATTTCAACATTGTAACCTCCTAGTTTTAAGATATCCAAAATGTAAAAACAAAAGAATTTGGCACCGCCAAGCTAACGCATTTGTGCCTATCAAATAAACGAAATGAATAAAAAAATGAAAGCCGCTGAAAAAGTATGACACCAAATGTTGCGGAATTTTTTAGGAAATAAAATGCAACTAAATTTGTTCACCGCACGTAACTGTGGCCGGAGGTATGGGGCTTTGAATATCCGGAACATTACCGGTTTTCATAAAATCAGAGGCCTAATTCGGAAGCCGCTGAAAAAGTAAAAGGAATTATATCCTTAAAGTTGCAGAAAACTCCAGCAATCCAGATGCAATCGAATTTGTTCACCGCACGCACTTGCGACCGGAGATATGGGGCTTTGTTGATCCGGTACATTACCGGTTTTTCATCAAATCAGGCGCCCAATCAGGAGCCGCTGCAAAAATACTACAAACTATACATCGAAAGTTTTGAAAAACTATTTAACGATCAAAACGCAATAAGTTTTTAACGCATGGTAAAATCTTATTTCATAGTTTTGAAAGAAAGTGCTACTGGTATCTAATAAAAATGCGTCTGTTAAACTGGTAATACTACGGCACGTTCGAGTAATTCGTGTATATGGTAAAAAACGAACCTAATCAGTATAAAAAAAAAAGATTCTGAATTGAGAACAAAGTGGTATATTTGGAGATTTCCGCAAATTTCAGGGTATAATTTTTTGTGTGTTTACTGCGGCTTCTTAATAAGGCCTCTGATTTGATGAAAACCGGTAATGTTCCGGATCTTAAAAGACCCATATCTCCGGTCACAAGTGCGTGTGGTGAACAAATTTGATTGCATTTTATTTCCTAAAAAAATCGCAACTTATATGTATATATGATGTATATGTCATACTTTTTCAGCGATTTTTGGTCGGATTTCTTCCACTCTGCACCGGTTAGACACCAAGTCCGAATACCATAAGTGAGGTAGGAGAAGCACAGAATCTCTGGTTTGTTGGTAAAAAAAGTGCATGCTACCTGGAAACCCTTTTTCGTAGCGGAACTCCATATTGAAGGTATTAATTTCTCTCAGGTTGCCCTACAATACATTAAGATCGTGGGTGGGTCTTCTTCTTTGCTTCTGGGCTCTGGCCATTACTTCTGGTATTCTGGTCTGAACAACTATCACAAATTAGTTGCTGGAGGCGTTTTGAGTTCCTCTCATCAGATTCCGACACTAACTTAGTGAACGGACTAAGCTAGCGCCGGATTGACGCTAGCAAAGTGGTTTAAAACAAGTTTCTCCTTAGTGGAGAAAAAATAGTTTTTTGCCTAAAAATTTTTATCCACCAAGGAGAAATATAGCATAGAACTGTCACAAAGTTGGCAACCATTCAGGGAACAGGCGGCAGTATTGAAGACTCTACATTGGTATTGATTGTCGGAGATTAGTTTTTCTTAGCGACTGCTGTCTATTAGAAAAACTCTAGAAAGAGAACTGCGGACAGAAAAACGGCGTTTTTGGCAACACGTCCAATATTGTGAGGATAGGCAATGTTTGACTGGATTCGTTTATTGACAGCTAAACCTGAAATTAATTGATCCAGAATGGAGTCTCCGCAGTTCTCTTTCTAGAGTTTTTCTACTATCTACGGTTTATGCTAGCGAGCCGTTTTATCATAGAATGGGGAGATAAAAATCTGTCATTGATAACTACAAAGCATGGTACTGTCTTGTGTATTGTCGGATTAGGTAGGAAGGCAGCAATTTTACCGTGTAATACCCATTGAAATAACTAGGAATAATTAATTTTTTCCATGTATCCTTTGTAACCGATTCTTTACAGCGACACTTTTAAAGGCATATCGAAAGTTCGAGGTGTCATATCCTGTAGTCAAATCTCGATTTTACCATTATCCATAAACACGAGGATATTGAATTTGATTCTAGCGCGGTCACGATCAGCGACATGTTGTAGATTGTTCTGCAAAATGATCTTATTTGCCTGGCGCAATCTATCAAAAATTATCATTAGGGGAACCCGGGGCTATTCGGACCTACTTAAGCAAATCGCCCTTTTAGGTGGATAGACGCGAAAAAATTTAGCGGTCAAAGGTCCTAATTGTTAGTTTCAAACCTCAGCTACATTTTGGTGCCATAAAAGGTTCATTTGCATCACTCAATGGCAGCGCTAGGACAGGATTTGCAAACCTCTACGTTTTTCCATCCCTTTACAATGTGGGGGTAACTCGGCCCTCTCTACGGGGCAATTCAGACCGTCATTTATCTTTAATTTTTTACAATGGAATTATGTTTACCTATGAAATATGTATACAAGACAGTCCTTAAAAAGCAAACAAAAAATAAATTGTTTTACAAGAACTTAATCTGGTAAGTCACAGCTGTCGATTGGCGGCCCATGTATTTTCTTCTCTGTGGCATGTGCAATGGTGTGCGCAGCCGCAAGCCGCTGAACGGTGGTTGACGGAATAGGGGGTCCGAATAGCCCCGTACGCTCACTTCGCTCAAAAGTGGTGAGCGTCTCGAAAATATCTGTATTTTCACCCAAACAAAAATCATTCCATTAAATAGAAGCCTCAAGCTTTCCAAACAACTTACTTTTTATTTTTTTTCACTTTTATTCATTGCTTTAATCACGGTTACATAATTGCATCCCCATATATTAAATTAGTTTGGGCATTAACACGTATTTCAGATTAATAGAAGATCTTATGATACAATTTAGAAATAGATAGAGAATTAGCAAGGTAGATGTGATTCGTGACAGTTGCCAAGAACACGGAGAGAGCTAGAGGAGGCGGGGGGTGAGGAATAGTAAATGATGGTAGTGCCGTGACATAATATTTTATATTATGCAATATTTTGATTCCTTATATACTTATTGTATATAGTGCAACTGGTAATTTTTGTGACATGACCAGTATAACCTAAACCTCGCGAAATAGGCCAAGTTTACACTAGAGTTTTGAGATCCTTAAAATACATTTATTCTCGGTGATGCAACGAGTATAATATTTGTTTATTTGTATCATATACTTGTGAAGTGAGGATGAATCCTTTTTAATTTCCACAATCGGTTTAAATTCAGTTTGGTAGTACTGTGTGACTATAATTTTACCATATAAATTCTAATTCCCTCTGTTAAACCAGTCCATACATTCTCTACGGAAAATATGTAAAGATCGAATACTTTTTATACCGACAGATAGTTGATTCCAATGAACAACGGCTCGAATGAAGAAGGTGTCTCCATAATGGGAAGTGCGATATTGAGGTAGAGATAGATTTCTTGTGCGTTGGATTCCTTGAACAGATAAGATGGTTTGACGGTGTTAATTATTTTAAATAGAGTAATACATGCTCGCACTTTGAAAAATTCGGTGAAAGGACAACCGATCAGTTCACTCTGGAGGTGGGTCACCCTTGAAAACTGAGATAAATTGAACACCCATCGCACACAGCAATTCAGGGCAACTTTCAGTCTATTCAGAGCTACAGTTGAGGCATTTAGGAGAAGTTCAGCTCCATATAGAAAATGTGGGTAAAGTAGCGACTTGAAGAGTTTTCGATTGGTTTCGATTGATAACAGGCCCGAAGTTAAACGAATATGCCGTAGCGCATTATAAATTTTACTACACTGGATATTTACATGACCATTCCATTTGAAATCATCTTGGAACTTGACCCCAAGATCCATAAAATGTCCAACATAATCGATCTCCTCAGTTCCCAGTATAATACTTGGTAAAATATTGGGACGGTGGGACCTTGTTATAAACATGGCTTTCGATTTGGATGTATTAATAGGAAGAAGATTACGTTCAGACCATGCATATATACGTGATAGGTCAGCATTGATTAAATCCGCCATTTCCGAAACAGATAATTCAGTAGAGCACAAATAAAGCTGCACATCATCGGCGAACATATGTATTTTACAATATTTTAATGTAGATGGAAGGTCATTAATAAAGAATGAAAACAATAGCGGGCCCAGAATAGAGCCTTGGGGGACTCCTGACGTAATATTTACTGGCTGAGAGTACATTTCGGTAACGAAGACTACTTGCGAACGACATGAATGGTATGATTTAATCAACGATGTTGCAGTATTAGAAAAGTGAAAATTGGTTGACAGTTTTTTCAGAAATTTCGAATGCGACACTCTATCAAAAGCCTTAGAGAAATCTATCAACAATACAAAAGCTAAACCCTTTTTATCAATCATTTTGGAAATGTCATCGTGCACTTTTAAAAGAGCAGAGGTTGTACTGTGACTTTCTCTGAAACCTGATTGAACAGGATGCAGGAGATTGAATTCAGATATAAAAGCTTGAATTTGTGCTTTTATGATCTTTTCAAATGCCTTAGACAATGCCGATAAAATACTAATCGGTCGCAAATTGTTCAAATTGGTACTTCTAGCATTTTTTGTAATTGGTATCACTTTAGTTGCTTTCCACGCACGTGGAAACATTGACGTACGCACAATCAAATTAAATACGAAAGTAGCTGGCTGAATGATACAAGGTAGAATCCATTTAATGAATTCATTGGGAATTCCGTCCAGACTTACTGCATTCGATTTTATAGCATCTATGGCAAATATGATTTCGTTTTCATGAATAGGTACGAATTTAAAACCATTCGGAATTGAAAATGCTGGTGGAGGAGAGTGCGAGTCACATGTAAAATTACTGCTGAAGTAATTGTTAATTTTGTCACTTGAGTTATCAAATTGCAGAGAACCATTTGCGTTATTAGTAACATTTAGTTGTTTGAGTTTCTTCCATAGATCCTTGGTTGAATTGGAGCTTTGCAAAGTATTGGAAAGGTAATTTGATTTAGTTACGTTGATCAGATGGGTTACACGGTTTCGAAGACGCTTGTACTGAGCGTGGTTGTCTTGACTTCTGCTGCTTATCCATAGGCGACAGGCAACAACTCTATCAATCTTAGCCGATAAGATATTATTGTTGAACCACGGATTCTTGCGACTTGGAATGTATGGGCGGAGGGGTACAAAAGCTTCATAAAGCTCCTTCAAGCGTAAATTCAAAAAATCCAGAGCTAAGTTAACATCATTAATGTCGTACAGCAAAGACCAGTTTATTGAATTTATTTCATTGGCAACTTTATTGAGGATACGGAATCAATTCGCGCATAACTTCTATAAAAACGATGTTCGACTTGAGGTGAACGTGGAATATCCACGGAAGCAAATATCATATCGTGCTTCGAAAAACCAGGAGCTGCTACTTGATTAAATTTCAGTATAAAATTGTTGTTATTCGTTAAGAGTAAATCGATCAGTGAACTTCCACCGGGGTAATAATGAGTAGGTTCTTCATTCACACATTCAAAGCCGAAACTGCCAATAACGTTTTCAAGTCTACGAGTTTTAGGGCAAGATTTCTTAAGATCAGTATTAAAATCACCAACAAGAATAACGTTACGATAAAGCAGGGACAGTTCAGATAATTTTTCAAAGATAGCATCCGAGCAATCCGACCGAGGAGGATTATAAATTATGCCTAATAAAAATGTATCACTATGCGTTCGCACCTCAACAAACATATGCTCCAATCGAACAGAGTTTCCGATATCCTCTGATCGTTCCGACGAAGAAATGATTTCACAAGTTAAATTTTTTTTGAAATATAGGCATACACCTCCTCCTCGACCATAAATGCAGTTTTTCCTGAATAAATTATAATCGGAAAGAGCTAATAGGTCCTCAGAAATCGTTTCACTTAGCCATGTTTCAGTAAGACAAATCAGATCGATTTTACTATTTTCAAAACATAGTTTGAATTCATTGAACTTACTCAACTGACGAGCACAAATACTTTGTATGTTCATATGACAAATGTTCAAACAGTCTGAACGCAAAACTACATTCATAACAGCACGAGGAATATGGGCAAAACCTTTAGCATCACGAGCACTACCATTCACGGAATCAGCTAACATTTCAATATATTATTACTGACGTACACAAAAGAGAAAATATGAAAAGGTACAATATCGAGGGAATATCAATATAAGCTAACAATCGATACAAATTCTATAAATGTATATACTTTTTTTCATTTCGTTTATTTGATAGGCACAAATGCGTTAGCTTGGCGGTGCCAAATTCTTTTGTTTTTACATTTTGGATATCTTAAAACTAGGAGGTTACAATGTTGAAATATTTTTTTTACAAAAGAAAAGAAAGTTTACAGCTATCTTAAGACTAGAAATAAGATTCAATATACAAGAGAGGGCCAAGAGATTTTTTTATGAAAAATTTTAAAACAAGGGATTCAGTTTGTATATATTTTTTTCTCTGACACTTATCTGTGTGGTTCAAATGATGATCAGCCGAACAGCAGCAGCGATTGTCCAGCAACAGCAACGGTAACAGCAGTATAACGTCCTCCATCCAATGTGTGCAATAAAACGATCAGCAAACCAGTAACTTTTAGGAGGGAATAAGACAAGGGAAAATTTAGGAATGGATTCACGGAAAATTTGTGAAGGATAAACAGAATATCTTATAAGGTTAAGGTGTAATACTTTTAGGAGGGGAATAATCACGGGAAGTTTTGGGAGAGGAGGTACGGATTTTGAAGGCAGGAAGTGAATACTTTAAGGGTAGGGTAGTAATTCTGCGGTGGCAGTGCCAAGTTGCTCCAAAGTCGTCATTGGTTGTGCTGGAGTGTTTTCATTCATCTTGACAAACACAATTCCATCCTTCGTGAAGACTCTGCACAGCTTCCCATTTTTCATCAACTTGATCGCACGGCCTTTTATGGAGCGGGCCAGCTCGGTAAGGTTTTCATTAAGAGAAATTCGTTTATCAGTGCTGAAACCAAGGTGCACGAGCGAAAGGTTCCTAACGGCAAGGTATCGGTGGTAGAATTCATCTCGACAGGCTTTGAAGGCAAATTGCAGTAGAATTGCTGGTGTGGCGGGTGCGACGATTGGTATGCGGGATAAACGTTTAGCGAAAATAGACGGAACAAGATCGTATTTAATTACAGCAGCAATTTTTTGCACGTAAACAATGAGATCTTCGGATGGATCATACGGTACACCGGTTAATATGAGTTCTCTAGACTTCTCAATCCGGTTTCCAGACTCCTTATTGCAATTAACTTCTGCATTGATAATTGCCACAGATTCTCTTAGCTTGTTTATGTCACGGGTACAAACCTCCTTAAACTGCTGTATATCATCACGAAGCGTAGTGATCTCCCTTTTTAATTCTCGAATGCTGGTGTCAATTTTATCCTCGATTCTATTGGGGCTTGTACACAAATGACGTAGCTTTTTTTCGACGATTTTTGACCCCTCCCTCCCCCATCGTAGCATTTGGTCACAAAATTCTAACCTCCCCCTCGTAAATAACGTAGCATTTACCTACCCCCTCCCCCTAGTCCCATGCAAAGCGGATTACATAGTTACATATGTTTTTCAATTATTTTAAAATGACGACTTTTATCAACATTTTCATTATAACAGCAAATTGCGTGCAAAATAAGCCCATTTCATGACAAATATGGTGTTGATAGTTTTGTTTTGAATTTTATATGTCAAGGGAAGCATGAAGAGAAGTTCTCTCAGTTCACAATCCTGCAGCTGCCAATGATTCTAAGAAGCATACGATCATCTAAATTACTAAATTTTGTTTGGTTGAATCCGAAGTGAAAATTTAATTCACCTTCCAAACTAAGTCTACTAGTTAGCAACATTAGCTAACTAATGTAGCAAGTTAAATCCGCATACAAAATCTTTTCGTATTTTTGCGAACTTGTAATTCCGCGAATCGTAATTTACCTCATGAAAAACCGCATCAAAAGTAACTTGTTGGAATTTAAATTTATTTCTCTTGGGAATGGAGTATCATTAAATTGTTGTCTGTAAACAATGGGTTTTAAACTAAATGCTACGTCGCACAACTTTTAACCCTACTCTCCCCCTCGTCGCACTTCGTCACAAATTTAGTATACCCTCCCCACCCCCCAAAATGCTACGTCATTTATGCATTGCCCCTTGTTTGACTGGTTAAACATATTCCGTATCTGCCCCAATAGGTCGGCCGAAGATTCTTTTTCGCTGGATCTGTTTAAATCATCTCGAGACGGTTTATTGGTTTTGTTTTCGCAACTGGACGATCGTGGCAAATCCAATGTTTTTTCCCCATCTTTGAAGCTGATAAAAGTGAGTGTTGATTGTTTCTGTTCATCCGATTGAGTGGCTGGGCAAATGGAAGCGTGATGTTGCAACTGGCGCGAAGAGGTGTCAGGGGCGATTTTATTTACTCGAATTACCAAATAATGTCTCAGTAAAACCATTGAACTCGATGCATTCCGTATAGCTCATCGATTTTATAATGATTCGCAATCAGAGATTGGAATCACAACTAATAATATTCGGCTGAAAAGCACCAAAAGAACCACAGCACAGAAAACTCACTCGTAACTCAGGCTCATCACTCAGTACGCATAATATGAATATGAATTATATGAGAAATCTATTATTGCACGACTAGGTAGATTACTTGCTGATCTGTGTATTCATATACCATCCAACATCTTCAGCACGGCTGAGCAATGCCTTATTCAAGTAAATAAATCAACACTGGAAAAAAATTCCCTTTGAGGAAAATTGCACATTATTTTATCTTTGAATTGAATTGAATTAATTTTTGAGAAATAATTAATTCATTATTGAGTAAATTGACTAAATGTTTTCGGAATCGAATTTCTTGAATCAAGTAGATGTGTTTTCATACTTTGATATTCAGAATTAGGCCCTTTGGCTGGCTACGTCCAACTAAAAGGATCCAACGGTACTATACGCTCTGGGGTCCGATGTGGCTTTCGGCGGATCTGTATAATGTGTCAGATTTTTTTTAAATTGTATATGTCCGTTATATATAGTGGGAATATAAATCCGTAAAATAATCGCTTTTCTAATAGGATCCAAACTGCCAGCGACTCCGGCGCTACCGCTTTACCCTATGCTACGGTACAGGGAAGTTTGGAGAAATGCCACTGCGTATGAAATAGTGTGGGCATTGAACCTCTTAGATGTCTCACGATGGGTAATCTTTTGCAGGTAATCCACGTCACCCTCCTGCTCAAAATATTAGTAATCGCTTTTTTGTTTCAATAGATTTTTTGTTTCAACGAAAGATAAAAAACGTTACTTAACCTTTATTACGCAAATACTTGTTTTGAAATGAATACACTTCGAGTACAATTTTGCCCCATCACTCATCCGTTCTGATGGACAGATTTGTTAAACATCCCTGGCTGCCAATCCAACCGACAATCCCGGCGTTCAATCTTAAAATATAAACATTTGTCGATGAGTCACAAAAGAAGAACTAACCTGCGTAAACAATTTATTATATCCGGCACTTTGGAACGACGGATAGCCGAGTCCGAGGCTCATGCGCGATTCACGATGCCCCCCGGACACGGATGGGGCATCCGATGAGGCACGTTGAACCATGGGCCGTTCAGGCCGCCAATCTTCTTCTAGGCTGGATATTTTGCACTAAAACGGTGCACCCGGCGCAACCCTACACCGTTTACTACCTCTCTCTCTGCGGGTCACGGTACTTCGCAATCCCCGTCCTCGTTATGCTCCACTTTGCCACACTCCACTGCCTCGTTGGCTTGATGTTGCTACTTGCTCGAATAAAAATAAAACGGAACAAGCTCACTACTTCTACGGTATGCTAACACTCTACTTTTAAATTGTTTCCTTTACTGGTACTGTCGCAGCATCTGCCCGTTTTATAATGATGCTGGTTTCGAACCGGAAATGGCTGTAATTTCACACTAAATAGATGATGAGACTGGTTATGGGGGTAAAACACACACACACAAACACACACGCTATTCGTGCTACTCAGCTGCTGCTGCTGCTTCTCTGTGTCAGGTTTTCCACGCATTGATTTTCCGCATCTTGCATCTCACTTACTCGTTTGCTGTTTGACTGGTTCTTTCTCTAACTTATTTTGTTGTTCGTATTTTCATTTGCTGATCACTGCCAAAGCAAAGATGTTCCAAAATGATTGAGAATGAATAACGAGCCTGTCGACTGTCACTGTTTCCACAATACGATTGGAGATTTAATTCTTCCTTGGACTCGATTCCCCTAGGCCGACCTACAACTCTATGGCTTCAAGGTCTGACAATTCACACACAGCACAAATTGATCCTTCTCCAGTGTACCAGAACAGCTTACAGCCAACAATGAAATGAAATTATGATTTTTTAATTGCCAGCACACAATCTAATTTGACCTCCGTTTTATTCTTCCGTGCTTTTAGTGTCGTGCCAACATTTTCCACCGGACACCGCACCACTTTGCTTTCCTGAATCGTGCTAGTTCTTCACATTTCACATCAATACGATTCCGACTCCAGACAGGTTGTCTTGTAACACATTTTCAACTAGCTTGGCAACATTAGCTAAAATTAAAAACCGAAAACCATTCCATTTCACAAGCAAACCCGTATCAAGTTAGAACTCTTCGAACTCCCGAAAGTATCTGAAAAAATGTCTACTTCTGCTGGCGAAACCCTATTTTACAACTCGCGGAAAAACACCAATACCAGCTGCGAAAAATCCTAGTGGCAGGAAGAGTGCCTCGGTGAGAAAAAACAATGAAGAAGAAATACAGTGCTTCCAGTCAGTGAGGATGATGACGACAACCGACAAGAGTCCTTCCACGGTACCTTCCTGTTACTACTGAACTGCTGTGATACTACTGCTGATTGTGCGGTCGATTTTCGCATCCAAAGCTGGAGTATTGTTGTACTTGTACTCGCTGTCCTGTGCGTGCTGTCTCACTTGTTCGCAC
Organism: Topomyia yanbarensis; assembly: GCF_030247195.1. Lineage (NCBI taxonomy): Eukaryota > Metazoa > Arthropoda > Insecta > Diptera > Culicidae > Topomyia > Topomyia yanbarensis. Next base: position 8,668,268 of record NC_080671.1, read on the forward strand.
GTGCTTTCATTGCCGCGCCCAGCACGCAGCCAAAGTCGCGGCCGACAAGTAGTCTGAGCTCGCAGTAGGCGCTCACTCGGTCTGTGTGAGTGTGTCGTCGTACAGTGCAACGTGTGTGAATGGGAAAAGCTGAAAACTTTTGCTTGTTTTCTTACACCAATACGGAGCGCGGCTTTTCCAACCCAACGGGACGGATGTGGTACAAATACTAACATAGGGTTGGATGAGGAGGAGGGGTGCTGTGTGTTGTTTTGCAAGCTGATCAAAAATGTTGGCACACGTCGATTGGTGTATATGCCAAAGAGAAAGTGCGTTTTATGGAGACGCATTGTAGAAGTTATTTTTTGAAGCTAAAACACTACTGACATTACATTTACAGTTCGCAAGTTATTGACAGGGACGAGAAATAAATTGATTCGTAAATCAGTTGAGTCATAATTAAACAGAATCTACAAATTGAAGCAGAGAAAGTAATCGAAAGCCCTCTTACTTTTGTTCTCATTTACGCTTGAATGCCTGAATGAGTTAAATATTGAGCCTTTTTCTGAATAACGCCGGATCGCTTATTCGGATGAATGTGATTGATGACTTCTATATAATCAATGCATTTCTAACAAAAATGTGTCAATTAAAATAACGATTTTAAATCGTGGGTCATTTTAAGCAAATGTGGAACATTTCGCGGGAAGCTTTTTGATAAGGGAGATTTTGCAGAAAAGCGAGACTGATCCGCGAAAGTCATTTTATCGAAAATGCATATGCGACTCTTATCCTTTAATTGGCAGCATATACAGGGTGTTTGGTTCATGATTAAGAATCTCTCGAGGTGTGATTGACTGTCATATTTGGAGAAAAAAATCGTTCTACACAAACCATCAAATCTCAACCGTTACAGAGTTATCGAACTTTTTGTGTTAAAAACTTATTTATCTTAAAATATCTCTAACTCGAAAAGTATACCTCGTATTTTAAATCATTTAGTTCCATTGGAAAGGTGAGAAAATTTTCTATTGAATAATGTTCTCATATCTTTCAGTTAATTAGTTTTAATTACCTTTTAGTTGTAAAGTAGTTCAAAGTTGGTGTTTTTGTTGAGGTTTTTATTAATTTTCTCAGAATAATGAATTATGTTTATAGCAATATCTATAATCCAAAAGATGGGTATGAGGACGATTTATAATTTGTTCTTCAACATGATATTCCTATCTCTTCTCATTTTCTTGTAATTTCACTTCTAAACTTTTCCTGTAATTGACTTGCAAGTTCTTAAAAGACTCTCTCTATCTACCAGGGCTTCATTGTAAAGCTGAGAAAATTTCCTTTCGATGTATGTACAGATATCTTTTAGTTAAGTGTACTAAATGACTTTTTACTAGTAAAATAACTCAAAATTTGCGTTTTTGGAGAGTTTTGTAATTATTCTAATTATTAATCAACTTGTTATTTGACACTTTATCCCTATCGCTTTTCATTTCGCTGCAATTTAATAGTTAACACAGCATGACCTCATCACAAATGTAGTGGGTACGAAATCGTTGTTTTTGCATATGAAACGAGAAGATCAAAATGATTAAAAGAGATAATTGAATGGAGTCAAAGGGAGAATTGTAGAACTTGCTGAGATCCATTAATTCCATGATAATAATAGTGAAGTTTTTTATTTACTATCTTAAGGAAATAACTAAAATGCTAATAATAACATTAACTTTAAACTTATCAACTTCTAAAAGAATACTAAATTCACTTAACTGAAAGATATTAATACATTTTTCTCTGCAAAATTTTCCTGGTTTTCGAATAAAATTAAGAAAAGGTACAATAAGTGCCATGCTTTTTCAATAAGAGCTAGTATTAGTGAATATGAGATAAAAATATCCAAGTTCAATAAACCAAACACATGAAAACAAGAAAAGATAAGTGTATCATGTCAAAGAACAAATTATACAACTCTTCAAGACTAAAAATTTGAATTATTAAAATGGTGATGTTAACTATTAGGATTTTCGCGAAATGAACGAAAAATCGATCAAAATGTTAAATTTTAAATAAATTACTATGAAAAGGTTACTTAACCTCATTAGCTGAAAAATTTGAGGACATTTTTCAATGGAAAATTTTCTCACCTATCCAATGGATCTAAAAGATTTGAAATACAAAGTATATTTTTTGAGTTAGAGCTATTTTAAGGCAACTAAGTTTTTAACACAAAAAATTCAATAAAATAGTAACGGTTGAGGTATGTGTAAAACGATTTTTTTCTCCAAATATGACAGTCAATCATCTCTCGAGAGGTTCTTAACCATGAACCAAACACCCTGTATTTACGATGGTTTTAATATGCTCATCACATAAAGCTGTGCGTACGGGTGAATGACCTATTAGGTTAAAAGCCGGTCAATACAATCAATCAATCAAGCTATGCGTTTTAGTGTCATTCTTCATCTAGTTTACTTCATTGTGCGGTTTAAATTCGTAATTGCCACAATATTGCGTATTGAGAATGAAGTGAAGAACTGTGGAAAATATAAATATTATTTTTGGGCGAACGAAGGCTAAGGATAAAATCAATTTGTCAGTAAATGGTTCAATAATTCAAAATGAGCAAGATGTCTGCGAAATTTTTAATGAGTATTGGTAGCAATCTTGCAAGCAGCACAGTAAGTCCTATCAACGTCAACCCTCTAAGATATGTGAAACGAAACCGTACCACAATTTTCTTACGGCCTACCAATATTAACAAAGTAACTATTTTAATCGGGAACCTCGATGCTAAGAAATGTAGTGGCCCTGATAATTTGCCAGCTAGTATTTTAAAACACAATTATCTATCTTTTGCTACAATCCTCACTCAAGTGTTCAATATAATTATTGAAACTGGTGTTTATCCCGACTGCCTTAAAACAGCTAAAGTGACTCCAGTCTTCAAGTCTGGAAACACAAGTGACCCCTGTAACTACCGCCCTATATCGACGCTATCGGTTTTAAATAAAATTATAGAGAAGCTTCTCGTCAATAGGCTAGTAGAGTTCATCGAAACTAATAAAATACTGAACAATTTCCAATACGGTTTTAGGGAGAATTGTGGCACAATGACGGCCATCACAGAGTTGATTGATTATCTGGCTGGTGAAATTGACAACAAAAAAATGGTTGGAGGTTTATTTCTAGACTTAAAAAAGGCATTTGATACGATAAATCTCACCATACTGCTTAATAAGCTGGAGTTGTATAGTATTAGAGGAGTTGCTCATAATGTGTTGAACAGTTATCTGACGCACAGATCACAGTATGTGTCAATTGGAAGTGCTCGCAGCTCATGTCGCCCTGTTGGGGTAGGTGTCCCTCAAAGCAGCAACATAGGACCTCTGTTATTTTTATTGTACGTTAACGATATTGGCAATTTGAAATTAAAAGGTGTACCTAGACTTTTTTGCTGATGACACTGCTCTGTTTTATCCCTGTGCAGAAGTCAACACAGTAATCTCTTACATTGAACACGACCTTAAAATTCTTAAAAGTTTCTTCGATGCGAATTTACTTTCACTAAACTTGTCTAAAACAAAGTATATGATTTTCCATTCACCTAGGAAAAAATGCCAAACCATGCAAATCCTTGTTTAAATGAAACATATGTAGAAAAAGTAAACACTTTTAAATACTTGGGCCTCCATTTGGACTCGATTTTGTCCTGGGATACACACATCAAAAGCGTTGAAAACAAAGTTTCATCGCTATCGGGTGCTCTTTGGAAAGTGAGATTGTACGTCCCGCAAAGCATTCTTATACAATTTTACTAGGCGTGCATCCATTCACAAGTCCAATATCTTGTCTCAGCTTGGGGGCGCACAGTGGCGGATTTGACTAAAAACCTGGCCAAAAGTCGAAAATTGCATGGTAGTACTTTGGGGTCTAGTGCATATATTGTCCTTCAGATGGTGCTGCCGCATGCTATTTTAAGTGAAACACTCCAAAATTTTCATATTTGAGGTGTTGACACATCCAAACAGTTTAAACCATCGCGCTTTGCTCATATTTTTCATCGAGCGCCCGTAATATCAGTATTATTCAAGTGTAGCTAGATTTTGATAAAAGTGTCGGTTTCAAATGTGTAATAATGGAAAGTTATGCTGACGGTATGTACTTTAATTATATGTACTGATGTCAAAACATATTATTTTGTTTGTCTATAGAAAATGTCAATAACTTTCACGCTTTTGTAGCAGACGGTTTCAACAGACATTTTTGCTAAATTATTGAAATACTTTTTTTGTCCACGTATGTCCACTATGTTTTAAGGTAATTTGTGTTCCTTGAACGATTCTCTATTTGGAACATAATAGAATTCTTGAATCTTTGATTAAGTGGAGACGGAGATGGATTATAAGATTTTTAGATTAAAATTTGGACTCGTACTTTTAATTACTACTGCACCTCCGGTTGTCATAGCGAGTCGCACAATACATTGCATTTTGATCAGAAAGAATTGTGTATTTAGTAGTGAAAATTTCATCGAAATTCATAAACATGTTCAAAAGTTATCAAAAGCGAAACGCAAAAGACGTAAATAATTTTGGTCGTTCATATTGAAATCCAACGAAGTCAACAGAAGTAATCACCAAAGATTCCAAATATCAAAAATCGATTATGGATGCCATGATTAAACGTTATCGGGGAACTATGACCTTTGATCATGCAAAACAAAACAAATCTAAAGGTGGAATATATGACTGGATACTACAAGCGAAAAGAGTAGAGTAGTGCAAAAGAATACGGGGATCTCTGGCCGTTATTTGGCCAAAGAGCTCACTTTGGCGTACACTCCAGTTTGTCGAATTTGTTTGTGAGAAGGTTAACAGTCGTAGCATGTCAGCAAGCATGACAATAAAACGTGGTTGCTCAAAACTATAACAGGAAGCAGTACTAGCATGTTCTGACCAAGTATAATGCAAGAATTTAAATGTTTCATCGTATAATAATGTACTTTGGACAAATCCTCGGTCAAATTTAATTTAAATAAAACTATCAATCTTAGTGAATTTCACTTATTTTCGTATTTTTTTCATATTTATTTTTAGTTACTGCAATTTGCATGCAAACTTGTTGTCAATTTTCACTCCATGCATTTCGTCGCAGAATCGGCTTATTTTTTGTATGTTAGAATAATACTATTTTTCGTTCTTTGAGAAATATATGCATCAGCAATTGAACAATAATCGTACAGAGAGTTTAAAAGTTTTGTAACTATGTTGCATAATATTTCAAAGTACATAGTTTGAAATGACTAATAACATCAATTCTCATAATAGCTACATTATCTAGACACCCAATCCTCTTAAAGCATGCAAATCAACAAATTCTATCATTTAGCTACACACTATTTAAAATTCGATACATTATAAACGTTATTGGCATACTGGAGCCATTAAATCTTCCTTCGCGAAAATTTACTTATTTTTAGATTAAAATGTCGGCCATTTTGCATGCGCCATTTTGAATTTTGAAAATCTGACATCAAAATCGTAATCTACGCCCCAAAAAACCATGGTATACACCTTTGCAGATCAATCAAAACCATTTTCGACTTTTGGCCAGGTTTTTAGGGAAATCCGCTACTGTGGGGCGTGTCAAATCGAAACTAAAGAAAGTTCAAACTTTGCAGAACAGAACGAGGCGTATGTGTAAGAAGACTTAAAGACCCTTTCAGGTCCAAAATTATATACTGCCGTCGGAAGGATGTAAGCGATGCGGGCATGTTAATTCAAGTGAAGAAATTCGTTCGCAAAGTGCAGATATGGCAAGCAATATGTTTCTGCAGTTTGAAGTCTGCCATTTTTGCACTCCGGAACAATACATGCAATGACTTTCGATCTGAGTGTCCGTAATTTATATGCAAAGAGATTGCTGCCTTCGTATAAGACGAATAGTAACTCTCCACTGTTTTGGCCGGATTTAGCGAAGGCGCACAATGTCAAAACAACTCTTAATTGGCTCACGGAAAATGTCATAGAGAAAGACTTCAATCCATCATATTTGTATTCGGTCCATCGAACATTATTGAGCGATTGCGAAGAAGGCCCGCTGCACGCGTCTAGAAATATGAGACGATAAACTTTTCCAAAAGTTTATAAAAAGCGTTCAATCAAAAATTCGAAAATTCGTGAAGAAATAATATTAATTTCATCTCATATCATCCATGTTCAATCTCGTACAATAAGGTATCAAAAGTCTTTGCCTGTGAAATAGTTCACGAAAGCATAAAATATTTTTCGCGCATTCGTGAACTCGTTCATGATTCCTAGTATAATAGTCACGATAAATCATTTGTGCTAGTGAAATAGTGCACAAAATCATGAACTTTTTTTCCTGGTGCATGATTCATTACACGGTGCTACAGTCATTTTGTACTTTTCAAGAGGCTTAATATAGATTGTAGATCTCATTAAATGCGACACAAAACAATGTATGAAAAATGTAGAATATCCTCAAAATCTTGATATATAGCAAAAAAAAACGATTTTTCGAAACTTTCGGCCCTAAATTTTTTTTTGCACTGTCATTTTTCAATCGAGTGCAAATTTTTTGAGTGTTTTGGAAAGAAGAAAAAATCCCTTTCCAACGGTACACTATGTTATGTTCTTTTGTTAAAAGTACTATGCGGTTTTGGGACAACAATATGAAAGTTACCATTATTTTGATATTTTTTCATTAATGATATAAAAATTGCTCAACATTTTTATCAGGAAACGTCTTTATTTTAGTACAAATTTAAGGATAACATTTAAGTCCGCATCCAATGACCTACTTTTGAACAAAATCGGTAAAAAAAATGCCTGAGTTATTGATTTTTTTCCAAATTAGAAACCTGCTCGCATGAACTCTTAAGAGGTTAGTGAGGTATTGTCTTGCAATATAAGATGCTATAATTATATCTTCTGTTATTTTATCCAATTTCATGTTTAAAGTTCACACACATACTTTTGAATGTATACGTAATCGAGCAAAAAAATCGCTTTTTTTGAAAATTTTATAAAAGTTCATGCGAGCATGTTTCTAATTTGGAAAAAAAATAATAACTCAGCTATTTTTCAACCGATTTTGATCAAAAATAGGTCATTGGATGAGAAAATAAATGTTCCCCTTAAATTTTTATTAAAACAAAGACGCTTTCTAAAAAATGTTGAGCTCTTTTCATATTTTTTTAATGAAAAAATAGCAAAATAATGGTAACTTTCATATTGTTGTCCCTAAATCGAATAGTGCTTTTAACAAAAGAACATAACATAGCATATCGTTGGAAAGGTAGTTTCTTCTTCTTTCCAACACACTCAAAAAATAAAAAATCGGTTGAAAAATGACCGCGCAAAAAAAATTTAGTTCCGAAAGTTCCGAAAAATAGATTTTTTTGCGATAAATCAAGATTTTGAGGGTATATTAAATTGTTCAAATGTGGTTTTGTGTTGTATTTGACCAAACCTACAACCTTTACTATATCACTTTAAAAATTCATTCAATTTTCTTTATTTTATAGCACTGTGTTTTCTATCTTGCGTTTCTGTGATATTTAGAAGATACCCGAATCATTTTCAATTTTATGCCACTTTACATGAAATTTTCAGGTTAGGACAAGCTATGGATGACCATTTAAAACAGATGAAGCCATCCAAATTCGCTTCGAAATACCTGATATGACAGGCCACCCGTACTTGTGGCAAATGTAGTCAACCATTTTTGTTTTTGAAGTATAATCGTTGTTTTGACCCGGTTTGGCTTCGTTCCACTTTTCTAAAACCATAAGAAGTGGTATGCGTTTAAGTTTGTGGATTTTGTGCCGACAGAAATGAACTCTAAACAGTTTTGAACTCCGTAAAATCGAAACCTATTGTCTTGAGCCATAAAAAGCGCGAATTTTGGAAGACCAGGCGAAGGACGAAAAGGAAAACAGTTGATTTGTGTTTTGATATTTTTGATATATACGATATATACGATTCAAAATCTTTTATGAGTTCTTTGTTCAATATTAAGGGGGTATCTGACGTAGTGGAAAAAAATCGACATCTTATTTATCCACTTAATTGTTAGTATTGAACCTCTAGAATAGTATCCTGCAATCTCGGAGGCCACGCTGAGCCTCTTTTGTTTTAAACAGCCATGCGTTCCTTGCGCGTATTTGCTGTAACACACGCAGATTTCAATCTATCGGTAACAATTTTCGAAAAACTGAGAGCGATAAAAATACAGTGTAAACAATACACTCTAAACTACGTCTAGCCACATTTTTAAGAGAAAATACCCAATAGGGTTATTTTCTATATTTTACCGTGATGCACTTTGATGTGGGACACCCTTTAATAGCGTTTTTCTCGAAATTAGCGAACACGATAACTCAAAAATTAATCAACGAATTGACTTGATTTTTTTACGACAATGTACAATATGTTTAGCCTGTCGATAAACTACAGAAAACCGAATAAAATTTTTTTCTCCCTGTTATTTTGAAGTAAAAATGAGCGAATTTTACAGTAAAACATGAGATTTTTCAGTTTTCATAAAGCCATTTTCCGAAACTAGAACTTATTTTTAAATTTTTGTTCATCGAGTAACAACAAGTCTAAGCTTCACAAATCTTATTGAATTTCCTGTGTCAGACAATTTTATCAAAAGTTATTGTGTTCGCCACGGCGCTCTTCGACGTGGAAATGGTTGAACATCTACTATTGGAACGCTCGTTTGTGTGGCTATACGTTACCGAAAATATTTTTGCCTTGCCTTCAAAATCGTAAAATTTCGGTTTGAGCACTTTACACCAGACAGTAATGACCCCTTAATGTTTCTGTATTTTGGAATAAAAAGAAAAAGTTTATCGAAATAGAAGGTCAAGTTCCGCCATGGAATGTAGTATCAAAATATTGCCTTTACACATATTCTCTGGAATAATTATACTAATCTCTTTTCAATTATTTCTCTTGATACATAATTCGACATATTTTTTATCAACAAATAGATCCAACTGTGGCTAGTCGGCCAGGAGAAAAAATCCCATACCATAGTGCTGCCAAAGCTAATGTAAACAAAGGATAATTGATTAATTTTTTTCAGGAAGGAAATTTCAAACATAAGTTTTTGAGTTTTTTTCCGGCCTCCAGCCAGTGTGCGCCGTGCAGACGTTATGTCTAAAGAAGCACAAATTACTTATGATCGTATAAAATGACTGCAAACGTTTTATTTGTGCAACAGAGTTACCATATTCACAATTTTTTTTTACAATTTTTGGCATTTTGATTAAAATTTCACGGATTTCCACAGATTTTTGGAAATATTGTGGTTTTTCAGAGCATTTTTAAAAATTCAACACAGATTTTCACACATTTTTTCGGGTTTAGTCATCACAGTGTTTTTTAACCGATACACAGATTTCAATGGAATCCCTGGTGTGCAGTTGTTTTATGCTATCATAAGTTGTGATTGCTATTTTGGGTGGTCACGACGGCTGTCATGTTCTGAAGAGTGGAACGCTTAAACTGTTTTTCGTGATTGAAACGAAATGTTTCGTTATTTCACTAAATGTTACTGTCTCCAGTAAAGTTGCTCGAGAAATCAAAGACTACCAGATGGTGATAGATTAGTTTGGGACAATCTAGCTATATGGCGCTAATGAGCGTATCAACTTACTGCACATTATAGAATATGACAACATCTCTCAAATGTTCAATAACTTAGAAAGATTGTGTTTTCGGCAAAGTTCTAGAGGAGATCAAGGGCTATGCAATTTTGGGCAAATCAATTTGAAATAATTTTGCTAGGAGGCTAGTTAGGATGCACTATTTTACTAAATTGTGCACTTTGAGATCATGATAATTTAGAAGCGTGGTGTCTTCGGCAATATTCATCTGCGGGTTGAGTGCGTCTCGATGGCGAATAGATAATTTCAGAATTCAGTCATTAGACTGCGGGATAGGGAGGATACAACTTCCAGTACATGTTGGGTGATGCTTAAATGTTTAATAATTTTTGCAGGGCCACCTTGAGACCACTCGGGCCCCTGAGCACTATTGAACTAAGGGGACCCTAACATTGAACAGTTGTAAATAGATGCACAGTAGCATGGTTCGCTCTAAGACTCTTAAAAAGTTGAGCCATGTAGGCCAATATTTATCTTTGTATGGGAAAACCATCAAAATATATGCAGAAAATAGAGTCGCAAGATGATCTCTCTATCACGCATAGGATTTAAAAAAAGGCAAAATCACGGGCACCCTAAGTTCAAGTATAAGCGATTAAAATTAAAAAGCAGCATATCACAGAGAAGATTCGTGTTTCAATCTAAGATTGGCAAAAAGAGACATATTGTAGTGGCTATTGGAAAGATACCAGGACGTTTGAAGACTAGAAAGAAAAGATATTGCGTGGCATTTCTCGTAATAGCATTTGCATAATGTAGCAGTAACCTGGCAGAATTAGCATGTGGTAATCTGATCTTCATAGTTGCATGTCGTTGTTTGAGGATGAAAAGTTCTTTGATCAAGGGTGAATGCTGAAGTAGGGTGGGTGTACCGTACACTATTTCATCGTTGTCTTAACAAAACAAAATTGTGCACCGTGATGAGTTTAAGGTGCCTTCCGTAAACAAAGTGTGTCGGCTATTTTGGAGTAATCCGAATTAGATAAGTTACTGGATTTTCACATCACTACAAATTTGCTTATTCAGTATATTGAAATTCGGATTGACTACTGAGATATAGCGTAGCACGATTGTGACAAGCGACACACATTGAAGCCAAAACACTTTTAGATCTTTGATGCCATACATAATTCCTATGAAGAACTACCATCATCATCAGCTAGGTTCATGTATTGAAAGTATGCGTTTCCCACCATAGGTTTCACATGCTTCATAGGTTAATATATGTTTATACTATATTTCCCTCTAAGGAGAAAAAGTGTAATATATGTGTATACAAAAGCACTTTTTCAGCCACCTACGTAGGATTTAATTTTTTAAACAGCAAGTCTGTGTCAATTTTTATGACATTTTAAGCGCCTTTTTGTTATACAATATTAATTCCCAAATTTCGGTATTAAGGTCACAAGACCTAACTTATGTTAAAGTTGATTTTTGTGTTTCGAATTGCACCAAGTTGAGATCAAGTTAGACGATGTATCTAAACTATTAACAATAAACACAATACAAATGGTTCCCTAGCCAAAAGGCAAGAGTTCGTTTTCGCTTCCGCGTTGACAAACCAGAGCTTCTGTCGTTGCTTCCCGGGACATCAATCGGGACAAGCCAATTACTTTAAGCGTTCACATGTGTCGTGTGAGTGTTTGGATTATTGTGTTTAATTACTGCTAATTTGTATTCTAGTTGAGAAACATCGTCTAGTTTGGCCCCAAGCAGGTGCTAGATACTGACGAGATGAATTCAAAATCTAATGCTAATGATTGCAAAAGTGTTGTACTATATTTTTAGCAGAAATGGGCTTTCACTCATCATTAATTGTTGTATATAAATGGTAATCACAGCATTTGGGGCAGCTCAGACATCAATCTAAGAGGTTTTGAACCAATGCAGTACATAAGTAGTACAAATCTTTCATATTCCAACGACCAATTTTTCTGAGGTCTGGGGGAGAGGATGTGTTAGATATACTGCTTTACTCTGAAAGAGTTTCGCATGAATAGGGAAATTGGCAGGCTCCAAATGAATCTGAACCGTTTCTATCCTATCATAAATATATATTGTTCGATCATCTTGATGTTACCCTCAATGTGGCAACATATCGTAATTATTAATCTACAAACTGGGACCTTTTTTTGGAAAACTTAGCTACTAAATTACATGGATAATTAGTCAACCAGACGACTTGGATGTCGTCATGGATACGACAAACTCGTTCATAGTGGCATTCTACGAAGTAGAAGAGTGAGAAGAGCTTGAAACTGGCGATGCTTTTAGGTCAGCTCGTAGCACTAATGTCTCTAGTCTGAACGATGCCAGCAGGATAAATAAAATTCCCTCAAAATCGAAAGATTTTCCAATGAAATTTTTAAAAACCAGATGTGACGGACGGAAAATATGTTCTTAATTGTCTCTTCGACGCACACTTTCCAGGTTGTATCGATCCGGAGCTGAACAATGTTCATAGATCTCATTCTGGTGATTCGGACTCGTGGGCGTTAGCACGCACATTGGTTACCACTGAATCGGTCAAGTGGGCAGTTGACAGCTTTCCTTCATACAAATCACTTGAAATCTTTCCATTGTTGCTGTAAAAGGGATTTGATATTTTCAAACATGTCTTGACAAAGATAATTTTTTCCAGTCTTGCTACCGGATATATCCCGACAGCATAGGCTTATCAGCTTAAGTTATTTTCTTCTGAAAACTTTAGAACGGATAATCGATCATCACATCAGGAACGTTAGTTTAGTTGAATATCCACTGCACAAAATGCAACATGCATATCAGTGTGGGAAATCCACGATCACTCTGCTTCACGATGTTGTTTACAACATTGAGAAAGCCTTCTCGCTCAAGCAATCTAGCTTGGGTGTATTCCTAGATATTGAGGGTGCTTTTAACAATGTGTCCTTCCAGTCTATTCTGAAAGCGACGCGCGGTCATTGGATACCTGCATGTATCTCGGGTTGGATAAACGCAATGCTTAGTAACCGCATACTTAGCTCGTCACTGCGACAGGCTGAGATACGGAAGTTTAGTAATTGCGGTTGTCCTCACGGCGGCGTTCTGTCACCTTTATTATGGAACTTAGTAGCTGACGGCTTGTTGAAGAAACTCAATGAGCTTGGATTTCCAACCTACGGGTTTGCTGACGATTACCAAATACTAATTACTGGATTTTGCATTGGAACAATTTTTGACTTAATGCAACAGGCATTAAGAGCTGTCGAACAGTGGTGTCGACAAGTTAAACTATCAGTTAACCCAAGCAAAACTTCGATGGTTCTTTTCACGAAGAAACGAATAACAACCGGGGTTCGTCCCTTGCAGTTCTTTGATTCTGAGCTACTGTGTGCAGATCAAGTCAAATACGTTGGAGTCATATTGGATTCCAAACTGAATTGGTCTGCTCACATTGAGTTCAGAGTCAAGAAAGCGTGCATGGCCTTCGGGCAGTGCAGACGAACTTTTGGAAAGACCTGGGGTCTCAAACCTAAATACATCTATTGGATTTACACGACAATTGTACGTCCAATACTGTCATACGGATGCCTTGTGTGGTGGCAGAGGGGAGAGGTGATGACAGTCCAGTCAAAGCTAAACCATCTGCAAATAATGGCGCTCATGGCGTTGACTGGTGCTTTCACCACGACTCCGACTGCTGCTCTTGAGGCACTTCTAAACATCAAACCATTACACATACACTTAAAACAAGAAGCACTATCATGTGCATACAGACTGCAGGTTACTGGGCTTTGGAACAGTAATCATGTTGATCTTGCTACCACTCACACACGATTGTGATCACAAATGGTTACATGGGGTGAAGATATTCTTGCTCCCAGCGATATTACACTCACTTGTAGTTTTCCTTACAGGACATTTCATGTGAAGATTCCCTCTCAAGAGGAGTGGTTGTCTGGCTATATGGAAAGACAACAACAAACGCAAGTGGTCTGTTACACTGACGGTTCTCTGATGGAGGGACGTGCTGGTGCTGGTGTCTACTGTCGTGAAATGAGATTGGAACAATCTCACTCAGTAGGTAGACACTGTACTGTATTCCAAGCAGAAATCTTTGCGATTATGTGCGGGGAACAATCGGCCCTTCAACTGAGTTTATCCGGCAGAGTTATAAACTTCTGCTCCGATAGTCAGGCTGCAATCAAGGCCCTTAGCTCAGACAAATCCCGGTCCAAGCTATCGCGTGCCGAACCCAAATCGAAGAACTAAGCATTGCCAACACTATCTACCTTGTATGGGTGCCCGGACATTGCGGTATTACTGGAAATGAATGGGCTGACGCATTGGCCAGGGCAGGTTCAGCGATTGACTTCGTTGGTCCTGAGTCCGCGCTGCGAATTTCGACAAGTTGGATAAGGGAAAAAATACGGTCCTGGGCTTCGTCCGAGCATCGCAATTAGTGGAGAAATCTTCAAACGTGTCGCCAAACAAAGGCGTTTCTGGAACAACCGTGCCCAGTGATTTCGAAAAATCTCCTACATTTTTCGAAGCTCCACTGCGGCATGCTGACCAAGGCTTTAACCGGCCACTGCAAACTCAATTATCACATGGCAACTATTCAGCGCGCTGAGTCTTTTTCATGTGATCTTTGTCAATCCGACTACGGAACCTCATATCATCTGATATGCAACTGTCCAGCGGAAGCGCAATTGCGATTTCGAGTCTTCAGCCGTCCTTATATAGACGAAACCATGTTTGGACGACTGAAACTCAGAGACATACTAAAGTTTCTTATCCAAAGAACTTTAGGCTTATTCGCAGGCAAGTTGAACTACTTGTGAGTTTAACTTACCTGTTGTTTATTTTTGTTTTGTGCTATTATTTTTCCCACCCTTCCAATTCTACTTCCCCATACCTCCTTCCCCTCAGGAAATGATGAAAACACACGGCAAGGCACAAATCCCCGACTATGTACGGGGAACGTGCCATTTAAGCCAATATATTCTGATTCTTGATTCCTGATAGGATTATTGTGTCTAACTAGTTCTTATTTAAGTACTAGTTTAGATACATGGTCTAACTTGGCCCCAAGTTGGTGCTAATTACTGACGAGATGAAGTCGAAACACAAAAAAAAACTTAATCATGATATCGAAAAAAAACCTGCGTACGCTTGCTATCGTTCTAAGGAATTGAAAAAAAACATTTGTTTTTGGCTCTAACTCAAAAATTACAGGAGATAGATTTCCGGTCATGAACCATTTCCAAAAAAACTGACCGGCGGGAAAATGCTGCACAGCCGCCATCTTGTGATGAATCTACTTGAAAACATTATTTATTGTACATTACAATTAGTATTATAAAACTCATTGAACTCAAATTTCCAAAATATATTCTATCGTTTTATTTACATTAAAATTTGTATGTAACATCTTCTATAATTACAAAATCTGACACAATGAGAAGTTGTCTTTTTGTCTCCAAGCTGCAAAACGCTTTGTCAACGCCAAATAAGTCTGATATAATGGCAGTCCTGATCAACATAGTTCTTTTATATGTGTTATTATCATCAACAGTTTGTAGCAAGTTGATTACTTTAACTAGATCTCGTAAATTGTTTCGCATAAATGATATTATTTATTTCGCCTATAGAATTATCATCAATATTATGTATAGACAAGTAACAAAGCTAAATGATCATAAGATTTATATGTAAATATAGGACTTTTATTAATTTATAAGATAATCTTATTATTCATCTACGACCTACTTGCGGCTAAAAATATGAGATATTCTTGACAAATTTCATAAATTTGCAAAATTTCCAAACGGATAAAATTTTGGATAGGACCAAATTTTCGTGCAAAAGGACACAAGATCTAACATAAAGTATGTCTTTTTAGTATTTCGGATACTCCTCGTCAGTAACTAACACCAGCTTAATGCTAGTTAGATATGTTCATTAGGGAATTTTGGATAGGCGGCTTCGGTTCACATTCCTCATTCACAAACAGAACCTCTGTGCTTACTATCGAGACATCACTCGGTGCCAGTCGGTTGCTTAGCGTTCTAGCAAGACGTGCCACTTTTTGGATTTTAGAGTCTAACTAGTACCAATGTGGTGCTGATTTGCACTTATCTAACTAGTATTAAGTTGGTGTTACTGACGAGCAGAATCCAAAACACTAACTAACTAAGGCACCCAATAGTGATCAAGTTCTGCAATCTTGTTTTTAACCGCAAAAAAACAAACTCTTTTTGAAGTATTCCAAAAACATCGCGAACTGCAGTGTAAATTTTTTCACAGCCCCGTCTAATCTAGTATTGGTACCATCATTAGTTTACATTTCCCACGGGCAAAGTCCTCATTCTCAATCACTGCTGACAGACCGAAAAAATGAACCCACTCAAACCACCAAGCAAACTTGTACTTCATTTCACATAGTTGACGTAAATGCTATTAAATCCATATACCGAAACGTACACGTATGCTATGTCAATGTAGTGGGACAGGCGAATTTTCCGCAAAACGAGAAAAACATGACAACGCACACAGCATGCAGCCAAACGCTGATCTGATTGACAAGACAAGGCGAGTTGGCTGCGTGAGGAATGCTTAATTTGATGTATGACGATGACGCGAAAGGGAAAACCATTCACTGTGGTAGTGAGTGAGTGGCCGAATAGTAGCTCTATCGTCATCATCATCATCATCATCATTGGCAGTGTCGGAAAGTTCACAGATACTACTACTACCACTGAAACCACTACTACAACCGTATACACGCAGATGGGTTGGATGGATGGCAGCGATTTCTCTCACGAAGAAGATTTAGCTTTCTGAATGGATGACGACGATATCTGAAGAGGTGATTCGAGCGGAGTAGCTACACCTAGCAGCGGTGACGGATGTTGATTTTTGGCTTCAATAACATGTACTTTTGGTGCCATTTTTTCGCTTTCTTTTCCCTCACTGACTGATAGCGACAGTTTGACGGTGAACGCAACTTCTACTATAAACAATAGTGCTATTTTTAGAATGGAAAATTCGACACTTGATTAGCTTACACGCGAGGCACAAGAGGAAAACGGAAAATGGGATCAAGTATCTGTAGGTTTTCCGATCGAGAGAAGATTCCGGAGAGATGGTTGACGTGATGTTTGACGTCTCATCCGTCAATCTTTTGCTGTTGATTTTTATTCAATATTTCGATCCTTTTTACACAATTTCAAGTGGACAGAAAAATTAGTATTCACATAGCTTTTAACATATATCTTGGTAAAATATTTCGCACTGACAGCTATACGTTGTAGACTAATGAATCCCACGCATGCAAGTAGAATGACACTGTTTCTTTCAGTCTGAAACATGTCCACACATTGTTTTACACGAAAGGGCAGTAAATTGTGAAATTTGGAACTGGAATAGCCACGAGTTTCTAACAATTTACTTCCTCCGCCCACTTAGGGTGAAAATTGCGAGGAAACGACCACACATCGAAAGCACTTTTTCTCTTCATTCCCAGCCAGCCTCCACCAGCAGGTCTAGCCGAAGCCAAAACAAGCTGGAAGGAAAATTTTTTTTTTGTCCGAAAAAAAATCACTGTGGCACTACTTTTACATCATTACGATGGTGTAACTTTGTGTAAAAACTATCACCGTTTCCGAAAATAACCTTTTCCAGTGCGACAGATGGCCTTACGAGTGGTAATGGAAATGGAAAAAGTTTCCAAAATTCGCGACGAAACACACGAAATGTACTTTTCCGCACTTGAGTTTTCCTGCTTGTGAGCTCTTCGTCTGCCAGCCGAACTGGTTGGCGTTGGTTGGCTGTAGGACCCATTAGCCAACCAGTGTGGGTATGGTTGCACTGTCAGACTTACAGGCTGGCTGTTTTTTTTTCTCCAACTTCCTCTCAGTTCTCTAAGCTCTTACTCTACTACATTTTCTGATGGAGACTGGAGAATGCGGGAATAGATTTGGAGATTGTGATTGAAAACATTTCGAACTAGGAGGTGGGTTGAGGAAGGGGATGGAAGGCGGTCAATGGTGAACAGCGAATAGGAGAATAAATTCGCTTATTTCTTAATAATCAACAGTACACACATTTTTCGATTTATGTTCAATGCTGGCGCATGGTGTTTTATAACTGTTGAAGTACTATCCGTTTGCATCGGCCAACTGCGATGGAGACGTATAGTACCGCATCGTTAAATTATACTTAAAATCACGATCACATATGCAGAAGCTTGATTTATTGCGGCTGATCAAACATAAATGTGTCCTAAGGACCTTCAAAGGCATTCTCCATGACCAGCGCCACTCTATGCATGCTGTTCGATTCCATTGTTTTTTATGCCGCACAAATCACAGTTACATCGTTACTGCAGCCATACGTAAGGCGCCAACCTCGCGCTGGACGCCAAACGCCAAAGATGACATCAACCATTGATGCTACAAAAATTGGGATTTGAAAAGGGAAAAGAAAAACAACGACCCACAGACAGGCCTAGCAAGGCCATGGGATTTTTTGTTGTTATTGTTGTTGCTTGTTGTATTCCTGCCAACCGACAAAGTTGATGCCGAAAAAGAAGTCGACTGTGTCATTTGAATCTCAATGCGTGGCACCCGAAAAGCGATTTCTTCAGTTAATACAGGCCGTAAATTGGCGAAAGAGGCGCCAGTGTCCGCATCAGTTGGCGACTGGTATGTAGCGGCTTTTTCATATCTTCTTGTTGCTATGCGTAGCGACCCGCTTCAGACAATACAGCAGTGGTTCATACATTGATGATAGGTTTTGGTTTCAGATTCGGACACAAATCATTTGAATGGGAATCGACCGTATTCATTAATCAATATTTTAGGGACCGGAATTAAATATGATAGTGGCATATAGCGCTATCGCATCTTTTAATGCAGCATAAATTTGTGAATATCGGTGGAACCGCATATAAATCGCTCGTTGAAATTGAATAATTCGATAATCGCAGCACTATTTAATTCATTTTATGCTGTTTCTTCTTAAGGAGCATATTGCTATTATTAGGTTAAACATTTTTTTTCAAAATAGGGCGAAAAGAGAGATCACAGCACGCATCGACGGTGGACACGTAAAATTTGCGCTCCGTCAAGATTTTTCTTACTTCGTTTCAAACAATGTACCTACTATCATTTGGCAAAAACAATATTAGTGATCATCAAGTAGCTGTTCCGATATGTGAAGTTTTTGTTTTGGTCCAATAGGCAGCTATTTGGTAATTATTCAGAAGAAAACTTTAAAAGTGTCCAGATGTCGAGAGTTCTATGCTTATTTTGACGAATCCTCTAGACGAGGATAGGGTGCTGCTACGAAGAAATAGGCAATTTTAAACCAACCTACCAGGACCTACGAAAGAACTGGCGGTGGTCAGCTTATTTCATATTTTTATATAGCATTGCTATCTTTGAAAACGAACCACTTTGGTTAACAATTAATTTTTTCCGTTCTTTTTTTAATGCAAATAATTAAGCTGTCTTCATTTCGTTATATTCTGAATTGCATATATTTTGTCGTATGTAATTTTAAATGCTCTTTGATTTGATGACATTGTAAGGGAACGCGTATCCGCCGGTTGATGCCAATCGAGCTAACATTTCTTTATACTGGGCAAACTAATTTCTTTGTTTGTTGAGTGTTTATTTGACCAACTAGGAAACGAATCCACTGGGTCTTTAATGCGCATGGGGAATATGCATGGTCTTGTCTGAGTGGAATAATGACTTTTGAATTACGTATGAGGATTGAGAATTGACAATTCTTAAGAACAATTCAAAACCAATTACCAATTTGCACCAATCTCAATGATACTAATTCTTGACCAATAAGAGAGCGTGCGATTCTGTAACAATTATTATCGCGGATAAACTTCGCCGTTGCATTTAAACAGCAATTTGTTGTCAGAAAAGCACATTACACTTTCTGATAGCGATACGGCAACTTCTTGGAGCGGCTATATCAGTTTTGCACAAGGCTCTTGTTTAAGCCCCTTCTTTACAGTTTCTACTTGAATGACCTTGATCAACATTTTGCCATCTCATGAATGCCAATACAAATGGCAAATTATATTTTTTTTCTGTTTCGCGTCTTCATTGTAATATCGCAAGGTTTATTCGAACGAGGTGTAAAATTTCAGGTTATGGGATCTCAATATACTTGTGATAATACTTATAAAGGACCATTTATAAATTCTGCCACGCTATTAGGGGGAAGAGCTATTACAAATAGTTACATAAATGGGATGGGGAGCACGTCTGCTTTGACGCAATCGGTCGTTTTACGTATGATTGTGCGATGTATCTAGGAAATTCCAAACAACATGGACACTTTTGCGTGTAGCGGCAGTATTGCGCTTCTACAAAAGAAAGGAAAAACTGAAATCATGTGGTTCGTATTAGACCAAGGGGATAAAGAGCGTAGTAATATGAGAGTTAGTTAGTATTGGGCAACCTCTGCGTGACATAATTTATGAATGGTCCACAATACCATCTTTAAACTCATTGTTTATGGTCCACTCAATATTTTCAACAACACTCTCGACAGCCTGCTGTCCGGAGTTCAAGTTGTTTTCGATGAAACAAACTTTTGATAAACGCTTACCCAAAGTTTAAACGTGTTAACATCTAGAACATTTTCGTATCCTACAGCTTGAGCTTGTGCGACCACCCCTAGCTTCTACTCCGTTATTGATCTGGACTAGCTGAAGTTGCACAGGGAATCAGTAGATAATTAACTCCTGGCAATCCTAAAGTGCATTGATCAATACCGGCGCCGGCCAGGCCCAAACGTAGATCGCGGAAGGAAAGGGAAGAAATTTTAGTCCGACACTTGTTTTTGCTAGAGGCCGTATAAACTACTGCGCACTCCACAAGTATCACGGAAGGAGGATATTTGTTAGTAATTGCAGGGGTGTGATTCTTCTTCATGTTCTAGTTATTTTCCATCAGCCTGTTTCCGCTACGAAGCCAAAGACCGACACCAGAGAGGTGACTCCACTATCTGGACTAGATATCGACCCATCAAACTCATAGATTGGGGACCAACGGTTTTACTTTCCTTCCGAAGAAAGACGTGACCACAGATTTTTTCACCTTAGAAACATCTCAACGACCTCGGCTGTGATTGAACCCAGACCAGAAAATCGCAGTTACATGAAATTGAACATGATCAGATATATCTTCTAAATATCACAAGCACGCAAGGTAGGTCGTGGATAATGTACTAGAGATTATCAATCAGTTCACAAATCTATGAATAATATTTCAAGATTTTGTAAATTGTTTCACGGGTACGCATGGCTAGTTCTATCGGAAATTATGAATCTATGACGTCTATGACTTGCAATGGATACACAGCTACCACATCTCGAGACATATGTGCACTTTTTTCGGAAAAAATCGCGAATTTATTCACAGATCAAGCCCAAACTATTGAGCAAATCTAACTCGCTGCTAGCAGACCTCAGGTTGTGGGTCAAACTCTGGGTGATATCGATTTTAATGCAATGATGATTACCAGAGCTTCCTCTCGACTTAAGTCATCATTCAATCAGGGACCCGACAGGCTCCCCTCCGCTATTCTGAAAAGGCACATCGAAGTTTTGATTGCATCTATTACTAGAGGTATTTTCCATCTTGCTAGAAATCAGCGAACATGTTACCAGTTCATAAAAAGGGCAATAAGCGAGACGTCAATAATTACCGTGGAATAACTTCATTGAGCGCTGTCCCGAAGTTGTTCGAGCTGGTGATTATGGAACCTCTTCAGTAGAGCTTCCATCCCGGGAATTTATTTCCCGGGAATCCCGGGATTTTTGGATATCCCGGGATTCCCGATTCCCGGGAAATTGTGTTTTCTCGTTCCCAGGATTCGGGAATCCCGGGAAAAAAGATTTTTAATTTATTCCATAAGAGTTAGATTCTCCAAATGAAATTCTGTAGGAAATCTCTTTACCGGCAAACATTTGGAGTGAGTAGTGAATGCAGATTGTGCTTTTCCAACTGATTTGCAGATCAATGGACTATATATCTTTAGGTTCACTGATGTTTTCGTGATTTTTTTAGGTATGTAGTCCACGCCATACTCAAAACACTGCTAAATAATGTTGCATTCATTCAACTTTTCATTCAAAAATGGATTAATTTGCCGGCCTGTATACCGAACCATTTCCTTGCAGTAGCGTTAGTGATGCGCACGATATCTCTGCCACCGATGAACCGATTGATCAAATTTTTAACAATTCTTTTAATAGTTTATTTTAATAGTTAGATCTTGAATGAAAGGGCTTGCAATCAAATTAGTAATGGAAATTGCGCTACTTTCTTAAAAAATCGATGTGTGTTTGTTTCAAAACTTGGGATGGTTTGTAGTGATATCATGCTTAACGCAAACGCTATTTAAAATAAGGAATGTTTTTAGAACGTCTTCAGAAATATTTGGTCGGTTCATCGAATGCATATTTCGTCTTATTTGTTATACTGTAACTGTAATATCTGTAAATTTTTGGATGTATGAAAAGGGATACATAACGCTGTATCTGTCCAATATCCTGCGCATCTGAACTCTTTGAATGCTTTCAAGGATGCAGGCAGGATTTTTGAAGGGATACGATCAAGCAATACAGATAGGCTTCATCCATCGCTGCACAGTTCGTTCATTATCTGCTTGATTTTGATTCACACTTAATTCGAAATGATGCTGATCCTGTTGTGACGGAAATGGATTCCATGTATAAACTTTCCTCTTTTGATCGGAAGTAACTGCATACTACCCAGAAGCAGCTCAATCTTTTCATTCAAAATTACCAAAGAAGGTGCTTTGCATTAAATTGATCACATTCCATCGTATCAGAACAACGAATTTCAATTTTGGACAGTAACTCCAGCAGCTGCGTTTAGTATATCGTCTCAATCGTAATCGTAATTACCAAAATTTAGACTATACATATAGCCAAGTAAAAGTTTTGCGTAAATTTATTGACGAGTTATCAAATGATTGAATGATGTGTAGGCCACCAAATCGCTAGCTTCTGACAACTGCTTTAGGGCAGATATACATGCAATCAAACGGGTTTGAAAACTTTTCAATTTATTCTTTTGTTTTCAAGAGAAACATTCACCTTTTTATTTTTCTTCTGTATTCCCGGGATTTCCCGGGAAATTTAAGCTGAAAACCGTCGGGAAATGGAAGCTCTACTCTTCAGGCTCACTGTAAGCAGTACCCAAGTGACGATCAACATGGCTTCACGTCAGGGCGGTCAACTGCATCTAACCTGTTATGCTTAACATCCTACATAACAGAGAGTATGGAATGTCGCGCTCAAAGTGACGTCGTTTACACCGACTTATCTGCCGCTTTTGATAAGCTAAACCACGATATCACAATAGCAAAAATGGAGAGATTTGAAATAAATGGTAGTGTTTTGCAGTGGTTTTGATCTTACCTCCCAGACCGAGAGATAGCGGTTGTCATAGGATATTGCCAGAGCCCTATATTCACTTCTACGTCAGAAATACCTCAAGGAAGCCACTAGAGACCGTTGATGTTTCTGATATACTTCAATGATGTACATCTAATTCTGAATACTCCACGATTATTCTTCGCGGATGATCTCAAGATTTTTCGCATAATTCGAACAATTGAAGATTGCAGATTTCTCCAACAGCAGCTTCAAGCCTTTGCTGACTGGTGTAACACGAACCGCATGTATGTAAACCCGAAGAAGTGCTCGGTAATATCATTTTCGCGGAAAAAGGATTCGATATATTTTAACTACCGTCTACTACAAACAGAAATCGAACGTGATTCTGGATTCTCAACTTACGTTCAAACAACACGTCTCCTATGCAGTTGGTAAAGCGTCCCGAGCGCTGAGATGCATCTTCAGGATAGCCAAAAACTTTACAGTTGCTTATTGTCCCAAAATTGCTGTACCGCGCTTTATCACGATCAATCCTAGAATATTTCCCTGAAGTGTGGTGCCCAAACTACAATAACGGCGGTGAGAGAATTGAATGCTTACAGCGTCGCTTTTTACGTTTCGCGCTCCGTAGATTGCCGTGGAGAGATCGTGTCCGACTACCTATCTATGAAAACTGGAGTCAGCTGATTCAAATGGAACCCCTTTATGTTCGAAGGAGGTCATATAGATGCCCCAGCTATATTAGAATAAATCAAAATAAACGTCGCACCACGAACATTATGCAACAACATTATGTTTCGATTACCATTCAGACGCACTAATTATAGTATCCACGGAACCATCACTGGTCTACAATGGATTTTCAACCAGGTTGCTTCAGCTTTCGATTTCAACGTATCTAGACAAACTCTGCGTCAGCGATTTTCTAGACTTTTTATTCGATCTTTTAACCACATTTGACTTTTTTACCGTTTTTTATGAATTATTGTATGACCGTTATTTTTGTGTATGACTTGAATGTTAGAAATAAGTTTATTATTATTGGGGCTTTGGTATCCCTGTTGGTGTAAAAGACTAGTAAAGAACGAAATCAGAATATATTGGTTCGGATGGAACTTTCCTATGATATTCGAAGATTTGTACCTTGCTATGTTGCCTGATCACTTTCCTGATGGGAAGGGAAATGAAGTAGAAAGAAGAAAATAAGGATATGAGGTACCGTAATGACATGTATGAGACATAGCACGCTGAATATTACTCATGTGATAATTGCGATTGCAATGTCCAGTCATTGCCCTGACTAGAATACTGCAGTTGTGCTTGGAAAAATGCAGCAAATTCTTTGACATTCTCGGACTCACATCCGGCGCAAAAGTCCTTTGTTTGAACGCAAGTTTGCAAGTTACGCCAATAATTAGCATGTTCGGATACAGCCCAAGAGCGAATCTTGTGCTTTATCCAACTTATCGACAGTGGTAGAACTGGTTCTGGACCAACGAAGCCCATCGCTGCGCCAGCTCTAACCAATTCGTCCGCCCATTCATTTCCCGCAATACCGGAATGACCGGGTACTCATACAAGGTGGATAACAATTGAAATGTGAAGTACTTCGATTTGAGTTCGACAATCTGTCGAACTAAGTACTTTCAGGGTAGGCTGACTGTGAGAGCAAAAATAGATTCTTTTACTGAAATTTCCCCGTTGAAGTTCCGATTGTACTCCACACAGAATCGCAAAGGTTTCAGTTTGGAATGCGGTACAGTATCTACCAAGCGAACGAGATTGGTTCAATCTCATCATAACAAACTACGTATTCTTTAAGTTGTCACTCCATTTAGCCAAACAGCAATTCCTCGCGAGGGGGAGTTCTCACATTTCAAGTTTTAAAAGGAGAACTACATGTGAGTGTAGTGTCATTAGGAGTAAGTGTATAGGCACCCGTATGCCAGTATTAGTCTAACAATTGCTGTGTAGACCCACTGAATCTATTTGGGTTTGAGTCCCTAAGATTCGAAAGTCTTGGTAAAAGCATTTAGGCCGCCCTGTCAATAAGAGTCTGTCGGATAGGTAATTAGAACCCGAGTAGTGGGCAAACCCCCACTTACAGTACTACTAAACAGGACTATACTAGAAAAATTACGGGCCCGGGAGGTCCAACATAAGGGCCCCCCGGGCCCGTAATTAGAACACAGAAACTCATGGAGCTCGACATCAATTGTAAAAAAATCTTTCTCTGTTATTATGTATTTGTGGCATAACTATAGTAGTATACACTTAGTGCCGTCAATTGAAGTGATTTTTCCATTTCAAAGGGGTATTACGGTAAATATTTTCGTTCATTTTTCATCGTTCTCTGTCCGCACTGAGTGCCTATCACCAACGCCAGAGACTCCACAACCAGATATCGGTTCATCAACTCATGGATTGAGACAAATGGTTCTACTTACTTTGCGAAGGAAGATGTGACAAAGAGTTTTCACCTCAGAAAACCTCACAACCTCGGCTTGGATTGAACCCAGACCATATTACACTGGGCTGAGTGGCGGTCACGGTTACCGCTCAACTCCTGGCGTTGTTTATGATCAAAATTGGCTCAAACAAGAATCCATGAAAATTGATTAAATTTTTTATTAAAATTTCATTTTTTCATAAGTTCAATTAGTATAAAATACTGAAAAATAGTCAGCTTCTGTACAGCCACCTCGTCCACTTTATTCGCCACAGCCAGTTTATTTGCACAGTTTTACGTCTTCTTTAGGTTCCTCTTGACGATGAGCTAATGGTGTGTGTTGGGCGGGTTTTTTGTCCTTGGGCGCCACCTGAACGTTGTTGACGTCATAGCACTACGTATTCTTTTTTCCTGCAACAGAAGTATTCAAAACATCGGCCAAAATTACATGGAAAATTTTTGTTGCTTCATGAAAAGTGCAATCATTCGCGTAAATTTCCTGGTTGACGGTCTTGGTTGTAATAAAAATGTCGCTTTTAAAACCACAGGTACAGAAAACTTGCCGAATCAGATAATTCTGTGTGGTCCTCGACAGATTCATATGCTTAAACATATCGGCCACTGTTCTCTTACGCTTGTCATTACGGTGGTGCAAGTAGTTCGGATTCAGGCGATACGCGAGCAAAATTCGCTTCTTGCTTGGACGACACTTTTATTACTGAAGAACAAATGTCAAAATCAAAAAAGAGGTATCTTTCTGCACGCAGACAAATAAGGGTATTTCAGTGTTTTGAATAGAGTGCGAAGAAATGCATCAAATTTAAGTCGATACCGTAATACGAAATTTTAGTGGCTGTGATAGGAGCCGATTTATCAATAATTCATATTCATCCAAGTCTCTATTGCATCCAGGATTTATCCAGGTCTCTATAGCACGGATTTGGTCGGATTTTCGTCTAATTTCACCTAGAATTTGTGAAAGAAAAAACACAGTCGGCAAAGTCGGTGCTCTATAACATTACCAAACTATGAAAATACAATATCTCGTTTGTTCAATAGTGTAGCTGACTTTCTCCAGATTCGGGGAAAACTGATTCAGGTGATTTTTTCCGAATCCTTCATTTATATATTGAATACAATATTACCAAAAAGGCTCCTAGTTAAAACCTTGTACAAATTACAAAAATTATAGCCAAATGGAAAACAAAAAGAACATTTAATGGAGGTAGAATTTCAAGCGAAAAAATATCGAAAAAAGTAGGAAAACATAATACATAGATAAAATGGAACAAAACGGGATGGTATTTAAAGTAATTGAAATATTAGTAATTTGCAAATAGTCAGAAACTTATCAAAAATAGGAAAAAAAAATCCAAAGCGGAGAAACAACAAAATTAAGACAATGGAAAAGTTCAAATTTGTGAGAAATTTGAAGAAATAGAAAATAAAATAGGTTGAATAATTGAAATTATTAATTAAATTAAACGAAAGAAATGATAAACGAAACTGGAGTAAAATTAAAGAAATAGAAAAATATTGCGAAATGTTAAAAAATAAAAAAAAACTGGTAAACAGCAAAACAAAAAACCTATTTTAATCCACCTAGCGGTGCAATTGTGCCTTTCTCAATCATGAATCACGAGAATGTGTGCGTTGTTTATATTCATTAAAAACTTTTAAATGCATATATTACATTTTATTATTTTATTATTATTATCACATGACAACTATATACAGGAAAATAAATCATTATTCGAGTTCTAAAATTTTGAAAAAGAAAAAACAGCCATGGTAATATTGAACTGAAAAACCTGTTTTAATCCACCTAGCGGTGCAATTGTGCCTTTCTCATTTCTCTAAACTATGGCACGGAGGCTTTTTATGTTCAACATAATTGTGGAAATGTCCATTACATTCTTAGTACACTTTGCACTTATACACAATGGCATGCCAGCCACGAACTTGATGAGCTACGTGTCGACGGTGAACAAAAAAATATCATACTCCATTAGCCTAATCAGCATTAGATCAATGTTATCTGCTTGCTAACTCATTTTGTCATGCGGGGATGGGTATGTGAGGAGGGCGAAAGTTCCATGAACGAACGACTCCCCAGCTTAAATTGGTATGCTTTGTAATATAGTGGTGGTTTAAAGATGACGGGGTTGAAAGGGAGGGGTATGAGGTGGTGGTCTGAGGGGTGATTTAAGGAGATTTTTAAAGGAGGGGAGTGAGCAGTAGAGAGGAGTGTAACCCCTCTCCGTAAACCATCAACTACGCCCCTGTTAAAACCCAGAACCCTTATGCGAGTCGAAAAAAAAATTTGGCCGGGATTAGGTTGACGTTTTTCAGAGTGATTGCATAACCTTTCTATATGAGAAAGGCAAAAATGTGCAAAATCCAAAAAAGTGAATCTTCGTCAAATTTTTTTCGTGTTTGCATCAAATCTCGACGTTTTATGCACCTTGAATATATTTAGCATCAAAAATAAAAATTCTATTTTAAATTTTTCCTATAGTTTTTATGAGAAATTTCTGTGTGGCCGCACTCTGAAACCCGTAATTCCGGAACCAGAATTCCGATCGATCCAAAATTCAATAGCAGCCGATGGGAAGGTTGCACCTTTCATTTGAGACTAAGTTTGGGCAAATCGGTCCAGCCATCTCTGAGAAAAATGAGTGACATTATTTGACACATACGCACATACATACAAACACATACACACACATACACACACACATACACACTAGACTGCCCAGAAAAATAATGAATTTTTGAAAACTCAATCGGCCCACCCCTGAGTCGATTCCTAGTCCCACCAGGAGTACTTGCTCCAAATTTGAAGCAAATCGGACAAGTCTAGCTACCGGACCAACGTGCTTGAAGTATGTTCGGAAGAATTGCAGTACATAACACGAGTTATGTTTTGGTTAGAAAATTTTAGTTCAATCTGTGACCGCATAGATGGCGCCAACACTAACTTTTCAGCGGAGAGAGATAGAATATCAAGATGTTCGGAAGAATTACTGCAATATTCTTGTTCTACAACTTTGTAGAAGACACCTAATTTCTATCTCTCTTCGTTGAAAAGTTAGTGTTGGCGCCATCTGTGCGGTCAGATGTGGAACTACAATTTTCTAACCAAAACATAACTCGTATTATGTACTACAATTCTTCCGAACATACTATTCAGCTAAATCTAACCATTATTCCATAAAAATGTTTAGTTTGTCAGAACCTAGTACTGATACACTATCATGCACTGCTAGGCCCCATGCAAAACTGACTCAGACATCACTTCGTTAAAAGTTTAATAACTTTTCCTATTGGAGTCGGATCGCTTTGCAGTCTTCAACAAAGTTCTATTTTTACACACTGTAGATGTCACTCTAATACACACACATACAGACTTTTTCCGATCTCGACGAACTGAGTCGAATGGGATATGACACTCGGCCCTCCGGGCCGGGATTAGATTGACGTTTTTCAGAGTGATTGCATAACCTTTCTATATGAGAAAGGCAAAAAGGTGCGAAATCGGCAGTCCCAAAAAGTCGATTTTTATAAAAAAAAAATTTTCGAGATAACATAAAATTTCGACGTTTCATGCATTTTAAAGATGTTTGGCATCAAAAATACGAATTCGATTTCTGAAATTTCATGGGGTCCCCCGTTTGAAAAAAAAATTAGAGTTCCGACTTATATGGGAATTTCATATGTGACCGGACGATTTAGTCTATATTTCCGGACCCGTATAAGCGATCTGTACGAAATTTTATAAACATCTGTGGGGATATTATAGCTATCATTTGGGACCTATCATTTGGGACTAAGTTTGTGAAAATCGGCCAAACCATTTCCGGGAAACTGATGTGAGTTCGCAAATTTTGAAAGATGGCCGCTTTTCCCGGGCACTTCCGGAACCATCTATGGTGGTCAATGTAGTCAACGAAAGTTTGGTTGGCCGTCGGTGACCTAGAACAGCAAATTTAAGTTGTTTGAGACATTTTAGCGAAATTTTTACCTTTTTTGCTTTCATCGGAGTATCGGTTTGAATCACAATTTGCTATGTGATCGCACGCCACAGCCTGTAACTCCGGAACTGGAAATCGGATCGGGATGAAATTGAATAGCCATTTACGGGGACGCAATTCCTTTCGTTTGAGACCAAGTTTAGCCGAATCGGTCTAGCCATCTCCGAGAAACCGATGTGACTGTTATTCTGAATTTAGATACTTCCGCCGGGGCTTCCGGAACCGATGATGGTGGCCAATGTGGCCAAATAGACTTTGAATGGATGTTAGTGACCTAATACTACAAATCGAAGCAGTTGTGGTCATATTTTGGAAAAAAATCACCTTTATACATTCATTGCAGAATTTATTAAAATCGACATTTTCTGCGTGTTCGTACTCATCACCCTGTAATTCCGGAACCGGAAGTCGGATCCATTAGAAATTCAATAGCAGCCTATGTGAACGTTGCACCTTTAATTTGAGACTAAGTTTGTCAAAATCGGTTCAGCCATCTCTGAGAAAAATGAGTGACATTTTTGGTCACATACACACACACACATACGCACATACACACACACAGACACGATCACGAAGGCTGCCGTGTGCTGAAGAGTAAGAACGCGAAACGTGAAAAGCAATGGAAACCAGGAGAAACGGCAAATGAATGAAAAATTAAAGCAACAAAAAAGATATAAACAAAGCTACAAAAAATGAAAAAGAAAAACAAATATAGAAATGTACAAAATGGAGCCAGTGAGTTAGACGTAGAAATAACAGTAATACAAAATGTGTTAAATATATAAATTAATAAAAAATTAAAAGAATGAAAATAAGAAAGTAGGAAAAATGTGTAAAAGGTTTCAAAAAAGAGGAAATGCTAAATAAGAAGAATGGAATACAGTTATAGTTAAAAATAAAATAACAATAAAAATTAAAACAACGACTATTATTTTTTTTATATTAGCTATTTTAGAATTCTTTTTCTTATTCAAGTACAATAGAATAAAAGAAAAAGAAATAAGAAAATAATTGGACGAATTAGAAAGACAAAATAGGAAAAATAGTAGAAAATTTAAAAAATAAATGGGTTAAATAATAAATAAATCTAAAAAAAGTAAAAGTGGAAAAAAATAAAATTTGATCAAATGGAAAACAGAAAACACGCACAAAACGCAAAAAGATCAAACTATTTTAATAGGGAAAATGTTCTAAAGATAAAATAAACAAAATAGAAAACATGAAATTCAAAATTGTTTAAATGGGTGAACAATAAAAATGTTAAATAAGATAATAAAAAAGAAAAACGGGCGAGTATTGAAAAAATCCATGAAAAAAGAAAGTACGAATTCAAAACTGATAAATGGAGAACAGAAAAAAACAGAAATGCACAACACAAATACAATTAAACCTAAAAAATATACTAAAATAGGTTTAAGAAAAAATGCAAAAAATAATAGAAAATAAAAGTTTAGTGAAATAAATTTAATTAACTTAAGGAAATTAATTGAACAAGGTGATAAAAAAGAAACAAATAAATCGATAGATAAAAATTAAAATCAACACGAAAAGTTCAAAGGGATTAGAAAAATGAGGCAAAATCTAATAAAAATGGACCGAATTTTAAAATAGAAGCAAAAATAATCAAAATAGAAAAAAGAAGATATAGAGAAAAATATATAAGAAGCATGTAAAATCTGGAGGAAATGGGAAAAGAAACAATAAAAATACAGAAAATTTATATATGAAGCAAAAGAAACCGAGAAAAAAAATGGAATCAATAGAAATATATGAATATATGAAGACTACAAAATTTCTCCGACAAAATGCCAAAAAGATGTAAAAATTAATATAAATTAAGAAATTTAGTTAAAGATGAAAAACTTTCTGGTTCTCATATTTAGAATATCAAATATATAATTAAGCCACCATTGCAATAACAATCTAATATTTATATTGGATATAGCAAATCATGGAACCCTAATGTTATTGAATGAGAAAGGCATAATTGTACCGATAGGTAGTTTTAAGCAAGTTTTTTCTATCTATAAACCATATTATACACTCACTTTTAATTAAAACTGTCAAGTAATAAACTTGAAGTGTAATTAAAATGACGATAAAGTTAATTTTCATTTTTAATATAATGGCCCGGGACTGCTAAGTGCTCTTGAATTTATGCGGCTTATATACTTCCCACAATAGCGTAAGAGTCCCATATGCCTTTTCGTTAAAAATGAGTTATATGTTGGATTACATTGCGAATCCTCTTTGATGTACAATGCATAATAAAAACCAACAGTTGCGTTTAAAAAAATCAAGAAAAACACCAAATCGTAGTTCTCCTATCCATAAGACTCAACCAAAAAATTAATTTTGAACAACGTTTTACTAGGTTTGCTTTTAATCATCAGATGTGAAAAGGAGTTTATGTGTTATTAAATTAAATGCTTGATTTGCCGAGAACTGCTACAGTATTCTGCCGATCTATGCGTGCAAACCCTACTGTAAAAAACATATGACTTTAATCTGACCGGTATCGATGATCACGGGCCAGTAAGTAATGAAGATTCGTCACGCCTGCATTTTGAATCTAATTTAAAGTTCTGTTATCGCAAAAAGCCTGTATATTAAGCTTTCGCTTCCTTGTAATCCCCTTCGATGGTCGGAATTGTCGCTCGTATTCGCGTTGACAAACAATCCTAAATGAAAAATAAGAAATACTTAACATATTACGTGTTATAATTACGGGTTATATTCGTATACCAAATAATAAATAACTACCAAATCTCTGGTACTTATGGGAGCGCCACTGAGTCGGAGCCTTCCGTCAAGTAAGTACCACACCAACACTTCCTTTATAATAGCCGTTGCCCGTAATGGTGGCTCTCAGGCTAAGTTTTCGCTTAGACTGGGACAATTGTTATTCCCAAACATTGTTCCTTAAGCAGTTCTGTGTGGGAATGTGAGTCATCAGTCTGCAATCTACGGGGTATACCGCACACCAAAAAAATCTGAATTTTATCGTTGACGTAATTGTAAACATGACACAATTCAACAAACCGTAATTTACGAAATGACGGAACATTACCGTGTTCCGTTTAATATTACAAGAAACATATACTTTACATGCGCAATGACATAAAATTACACTTCCTACAATTCAGAACAAACGCTGTATGAGAAGTAAAATTACACGATTTACGAAATTAAACGTCATGTAAAATTAAAATCAAACGTAAAACTAAGTCATTTTTGATGCTCGTATATGTCATGGTCAGGAGACGTAAATTTACACTATTTTTTCTAGGTGTGCGTGCTTACTGAACGCAACATATTAAATTGAATTCTCGAGCTGTTAAATTTGATGCTTGATTTAGAGTAGAGTGCCATATCTTCAAGATTGTCACTTAATTGTATTAGAATAAAGATAGATGAAAAAAAAGTTTGAAGTTCGATTATAATTGAACTTCAGATGTTTTTCAAAAAAGGTTTTCGTTTCTTTTAAGAGCAGTTTCCTTTATAGCGTAATTATTATTAAGAAAGCCATTAAACCATCTGTATTACGATAAAACCGGCTGTTGGTGGGGTATCACAATCACTTGACAAAATAATTCGAGAAATTCGTTCGAAAATTCGTTTCGTCCAGTTATTACGATTCCCCACTAACAGCCCGTCGTAGTGCAGATGTACCTGGTTAAATCTCGTAGAAATCAAATACTACTTTTGGTTTAAACTAGTCAGAGTAGTTTCGTTCGAAATTGTGTGAAAACAACTTTGACTCTGATCCAAAAATGAAACGATAAGCAGGAAAAATCCGTGCATCAATTACAATTCATGTCAGGATAAGGTTTCCTTCTGCTCAGGTGGAAACACAGATAAGAGGGAGATGTCAGATCCCATGTTGTGATTCCACTGCGCATGTGTCACCTGACCTCACACAAACGTCAACTCGATTCAAACCACGAAGCTGTGTGGGAGCGTGAGCGAACGATTGGACCCATCTCTTGGCACGGCATGGGCAGATTTCATTGAGCAAAACCAAAATAAATAACATGGATGTGTCATTCGATGTACTTTCAATGTTAAATTTTGCATCTTGGTGTCTGTTGCTGTTCTAAATATGTAATAGAGAGATATGCGAAATTTTTTGTGTGGTAAATATTTTGTTGCGTAAAAGTAGCCCACAATCTAGCAGGCCGACTTTTTTTACTGAATACAATTTTGTTAGTCAAAGCGAAGCGTTACAAGTCGCCCAGCATGTTTTGACTTGACAGCTTAGCGTCAACACAAGCTGGCTTGTAGCAGACAACAGTGCGATAATAACCATACGATCACTCACCCGCCGATTCCGCATGAATGGTGCTTTGTAGGTGGTATTGTGGCGATGATGCCGATTTTGGTTTTTATGCTTCAACATTTTTGCCTTGTTTCTGGGGCCGAGTAGGACGATTTAAAAAAGTATTCGGAATGACCAATTTTTCTTTTCCCGATATTTCCGTCACAATCACACTCTGTCGTAAGATACCAACTATATGGGCACTCGATGTTCGTTTAGCATCATAGCAAAAATATCACTATAAACGATTGCACTTCTGCCATCTTTCACCACTAAGCAGAACACTTTGCAGGAAGCAAAAGGGACACTTATTTCAATCCACCACCTTTGACCGCGCAGATCACGTGCTCCTTTTTGCGAGTACTTTTCTGACACTGCCGACTCGATCGCGATAAATCACCGCTCAATGGGAGCATTTCTTGCCAAACCTTTCTCCATCAATGGAAACGCGTGACTCACTGGCAATTTATTTGCGCGACGATATTTCCGGCTCCCACATTCGATATTCTTCGCCCAACCGACCTTGATTTGCTTGATCGCAACCCCGCGCAGTGTTTTCAAGAGGAAAATATGCGACCGTTTCGTTTTTCACACTTTGGCCTGTGAGAAGCGAAAATCGTAGGAACCACTCGGTGTCAGCACCGATCGCGACCGCGACTGATCGATGGCAGATGCAACCTTGATGTTTTTGCCCACCAGCCAACCACCACAAACACACACACACGGCCTGCTGATGCTGGAATTCTTGGCACCGTTTCGCGGTTGCAGCAGCAAGCGTCGACCGGTCAGTTCAATGATTTCCGCGCTTAGGAACTGCGCTAGATCACGGCGTTTTCGTGTAGATCGCACATATGAGGAGGGCCCAGACTGAAGTTAAAAATAAAATCTTGGCCTGAGTATTTGGTATTACTTGCGGGACGGTTTTTGCTCCCGCTATCAGTGTCATTTTCGCTCTTTCTCGCTAGGTATTCTCTTTGCAATCTTTTTATTTTCAAAATATTCACAAAGATAATATCGAGCTGATGGATGGGGTAGATCAGTTGCCAATGATATCAGTGTTTATGAATAAAACCACCGTCACTTCAAGTGTTATGAGTATGGGACTGGTGTTGATAATAATGTGTCGACGACCCAAAAGGGGACGTTCATTCTTGAAAAGGTAGTTCAATAAATCTGGTTGTGTTCAATCTCTTTGCCACAATTTGGGTTCGATGATACGATAACTATTGTCGGAAAATTCCAAGGATATTCAATACAATGGTATAATTTAATTAAATGATAGTAAATGAATAGTCTGTTTGCGAGGACTTGATGACTGGATGATCTTAATACGCCAGTCGCGCACGGAACATTTTTGGTTTTGCCTTTACTGTGTTTTGGGAATCTCTGACGCAGTGGACAAATTTGCAAATCGTGGGAATCAAATTATGATCGCGTTCCTTTTAAGCTTGATAAAATGGATTGCTATATGCATTTAAATATCAACTTGCTTGGTATCTTCTAGTTAATGTGCAATATATGAATCTATCTCGACTTAAGCAGGAAGGTAAAGGAAATTTATATTTTGGAAAATTACTTAAAATTGCCTTCATTGCTTACAACTAAACAGGAACGACTAATACACGTGAAATACCTCATGCACGCATTCTCGCAAATAAGGCTAAAACGAGTCATCACATTCTGATGATTTCAAAAGCGTTGTGTCATATGGTAGCAAAAATGGACTTCCTCTCATTATCGGCAGTGATGCAAATGCTCATCACATCAATTGGGGCAGCTCAGAAATCAATCTGAGAGGCTCTGAACTGGTGGTTTATATAAGTATTATCAATCTTCATATTCCGAATGTACGAAAGCGTCTAACTTTTGCGAGGTCTGGGAGAGAGGAGGTGGTAGACATAACGCTTTGCTCTGAAACTGTTTCGCATGAGCTGGGAAATTGGCAGGTTCCAAATGAAACTGAACCGCCTTTATTCGTCTCATTTATTATATATATTTTTTGATCATCTTAATGTCGTCCTCAATGTGGTAATATATCGTGATCCTAAATCTACAAACTGGGACCTTTTTATGGAAAAATTTGCGACTAAATTTCATGGATATTCTCTAACAATTAGTCAACTAGACGACTTGGATGACATCGTGGATACGACAAACCTGTTCATAGTAGAATCCTATGAAGAATCTTGTCCACTTCGCACCATTGAGTCGACTAGGGGAATCTCTTGGCGGGAGGCTGAGCTTGAATTAATGAAGAAGGTTATGAGAAGAGCTTGGGACGGTCGTCAGCGTGCTGACTCCAGGGATTTCAGATCAGTTGGCAGTGTATATAAGAAATGTCTTAAATGTGCAGAGCGGGCTGTCAGGCAAACCGATGCACCAATGTCTCTAGTTTGAGCGAGACCAGCAGGGCCGTCGAGATCCGCGCCGGGCCCCGGGGCTTGAAGTACTAACGAGCCCTACCATATATGGCTTCTCATTTCAAAATCGATTAGGGAAATACGGATACAACCGTTTAAATTAAACTATTTTTTTATGAAATTTGTTTTTTTGACACAATTCAATAAGAGTATTTTAAACATTTAATAGATGGAAAAAATAAAAATTAATAAAAGAATATTTGTGGCTTGCCATCAGAACCACCACCTTTTTTTGCGATGATGCCATACAGTCCATATCGCCATCGTTCATGTTCCCTTGACGCACGTTAATGCTGCCATCGTTAATGCTGCTCAGAGCTTGGAAAAATTGACATCCCCGCGTGAGCTTGAAAAAGAAACAAAACTCAACTCATGCCCGCCGCGATAAATCGAATGTTTGGTTCGTTTCTCTCATCCTTCACTCTTTCGGTAGAACGCATTCATGTTCGTATATGTTCGTTTTCATGGGCTAACTGAATCTTGTTTCTATGCTAGCGCTGAGAGGGATTATCAAGCAAAAGTGTAAAAGGAGTTCTGCCTTCAAACTGTCCACGTAATACCAAACGAATGCTTTAGTTGGTGAAGGAATATATATTTCTTTGCACTCAATCATTCGATTCTGCATGAAATTTCAGTCAGTTTTGAAGCTAATGAATGAGGGAGGCGCCTAAACTGAATATTGGTTTCAGAAAATTAATCAGATTTCTTGTTTCTTGTTGTTGGTACATGCTGTTGATTTTGAAGTACTAGATGCAGATATTGCAGCTGTCACTATGACCTGAACGAGTTTTTTTAACCGGTTTCTGAACATGGTTTAATCGGTTTTGGAATCGGTTGTTACACTTTCGCTGTCATTCACAGAGCAAACATTCCGAATGCGATGACTGGGATCCAGCAGCGAAGTCTGCTGTTAAAGAGACTAAGACAGAGTTGAGAGAGAGAGAGTGAGAGTTTCAACTATTCTCTTGGTGGAAACTAATGGGTAGAATAAATATTTAGTTAAATTTACATATTTTTTCTGCATCAAATTTGTACACTGGAACCTTCACTTACGAACCCGGGTGCTCGTAAATAGAATTCGGTCGTAAAAGGTGTTGGTTATTTGGGATTTAAATCATAAGAAAAGTTCACTTTACATTCTTTTTAAAATTCGTTGGTTGAGCAATATTATGGACAACCTTAACAATATAGGTATTTTTGGAACGGGCTTAACAAGTAGATGATGAAAATGAACGTTTGATGCCAATTCGAAATCTAAGATTGTGACTTCCGGTTAAGCAATATTCTCGATGACCCTAACAATATGGATATTTTTGGAACGGACTAGACGAGTAGATGATAGAAATTTCAGCTTGGTGCTTTTTCTAAAAATTTCTGTATAAACTGTGAGGGTCTTTTTAAGCGAGTTTGACGAGTAAATGAGCGATTCTATTTTGAAGGCCAAGA
Organism: Topomyia yanbarensis; assembly: GCF_030247195.1. Taxonomy (NCBI): domain Eukaryota; kingdom Metazoa; phylum Arthropoda; class Insecta; order Diptera; family Culicidae; genus Topomyia; species Topomyia yanbarensis. The sequence continues at coordinate 8,706,034 of NC_080671.1, forward strand.
TAGCATCTTCCGGTTAAGAAAAGATTCCTGATTCTGATTTTTTAGTAACTTAGCACGAATATAAAATAATTCTAAGGCTATATTTCAAAAAATAGTTGCACTCAATTGTTTATACTACTTTAGCGTCTGGGTAACAAAGGCTCGGTAGAAGCTCGGAATCGCACATTGTATCGTATCCCATGAGAACAAAACGTTTAGAGAGCATCAGATCACCAAATCATGTGATGGTAGCGATAGAAAACGAGGTATTGCATGCCCAGGATGGTATTGAACCGATTCAAACGTTAATCCAACATTTCGATTCAAGTTCCAATATATATGTTTTGTACAACACATACATAAAGTTCAAAGGGCACCAAACAGGAACGACTGCCACAGCACGGTGTTGGAACTAGCACAAGGATGAGGTACCGGAAGTGGAAGCAGAATATGTCGAAATTCGCTACAAAATCCTTGTTTGGCAAGCGATCCACAGATGTGGCAAATATACAGTTGTTTATCATATTTGGGACCGTGAACGAAAAAACATATCGTGTCATTTTCGAAAAATTCCAAAAAAAGTTTAAAAATCCTCTTGCGAAAATTTGATTGCAAATGTCTACATAATCGAATCTACCTTTACTTTAAATCTGATTGAAGGAATCAAGGCAAACGTGCGTCCCATTAAGGATATTTAAACACCATCGGACATTTGATGGGATATATTGCGTGTAATTTTTTTTTTTCGATTGGTCCCTTTTTTGCCACGAAATATTTCTATGAATATTCTTTTATTGTGGGTTGTTACCAATCAAAATATGGTTAATTCCATACTATACATCATTTGAATAACATTTTCCTAATTTGTCGTTGCGGAGTGCTTAAAAATGAGTGGTTACAGTGAATCTCCGAAGGAGATACAAATGATATGCTCTTCGCATTGAAGTGAAGTAAAGTACGACATTCAAGCTACTTTCCTATTGAAAAATCTCGAAATACAGAAGCTTAGCCTACCGCGCTAAAGAAATCGAAAATAATGACTGATAGTACGTGATTATCTTTTATCATATGCTAACGTTTAACAACTATATTATTAGCGTTGTTAAATGCATCTGAACAGAAACACGCTGAAGTGTTGCAAGTTACCCCGTTTGACGGTACTGCACCAAAGAAAGCTAACATTGAAAATAAAGGAACTTTGTGGTGAATCGCGCGCTTAGATTCAACACAATATTGATTGATTCCGAAGGTTGCGATATTCGGCCATATGTAAACCCTGTGGAATATTAATTGAAAGAGAAGTGGCAACACTGCTGTGATTCAGTTTGTGTTTTTGTGCTCTTAGTTTTGAATTGATATTTAATGCAAATTCGGTGTTTTGGACAGAATACAGCTTGTCCCTCAGACTGTGTGATAATCACGAATCTTAACTAACCCGTGCCTTAATGATTTTCAGTTGTGCGGTGACAAAACTCGAAAAATTGTGTCTCGTGTAAAGCTGGTTTATAATTTTCGATTTATGTGCAATTCGCCACTAAATATCACATACATCGTGCTTAGTTCGCCATCTGCAGGCGAGTAGCAGGAAGTGTTTCCCGCATTCTATCAAGGCGGAATGAAAATACTACGTCGTATTGTTCCGATTTTTAACAAAATTGATGCTAATCACGACGCTTCTTATATGTGCATTTTGTGATACTTAAAGTGGTTTAACTTTACGTAAGTTGATGTCGGTGTCGACTTCATAGTATGGTATACGTGTAAATGTGTAAGGCTCCTTCGATGACTTCACCGTTTTCGGAATGCCTTAATTGGAGCAATGGATGATGTCAAGAAATTTTACTTCGAGAGCCACTTCCGGATAATGCCTTGAAGGAACGACGGCGCCATCTTTTGGTAATATTATTTTTTCAAAAAATTGATCATATTAGACAACAGAAAATTTAACTTTTGAACCGAAAGAGACAGCGCTTAGCTGTCTTCGACAAAGTTGTAGAGGATAGTATTTTTGTAAATTTTGCAGAAGACATGTCTCTCTCATTCATAGTAATCGAGTTATGAGAAGTTCTCTATGGTAAATTTCTTCATTTCCTATTTTTACCTACATTTTTTTTATTTCTGATTTTTCGCATTAACAATGTTCTAAGGTATTTTTTATCATCATGGTCTCTTCGGAAAAGTTGTGTGTTTACAACTTTTCCGAAGAGACCAGATAGCTGTGAATGCTGTGTAAAGACTTATGGCTGATTTTGATTTAATTTTGGCCCGTGTAACTTCACTATCGGCAAAAATCGTAATTATACTATCAATTATTCTAATAGGACTAGGTTTCACCTACAAAACGACGGTAAAATTGTTAGTCCATAAGCACCCGTTCAAAAGTTATACACTTTTGAAAACTTTTTGTCTGGCCCTCCTGAAGTCGCGTGAATGGCTCACTGAACAAGTAGGCGCTGGTGTTCATAGACGATTTCGCTTGATTTCCTGAGTGACGCGCACTCTGTGTACTAGTGCGTCTACCGGAAGGTTTACACTGATATTGAATGATTTTCCAACGAGGAGGAGACAACATGTCTTCTACAAAATTTATAAAAATACTCTCCTCTACAATTTTGTCGAAGACAGCCAAGCACTATTTCTTTCGGTTCAAAAGTTAAATTTTCTGTAGCCTACCATGATCAATTTAAAAAAAAATAATATTACCAAAAGATGGCGCTTTTTACACACACAAACATTGTAGAATACTGTCAAGGCTTCTATCTGTCACGTTAAATTTTTACGCATATTTCATAAGATAAGTCAGCAAAAACGATAGAATCAGATTCTATCACAACTGCACAGTATTAAGTTCACTAAACCGCACATTTTTTCTACAGAAAGTTATTTTCTATCATTAACGGCTTTCGTGTTATTGTCATTTTAATGCGTCTGTCACATTACACAATTTTCGCAGTGAGTTTGGAGTATGCCCAACTAAATTGAAAAAGTCTGTTCCGTTGGCCCCCAAAATTTGCATGAAAACAGTTTTAAGTTGAAGCTTGGAAAACAAGGAAGTGTTTGAAATATAGTTTTCCTGAAGAAAAACTTCGTTTTCGATTTTATGGAGTATTCTCAATGATCTGCCACATTACAACCAGAATCTGTCACGTTACAGTTCTATATTTTTATTGAAGCAAGCATATCGAGACAGTCGTGCACAAATCATCCTTGGTCAGGGAACTGAGTATTCACGGGAAATTTCATGTTTATTTAGAAAAACATATTGGTTTTGATTAACAAACGTGAATAACTTATGAAAAGGTCGTAATTTCACGAAGTAATATATTATTTCAAAAAATCAATAATAACTTAAAACATCTGCATTTTGAAGCACAATTTTTCATGAGAATTTTGAATTGAAAAACCATTTTGAAATACATTCTAAAACTAAATTATTTAAAGAAAAAAAATAAATTAAAATAAAAAAAATAAAATTCAAAGTTAAAAAAAAAAGAATTTTTGAAATATGTTAAAACTTTTTATTGTTATTTTCTCCACAATGCAATTATATTTTAAACATTTTATTTGCAATTAAATTTTAAACGTGTGTGGTATCTGTGAGTTTTTTATTAAAAGGGCGTATTTACACTACTAGATATTTTAGTTGAAGAAAAAAATCAAAATATTTCGGAAAATTTTTCTTAAGAGCATTTTGCTTCGAAATTATATTTAGTATTAGTAATCTGACCAACTCTGACGAAAAAATCCGGACACCTTTCAACAACGAAGCGTAATCGTTCACTACACCCAGGTAGATGGTTCGCATAGTGTACGGATATTTTCGACAGAGTTGGTCAGCTTAAGTATTAGTATTGTATTAGAAAATTATATTTATGACTGGCAAATACTAAGAAATTTAGAAGCATACTTGAAGTTAAAAATTCTTTCTTACTAATAACATCCTAATAATGTAATTACAGTTCCTTCAGTTTTTAGGTTTTTGTTAACAAAAAAATCATTGGTTTTTTTTTGTAGTTGTATTTTTTAACATTTTTTTGCTTCCTTATTGAAAAATTTCACCAAAAAATATTCACAAGGAAGAATTGATTCCCTAGAACTCGCTGTCATATAGTTTTGCTGCACCAATGGCGATTTTCGAACAATATATTTTGAAAGTAGTGTATTCAGATCTGATACGCCCTTTTTAAATATTACTCTTGAATAAAAATTGCTTGTTTAATATTGCAAAATACTTAGTCTCCCACAAAAATGAAACGTAAAAGGTTTAATCATAATCGAAAATGGTCGTTATTTTTGACGTAATTGAATCAAACTTGATGGAATTGCTTCACAGCGGAAAACATTTGTCACGTTAATAAGATCAACTGTGTTTTCTCAAAAATGAATAAAACAGGTTTTCACAATACAATTTCAAAAAGTGGACTCAAAGTAGTAATAAAAAATATAGGTTAGACATTGTATGCATGCTTTTAGTGTGGTCCACAAAACTTTTTCGAATTTTTGATCTGTCACGTTACAAGTTATATGGTTTCCATTACTTCACAATTGAAAATAAGCATTTATCCATATTCATCAAAAAATTTCAAGCAATGGAAAGACTACGATGGAAAAATGTAGTTTCAAGCAAAAAGTTGAAAATATGGATTTTGTGTACATTTTTATCTCCTTACGGTCTTTTAGTCATTTTCAGGTCATGCAAGTCAACAAACTTTTATAAATGACAGACATGGATTTTTTTCTGGGCTCATCATTCATATTTTTTAATATTAGAGGTTATATACATACGGAAAACAAACAGTGGTGGTTGCCATTTTCGGAGCCATGACCATATGTGAAATCGCTAATATGGACAGTTTTGACTCTAATGAATTAAGTACCTAAAAACGCTTTTTTGAGCCACTGTGCACGGTGATGCTTGTTCAACTATAAAGAAAAAGCGTTAATCCCAAATGTTTTTTGCGACACGGTATGGTGGATATTTTGTTAAATATTAGCTGATTATTGTACAGCCACTCACGTTTTGTGGAATCGCATATGCTATGCTATGTAAACGAAGTGGAATATTAATTGGAAGAGAAAATGTGGCATACTCCGAAGATAGAAATCTACTTTGTCCAATTTCATCATATCAGAAACATCAGAAGTTGAGAAAAACACTGAATGAAAGAATGTAACTGTTGTAAGTCCAGTGGTCTAAGTTGGGAAATACACACGTTTCATGATTTTATCATGTTTGGATCGTAAACAAAACATATATGTTGGATTGTTGGTATATTGCTTCTTATTTTTCATAGATTTCCATAGTGTAATGTCAGGACAGTTTAAGCGATCAGCCAAATGAATTCTTGACAATGTCATGGTTCAATTATATGTCCATTAAAAAGTGTGGTATTTTAGTGATGGTTTGATAGCTACTGATATTGGATATTTAGGATATAATTCAGATTTTACATGTGAAAACTACATGAAGTATTCCAGAAATAAGCAAGAGCAATGCGCTTTGTTCGAGGTTACGCATTGACAAAACCTCGTTTGAGTACCCGGTCATTTTGGTAGGTAATGGGACGACGAATTGGCCAGATCAGGGGCAGAGATTCACTTTGTTGGTCCTGAACCTGCTTTGCCAATTTCCATAAGTTGGATAAAAAAAAAATCCGGTCCTGGGCATCAGCAATACAAACTTGTCGTCAAACAAAAGCTTGTTTTTTTAAATCCAATAGGTTGATTCCTGATTCTTAACTACCTTGGCCATCGAAGTGATTTTTTTTACATTTCTTACAAAAGAAATGTATAAGATTCGCTCAAGTTTTGAAAACTTTTTTAAAATCATAAAAAGATCAATAAATTCGATTTTTAACTGTACACTTTAAGGTTTATTAGCAACTGTCTAATATATATTTGGTTACAGAAACTTGCCGCAATTCATGTACGGAACTTAACTGCGAAGCGTGTTTATACTGTCAATATATTGGAGGACAAACTAAATTTTTAATGATGGTCGTGTACTTATTTTGGTTTTCTTTTCACAGTAGAATATATTTACATAGTGAAGAACAATTAATTACGATTAGATTACAAATAAGAATAGTTTGAATAAAAATTCAACTTACAGATTATATTTTCAAAAATGAGACCAAATTCCAAAAATTGTGAGACCTACAAAGAACGTATCTTCAGAAACTATACTTCAGTCTTTACAAGTGAACATTGTACACGATGCTTCATTTTAAACCCACATTTTGAGTACGAACTCGAACACGCTATTTTGTACCAAAACGCGTGCACATGTTCGCCTGCACAACTGTTCCCCATGTACGTACACGGTGTGCGTACACATGGCGTACACACAGGTTCGTGGCACCAGTTTTCTCTTTCTCACTCTCATCATCACTAGTGATGACTCTTTTTGCTTTGTGCGAATTGTTCTCGTGTACGCACTCGATATACGATGCGCGGATGTATGAACTAGAGTTTGTACATCGTTCGCTTGGGCTCGATGTTCGAGGTGAACCTGTACATCGAGACGAAGCATGTTTGAGTTTGAACGCGTGCACGAAATTTTGTACACAGGTACAAACTTGTCGGTGTTCATGGGAAGTCTGCTTGTAATTACCTGATCTACAACTTCGTCGTAAACACCATCTTTCTATCTACATTGAAGCGTGCATCGGGTACAGTACTTTCAATCAACGGTTACCTTCCTGAAAATGATAGAACTGAACAAGAGAAGGCTATCAAGGGAACAATTGCCGCTAGTGATTTGTGTAAAATCAACTGTCTCAATAACATAGATGGACGACAGCTCGATCAGGCAATCGTTAACTACGCAGATTCGGTCGTACTACTTGAACCTCCAACATCTATGCTCAAAGTGGGCGCTCACGGTAAGCTTTTCGTGCTGAGGATGCAACATTCTTCGACAACAACGCAAGTGATACTTCCGTCACAAGACCGACGATAACAATGCTGTTCTTCGCCAAACCGATCTTCGATACGAAACGGCCCGGAATAGTTTAATCAGCAAGTATATTAGTCATATTCTAGGCTATTTCTGTAACAACCTTTGGACATTCTGGAAGTTTGTGAATAGTAGGAAACGCGCTGGTGATATTTCCGGAAATAGGCCAGCGCGCAATCCATAGGTGAGTCCGTTGATCTATTCGCAGAACACTTTCGTGGGGAATTCAACAAGCCAGCTGAAGTGAAGCCGAAGTCTTGAAAGATTTATCCAGCGTCAATCCATTGAAAGGATCCGGTTCGTATATTGCTTGCCTCCATTATCCATAATAGGGTGCGCCCGATCGCTGTCAGCATTATTTTAAGCCGCTCAATCATTTGGAAACGTCTTCCAGAGTGCATGGAAAGAATCTGCTATAATTTCAATTCACAAGGCTGGAGATATTCAGAACGTTGAAAATTATATAAAATTATAAATTATTATCGGTTTTGAACTTTTTGGCTAAAGTACACTGATACTTCTCACATTATTGACGAGTATTAGCATGGATTTGTAAAGCAACGTTCTACTACTTCAAATTGGATGACGTACACTAACATCTTTGTCCACGCTGTCGAAAAACTTCATGAAACTGACGCAATATATTTTGATTTTTCAAAAGTTTTAGATAAAGTACCACTGCTCTTCTGATACTACAGAGACTAATGTTTCCTCCATTGTTAACTGGATGGTTGCACTCTTATCTCTTTAGTCGTTGTGCTTTCGTTAGAATAATGTTAAAATGAGTCCCTCGAGGAAGTCACCTTGGGTCACTAATTTTCGTTTCATTAATGAACGACCTCTGCACTTGCATTAAATCTGGAAAACTGTTCTATACCGATTATTTAAAGATTTTTCGATCTGATGCTCCTGGACTTGACTAAGCTGCACTTCAAGAAGGACGTAAAGGAAAAGTTTTATCAAAATACAAATCACAATACGACGAGAGCGTGCGTTGTTTGGACAACATTCGCTTTTGTTTTAAATACACTGAAACCTCCATTTACGAACTCTTTTTTTACATAATATTCGATTTACGCAACTTTTTTTACGAACTAAATTCGAAATAACAAACTCTTTTTTTTAAGAACTAAATTCCAAATAACGAACTTTTTTTGGAAAGTTACTAATATATGTTGGGTATTTTCGGAATGGGGTTGACGAGTGCATGACGGATATCAATGTCTTGAGCCATTCTTGGAATCCAAGATGGCGACTTCCAGTTTAGATAAATTCTCTATAACCTCAACAATATGGGTATTTTCGGAATGGGGTTGACGAGTGCATAACGGAAATCGATGTCTTGAGCCATTTTAGATTCCAAGATGGCGACTTCCGGTTTAGATAAATTCTCTATAACCTTAACAATATGGGTATTTTCGGAAAAGGGTGACGAGCGCATGACGCAAATCGATGTCTTGAGCCATTTTGGAATCCAAGATGGCGACTTCCGCGTTAGATAAATTCTCTATAACCTCAACAGTATGGGTATTTTCGGAATGGGGTTGATGAATGCATGACGGAAATCGATGTCTTGAACTATTTTGGAATCCAATTCTCTATAACCTCAAGAATATGGGTATTTTCGGAATGGGGTTGACGAGTGCATGACAGAAATAGGACCCTTATTGTTCGTTATCAAGAATATTGCTCAACCGGAAGTCGCCATCTTGGATTTCGAAAAGGTTCCAATTGTTCATTTTCAGCATATACTTGACAAGCCCGTTCCAAAAATACCCATTATTGTTAGGGTTATAGAGAATATTGCTCAACCAACGAATATTAATAAGAACGTGAAGCAAACTTTTTTTTACGAACTAAATCCCAAATAACGAACACTTTTTTACGAACTAATTCAATTTACGAACCCCCGGTTTGGTTCGTAAATGGAGGTTTCAGTGTAATGAATTGAAACAGATTAGAAATTTTTTAAACTTGCTCGATTCAGTTATTATGCATATTGACCCTTTTCAAAAAAAAATGCTGGAATTGCTAAAACAGACAACCAGAACCAGTAGTAGGTACAACCGCAGATGCAAAGTCAAGTCAAAAATGTTTTGTTGTTTATATCACGAAATACCTAACCCCAACCGCTTTTTGCAGTGCAACATATTTTGTTTTCATCACGTAATAATTCAGTGCCTTCTAAAAATTTAGCGGCCATAGAAAGGTCAACGTTTCGTTGGGCGATTATTCTTATAGTCCTCCGGCACTCGCGCGAATGGCTCACCGACTGAGCAGCCGCTGGTGCTGGAAGAAGATATCGCTAGAGTTTCGGAAGTTGTTGCAAAAAATACAACGGCGCGAGTGCCGGAGGGATAGGGAAGGTTTTAATTAGGTTCTTTACTGACACAGTTAACCTCACTTTTCTTGACATTTCACTAGTACTGTTTACATAAACTTAGAAAATTTTTGCGGACGACTAGATTTGTTCGAAGCAAATCGCAAAATCCATGTTAAAAGTACAAGCGAACTGTAAAAAATGAACACTCGAGTTCATTTTTGACAGTTCGCTTGTACTGTTTACATGGAGTTTGAAAAATTCTTCGTGTTTTCCTTCGAGCGTCTGACGTCCATAACATTTTCTAAGTCCATGTAAACAGTACAATTGACCTGCGAAGAAAAGTGAGGTTAACTGTATCAGTAAAAAACCTAATTGAATACTTTACGTTGACGTCACAAATGAACTCAAATGTTTATTTTTGACAGTTCGTTTGTATTGTTTACATTGAGAATTGCTTCGAGCGAATCTAGTCGTCCACAAAAATTTTTTAAGCCCATGTAAACAGTACATGTGAGTTGTCAAGAAAAATGTGGTTAACTGTATCCGCAAAGAGCCTAATTCCATAGACTTATCCAGCTAGGTCGGAATTGTGCCTTTGGACGTTTAAATTGGGAGGCAAACAAAACTTTTACACGGCGTATTGGGAGGAAAACAAACCACTTCTGGGCTTAAGGGGAGGGCGTTAGTATAAAAATGCGAGATCTTAGTGTGCGTATTTTATACGTCAGATATCTCAATACCCCACATAGGGATGCGTAACACCCCCATAGAAAATCCTCCCAATTTTCCCACCGACTAAATCGGCTTGCGTCGGCACAATCGGCCGACTATGCCACCAATTAATCGGGCGATTGTTTCACCGACTCTTATGGGGGTTTAACATGGACATCTGCCGACGCGACAACCGATTTAATACGACCGACAAAATCTGGTGGAACCAGATTCACACAGATTAAATCTGGCGATTAATATGGTGACGAAAATTGTTCACCGACGAAACCCAACTTAGTCGGTTAATTACAGCCAATGAGGTATATATATAGGTGTGGCAGAACACACGGTTTGCTAGTGTTGGCAACCAAAAATATGTAAACAATCCAGAAGCACATCGGGTCGACGTCATAGCGGTCACACGATTCAATGGGAGCGGAACGACCGCTATGACGAAAGCAAGTCGATTTATACTGTGATCACTCACACCACTCATGTAAGATTCATCTTTGGTATGGACGGTCATCGATTTTTTCACCGAAAAAAATCGATGACCGTCCATACCAAATTTGCTAGCGGTGATGAAAACAAAGCAACAAATAAGATTCATCTTACGAATACCAAAGTGCCATCTTTGCCAGACCTGTATATACGACATTGAATTACAGCCCCCTGGCAACCCTATACCATCATATGGAGTTTGACAGCGACCAACATATATATGGGGCGTAATAGCCTGGGAGGGAGAAACAGACTCAATAAATGTGAACGTCATAGTCAGCCAGGACGACGGATGGAAATTAGACGACGCTGTATGACATCAGGTTTGACATCGACATAATATTTTTAGTTTAGTTTAGTATTTTATATAGCTTAATCAGATGATCCGATTCATTAAAATATTCCATTTCTATTTATTAGTGAAAAACTTACACTTCGAAAGTTATTTGCAAAATAACCCTGTTGTATAGCATGGTTAAATTTGACAATTCGACAGTTAAATAATTGTTGTTGGAAGATGTAAAAAGAGAGGTGGAAACAGTTTTCTGTACTTTATTTAGGTTGGCAATATTTTTCAGTAGAAAATAATGGGCAAATATGAAAACGAATACATGTTATGCCAAACGTTTTTTCAGTTATTTCATTATGTTGATTCTGATTCTAACGTCGAAAATGCAAAATTCAAAATGGCGGATGCAATATAGCGACTGCGCTTGGCTAAATTTCATGTTTTTTTTTATATTGGCCTAAAACCTTTTACAAGAGGGTTTTCGGGGTCACTGATTCTGATTCTGGCGTGAAAAAAGGAAAATACAAAATGGCGAATCCAATATGGCGACTGTGCGACCCACAAAACCCCAGTGAATCGAGTTTTATACTGGTTGCCATTCTGTAGGTGCCACTTAGAATTTTCGAATTCTGACATCAGAACCGTAATCTCGTAAATCGAGTTTTATACTCTTTGTAACAAAATTCGCAAATTTCATAAAAATGGCAGCCATTGTGAAGCTGTCATTTTGAATTTTCAAATTCTGTTATCAGAATCGTAATCAGCGAATTTATCCCTGTCTCGGAATCTGTTTACGCCGGGATCTGGCCGATACTCAAGCCCGGGAAACAGTGAAACACAGGGCGGACGAACAGCACCCGGAACGAAACAAACTTGGCTGGCCCCGCACAGGCCAGCAAAAGGGCGTTCTTTTCCGCCTTCTTCGGACCTGTCCAGTCCACACAACACCAGAAAGTCCTACTGTATATCATAACATTTATTTACACTATTTACAAGAATTTATATTCAAATTTCACTGCTTCTAATATTCTAAGTCTAATTCCCGGTCTGTGGGGAAGCGGTCGTGCAACGTATGCACGACGAGCGCGACGCACAGTCAGTTGTGCTGGACTGTCTTGATCGGCGATAAACTTTGTACTGCCGTACTGCCCTGCTGCTCCCACAGGACATGAGACGGCTGAAGGGGAAGATGACCCAGCCGTGTGCGATCATCTGCTCTCGGTGCTGCTACGGCGACGAATTTGCGTAGAAATCGCCGTACAGTGAAAACTTATTGTTGTCTTCTCCAGTGGCTAACATCAGCAGTCAGCTGGGCAACGATGATCGTAGCGCAGGTTTTCCTTAGGTGATTGAGGCTGGAGAATAATTTCATCTGTGCGTCGGGGGAGAAAATATTTGATTTCGCACACTATCTGCAAGTGCCGATTTTGGCGGTCAAAATCATTTTTCTGGTGCGATGTTCACTTCGGCGTGAACATTCTCCCCGCCTTGAATTATTAAAGAAATTCAACAAGTTGTTGCTTAGGCCTGTGAGATGGGTCGAACTACGATAGAGTTGGTAGCGTTGACGATTCCGCTAGTTGGTATGGACTAGCGGTGTAGCTGTGATGACGTTGTATTGTCTGTTTCTTGCGATGACGTAGTACGGGCCGGAAACTGTCCGGAGATAGTGTTGCTAGGCGATGGTGACTCGTCGACGGCGATCACAGAAAACTACTGTGCGGTCCAGTCTGCTACTGGAGTGGTGATCCCGTGACGTCACAAACGTTCGTGGTGATGAGAATAGATTTCCTACCGATATTCTGTCGGGATGATACTCGTAGAAGGTGGAGTCCGATATTCTGTCGGAATGGTGATCGCAGAGCTTCGTTGATGTAGCGATGAGTGCACCTACGATCATGATAAAACGGTCCGAAATTCTGTCCGGATGGATATGCGTACAGACCATAGTGCGGTTAACGATCACGATGAAAACTGAAAGAATAGAAAATCTGTACGCAAACATCGTTGCTGCTGAGCGAAAAAATTGTACTTAACTATTGTCAAGTCACAGCCGGGGGGTTCCGAGAACCCGCCCGGCGAGGCTTGTGCTCTTTACAGATGCTTCAGGAACTGCTCGATTCCCCCGAGCTTGGGCCAGGATCTCGTCTGGCGACTCTATACCCTGAGTGAGGGCCGGGATCTCGTCCGGCGGGTGTGTTTGCTGCTATGGCTTCGTTGATGGTGGTGACAAAACCGCTTCGTCGTATCTTACTGCGTGTAGTGATGCGATGTGATCAACTTTGTGGTGCAATCCGTACATCCGTGGATTACACGCAAAAAGATGGATTCCTCCGGTCCAACCACAAGGAGTGCGTTGAGGAACAGAATCCCACGGAAAGTTGATCCAGTATCGGGTGAGCTGACGGATGACGTGAAGAATTTGGCGAATGTCACCTTCCGGTTGCATGATTTCTGGCGAATATGCGATCATAAATCCACCAAATCGCCCTTTGGTGGGACCAGAAAACACCAACGGTGAAATATGAAGCACTTGGTTGCTTCCCAGGTCGGAAAGTGACTCGACATCCGTGTGTGGTTGTGTGTGTGAGAATCGTCCTTCGGTCGTCTTTGACGGGAAAAGTGAAGCCAATTGCTTCCAGGAAGTACGAATCGTGCGTGTGTGCGGGTTGACGTTGTGCGCATTTTGGCCACCAGAGATCCTTAATGTGCCTAGTGTGCGTGTACGGGGTACGATACAGCTCTAATGCCGGTAGAGCAAATCTAGTGCAGGCTTATGTAGGGAAAACACGATCACGCACCGTTTCGATTGTCTGTTGGCGACACATACGAAGAACGGCGTTCTGTGCTGCACTAGATGAAGCGGCCGTCGGTTTGCCGCGAATTGATGACGTGGGATTTGGCATCTGATGCCACACTATGGCTCGTTTCGAGTGTGAATCGGGCTGGTAGTCTTCGTCGTAGGGTGCTCACTAATATGTGATGACGTAAATGGCTCACAACGGTGCTCGTCCCGAAGAATCGCAGCGAAAGCGGGACGTGTTGTGGCCACGAATCGGTCCTGCTTGGACCTACTGTTACAGCGCGGTCGGTGTGTAACTTTCGCGAATTGTGTTTCCTCGTCAACGGCAAGAAAAAAAGACTACCAGACGCACCGATTTATTCACACACTTGAATGGAACTGCACTCACCCATTTCCGTCGATGATGCGATGGAAAACGCGTCCTACAGCTGGCAGATTTGTTGCATAGCTCTCCAGCTGGCCGCCGATTCTCCAAATCAGCAGCGAAAGTAATCTTGATCCGCGTCTTCGCAGTATTGGAAAATGGGTGCAGTCTCCATTGCATTTTCTCCCACAGACCGGGTTGATCGCGATGGCGCTCGCGAAAACAAAAGCGCGATCGTTGCGCGCGTTTTGCAGCGGGCCGCTTGGGTTGCGGTACATGGAGCGCCATCCTGCGGACTTGAGGGTCTATCCGGCTCGAAGGACCATGTTTACGCCGGGATCTGGCCGATACTCAAGCCCGGGAAACAGTGAAACACAACACACAACCGGACGAACAGCACCCAAACAGGAAAACTAAACAAACTGGGCTGGCTCCGCACAGGCCAGCAAAAGGGCGTTCTGTTCTGCCTTCTGCAATCACTTTTAGCCCGCGCAACACTAAAAGTCTATGTTCTAGAACAAGCAACATTTATTTACACTATGTACATGATTGTTATATTTAAATTTCACTGCTTCGATTTTTATTCTAAGTCCCGGTCTGTGGGGATCCGGCCGTGCGACGTATGCACGGCAAGCGCGACGCACAGTCAGTTGTGCTGGACTGTCTTGATCGGCGATAAACTTTGTACTCCTTGGTACCGCTCCCACAGGCATGGTAAATTATCAAGATCGCCCCGAATGTGTGCGATCATCTTCAATCTACGGCGACGAATTTGCGTGGAAATCACCGGACTGCAAAAAGTATTGTTGCTCATCTCCAGTGATAATTGGCAGCAATCAGCTGGGTAACGATGATGTTAGTTTGCCTTCGGTTTGCGTGTGCGCCTGCTGATCGAAATTGAAGAATAATGTTATCTGTTCCCCGGGGGTGAAAATATTTGATTTGGCACACTATCTGCGGGTGTCGATTTGGGGGGTCAAAATAATTATCTGGTACGATGTTCACTTCGGCGTGAACAGAATCTTTTATAGAGCAACATATTAATAAACTCCATTTTTGCATATTTTGATAATTTTTTTCGAAAAAACTGACCCACGAAAAAATCTGCAAAAAATCTATTATTAGATCGTTCAATGTTTGAGATACTTGCAAAAAAACTTAGATCTCTAGGACTTTTAGTTCAGACACAGCTGAATTTGTTGTAAAAAACGAGATTTTCGAGTTTTAATTGCTTATGACTAATATGAAATTAACAAATTCACATAATTTTTGTGCTAGTTGTACTCCTTACATTCCTAAGAGTTGATTAAAAGGAAGAAATCGTATTTATATGTCTACGCTAACTAGAAATCCAATAAAAACTTAAGAGAAGTAGGTGGGACGTATACGCCTCACTGCGTCACAAAGAGTTAAAGCTGTTTTTACCGCTGTCAATTCCAAATACCTATCCGTTGGTCGCTCTTGTGATTGGATTTAACCATTCGAGAGAGAAAAAAAACTCGAGCTGTCAAATTTCAATCAAAAGTAAAAAAGTTCGCCAAGTGGTCCACAGCCTAAAAGTATATTTATGACGTTTTTTCTAGACGTAGAAACTGATTCTGGTTACAACCCCAATCGCTATCAGTTCATATATTCAAGTTCGTGATTTTTTTAGAGTTTCATGTAAGTTTTATTTGGAAAAGCGAAAGGCAATTTGTTAGTCATACTATCGAAGAAAATAAATACAAGTTCCATGAAAAAAATATTGCAAATCATCGGCATTAAGGCCGCGTCCCCGAAGCGCATTTTTTTCGCAGAGGCTTGTGGTGAACACTCTCCCAGATGAACCACTCAGCTGAAATCGAAAAAGTAAGAAAGTTATTAAAGAAAAATGTATTCTGGTGTACTTGAACGGTTTCGGTATTGAAGAAAAAATCAGCGATAAAAAAAACTGTGTTGATAACAAATTTATGTTTTGAGTGTTCAGAATTTTAAACAACATATCATTACAAAGAATCAAAAAAAAAAATTGATGAAAAATGAACCGTTCAAGTACACGAGAATGTAAATATGTACGAACAAGATGTCACCACAGAGAACAGACATCCATGATCGAACAAAAATATTTTAAAAACGTGTGTAAACATTTGAATTAATATACGATAAACACTAGCGCTGCCACACCAATCTATCCCAACTATCCGTCAAATCCATTCCGGAACCGGTTCGAAATCTTGAATGGATTCAGTATGGAATCTTGCTCAAAGAAAACAACCGATTCCGACGCTATCGGTTGATGAATTTGAGCTGGAATTCATGCTGGAAGTCCGAACCGGTTCCGGACTAGTTTAACTGGGTAGAGGAATAACCGCTGTCAATTCTGTCGAACTCAGCCACAAAAAAAACATGACGACAGTAGCGCACCTGGTTTGGATATCCCAACTACCTTCGAAACCGTTAGAGATTTTACACAAGTTGAATGCTGAAGATGAACGTCTGTTCGCTGTGATGTCACGTTCACCGCAACGGTCCTTTTCAAGAAACTCCATTCTCAGAAAATTGCGTTCAAAGTTTTGTGTTAAACTCATACGAGGATGATACTGCGAACGGCTGTAGTTTGAAATCTAGTGCTCCGATCTGGATGAAATTTCGCACAGATATTTTCGTAAGTATGTACTTTCAGATTTTTTAGCCTTAACCCCTTGAGCGATTTGCAAGCATTTAGTTTAAAAAATATCATGCTTTGAAGTGAAAAAAGGACAAATCGACATTTTTCAACCAGTCGTCAGATGAATTTCAATAAATGAACAGCTCAGAAAAAATAGCGTCACATGCTTCTATGGGATATGAGCTGGAGCCGTCAATCGTAAATTACACTCGAATGTAACATGAAATAAACTAGAGCTTTTTTGCAGTTATTTTTTATATTCGAAAAATAAACCGGTACATTTCTCTTATTCAATGGTGGTCGACATTTCACAAATCAGATAAATATGCCTCTACCGGCGACTTTTCTTATTCAAAGATTCTGTTAGTTGAATTTTTATAAAATTGAATTCAATTTTTCAGTTTCAATTTAATATTGCAACGGTTTTTAATAATCAGTGTAAGAAAATTTTTAGGAAATCGTGGTAGAATGAAGAAGAACGGCGCAAAAATCCTATTTTTAAAATAGAAGGTGAGACACATCGTTCCGAAATGTGTTCCTTTTCACTCGAGCACTGGAACCAAACCGTCGTCTGTCTTTATATTCAAATCAATGTAAAGCATCCGGAAATAAAAACTTTCACTGATTTTATACTGTCCCAAGCTCTATTTCCATCACATGATTGAAATCATGTACCGGTAACACGCTTGCATCAATAACACGCAAAAAGAAATTTGCTCATTTGAGCGTCGCCCACTTTGATCGATTTTGGCTGTCGAAAGTTTTCTTGCTTCGTGACAAGTGCTATTATTTATTATTATTTGTTTCTCCTCCCAGGTTATTGCTATAAAGCCCCAAACAAAAAATTATGTTCGGCACTATACACTATATTCAAGCATTCCACACGATGTTTTGCATCTTGTAATTACAGCTTTTAATCATTCGATTCAAAATTAATGTTTTGATTTTCATGGCAGTGATACTGGCTGTACAGAGACGTCGTCCTTGACGGGGGCTGGTGAATTAATCTGTCGATCCAGGGATGCCAACATGCCAGATTTATTTGGCACAGCCAGAAGTTTTGGCAGCTTCCAGACAAAAAGACAAATCTCTCATACTTCCAGATTTTTAAATTCTAGAAGCTGCTACATACATATTTTGGAAATTTGAGTAATAATGTCCCAAATTTTACAAAAATTGATTGATGCGCATTCTATGAAAACTAAAATGTATGTCAAACTTCGATGACTTTGAGCGCTGTCAAGTGCCAGATTTTGCAGACATTTTTAGTTGAGCTGCCAGATTTTCTTTGAAAAATAGTGGCATCCCTATGTCGACCTCGAAGCACCCGATTTCGTCGGTCGACTGGGAAATTTATGAACTGTCAAATTGTCAATGGGGACACTTTGAGCGAATTGGTAAACAAAGTTGGCGAACGCTACTCCAATCATTGGTTTAATCATTAGGGTGAAAATAGGAATAATGTGAAAATGTGCTCAAAACTCTTCTAACGTTACACCGAAAACTCAAACGAATAAGTTTTTATCCTAAATGATGTAAAGTAACGCAAGCACCGTAACGCAACTGCTATTCATAGGCCATAGCATACATACTGCTACTGACGGAATCAGCGAGATAGCGCCACTATATTTCACCACAAGGAGCATGTGTCTTCGCTAACTCACCACTTCGTATTACTTCCGGGTAGGGGTGATGGTATTTTGCCGTACACATTCGTGTACAAAAGAAACTATAACCTCTAGAGAAAACGAAGCGCTGTTAGCATTTGTCGGAAAATGTGCGCTATGACGTAGGGTAGATCAATTAGTGCCCTGGGTACAAGTTAAATAGGAAACGATATGCTGCAGCGCGACGGATGGTTCGATTAGTAAATGCAGTGCCAATTGTGCTTTGCTTAGGCATTTTGTCTATACACAATTTCCAAGCGTGGATTGTTTATAAAACCTCTTCAATAATTTAGAATCTCAATTGCTTTTAATTTTCGTAATTCGATGACATGGAACACTAACCCGGCGCACTAGCTATGGGTTTCCTAAAGAAACATTTTTAGAGTAATATGGCTAATCAGAATCAAACTAGTAATAAATCAAAATTAAACTAAACTAACTATATTAAAAATAATTCAACCGATTAACAACGCCACTACTGGAGCAACAAAATATGAGCTAATTTGGACTAACCAAACCAAAGACAAACACAACCTAACTAATGAAACAAAATTGAAAGGAAATAAAAAATTCCGCCAAACGGTTACCTTTCTGCCGCTGAGCCGGCTGTATATAAACAATCGCTGGCGTTTGTGTTTGCCTAGCCCAGACAGGAAGCTTTGGGCCTGTCCGGGTGTTGTTTATTCACAGAAAAGGACGTCTCGGGACAATTGTTCTATTTTTTTTGTGTAACACAGTCGTGTACGGGAAATATCTAGTGCAGACTTCAAACACTTACCTGAAAGAAAGAGAAAAATGGACATTATTAGTATATCAAGTTAAATTAATACAACATGTGCAATATTGCTAGTGTAGTATTTGATGTGATTGCATTATTCATTCGTGTATCACCGAATTTCGCCTGGTCAATTTGTACCCGAGTGATGTCTCGGGTAGCCAAGCACAGAAGCTCTAGTTTTTTTTACAAGAAAACAAAAATAAACTCTTGTATTTTGATTTGAGAGCCAAATGCCTTGAATCATTTTTTTTATCTTCTCACTGCAGAAAAAATGGAATGAATTATTTTTGACAGAAGGGCACTCCATATTTTTACCACTGGTACTGGCAAAGCTCATACTCATGATTCTCTTTCACATTCACATATGTTGTGTGAACTGTTTGGAGTTAATGTTTAGCTGGTCCCAAGTTGGTGTCAGTTACTGATGAGATGAATTCGAAACACTGAAATCCAACTTTTTTATAATAGAAATGTTAAGACGTGTTAACTGACAAAAAGAGATTCCAAGTTAAGACAAAGAGCTCAAATATACGCTGTGAGTAAATAAAAGTCATATTTTCAGATATACTATCAGTGCATTGTTCACGCGCGAATCGTAAACGACGCAATCCATCTCTACAGTTCCGTTTTTCAACTGACATATGCACTTCGTCTTCTTCCGTATTTCATGTTCTAAATTTACCCACCCAGGGAAAAGTGCTTTTATTTTGAGGAAATCAATCTCCCCCCAAACACGAGAAGAGCTAAGTGGAGCGCGATCCCCCAAGTTGCATGTCCGGAGAGAACACAAATAAGACACGCACAGACAGAGCAAATAATGCATCCGATTTCGAGACGAAACATTGCGTAACCACTCCGCCGGCATTCGTTCGAATACACACACGTAAGAGCAGTTACGTACGCACTGTAAGCCCCACTCACGGTTTTGATGCGTACTTAATTAAAAAGTAGCATCTTCCGAGTCGGGATTCGAACGCGTTTTTGTCTCCGCATGCTCCGGCGCAACTCGGCGTGGCACGTGGAGCGACTATTTTGGGAAATGCACAGCGCACGTGCTGTCATCGATCATAAAGAAAAGCACTAGAAAAAAAGATCATGTTTTTGTGTGGCACGGTGAGAAAGTACAATTGTGTTTCGATTCTGCGTGTGTGTGTGTGGCGGTCATAAACAGGGAATCTTCTTCTGCGTGAACAGCATCGATTTGAACCAGGCGGACAGACCGAATTTGTGTTGCACATTCCCTAAAGGTAGTTGAGCTGCGGTTGTGGTGGAAGGTGGGCGAATGCAATCAATCATGTGGTTTCTAGAGGGAAATAAAATCTGTCAGTATGCCGACATGGAATACATGCATTATGGTATTGAGAACCCTTGCATTTTTTGTCGATGGTATTGTAATTACGGGGAGACGCTTGCTTTGCAATTCATATGATGCAAGAACAAATGAGTGCAGGTAGATAATTTCAGAACTACATATAAATATTTGTTGCGTTTTTCAATCTTCTGTAAATTTAATATTTGTCAATTTTGTGTAATAGGTCGCTTTATCCCAATTGGCAATACCCACTATTCCATCGGTATCTACGAAGAAGATTGATCTGTACTAGACACAGTATCATAACCAAAAAATGGACAAAAAGTTACCATAATGTCTTCCCTCAAATCCACTACGTTCCAAGACAATATAAGATTGTTTCGGTAGCCGGCTGCTCAGAGCTTAAAACACCCATAAACGAAAACTTTCATTTTTTGAGAGAATAACTAAACAAGTAGTTAACAAAATGTGATTAACGGGTCACGTCGCTTATCCCTAGACTATTACGCTCTCATTTTTCAATCGGATCGGACACCAATAATCATGTCGGAGGTAATTACAAATATGCTCAAACCCAGTTTTCAGGGTCATTTGTCGGAGTAATCTTCTGCTTCTACGAAGTGAAGAACTTAAAAAAATGCTTATTTTTTAAAGGATTCGGCCCGACCTGTAGTGATGACACAACCCAAACCGGCCCGAGTCCAACGGCTACAGGTTTGATCTGGTAAAAATACCAGTATCCGCCCATCTCTTTTTGAATGTCGACGAGGTTACCGGCTGCAGTTGGCTTTACTGATGGCACTACTTCGGTTTCTGAATAATTGTTGGAAGATAATTTCAAATCCATAACTTCCATAACTAGCTGTTTCTTAGATTTACAGTACTGTCGACGAAAGGCACCCGCAGTGATAGGCCGTTTTGCGTACCCAAGAGAAGGTGATTGCACGGAAAAATCCGTTCATAAATTCATGAAATGACGATCCTGATTTCGTGAACTTGAACGATTTACGAAAATCGTGAGCAAGTTCCTGAAATTATTCATGAAACTATTTATGTCTACAAACAACTAGTTCGTCTCGAATACATACATGGCGTTACATTCCAATATTTGGTTGGTTGTTCCCTGGACATGTTTAGTTTCTTTTATGATTCTTGTTCATAATTTGGAGATACTCCGGTCTGTATAAATTATATCAACTAAAAGAGCCGACAGATAGACGATGTCCATGATTTCAGGAGCTTATTTTCGTGATTTCAATTGACGTTATCGTGCTATTTTAGTCACTAGTAGTGTGATTTATTTTCATGATTTCTGGATCTTAGTCACGATTTTTGATATTTTTGTCACGAGTAGTAAGATTTTCGTTCATGATTTTTGGATCTTATTCAAGATTCGCGTAATTTATATGCACTTTATCGTGATATTATATTGTTTATCTTACTCATGTTCATAATGATATCATGATATTCGTAATTTCGCTTCGCCTTCTCGTAATATATTATTTTGGTTACTATCATATTTTTACTCTACGAGTAACGTGATAGTATGATCTGGAACATTACAGTGAGACTGACTAGCGGTATCTTGGTCTGTGAACTAGATCACGAACACGATTTGTGCTACTATAATTTATTTTTGGTGCTTAGCGCAGTTTTCGTTTTCTGTCAAAACACCACCTAATCAAATGAATAATGATGTTCGATGTTATAATAGTTTTCTTATATCTGCTGCTCGTACCTAGCAGCTATAAAAACTATATGATATTTCATGAAAAAGTGCATAAAACAAAAATAGTTCCACTAATACTTTTCCAAATTTTGTGAAATAGTTCACGAATCATGTACTAAAATAGTCCAAGCATCTGTGGTTTTGTGAACTAATCGCGAGCACGAATGGTCAGTCGTGACTATTGTACTAGGAATATCATGAACCAATTCACGAATACAAGGCTAATATTTTACGATTTTGTGAACTACTTCACGAGTACGAATGAAAAGTTGTGTCTATTATACTAGGAATCATGAACCAGTTCACAAATACGTGAATATTATATTATTATTTATAATTTTGTGGATTATTTTATGAGCACGAATGTTTAGTAGAGCATCGCAATTTTTTTTTGAATTCTCAAAGCCCCCCCCCCCCTCTCATATTGTGACAAATGTCAAAGTAAGCTCAGATGCCAAATTTCACATCATTTCGACAATTCTAGACTCCCGCCCACTTCGCTTGAAAATTTCGAAATAGGTGCTATGGGAAAATATGGGAGGAAAATATTTAAAATGCTATAACTTTTCAAGTAGCAATTAGAAAATTACAATTTATACCTCTTTTACAGAAAATAACCTTAGTATTTGAACGGAGGTATGCTGTTTCTAGAAAAATACGGGAAATAGGGGTATTTGGTCATTTTGGCCCCAAAATCCTCTAATTTTTATAATTTTTCTGCTCCGTGATGTAAATCATACATATTTTGCAGTTTTTCTAATGTGAAAAAATCTCAGAAATCGAACGGAATACGAGAAGTTGGGGCTATAGGGCCTTTTGTCATTCATAATAAATTATATATTTTTTGGATATATATCTCTTATCCCATATTATGAGGGAAATCTGCAATAAACAGAGTATTACTTTGAGAATTTACTGAATGTATGGTCCAGCCTGATATTTTCTTGTTCGTTTTCTATTGTGATCCGTGTACAACGAGTAACGACTCCGGAATTTCTTCTTAAAAGAAATCATGAAACATGGTTTTGTTCTTTTTTCTAAGATTATTTGAAGTGTGCTCGATTTTGAAATAAAGTTTGAGGACAAGCAAAAATCTGCATCTATAACTTCTGATGAAATGAATCTACCCCAAAAGATAACAAACATGGATCCAAAACTCGAAGAACTTTTTTTCTTTTTCAATTATCTTTCTTTTAATGTTGATAAAGACAAACAGGATTCTCAACCCAAAATTGCAATAAAATCCGTCGTTTATTACAATGACTCGTACTGTTTACTATAGTTCATTTAAATATAAAGCTTTGAATTTACGTCAATTGTATTTTACTAGGCAGGATAGGATCAGGAAGAAGGGTCATTCTAGTTAACATTAGCTATCCCCTAGAGCGAGAAAAGGAATTAAAAAGGCATGATAGAATCCGTTACTACATTAATCAACACCTTGAAAAGGTATTAGATTATCGAATAAATTTGGTCAAAACCTTTCCACACCCCCTTTTTCATAAAGTGTCATTTTTGCCCAAGACCCGGAGAAATCTGAAAATATATTTTTTCTGCTGAGACTGGGACTTTGTATACATTGAAATTTATCTGAATTTACTGTTCATTTAAACCCAACATTTTATTGTAAGTCCTTGTTAATCGACTTCTTAATCCATAGGCCCCGATAAAATTTTAATAACTTTCTCGGGTGATTTTATATCAATTTATAGCATTCTACGAAGTTGTAGACAATGGAATTGCTCATCAGATTCTCACTTTTAGTATTTTTTGAATGTCTATAATATCAATTAGTAGCAAAAATGCGAATTAATTTCATTAAAAAACTTAAGTTTTCAATCAAAAAACTTTAAACTAAAAAGTTGTTCTGGATTCCCCGACAGAATATTTTAATTTTACTTTCAAATGAAAGGGCTAAGTCCATTCTTTCATATCCCGAAGTTTTACAGAATTTTTTGGAATAATGTTGTTCGACAAAGACACCGTGATAAGCCAACGTGCTTGGTATTTTCTAGTTGCTGTACAACAAGTGCTGATGATGAAATAGGTAGTGCTGTAATCGAGTATGGTTATAGTACCACAAATCTTCAGCATAAACGTACAGCAACTAAGAATCTATCTAGCCTTGTACAGGAAGGAAAAGCTTCCTTAGTTTTTGTTCAAGAACCGTATTTCCTTAAAGGAAACTTCTATCTTGGAAAGCTACTTAACCCCGTCTTCGCAGCTATCAACAAAAATGGCATAACAAATCCACGTGAAAAGCCTCGTGCATGTATACTTGCGAATAGTGCTATTGATGCATGTTTTTATTCGACCTCACAACGATAATTGTGCTGTATCGGTAAATATGACTGTTGATGACATAAACAAGAAATACGTCTATTATTCGGTAAATTTACCCCATAACGAACCATCACCTTCTGATGATTTCAAAAGGGTTGAATCATACTGTGGTAGAAATGTGTATCCCTACATAATCGGCGGTGAAGCAAATACCCACCACATAATTTAGGACAACTCAGATATCAATATCAGAGGCACCGAATTGGTGGAATACTTAACTAGTCCAAATCTGCACTTACTCAATGTAGGAAATAGTCCAAAATTTGTACGAGCTGGCAGAGAAGAAAAGTGTTAGATGCAACTCTCTGCTCTGATGGTATTACCCATGAGTTGGCACACTGGCTCGTATCCAAGAAACTCGAACCGTCGTTATCTGATCATAAGTACATCGTTTTTGATCATTTAAACGTCTCGCCAAATATCGTCATATAATCTATGAACTGTGACCTCTACGAAGAAGGCTTGGCGACTTCGTTTCCTGAGTATCTTCCCACGATTGAATCTCCAAGTGGTTTGGCTAAGGTCGTGGATAAAACAAGCTCACTCATAGTAGCAGCATATCAGGAGGCTTGTCCGCTCCGAGTTATGCGTGCTTCTAGAGGAACACCTTGGTGGAATACCGAACTTGTTCGACTCAAAAAGTTATGTAGAAGAGCTTGGAATCGCAGACGGTCGGGACGGGTCGGAGGCATTTAGGTTGGCTCGCAAAGCACACAGAAATGCCCTTCGATCCTCTGAGCGAAGTGGTTGGAAAAGCCTCAGCACAAATCTACTAGTCTCAACGAGACTAGTAGATTAAATAAGTTGCTTTCGAAATTGAAAGACTTTCATGTCAGTTCAATTAGAACTGCTAATGGTGAATACTCGCCTGACGAAGATGTAGTACTCAACTGTCTTTTTGACACACACTTTCCAGGCTGTATGGAGCCATCACTGACGACTGCCTCTGAGTTCTTTTAACGTAGTTCTGATTCTTGGGCATTTGCTCGTAGAATTGTGACAACCAAATTGATCAAATGTGCGATTGGAAGTTTTGCTCCGTTTAAGTCTCCTGGAAAAATTGGAATCTTTTCAGTTCTACTACAAAGAGGATATGAACACTTCAAGCATATTTTGAAAAAAGTTCTTACTTGTAGTCTTGCAACTGAATACATTCAATTAACGTGGCGGGAAATAACTTTAAAATTCATTTCCAATGGTTGCGTTACGTATGAGGAGGTAAAGAGCTTTAGACCGATCAGTATGACCTCTTTCCTTCTCGAATCAGCATCGGACGATTACCAAATATCAATTACTGGACTTTGCGTCGGAACTATCTTTGACATAATGCAACAAGCATTAAGAACTGTCGAACATTGGTGTTGACAAGTTAAATTATAAGTTAATCCGAACAAAACTTCAATGGTTCTTTTCACGAATAATAACCGGGATTCGTCCCATCCAGTTCCTTGATTCTGAGCTACTATGTGCAGATCAAGTCAAACACGTTGGGGTTCTTTTGGAGTCCCAACTAAATTGGTCTGCTCACATTGAATTCAGAGTCAAGAAAGCGTGCATGGCCTTCGAGCAGTGCAGACGAGCTTTTGGAAAGACCTGGGGTCTCCAACCTAAATATATCTATTGGATTTACACGACAATTGTGCGTCCGATACAGTCATATGGATGCCTTGTGTGGTGTTATAGGGGAGAGGTGATGATGGTCCAGTCAAAGCTAAACCATCTGCAAAGAATGGCGATAACGGCGTTGAGAGGTACCTTCATCACTACTCAGACTGTTACCCTTGAAACCCTTATTAGGTTCTTTACTGGCACAGTTAACCTCACTTTTCTTGACAGTTCGCTTGTACTGTTTACATGGTCTTAGAAAAATTTGTGGACGGCTAGATTCGCTCGAAGAAAATCGCAAAGAATTTTTCTAAGTCCATGTAAACAGTACAAGCGAACCGTCAAAAATGAACACTCAGTTCATTTGTGATGTCAGCGTAAAGTATTCAATAAATATCAAACAAAACACTATCACGTGTATACAGACTGCTGGTTACTGCGTTTTGGAACAGCAACCATGCTACCATGTGACTGTGGTCACAAATGGTTACATGGGGTGAATACATACCTGCGACGAGCGATATTACACTCACATGTAGTTTTCCTTACAGGACATTCCATGTGGAGATTCCAGCTCGAGAGGAGTGGTTGTGGTTGTCTGGCTACATGGAGAGACAACAACAAACGCAAGTGGCCTTTTGCACTGACGGTAAAGGTCAGGCTGCAAACAAGGCCCTTAGCCCGGAAAAATCACGTATCAAGCTACTGATCGCGTGCTGAACACAAATCGAAGAGCTAAGCATTGTAAACACTATCACTTTGTCTGGGGGACATTCTGGTATTCGTGGAAAAGAATGTACTGACGAATTGGCCACGGCAAGTGTAGCGAATAACTTCGTTGGTCCTGAACTCGCCCTACTAATCTCAAAAAGTTGGATAAGAAAATTATTATCCGTAATTATTGGAAAAATTTACAAACACGTGTTGCCAAAGAAAGGTGTTTCTAGAACAACTTTGCCGTGTGATTTATAAAAATTTTCTATGTTTTTCGAAATTCTCCTGCGGTATGCAAGCTTTGACCGGCCACTGCAAACTCAGTTGTCATTTTCGTATGATCTTTGGGAATCCGACTACGGAACCTCATATCATCTGAGATGCCCGCCCAGCAATAGCGCAATTGCGATTACGAGTTTTCGGCCGTCCTTACATAGACGACACCATGTTTGGACGACTGAAACTCAGAGACGTAGGGGTACTTGGGGAGCACTGAATTCTATTATTGGCTATGACGTGTTCTATTAGGTTCTTAAAAAAAAATTCTAAAATATGTTTGTGCTTGTTTCCGTCCCTTAAGGTAATTTTAAAAGTTTGAAATGATAAATTCATTCCTTATAGAAAGTATTCCGCAATTAATAAATTTGCATTAAATGAGCTATTTTTTTATCAAACTGTGTATGGACACATCTACTCGACTGATAATTACTTTCAAAGTACTCCTTTTTTGTTGGAGACGGACCACTGCGACCAACATTTAGATCTATTGTGGTATGCCCCTTCCTTCATATAAGTGTACTATCAACTATGACAAATCACGATTGATGAATGATTGTCGTTATTGAGATACACACTCTTCTCAGCTAGGCACTACACTTCGGATGAAGTTTATTACCTGTTTAGAATTTGCAGTCCAACTATCAAAAGGCTCCAGTGTTCCTTTACCGAGGACTAAAAAGTCTGCGTTGCTTCAATGCACTGCATTCGTAGAGCAATTGCTGTGATGTTTCACTTTCCGATTCCCAGATACGACATGTATCGTTTGTAACCAACCTTCATAAGATGATATTTACTCGGACAGTATCCGGTAAGTAGCTCTGTCATGATGCATAGTTCTTTCTTATTTAATCTAAGCAACTCCAGGCTTTTTTATCATTAGGTGAAATAAATTTCTTTGATTGTCGCTGTCCAATATGTAAGCAGTACAGTTATTCCTTAAAAGGATTAAAAACAGTCGAAATTTATTAAAATGCAACCCTTTTATATTTTTTACTGCTACCTAAGGATCTCGACAATATGGAAAAAATGATTACAGTAGGTTTAATGTCATTATTTTTGTTCTAATTTTTCAAAATTCTTTCAAACGATCACAGAAAAACTTTTATGACTTATGAAAAGATTTATGCAGGCTTAGCTGTAACCTGGTCAAGTCTCCCCATGTTCCCCTACTAAAGTCTAATGTGGTAAGGGAGACTGGAATCAGAATATATTGGCTTAAATGGCAGTTCCCCGAATGTAGTCGGGGATTTGTAGAAGGATTTCGTAGGGCCGTCCATCTCGCAGGCCACAAACAAATTCACACGATTGAAAAACAACACAAATGTGAAGTATGTGGAACAGGATTTCACAAACGCTGCAACCTTGAACAACACAAGAAAGTTAATACGGGTGAAAGACCACACAAATGTGGAGTGTGTGAAAAACTTGGGCACCCCTGTAAAGTCACAACAGGGAAAAATCGACGCATTAAACTTTTGCAATTTTCTTATGATTTTTTTTTTCGTTCTTAAACCTAGAAAAGTGTTCTGCGGCTGCAATAAGCCTAAACATTTAAAAAGTGTTAAAAACACCTGTGAAGTGGAACAAAACACCTTTTTTTTCACTTTTATAAATTTCCTTGGCGAAAACGTAAAATGTGTTAGTGTGTGTGCCGGTGCAGCGTCAGCATCGTACGTACAGTTGAGTTAGTTCGAGGAAGTAAATGTGTAGTGCAAATATCATCTATTTACAATCTTGTCACTATGAAAGGCGAAAATACCTGCGGAACATGCAATAGTGGATCTGCTGTGACACCTGCTTCAGGTGGTTCCATGCTACGTGTGTAAGAGTCAGCAAATCTCAAGTGGAATGTGCGTCGAATTATTATTACTTCTGTGAGACCTGTGCTGTAAGAGGTTGTCTTATCACGAAACAACATACATCTGCCAACAATGATGACGTCGAATCGTTGAGGAACACTATCAACGAGCTAACAACGCAACTATCTCAGCTTCGAGCCCAGCTGAATGCAGCACGTGCCACCAGTAAGAAGCAGTTCGATCGCATCCAGAGTAAACTCCGCAGCACAGATCGATACAATAATAAGTGTACCGCACAGAATCAGCTCGTGAATAATATCGGCGAGAACCTAGAGATGATTGAAACAGGAGCAAAACTAGCCCGTACTTGTTCCAACGCAGTCAACTCTTGCAGACTTGCACTCAACAAGATTCCGTACTGCGAAGGGGAGAACATCCAAACCATTGTCCAAAGTGTATTATGTTTTCTTGGTGTCGAACAGGAGATGTCGCATGTCGATGGCTGTTTCCGTTTGCCGGTCAAACCGTCAAAATGGGCAGACCGTTCCCTTACTCCAACGATCGTGATTGTTTTCGATAGTGCTGATTCAAAACAAGCGGTTCTGCGAACGTATTTAACGAAGCACAAAGAAGCAAAACTGTGCAACCTGCCGGGCGGGCTCGCTTTGGACTACAGATTTACTATTAACGAAGTCCTATCTATAAGCACCTTCCGTATACGAAACCTCGCCCTCAGATTGAAGCAGAACAAAATAATCAAGTCTGTTTTTCTTAAAAACGATACAGTCTCAGTGTTGCTTCCCGAGCAGAAACAATACGTTTTAGTAGAAAGTATAGACACACTTCGAGAATTGGCTGAGCTCTCATCCCATTCCATGGACTTCTCAGTTTTCTTCGATGCTTTATCGGCGGATGTCACAACATCCTCGCACTGCTAGCTCTACAGCGTCGCTGACGTTTCCTCCAAGTACACCTGAACGTCAGGGGTTTCGAACGCCATATCGATGGTGTGCAACTTATTTTAGACACGAATCAATACCACTTTTGTGTAACGACGGAAACAAAGCTTCAGCCCTCCTCACCGGTTGGCCCTATCCGTGTTCCCGGATATAATTTCATCAAACACACGCTTCCATCCTGCCGTGGTCGAGGACTGAAAACATGTGGTGGAGTAGGGTTGTATATACAGAAGGGAATCAAGGCTATACCATTCATGAAATCTACGTTCGATCCTGGAGTTCCAATCGCCTCACGCTTCGAATTCCTTGCAGTTCAAAGCAAGTTGAACGACCTCAACATCTGTGTCGTAGTAATATAAAACCCTTCCTGCTCGAACCCAAACATCAGCAAATGCTATGAAAAGCTACTTTTGGACTTGTTGGAACACGATTTCGATCGAACATATGTTGTAGGTGATTTCAATTTAAATGTTAGCGCATCTCAGCCATCTGCGAATGTGCGTGCAATGTGGCAGATCAACTCGGCCTTCAATTTGACTATATTGCCGACGGGTCCCACTCGCATTACCGAGAATAGTGCCACTACGATCGATCTTCTCATCACGGATTCACCTAGTACCGTAATCAAATCGAAAGCATCTACGAATACCATATCCGATCACGAAGTGATCTATCTTTTAACTAACATTAAGGTACGCAAGCCTGTTGCGCAGACCATTGCAGTACGGAACATACGTGGAATCGACCAACTACAAATCCAGGTGGCTCTAAACACCAGAGATATGCAACCCTTTTACGACGAACAGGATGTGAACAAGAAAACAAATTTGCTGAGTAGAGAGTTAAGAGGCCTATTGCAGCAGTTTGCTCCAGAAAGAAACATAGTTCTTCGCGACCAACAAACGCCATGGATTACACCTGAGTTGAAACAAGCAGTAAAGATGAGGGATCTCGCCTTCGCTCTTTATCAGCGTAACCCAAACAGAATTCGCAACGACGTGCAATGGCAAGACTATACCAGCAAACGTGATAGAGCTTACTCACTTATTTTCGCAGCAAAAACTTGTTGCTCGGAACTGCATTTTAACGCAAATCTGCCTGCCAAAAAGCTCTGGAGTAACCTAAAAAGGGAAGGAATTCACAACTCCAAAAAAATATGTCATCCGATGGAGCGGATGTTGAAAGCGTCAACCAATTCTTCACAGAAGGCCATAGACAACAGCTCCCAGTAAATCGCCATAGCGCATACTCTGAACACCATGATCAAGCGGAAATAGACCCCACGGCAGCAAATTTGAATTTCCGGCACACCAATGTCAACGAAATCTGCCGGAAAATCTACGAAATTCAAACGAACGCTACAGGCTCAGACGATATTTCCATTTCCTTCATTAAACTCCTATGTCCCTTTATCCTTCCTGTTCTTTCCCATTTGTTCAACTCAATTATCGACACAAATTCATTCTCAGCCTCATGGAAGAGAGGAATCATCACTCCCATCCCAAAATCCTCAAATCCAACACAACCAAATGATTTCCGTCCAATCAGCGTGCTACCGGCAATTTCTAAAGTTCTCGAAAGGATCCTTCTTGATCAAATAACAGAGCACTTAAACGAAGCCAACCCACCGCTACTCGCGTGTAAACAATCCGGCTACAGGAAAGGATTCAGCACGACTACCGCTCTCACGAAGGTTGTTCACGTCATCTACAGTAACTTCGATGACAACCGCTGCACAGTAGACCTCTCCACATTTTGAAAAAGTTTTGAAATATACATCGGTCAGCTCAAATTTTTGTTCTAGGTGTGATTAGATTCACTTTCGCCAAAAATGGCTTAATTTGGACATGATTTAGAGGTGTTTCCAATCAAAAATCGTGTTTTTGCTTTGTTTCCGTAGAAAGATCACTTACACACTGATTTAATAGGCCCTACATGCCCACATATCATCAAAGGTTGATCCTTAAGACATATCTTAACATGTTTTAACAGGTGAACATAGCTCTAATCGCAATAGAAAATTTGTATACTGGATATTTATATAGAAAAGTATATCAAAACCTAGGAAAATTGGTAGTATTATTTCTTGGTTTTGGTATTCTTTTCTATATAAAAATCCAGTATACAAATTTTCTATTGCGATTAGAGCTATGTTCACCTGTTAAAACATGTTAAGATATGTCTAAGAAACAACCTTTGATGATATGTGGGCATGTAGGGCCTATTAAATCAGAGTGTTAGTGATCTTCTTACGGAATGGTGTTGGCAGATTTCTCGTTAGCCTTTAACTGCGTTGACCATCAGATCCTGAAGGACAAGCTGCTTAACGAATTCCGGTTTTTTCAAGCTGCGTGCAACCTGATCGCTTCATTTTAGGAGGGCGTTCTCAAGTTGTGCGTGTTGGAAACATCCTGTGCACTGTAAGGAATGTCCCAGACGGTACCCCACATAGTTGTTGTCTCAGCGCGCTTCTGTTCAGTCTCTACATTAACAGTTTACCTAAAACGCTAAAATGGTTATGGCAGCTGTACGCAGACGACCTTCAAATCTACCTGTCTGGACCTGCGTATGAAGTAGATCGACTTGTACGTGCCATTAACGAAGATTTGGTTTCGATCGTCGACTGGGCCGAACGAAATCGCCTTTTCCCGAACCCAAAGAAAACGCAAGCGATAATTTTCAGCAAAAATGGTTCAGTCGTACCAGAAGTAGAAATCACGTTCAGTGGCATAGCAATCCCTCTCAGCAACCGTGTCACAAACCTCGGACTACACATGGATAACAAACTAACCTGGACATACCAAGTGAACGACATCGTGATGAAGGCCTACAGCACGCTCAGGACTTTCAGAAGATTCGCAACTGTGCTATCGACACGTCTTAAGCTTGTGCAAGCTGCCGTGGTTCCATTTTTCACCTATAGCGACGTTGTGTATTATCCCGGACTGTCAGCTGCTCTACGTAATCAGTTACAGCGCTGCTTTAAATCAGCCATTCGTTTCGTGCATAACCTTCGTCATCGCGACACAACAGCTGCAGTGAGGAACTCCATCCTGGGACACGACTTGCCGATCAACTACCGTCTTCGAGAATGCTTTTTCATGAAACAGGCGTATGAGAAGTCCCTACCTGGCTACATCATGCAGCACATACAACCTGACCGACAGGAACGCTCCGCTAGTTTCATTGTCCCCAACCATACGACATCCAGTGGCAAAAGTGTGCTAGTGCACGGTGTATCAAGCTGGAATGCACGTCCATTAGCCATCAAACAAGAGCATTGACAGGGCGCGTTTAAACATGCGTTTAAACTAAGCTTATTCTACATTGTAACTCAAATTTTATCTGCTCTAATCAAGTAACTTATATCCAAAGCATTTTTCCTTGTCCTGATACTAGGTGTAAACCAACAGAATACCGTATTCAATAAAATTACAATTACAATTTGTGCCTCGTACTATGTAGTACAATTCTACTGAACATACTATTGAGCTAAATCTAACCATTATCTCACAAAAATGTATAGTTCGTGGACTGATATACAACCATGCACTGCTAGGCCCCATGAAAAACTGACTTAGACATCACTTCGTTAAAAATTTAATTTCTTCTCTTAGCAAAGCCGGATTCATTAGCAGTCTTCGACAAAGTTGTAGACAATTAAATTATCTTTCTTATTTTCACTTACAGTAATAATACGATGCATACAATGCCACTATGTAAATTTTCGAAAAATCCCATACAAATTCAGGCACGTGGGTCCAGTAACTAGACATGTCCGAATTGCTTCCACTTTTGTGCAAGTACTCCTGGTGGGACTAGGAATCGATTCAGGGATGTGCCGATTGAGTTTTCAAAAATTCATTATTTTTATGAGCAGTCTAATGTACACGTGTACAGTTTTCATCGGATGGTGCGATCAACACGAAAAATTACTTAGTAAAGCTTTGATTATAAACCAATGTGTCCGGAGTTTGAGGATCGCATTAAGTTTATCTGCGATCTAAGTTGGTGGCGTACGAAATAGGTTGCGTCAGTTCTTCTTTAGGTATTAATAAAATATTGTAGAGGTCGTCGACTT
The DNA here is from genome assembly GCF_030247195.1 of Topomyia yanbarensis. NCBI lineage: Eukaryota > Metazoa > Arthropoda > Insecta > Diptera > Culicidae > Topomyia > Topomyia yanbarensis. Next base: position 8,739,875 of record NC_080671.1, read on the forward strand.
CGGCCAGACGAACCGGACAAATATGCAGAAAAAATGACTAGATTCTACTTAACACATGTCATTCAATCTAATATGTTAAACTGTTTCAAAATTGACTAGAAAATGCTACAATTGTGAAAAACAGATTTTGGATGGCAAGAAAAAAAATTCTATTCCTACAACATCTATGACGCTGGTAATAAAAGAGTTTCCCACAAGAATTTATTACCGCGGTTTTAAAAATAATCTGGTTGAATTTTAAATAGAATTTTTATTTCGTTACGTTTATGCCACTGCTGATGTTACTGCAGAGTAAGCGTTATTAAGGAGAACACTCACTACGGCGCATGCAAGCTGTCGCCATCGAGTACCGTTAACGTCCGAGTGCATCGAATTTCGGACAGTATCAATTTGAATTTGCAAATACTTGTTCGAAAACACTAAAATAAGTATCTACTAGAATTTATGTACTGTTACAGTAATTGAACGACTTCTTTCTACCCTTTAGTCAGTTGGTGAATGCAATTGTTCAAATAACCTGATAGTAGGCTAGAAAAATGTCATCCACGTGGTTATCAACTGTCCTTCGCTGTCACCATTTTCTCGAAATAATAAAACATCGATTCTGTTTCGTATTCAGAGATAAAATTTTAATAATTAAAATAAAATAAGTTAGAGATTCAGAAAAGTTTGTTAACAATCATCTACAAAGCACAATTATTGTGCTTTGCACATGATTGACAACAAGATTTTCTGTATCTGATAATTTGTAATTTAAAACGATAGTCTGCTAGTGTATACCGTGAATCAGACCAACAAAAAAAATTACTAATATTTTAAACCAAACAACAATCACCTCTCTTTCAAAGAAAGACGTGATCAAGAATTTTCAATCTCGGAAAATCCCATAGAACTCTGCTGAAATTTAAGTGAATGAAATTTATTATTCTACTTGATAAGAAACTTTTGTTGTAAAAGAAGAAACAGTATTATACTAATTAACATGACTGATAAAGTCCGACTGCATCTGTGTTTGCTAATAGCTAATATTCAATATCACAATTAACCGGAATTCAATTCAAAACGGTAAGTACTGACTGAGAGTCTATATATATGTATTGATGCATCTATTCCCATGCCTACTTAGTTGCTACAACGGACATCTAAAGCATCGACGATGCAAAGAGTGCGTGTCTTGTCTCGATCTTCAACCGTCTTGGGTGGGACGGTGTGGATGGTGGATGGCTTGGTCGGTCGGTCGTACTAGTGCACAGTTAATGGAGGCGGCTGGCCGCTCATCTACACCAGAGAAGGTGGGTAAAATGGGTGGAAAGTGTTTTTGCTTCTTCTTTCAAACAAATGGGTGGTGGGATGGATGGAAAAACAACGGCGCTTCTTTTCGTACTACCGGGAGCGTGTTGCCGGACCGGGTTTGGATGTCGCACATTGATCGTGGTTCTATGGAGATGGTACAGGTTTGCGGCAAACGAGGGAGGAACATTTATTTCAAAGTGAAAATTCGTGATTGGTGTAAATTCTGGCTTGATTTTCTCTGTGCTGAGGCGCACAGAAATTTTGGTTTAAAGTGTGTTTATTTTTTGCTAGGTACCACTCGGAGACTTTCGTTTACGGATTTTTATTTTTGATGAGAAAGAGTAATGGGGTGCAGGAGAAAAGGGTGATCGTGTTGGTGCGATTGGTGGCGACGGAAGTGAAATATTTTAATTTCTTCCATACGGTGCACATTTTAAAAACGTTATTCTAGAACGACCTGTGATATGGGCCGGATGGAGGAAAACTCAAGCTACTGATGTTAGACCTCGAACTATTTGAAGCCAACATATGCGAAATAATTAAATCTTGTTCCATGTTCTTTATCGTATTAGAGTGGTATAGCTTTCGTGAACGTCGTAACACTACTTATGATAGTCTTTTAGTGGTTGATAAAATTGAGAACTTCGCATTACTCATAAAAACTACTCATAAGTGTTATATACATATTTCAGAAATTGCAGGGCTCATCAACTATTTTAACCCATGCCACTTTTTACCAAACCTTGCCAAAACAGCCGGAATCACTGAGGCAACCCATCGCCGTTTTCAGGTCAGAGAACTTTTGGTAGCTGGGGAATGAAAAGAGGGGAAACAAGTTATACTATCCGTTGAAGTTATTTGGGAAGAATTACATTAGTGCATTGAATTGAATGATTGTTCGCATTTTGAAATGTGACACAACTTAATTATAGGGGAGGGCGTAGCGTAGTTGGTAAATCGATTGCCTTGTACGCAGCGCACCTGGGTTCGAGTCCCGACCCCGCACATAGGGTTAGAAATTTTTCATAAGAGATTTTTCTAACCCGAAGAGGCGAATGACCTTAAGGTTATGTTGACAAATCGATTAGCAGGTGACTTCGTGGGAGTATTTACTTATATTATGATTTCAAAAAGTATAAATGAGTTAGTCTAACTTACAATGATACGCATCTCTTCTTGTATTCTTATTCGTTTTGTTAACAATGTGAAATTGAAAGACGAATATATTTTCTCGAGCAAATCAGTTACAAGCTTATATTTTTAATATGACATAATTATTTTAATGAAATAATGTTTGTAAGCCAGAAATGTAAACCACCTATCATCATCGAAATTGTGGATGAATAACCGGGTCAGTTTGCTTCCAACTAGCGACCAAATTGATTAGGAAAAGCTAACAAAGCAAACAGGAAAATGAACAGTTTTCGAGCAGGGATAAGTGCATGTAAATTGTACAATTGAAATCCAAGTAAAGTATCGTTATTTTCGAACCGACTGTGGAAATTGTATCGATTACATTGAATGATTGTAATGATTTTTTCGGCGGCATATCTGCGTGGCCATTGTGAACGGGGTTCAAGCGCTGAGGTGGTCCTATTCCTTCCTTCGTAATCCTGCCACCTGACTCAGCCTACTCGCAGAACACTCTTCGTACTTATGGTAAGCAAAACTCTGTGCTGCACCATCCAAGGCGGAAACACCTACCACAATAAAAACTTATTCAGCGCCTTCGTTATTCACAAATTGTAGATCAAACGCTACACCGATAGCGATAAATAAACTAGCGAAGACTACATCCAAACACTATTTCTGAATAAACTGACAACATCAATGAGAAAACAGTAAACATGGAAGATAGATTTACCATCGTAATTGGCAAACCGAAGGGAGATAATAAAAGTAGTCAACAATCTCCAAGACAGCAGAGATAAAAGTATGAACGAAAGCGACAATCAAAGTGACCAACTGAATGAATCTTATTGCTGATTTCGAGTCGCTCTAGGTTCGCTCTGAGCTGTTAATTTTGTATGGATTTTGTAAATATTAGAGCGAACCTAGGGCGACTCTGACCTAAAACCGAAATCAGCATTAGGAGTTATCAGATGGACCTCGAAAATGCATCACCGCCGCGAAAACAAATCACCGAAAGTTTTTATTACTTATTTGCTTTAAATTTATAAAATCTAGTCTCCAGTCTCTTTGCACATGCGCACAGAGAACTTTTACCAGTTTTTCTGCTGAATATCTCTCTTTCCGGTTTTAAGGGACATGTCCCGCCTACCGGTGTCTTAATTAGTTATGGAGTATGCGTTTCGACTTCGTCTTATCAGAATCTGACACTAACTTAGTGACCGGGTCAAGCTAACGCCAGACTGACGCTAGCTTCAAAGACGGAGACACGAGTTGTGTTCCTGAACGAACACCTATGTTTTTCGACTTAATTTCTTATCGGTGAATACGCGACGAATTTTACTTTCGAACCGACACGGAAAGCCTATGCGACAACTTTTATTCGACCGACCAGAATGGATGTTGGAAGGTTTCGGATTGTAGACAAAAACGCGTATCGTCTACTGCTTGCGAGTGTTATAATTCAACTGAGTAATAATACAATACGGCGATATGTGTAATTGTAAGTAAGAAAGGGTGGGTAAGTGTGGAACACAAATTCGCCTACCCACAGTTATTGGGTGCTATATTATAAGTATAAATAAATTTAGAGAAAAAGATTTTAACAGTAACAAATAAAAAAGGAATATTCAAAAAGGAATTTCAACGATCATAGTCTAACATCCTGGCTGTGGGTAGTTTATTGTTATCGTGGCCATCACTTGGCAGTACTCGTACCTCGGTGACTGCCCGTTTGTACACACCGCGGTTCGTACGTACGAGAACTACACGCACCAAACCGCCGGCTCCCGTGTAGGTTTCTTCCACCCTCCCAATGTTCCACATAAACGGTGGCAGCTCCTCTTGCTTCAGAAGCACCAAAGCTCCCTTGTAGATATTCTGCGCTGAAGTCCTCCATTTGGTTCGCTGGTGTAGTTGACTAATATAATCTCTGGACCAACGTTTCCAAAAATTCCGGACAGAGCGGCGTAGCTCTTGTCATCGAGAGAGCCGAGACACCTGGTCATTCATCATGTCCGGCTCTGGGATGGAGAACATTGGTTCGCCGACCAGGAAATGGCCATGCGTCAGCACAGCGAGATCATCTGGATGATCAGTGAGGGGAGTGAGAGGCCGGGAATTTAGAATGCTCTCGATGTGGGTCGCTGCCGTCGTGAATTCGTCCAAAGTGTAGAGACTGGCACCAAAAATTCGGCGAAAATGGTGTTTGCAGGACTTCACTCCGGCCTCCCACAGACCCCCGAAATGCGGAGAGCGGGCCGGAATAAAAAGAAAGGAGATTCCGGAATCGATACAGTAGCCCTTCCACTTTTCCGTCTTGAACTGCTCCAGATACCGGAGACGCAACGACTTTAACTCGCGATTAGCCCCGACGAAAGCTGTCGCGTTATCGCATTGCAGCTCGATTAACCGACCGCGTCGAGCCACAAACCGTTTGATCGCGTTAATGCACGCGGCGGACGTAAGGTTCGGAACGATTTCGATGTGTACCGCTTTTACCACCAGGCAAACGAAAATCGCGACGTACATTTTCACGTTGGCCCCCTCCCGTACAACGGACGAACGTTAAATGGCCCGCAGTAGTCTAGACCAGCTTTGGAGAATACTCTGGATGGCACTACACGAACTGCTGGCAGGGGTGCCATCTGTTGATGATAATCTGCAGGTCGGCAACGGAAGCAAGTAGTGCACTTTCGAACAACATTTCGAACCAGTTCGCGCCCACGCATCGGCCAGAACCGTTGGCGCATGGTTGCTAGTAACAGCCCAGGTCCTGCATGGGCCGTCCTGTGGTGTAGAGAACGCGCTATTAGGAAACTAAGTGGATGTTTAGCTGGCAGAATCAAAGCGAATTTAGAATCGTATGGACCCGCAGCGTTTCCCAGTCGACCATCCAAGCGTAAATGATCGGACTGATCAAGACGAATGTTCATAGTTTTACGAGTAGATTTGGTATCAAACTCGATGGGTTTTGTGGGATCAAGCTTATGGCATTTGAGTTGTTGAATTTCCTTGGGAAAGCTGTTTACCTGAGCTAGGCGTACCATGGATTTTAACGCCCTTTCGATCTCTGCTGGAGTAAGGTTCCCGAATACTCGTTCTGCTTTCGGGCGTCGACAGTTAGTACCAAATCGAATGCACATGGCCACCACTTTCAATAGCTTCCCCAGCTCCGAATATCTTACGAATATGGAATCATCGATTTCGGTAGTGGTAAGCACGACGACTACCCGTTTCTCCTGCTCAATGTTTGGGCTTATCGATGAATTCGATGGAAATTTCGGCCAAGTCATAGTCGGTTTAGTTAGCAATGATGGTCCATACCACCACAACCGGTCATCTATAATTTGGCTAGGATTTATCCCGCGCGATCCGCAGGGTTAAGCTCGGTCGGGACATAGTTCCACGGTAGTCCTCGAGTGAGACGTTGCACCTCCGCCACACGATTGGAGACGAATACCTTCCACTCGTTCGGAGGTGATTTGATCCAGTGTAATACAACGGTGCTGTCAGACCAAAACACCGCAGAGCCTTGAAAGTCCGTAGTTGTACGCAGGTTATGAATCAGCTGGCTGCCAAGAACGGCCGCACATAGTTCCAGCCTTGGAATGGACAATCCGCGTAGAGGAGCAACTCGAGACTTCGCAATCAGTAGCTTGCTTTCGATTTTGCCTACAACATTTGGTCCAACCACATAGATACAACATCCGTAGCCTTTCGACGACGCATCGCAGAAGCAATGCAACTGATAATCTTGGCGACAGTTGGGGACAACGTGACCAGAGACTGTAATCTTCTTTAGTTGCGCTAATTCATGGCGGAATACCTGTCACCACTGTCCATCTTGTTCTGGCAATTCTTCATCCCAAGCGATTTGTCTTGCCCATAATCCTTGGACGAATATTCTTGCGCTGATAATCACTGGCCCCAACAGTCCTAGCGGGTCAAAGAGTCTTGACATTTCCGACACCACCGTCCGCTTGGTAACGACCTGCAAGTTCCCCAAATCCGGGACTTGGAAACTGAGCTGATCTGTGCATGGATTCCATATCAGCTCCAATGCTGTTGTTATTGAGCCTCGTCCTATTTCTGTTGGACCAGGGGTTCCACAGAATTCACTAGGTATATGACGCAAAACGTTCGGGTCATTAGCATACCACTCCCTCGAGCGAGAAGTTCTTGTAGCTGACGACAACTTTCTGCAACCTCGTCCAGATCATCTCCTCCAGCAAGGGCATCATCCACATAGAAACACTTCGTAGCTTTTGGTGCGGCTAGTGGATATCGATCCCCATCGTCCTCGGCGAGCTTGTTCAATGCGCGGGCGGCTTGGGGAACAGGCAAGTCCATACGTCACGGTCTTCAGCTGATAGAACTTCAACGGTAGTGACAGATCCGATCGCCACGCGACCTCAAAAATTTTCGATCATCCGGATGCATCCTCACTTGCCGAAAAATTTTCTCGGCATCGGCAGAGAATACGTACTTGGGTAACCGGAAATTCGCAACCACGGCAAGCAGAGCTAGTTGAACCGTTGGACCAGTGAAAAGGACTTCGTTCAGCGACAATTGACCATGCGATTTGCTACTCGCATCGAAAACCACTCTGGTTTTAGTGGTCGTGCTTTCTGGTCGACGTACAGCATGGGGGGGGGGGACAAAACTGCGGGTCCGCGCCGCGATAACACTCTTCCATATGCCACAGTTTTATATATTCCTCCATAAATTGTGTGTACGCCACACGCAGCTCGTTGTCCTTGGCGAAACGTCTCTCCATCATCGAAAATCTGTTCACAGCAGGAATCCCCTAGAAATGGAACATGAGACTCTTTGTGCGGAACCGCACCATGTAACGTCCACTGCTATCACGGGTCACCGTGCGAATGAAATGCTCTTCTACCTGTTGCTCCTCCTGCGTAAGTGCACGTCCTACATCGAAATCTTCGACCTCCCACATTCGTTCCAGTTGAGCATTGAGGTATTGATCAACAGCGACGTGGCACACCACCGTCTCAGGCGCATGGGCAGTAGCCTTTCCAGAGACCGCGTATCCTAATACGGTTTTCTGTAAAATAGGATATCCATCAGTAAGGGTTAGTCTTTGAGATTCGAGAAGAGTGTAAAATAATTCAGCTCCAACAATGAGATCGACTCCTTGCGAAATATTGAATCTCGGATCAGACAGAGGCAAATGGCGCGGAATGGTCCAGCGAGATATATCCACACTACGACTTGGGAGACTAACGGTTAATTTCGGTAGAACCAAGCAGTCTATCTGTTGCTCAAATCCGCCAAAGCCTGACGAAAGTGCGATTTGTACTTTGTAGTGAACATTTACGGTAGATTGCCCTATACCACTGACAGGGAGGCTAACTCGAGAGCGTTTGAGGTCCAATTTCTGACAAAGTGACTCGGACACAAAATTCGATTGAGACCCACTGTCTAATAGAGCACGTGCAAAGTGGTACACATTGTTTACGTCTCGAACTCGAACGACGGCTGTCGATAGGAACACAATGCTTCTTTTTCTTTGCACTGAGTCTCCCACTTTAGGGGAGACCTTTCGTCGAGCAGGCTGCTTAGGCGCTCCACCAGAAACGAATTCCAGTGCGCATCCTCATCTTCGAGCTTGTCAAGGATTCCAACGTGGCGATTAAACTCGTCCGCCAATTCGGCAAGAGCAGAAGCAGAGCACCTTCGCACAGATGGTACACGGAATAATGCAGACATATGCTGTTTCATCAGATAACCCGTGTTCTCATACCGATCACTAATAATTTTCCATGCGATCGCATAATTGTCCGCGGAGATCGCGATGGACGATATGAGACGAGATGCGTTACCTTTCAAGCTGCTGCGCAAGTAATGTAGTTTTTGCACGGCCGAAAATTCCAAGTTGGAATGAATTACCGATTTGAACAAATCTCGAAACTCGATCCACTGCTCCGGTTGGCCGGCAAATTCCGGCATCTTCAACTCCGGAAGTTTAACCGACACAACTTGATGAACCGGAGGTGCGATTTGTTGTGCTATTTGGGGAACTGGAGTGCCAGGGACAGGATCATTTCGAGGAAGTTTACTCGTTAACGAAGCCTTCAACTTAAAATACAGGTCGTGAAATTCTTGTCGTGATTCCGCAAAGTCTTCATGCTTGTCTTCGATCACTTCTATTTCGTCCTGCACGCCTTCAAATGTTTTCCACAGCTCATCGAGGCGAGCGATCCTCAACGACACTTGATTCACTTGAGTATCAGTTTAGCTGACCCGAGAATATTATTCCAAAAGCGTTTTGTGATGGAGGGTATTTTTTCGCAGTGTCACTTTCTTCATATCGTACGCGCATAATGGCCTATAGGCTATTCACCAGTAGCGTGGTTTTTTAACAATAGCACAATGTATAAAACCCTCACTTTTTGAGGTTAGCTTTTATCCACCGTTTTTCGTAAGATTCTAGGTCATTTAGTTTTTATGGCAATATGGTTTGACATTTTTAGCAGGGAGATATTGAAGCAAATAATTTTTAACTAAGTGGGACCTTTTTTATAGCTATCTTATTTAATTTAATTTTGTAAAGATTCGGGGAGATTAATTAGAATTATTCTTTTGTGGTAGTAGAGTTGGGCATTTTCAATGAGATTATATAATATAATAGTTAGAACTAGAAGAAACAGAAGGAGCTAAATGCTTCGGGGAGATTTTGGTAGAGGGAAGGGGGTAGGGGGTGATACTTCTTGGTATAAGAGTCAGAGGAGGGAGGGTGGACAAAGATGGCAGGGAAGAAAGTTATCAACTTTCAGTTTCAGGCATCGGAGGATCAACGGCATAGGTTTCAGATTCGGGTGCCCTTCATCAGGAAGAATTATGTACTGGGACCCTGGGTGTTCCTCCTCGAGTCGTCAGGGGTTCCTCCAGACGGTTTAGTAGTACGGCTTAGATGCGGATCGGAAAGAGTTCCAGTTGCGCGTGTGGTTTGTATGTAGGTCCCGTGTTTGTTGGCTCATTCGACAGAGATGTTTGGTGTCACCTTGGAGTTTCATCAAACCTCCGTGGGTGTATGGTACAGGCGGAAGAGGATACTTCTGAGAATGATAGAAGAAAGGGGCAGTTAAATTTGTATATTGATGGTTTTTACGAAGATGTAAACGAGAGACATATAGAGGAGATCGCGGCTTGCCAGCACATCTCGAACCGTGATGTTGGTTGGTCTTCCTCGGGCCCGAAGGGTATCCATTAGCCGAGACCTGGGGGATCTGTACTCGGTGCACGCTCAGACAATGTGCTCGATGTCGTGATAGCCGTCATCACAAGCGCAGATACCACTGTCCACGAACCCAATAGGCCAAAGATGTGCATCCAGCGTGTAATGGTTGGCCATGGGTCGAGACATCACACGAATGAAGTCACGACCCAAGTCCATCCCCTTGAACCAAGGTTTCGTCGATACCTCAGGGACCATCGAAACCTTCCTAGTTCACCATTGCTCCACGAGGTTGTCACTAAGTTAGTGTCGGTTACCGAACACCCGATAGATCTGATAGTGATTAATTCTGCACAAGTGGTGCACGGAGAACTTATTGATGCGTGAGTTAGCTAATGTCGCGAAGTGGTTAAGGTCGACGGTGGATCTCAAGTTTGAGAATTTGTTAATTTGTTTGTTAAATGTTGTTTCGATCCTGTCGTACCTGAGGGTCGGGGATAGCTAAAAAAGTATAAAACCGATTTCAGAAGGCGCCAAAGCTCTTCTGGCGGTAGAAGAAAGCTTTGAAGATGATCGAAAAAATGATTATTAAATATAAATTCATTTATTTAATTTATAAAGTACACCCAAAACGGTGAGCTCAGATTTTCTGTTTTTGGGCTCACAATCTCATTCCCAAAAGCAATCCTTTTTGAACATTGAGCTGTTCGCGCACAATTCGGGATGAGCGCAACGCTCACGCAAAAAAAAATGATGACACACACCCACACACAAGGAAACTTTGTTAGTATTTAGTTTCGTATCTTTCTTCTACACCTTACACATTCCCCCCACCCAACCACCACAAGCAATGTCATCACCATTGCTGCTGCATTGCATTTTGTTTTGTTTCATTCTTTTCTTCGCTGCTATAAATAGCTCGTGACCTGAAACTTCTAGTAAAAAAAAAATCTTATATCATATTCAAGATTAGAACCGACAAACTTCTAATCGGTAAAAACACCTCTTTATTGCCCGTACCATGACGACACACTGGTGGAGTAGTATAATGGCGTATATAAAGCTTCACACTTATGATGAGTGAGATAATATCGTTTGCATCCCGCCGCCGCGTCGGTATTTCAGCATCGTCATTGACGCGCATTTTGCTTTGTACCATTTCCCCGCTGTTATTAATATTTTGTTTGTATGTATGTGTTGGGAACTAAGCCTTACTAGAAAAAAGATTAACGGGTAGCATCAAGACTGGAACCGACAAACATCCACTCGCTAAAACGCCTGCTTTACACCTTATGCCATAACGACACATAATGAGCAGTCGTTCGAATGGGCTATATAAACTTCGCATCATCGCAGCAGTGATCACAAATGGGACAGTATGGAGACGATGGTAAGTGTTATTCAAGTTATCCCTGCACTGCATGAGCCAACAGCGTGTAGCTATGGGGTACGATATTGTATTGCACAAGTATGAGGTTGGTTGAACACTAATGCATCGTTTGGGAGCTTTTCGCTCGCAGTTTGAGAGCGAAAAAAACAGAATCAATTCCGCTCTCAACGATTCGTTTTGGGTGTACAACTTTGCCGTAGACAAAAAGTCTCTATCTTAATTAATTCGGAAAAATTCGTATATCACTTACAGGTGAATTAATTACTAAACGGTATACTCCTGTGGATGCGCAATCATAAGGGTAACAACTTCTCCGAATAAACTATAGAGCAGAATACTCTCGTCAGCGTTGCCATTATTTATTTTGGAAAATCCGCAAATTTGATATCACTGGCTAACGTAAAAATCCGCAATAATCCGCAAGCAATAAAAGCCCAAATTTTTCCACTATTAAGGGCTTTTTAACCTTTTTACAATCTATTATCGTTTTGTATGAATAACTTTTACTTTTCAATTTTCAAATGTTTGACTGAAAACTTTTTCCACACTCGCCGCTGAATGTGGGAGAAAATCCACTTTCTCAATGAACTAAAGGAGCTGCGGAAATTCGACCAGACGCATATTTAGTTCTGCGCACCAGAAATTTTTTAAAAAGGAACCTTTAAAAAAATCATGAATTGGAAATATAAAAATTGAAAATTAAATGATCGAAAAATCACAATTAAAACCTAATAAATTCCAAAAATAAAAAACAATGAAGATTAAAAAATAAAAGCATCGAAAAATTAAAAAAACCTGAACTGAAAAATGACCAAAAAGCACAACAATTTAAGGATGCGTCAATCAAATTCAAAGGGCCGGGCATAGCGTAGATAATAAATCGTTTGCCTCGTTCGCAGCTCACTTGGATTCAATTATTAATCTCGCACATAGAGTTAGAGAGTTTTATAAAGAGATTTTTCTATCCTGAAAAAGGAGGCAAATGACCCTAAGGCTAAAACGTCTATAATCGAAATAAAAGTAATCTAACTCAGGATCTCTCGAATTTAAAAATCAAAATGCTTCAAAATTGCAAGTTTAATGATATAAATTTTAGAAATTAAATATTTTAAAAATCTAAAAACTATGAAATTAAAAAAAGTTATTTAAAACTTCAAAAAGAAAATCATTTCAAAATTCAAAAGTTTATAAGTTTAAAGGTATCAAAAATTGAAAATTGAAGGATATAAAAATTTAAAAAAATATTAAAATCTGAGGATTCAAAAATTTAAAAAGTTAAAAATTTGAAACCTAGAAATTTAAAAAATTGAAGATTTAAAAATCTAATAAACAATTAAGATATTAATTTTTTGCAGGTTCAACTGGACATTTAAAAATTTACAGACCTAAACATTTAATTTGAAATTTCTGATTTTAAAAATTGAAATGCATAAAAATTTAAAAATATAATTGTTACAAAAATTTTAATTCGAAAGTAAATATATTTGAGAATTCCAAAAGTTAAACATTTAAAAATTTAAATATTTTAAAATTTGAAGATTTGTTAATTGAAAATTTTGTGATATAAAGATTATATCAAAATTTGCGAATTGAAAAGTTTAAAAACATAAGGTTTAAAGGGTTAAACATTAAAAATCTTCCAGGGACGTTGAGGTCAAGTTTTACTAGAAGCGCAGGAGAGTCTACGTTGTCTGTCAGAAGGTCTAAAATGAAATGTCGTTGCAGAAAGATCCTTCTGTTTCGCAACGTAGGGAGATTGATGAGGGTACAGCGATCTTCATATGGAGGAAGCTGGAAACGATTTTTCCAGAGTAACCGACGAAGTGAAAACCTGATAAAGTTCTTCTGTACCCGTTCGATACGAATAATATGTATGGTGTGATAAGAAGCTCAAACAGTAACGCCATATTCTAGAATACTGCGTACCAGTGTAATGCATAGTGTTGCGTTTGATGAGTCCAACTCTGTAAAAGTGATTGTGCTGCATTTTTGAATATTCACACTCATTCCGTTTCTGTCACTCCAGTAGAGGTGTGCGTTCCGCCGCCACCGCCGCGCCGCGCCAACGGTTGCGTGTAAAAATATTAAGCACATCGGTGTGACGCCGGCGCGCCGCCGATTTTAACCTGAAATCGGCGGCGCGGCGTACACCTCTACACTCCAGTCAATGATCCTATCGACGTCCATTTGCAATGCACAACAGTCCATCATAGTTGTTATGACACGGTAAATTTTCAGATCATCAGCATACATGACTTTAGAAGACGATAATTCACTGCAGAGGTTGTTCACAATGAGCACAAATAGAAGAGGTCCGAGATGAATCCCTTGAGGAACGCCAGATGAAATGTGGAAAGGATCCGAGAGTATAGCTCCAAGTTGCACCGAGGCGCTACGGTTCGCAAGGTACGAGAAGATCCAATTAGTCAGCTAGTCCGGCAGTCTAGTCCGCCTTAGCTTTTCCACAGCAAGCTGATGAGGAACACGGTCGAAAATAATCAACACTTAATGTATTTTTATTGGGTTCTCAATGGTTGCTGAAACTATTTCGCTGAAATTCAGCAACCAAAATTTACTTTGCCGTTTCGAAATCAATTGTTTACTCATTCCGGAAATTTCCTAGCTGAGTTAAGTGAGTAGGGGAACATGGTAGACTTGATCAAGCGCAGAATTCTATTATTGGCTATGACGAATTCTATTAGGTTCCAAAAAATTTTCTATGCTTCGTAATTTTAAAAGGCAATTTTAAAAGTTTGGAATAAAAAATCCTTTCCTTATAGAAAATATTCCGTAATTAATAAATTGAAGTTAAATTATGGAATTTTTTTCAAATTTTCTATAGACATATCCACTCGACTAATAATTACATTCAAAGTACTTATATCACATCTTATTCCTTATAGTGAAACGATTTTACATTAATCGGAACATTGGAATTATTATTACTAAAATTTTTACGACATCGAACGTTAATCACGTCACACAAAAATCCCACCTAAAATACCAGTCTATATATTTTAGTATTAGTAGTCAAAGTTAGCAGTAATATGGATAATTTCGTAACGTGTGAACATGCAATGTAAGCAGTACAGATAATCCTTAAAAGGAAATACATTTAAAAATCGAAATTTATGAAACGCAACCCTTTTATATTTTTTACTGTTACCTGAGGATCTGGACAATATGGAATAAAGGATTACAGTATGTTTTATGTCTTTATTTTTTGTCCTGGTTTTTCAATTTTTGCTTGGTCAAGCTTCCCCAGGCCTTGGTCAAGTCTCCCCGCAGTTGATCAGAGAAAACGTTCACAGAAAAACTTTTATATCTTTTGCAAAAATAATTTAAAAATTGTGCAAAAAAATCATGAGCACGCGCATTACGTTTCTACATCATATCTCAATGAGTTTTGAAGGATTGAAAACTTTTTAGAGAGTTATGCAGGTTTAGCTGAAAACCTGGTCATGTCTCCCCATGTTCCCCTATATGTCAAAGTTACATTCCTGTACGCCAATGATTGCATAATTTAATTAATATAATGTACGTATTGTGATTAAACATACAATTTAAAATTGAAAAATTAAGGCCAACCATTTGATTCATTCATGAAAAATCCGCAAAAAAATCCGCAAATGCAGAAAATCCGCAGAAAAATCCGCCACTCTATTTCAAATTGCGGAAAATCCGCAAGATTGCGGAAAAATCCGCAATTATGGCAACGCTGCTCTCGTTCAATGTGTTTTTTTGCTTCGACCTTCCTTTTGATGTCTGCACGCGACATAAAAATCTCGCGTACTTTTTGAAATGGACCTATGTGCAAAAGAGAGCCTCTCTTTGTTTACTTTCTCTTCCGATTATCACGGCATTACCATTAATCTTTCCAATAATGATCCAGTACATATTGGAAGAGCATGGTTTTGACTAGCATATTATGCAAAGAGTTAAGCAGCAAACGCAAATGCGACCGAGTTATTAGCGGAAGAGAAAGTAAACAAAGAGAGGCTCTCATTTGCACATAGGACCTTTTCAATAAGTTTGCTTGAAATGATTTGTTTTTATTTCAAAAGACGTCCAAATTCGCACTCTAAACTGATTCATGAATCCGTATTAAAATAAATTACATCCAAGAGCTTTGTCCGTAAACTGACAAAAGGCGTCCACTAGGTTAAACGGAATCACACGTCGATGGTCAGTGTTGATAATTAAATTCGGCGCAATCTGCAATTTTGGCGCATTGAAGAACTCACCGTCGTCGGTCGCCCTCGGCCATTCGTCTGTCTGCAGACGCTCTCGTTAGGAAACACGATTTATTTTATTACGTTTACTGATGCACTTAATTTTTAATGAAAACAAGAATCCGTCAACGACCAGGACACAACTGCCGGCTACTTATGTATGCAAACATTTAATTGAATCTGTAAATTGCACACAAAAGCGCGGACAGCTCATAAAAGTACATTTTCATCACTCATCGTCTTATGGCATATTTTATAATTAAATTAACCACGGTGATGGTTTATTTGTGGGTTCACTACCTCGATCAGCCAGTCGTCTATGAACGATCATTGTTGGTTTCGTTTAGACGCACGCAAAAATACCGACGACCGGCTTTTTTTTTCTTTTTGGCGCGGTAGATCTAAATTATGACTCGCCAAAACGGCGGGTGCCAACTGCACCTCGGAAGATTGCAGCTGGCCAGTTCCGTCGTCGTAGCACCTATATCATTTATCAATAAATTGCTCCCAGTCTAAATCGTTTTTAATCAAGTTAACTCGAGGCTGCTCGTGCTGTGCCGTGAGAATGATAACAAACCGTTTAGCTTCGCCTGAAAATCACCCACCCCGCGCATCCGTGCAGTGAACCGACCGGGGCTAAGCCTGGCCAAAGGAGATGCGCGATTGGCTCGTGCCGCCCAGAGTCTAGGGGGAAAAAGCGGTACGACGATCGGTCTCCGGATCGAGACCGCTGCGAGGGAAAACACCCAACTCGGAAATTGATCCGCTGCTGGGGGAACGGTGCTTGAAATGGAGAAAGTTGTTCGATAAATTTTGGATGCTTGCTAAAATTCATGTTTTGTCAGAATGAATTTGATGCAATACTTATGGAATGTAAATCAATCAAGAGATATAAAATTGACTAAACTCGAAACATTCTAATCTTTTCAACCTAACTCCACTCCGAGACACCGTCGCGTATAATCCAATGCTCCCCCCGATCTGATCCGTCTCTAATACTAGCAATAGTTGAGCATAACCCGGGACGGCAGCCAGCGAAGGTTTTGAATGGGTAAATAATAATAACACATAAAGCTGGCATTAGAAATTAGAGAAGAAGCAGCTGCTTGAATGCATAATTTGTTTTTCGGCAATAAACGAGTCTCCCGTTGTTGTCTGTTTTTTTTTTGATTGCTGTTCTGCTTGGCCAGTAGGTCTATATCAAAAAACCCCTTTCCTTGGCCCAGAAGGTTACCCAAATGTCCATTTTTGTTGTCTGATATAGTTGGGAGCAGGACGGCTGATCGGCACACACTGCACAAAACGGGACCAGGCAGCAACAAATTCGCAACAGAACAATCTACGCCATCTGCACACCGCCATTTTCCGCTGGGTTTTCTACTAGGAGCGTTTCATTGTAAGGCCAACCGTGGAGGGTATCATCTTTTTGTAGTATTTTTTTCGACCGTAGTCAAAGCGCACACCTTCCAGGTATTTATACGGTAATGTAGTTGAATTGGATTTCCTACTTTCGAGTGGTTCCAAGAACTGAGCTCAACAAGCTGCAACCGTTTGGGTTGCATACAGCTTAAATTTGGAACACGGGATTGGTGGAAGGCGTTTTGCTGGGGAGGTCTTGACGAAATAAAAGAAAAACAAAAACAAGCAACTTTCCAATTTTACATAATGGCTACTTTTCAACAACTTTGTTCAGATGTTCGCCATAAGTTCTGCAATTTTTGCCTGTTTCATATAAGAAATGCTATTCAAGCACACTGCAAAGCGATAACCTTATTCCAATAAATCATTTTTATGCCGCGTGCAGACATCCCAAGATGGGTCAAAGCAAAAAAACACATTGGGCGAGAGTAATCTGCTCTATTAGGAACAGAAAAATGCACTTAATATAATATGGTAAGAGATGATTCTTAGTGGCCTTACACCATCATTTATGATGGGCTGCTCATATGCTAACTATTTAAATGCGCAATACGTATATTCCGCAAAAAATAATCTTTTCGGCTATCAACAAATTGGATAGTTCATGTATACAAGCACAGGCATGATGACCATCAAAATCGTAGTTGCTACTCCTTGACCATTCATTCGATTGAAACACAAAGTGTGTTTCAGTTTTAGGGATTTGGCGTCAAGCCGGCGCTCATCTATTCCGACAGTAAGTTTCAGAATCAGGAATCAGAATAGTATGTACTTTAGTATGCCTCTGAGTATCAAACGTCAAAACATGGTGTCGTCTATGTAAGGACGGTTGAAAACTCGAAATTGCAATTGCGCTACCGCTGGACAGTTGCATATCAGATGATAAGATGTTCCGTAGTCGGATTCACAAAGATCACATGAAAAAGACTCAATGCGCTGAATAGTTTCCATGTCATAATAGGGTTTGCAGTGCACAGAAAAAAATATTTTGTAATTTTAAGTTTATTTTCATGCACATATTTGGAGCATGAATATAAATGTATAATTAAGTTCCACCGCAAATACACACGACTTGTAGTGCTTTCTTCAATGAATTTTATTATAATTTTACACGTGGATTGAAAATTACAGTTTCTTCAAACGGAAAACGAATGCACTTCAAAAAAAAAGTGTAAAATTGTATGCTGTTTGATGCTCCAATTGATTTTAACGCAATTTTCAATCAAATTCTTCGTTCAATCGTTGTATGTTTACATTCGTATTGATTTACATGTCGTTTAAATTTCATTATTTTTTGGTGTGTGGCATGTTAAAACCCTGGTCAGCATGCGACAGTTGAGTTTCGAAAAATGTAGGAGATTTTTAGAAATCTCTGGGCACGGTTGTTCTAGAAACGCCTTTGTTTGATGACACGTTTGTAGATTTTTTCAATAATTGCGAACCCCAGGACCGTCAAAATCTCTTATCCAACTTGTCGAAATTTGTAGGGCGGGCTTTGGACCAACGAAGTCAATCACTGCACCTGCCCTGGCCATTCCGTGGACCCATTCATTTCCAGT
Organism: Topomyia yanbarensis; assembly: GCF_030247195.1. Classification (NCBI taxonomy): domain Eukaryota; kingdom Metazoa; phylum Arthropoda; class Insecta; order Diptera; family Culicidae; genus Topomyia; species Topomyia yanbarensis. The sequence continues at coordinate 8,758,097 of NC_080671.1, forward strand.
AATACAAGAATGTTCGGGCACCCAGACAAGGTAGATAGTGTTGACAATGCTGACGATTTGGATTCGGCATGCGATCACAAGTTTGGACCGTGATTTGTCTGAGCTAAGAACCTTGATTGCAGCCTGACTATCGGAGCAGAAGTTTATAACTTTGCCAGACAAACTCTGTTGAAGGGCCGATTATATCCCGCGCATAATCGCGAAGATTTCTGCTTGGAATACAGAACAGTATCTACCTGGTGAGAGAGATTGCTCCAATCTCATTTCACGACAGTAGACACCAGCACGTACCTCTATCAGAGAATCGTCAGTGTAACAGACCACTTGCGTTTGTTGTTGTCTTTCCATATAGCCAGACAACCACTCCTCGCGAGAGGGAATCTTCACATGGAATGTCCTATAAGGAACACAACATTTGACTGATATATAGCTGGGAGCAAGAATATCTTCATCCCGTGTAACCATTTGTGACCACAATCGCCTATGACTGGTAGCAAGATCAACATGTTCAGGGCCGGCGGAATACTTTTTTCCGAGTGGGTAGTAAGATTCGTAGTAATTTCTAAACGTATTGATGAAAGTTTAGACATGGCGTGTGTAATTGAAAATGAAAACTCCCTGATAATAGCTTGAATTAATTTGGAAACACACTTTGTCAATGGGGCTGTATGACCGACGGCTTAGCGAAAATGTGTCTTTTGATTACTGATACTACATGGAACATTTGTACAGCTAAGTACCAATCACTCCATTCTTTTCAATTTCGTTGCGCTTCCTGCGATAGAACCTTTTTGGGGGATATTGAAGCCCGCATGATAATATTGACTATTGGGGAGGTATTTTGTCAAAATATAATTCACCAAGGGGCTGATAAAAACGGGTCTTCACTGTATTTGTATTTGCATTTGTCTTATTTACACCAACAGGCATTACAAAGCCCCAATGGTGGCTTAATTCTAAACTTATTACTTAATACAGTCAAATAGTTACAAAATTCTATTCTATTCTAACCCTTACACAGCCAGTATTGAAAAGCAAGTGTTTTTCTTGTCAATATTAATATTTGAAGCATATTTCCATATGTCGCAAATATTAAAACGGCCAGGCCTACTGTGCAGAGTTGGGTTTAAAGATGTTTCAAAATTAAACGGTAATCAAATTATTCAATTAATGAATAATTTGATCAACGAATCATTTCGAATCTCAAAGGAGGAAGAAACGAGGACAACCGTACCAACCGTTTCCGTTTGAAGGGGATATGATAAATCGTTGGGAGTGACTTTGCTAAGAAGGTTAATGTCACTCCTTTGGTCCTTTGCGATGGGACAGAGGTATTTCCACCTTGCCCTGGCTAATATGCCTAGGATAAAGCGCCTTTACTCGTTCATTACACTTTCATCTTAAAATTCTCGACAAACATATGATTAGGTTTATGATTAGGGCTCAACTGTCAAAATTCACCCTGGAGGACAATTCCGGATGAACCGCTAATCGCCCAGCAGTTGACAGCATACAAAAGAGAAAAGTTTGCTCTTTCGTTGACTGCTATGCATCGTGCTTGGGTAATAACGGTTCCTTCAGAACTTTTCCTGAAAGTGAATTCCGACATCCGGCCTTTGAGCCTCAATCAGATATTTGTCAAGAGTTGAGCTATTGAATTATTATTTTTATATTATTAATAAAACAAGAAAAAACATTCCTTTTGCATTCCAAGATGTCCATCCTGATGCTCTACACTATGAGAAACGTCATCAAAATGCATGATGGTATTTATTTTTTCAGAGGAGCGCTGAAATCATAACCGGTATTTAATTTTTGTCTAGTCTAGTCCACATATACACAGCCAATACATGCAGGGATCCTGGAAAATTGTAGACGTTCGCCTACAAATTTTACAAAACAGCGATTTTTTTTTTAAATGCAATAAAAAATATTGAATTTCTTGAAACACCGATTCAACAGATAATGGAGGAATCAGTCGAAGTTAGCGGATCCATGGAAGGTTCTGGAAAATCGAAGACGCAGAGTTTGGCGAGACATATTATAGTCGAAGACTGAAGCGACCCGGTTGGAGATCCTTTGTAGACCAGTAATGACTTCATGCATAATATAATTAGTGCGCCGAAATGGTAGTCGGAGCATAAGGTTTTTACTCATTGTTCGAGGTGCAACATGTATGTTAAGCTGTTCTAACATGGCTGGACAATCCAGATGACCTCGCAAAGCATCAGCAACGATCAGAGCCCTTGATGTATTGCTTCGAACAACCAGGGGTTCCAAATAAATCTGCTGGCACTGGCTTTCGTAACTGGGTTGCCGAACACAATCTCTCCATGGCAGTCTAAGAAGCGCAATTCTCTCAACTCTGTCATTATAGTTTGGGCTCCAAGCTTCACAGCAATACTCCAGAATTGTCCGCGACAGAGAGCAGTACAGCGATTTAAGACAATAAAAATCCGTAAAATTTTTGGCTATCCTGAAGATACGGGATGCTTTGCCAACTGTATAGGAGACGTGCTGTTTGAACGTAAGTTGCGAATCTGACTTTTTGGATTTTAGTGTCTAATTAGTGCTAATTTGGGTGCTAGTTTAGATACATCGTCTAACTAGACACCCAGTTGGTGCTAGTTACTGACGAGGAGAATCCGAAACACTAAAACAAAAAACTATACTTTATGATTCTTCTGCTAGAACCCATCAAACGGATTTTAATATGAGGCTGACCGAATCGAAGGCTGATAAAATCGGGTCTTCACTGTATGTGGATGGCCTAGTAAATGTTCGAACAAATCGATGTGAAAATGGTGTAGAATAAATTTGATAAAAGGTTGAGCATTAAAACTCTCCAAAAAGCAATGCTTTCTCTCTACACCCAAAACGAATCGTTGAGAGCGGAATTGATTCTGTTTTTTTCGCTCTCAAACTGCGAGCGAAAAGCTCCCAAACGATGCATTAGTGTTCAACCAACCTCATACTTGTGCAATACAATATCGTACCCCATAGCTACACGCTGTTGGCTCATGCAGTGCAGGGATAACTTGAATAACACTTACCATCGTCTCCATACTGTCCCATTTGTGATCACTGCTGCGATGATGCGAAGTTTATATAGCCCATTCGAACGACTGCTCATTATGTGTCGTTATGGCATAAGGTGTAAAGCAGGCGTTTTAGCGAGTGGATGTTTGTCGGTTCCAGTCTTGATGCTACCCGTTAATCTTTTTTCTAGTAAGGCTTAGTTCCCAACACATACATACAAACAAAATATTAATAACAGCGGGGAAATGGTACAAAGCAAAATGCGCGTCAATGACGATGCTGAAATACCGACGCGGCGGCGGGATGCAAACGATATTATCTCACTCATCATAAGTGTGAAGCTTTATATACGCCATTATACTACTCCACCAGTGTGTCGTCATGGTACGGGCAATAAAGAGGTGTTTTTACCGATTAGAAGTTTGTCGGTTCTAATCTTGAATATGATATAAGATTTTTTTTTTTACTAGAAGTTTCAGGTCACGAGCTATTTATAGCAGCGAAGAAAAGAATGAAACAAAACAAAATGCAATACAGCAGCAATGGTGATGACATTGCTTGTGGTGGTTGGGTGGGGGGAATGTGTAAGGTGTAGAAGAAAGATACGAAACTAAATACTAACAAAGTTTCCTTGTGTGTGAGTGTGTGTCATCATTTTTTTTGCGTGAGCGTTGCGCTCATCCCGAATTGTGCGCGAACAGCTCAATGTTCAAAAAGGATTGCTTTTGGGAATGAGATTGTGAGCCCAAAAACAGAAAATCTGAGCTCACCGTTTTGGGTGTATGGATTGCCATGGTTATAAATAAATCTGAAAACATCCAATATAGAATAGAGAAGATGTCGCCATCTTGGATTTCAAAATTACGTCAGACATCTATTTTCGGCATCGGTTCATAAATACAGTGCCGAAAATACCCGCATTAATTGGGTAATAGAGAATTCAGCACTTAACACAAAAATTTTAGTAGCCTTTTTGAAATCTGAAAAAAAAGAAATTGTTGCGTACATTTTGGTGACATTCAATGTTGAATCACAAAATAGAATTTATTCACTTCATATATATATATTCAAAGTCCATACTTCTTCGATCGCTTTGCTTTATTTTTTATTACTAAGCATCTGACAAAAAAAGCTTTTGAGTGGATTTTTACTAGGTCAAAAAATATTTTGTTTGCAGCACAGAACATGCGAGTTTGTTTGTTTCGGAAATTGACACAAAATATCGTGCATATTCGTCAGAATGACTATGTCTACTTTCTGTCAAAAGTTACGTCGAAGGTGCTGACAGCCGACCACTTTTCCCTATACCTTTTTCTGTATTCAACCGTTTCACGGTGTCAAAACATGCGTTTGAATATTAATGCTAAAACGCCTTAGTTTTCGTCAATGGTATATACAGAGATCTTTATGGTCGTAAAAATCCTTTTTTGGTACCACGTATTCATTTATTATTTTCCCCAAAAGCGAACTATTTTCAAATTTTCTTTCTAGAAAACTGTTCAAGTTCATACCAAATTTAATGAGTCAATTTTCTCCAAAGTGAATAAGTTTAACCCCAGTGTACGAAGCGTTACTGTATGCCGTCAGTTTTGCAATTAATAAAATTCTATGACTCACCATTCCAAGATGTAGATTCAGTACATTCAACATAAACCTCTAGTGAGAGATGTTTTACGTTTTCTTAAAAGGAACTACTCTATTTCTCGAATTTCGACCTCAAATTATAAACACATTCTTTTAAATGTATGTGCATCCAGCTAAAAATAGAAAAATTAAATTTTTGAAAATTTTGTGTGAGACTCCACCCTTAATTTTACTGCTAGAATCAGAGGTGTGTCGACTTCGATATCGATTGATTAATATAGAATATGTTCGATAACTTTAAATATGTGATTTAGGAAGAAAAATCTATATCAAAAATAGTTAGTTGTGTTTCAAATTCATCTCATAAGTAGCTGGCACCGTGGAGGTAATCAGAAATAAAATCTAAAAAGTCGCATGTCTTGTGCGAAGTCCGAAACAATTGGCTGGGTCCAAAGGTTGTCTTGGAAAGTGAGCATAGCAACTATGGTTTGCTGGTGAAAAAGCGACTATGCAACAATTCTTGTTTGGATGTTTGCACAAGGTGTGTCGCTTTTTGGATTTAGTAGGGTAAAGTGTCCATTTTCACCAGGGTGCCTCACTATTTCATTAATTACTCGGCCTATAAACGATGAAATGTGTACAAATTGGCATCAATAGTTTTGCTTTGTTGTAAAGAATAAATATAATAACGCTACTGTCTTGAAAACAGTGAAATGTTCGTGCTTGAGCGCAAAGAAACTCGAATCGAGTGCCCCAATTGTCGGCTCACTATTTGACTCAATACGTTGAACAAAGATGGCAGATGCTGCTCTACCAACGAGTAGGGTGGTAATAGAAATATGTAGGCACGTTATCCTGTCTAACGCGAAACCTACTTCATTTAATAAAGTTTGGTTTAATTTAAAATTTTTTGAATGTTAATGAAAATTATATCCATCTACAGAACAATTCTAAATTGATGCTTATTGCTAAGAGAATTCTTAGAATGTTTTTAATTGACATTGGTGTGATTCTAGATAAGAAATCATCAATCGTTCTTATACTGCTCGATTTTTCTAAAATTTAAATTAAGCCAAACTTTATTAACCCATTCATGCCAATGTTGTTTGTGGACAACAAAGTTTTTAGGCTGCTATAACTTTTGATTGAGGCGAGATTTGCTCACAAAGACAAGTAAGGCTCATTAATGTGATTATTGTCTTTAATTTGAGTATTAACAGTTACAAGGATCAGCTCTAGAACTGAAGTTATTACAATTAATCTGATTGGATTCCGATGGAGCAGTGCTGCCAGGGATAGTTTACGTTGACAACGGAAAATGATTTTTTCATATATATTCGTTATGGTGCAATATTATTGAAAACTGATACAACTTATCAATTTAGACTGTCGTTGGCTACGTTTTCCACGTAACTGGACTATTGTAATTATGCTAGGAGAATTGTATCGAGCATTAGAAGGTAAACATTGACCAGCTTCTAGCACTGCCATGGAAGCACCTATCTTTATGAAAATAAGGTTTTCGTGTTTCTTGACCCCACTATTTTCAAGGAAAAATAGTTTTGAAACCCTACATGCACTAGAAAAAAATTGGGCATGAAAGGGTTAAATGAAGTAGGTTTCGCGTTAGACAGGATATTATAATTATTTAATAAATATGGCCGTTATCAAAAAATTGACGAATTTTTTCAACCATCCGCAAATTTCCAGCTACGCCGCTGGTTGTAGTTCCGGTTTATATGGGAATTTCCAATGTCACCGCATCAATCGCTTGTAACTCCGGAATCAAAGATCCGTTTCAAATAATTATTTATTGGTAACCGAAGGTTGGCACATACATTTCTTTTGAAATTTTGTTTATTAAAATCGGTTTATCTCTACGAAACTGTTCGCTTCTTCGGAGGCTTCCGAAATAATCTAAATGGTACGCTTTATTTATTAAAGAATCCCGATTGATCATTAGTCATCTAGACTAGCAATGCGGAATATCAGCATTTACTTGTGAGCTTAACAAAGGAATGTTCCAATTAATGCGTTATCGTGTTCAAGGTTTCGGTTATTTTCGCCATCACCAGAGCCGTAGCGTGCGGTTGGCCCCCGCCAAGAACAATTGGGAGGCGCTAAAATCTTGATCTGCTTTTTAAAATAAGTGAGGTTAAGCCATGAAATTAGTCAGGATAGGAGTGCCATTACGCACAAATTATTGTTTGATAGTCGAACTGAAAAAGAAAGCCAAAGCAGACAGCATGAATGCGAATAACTGAGACTCTATCAAAGGCGTCAGAGGACTACGCTATGGTCCAGTTAGTCCAGATTAAACAACGAACAAGACAAAGACTTCCGATTTCAACAAAAATAGCGAAAATTATTACAAACTTTTTCCGCTCGTTTTCTCAGTTTCATAGAAACAAGGGGAACGGAATAGTGGTCATGGCCAGAAAAGCAGCCCGCCTTTTTAAAGCAGTAGCAAAGATCGTGGAGTAAGCTAGATCAATTATAATCGAGAAGATAACCCTATGCCGTATCATAAAAATTTCAGTCTGCTCGATGCCGGGACGAGTTCCGTAATATCACAATGTTCCCAAACTAAGTTGATATTCTGGTTGAAATGTCACAGCATTGGAAACTCTTTGTTTCTTCTGAATTGACCAGGTGCTGTTTGCTTCGGATATGTGGCAGAGCTTTTTCTTGCTGGTATATTTAGCAACCTTTTAAAACTAAGAAAAAAGATTGTTACAAAGATTCATTTGCTTGTAATTAGTGCGATACTGCATACGTGGCACAAACAACCGATCATGCAGACAATCCTTGTCGAAGCATTCTCGCCAAAAGGTCACCCGACACTAGTTTGAAGGACCGGTGCGATTGTCATTCAAAAGCTCCGCTCACTTGAGCAAGGAGTTATTGAAACAGACAATCCCGTCCTTCAGTAGATCCATGCATACCAAGTAAGTTCGAATCGAGAACAACACCATCAATCTCAACTTTGTGAGCGGGCATGTAAACTCGTTAGTTTTTCATGAAAGTCTTGTTGCCAGTAACATCAATTGTTTGCTTTAGACAAAATACCACAATCCTGAGCTTATCTAGGCGAACTTTCGAGATATCTGGCACAGCTGAATATTTCTGCGTCTTGCGGAATATTAGAATACTTCGCGAACTATCTTTGATCCGAAAGAAGATCGGATACGGTCGAACCCAGTTCAATATGTTTGATTTTAAATGGAAACTCGGAGCTTTGGCGACGAATCATTTGAGTCAATTGAGGGGTACATGTAATATACGGTAGAGTACCAATATTTATGGTCTTCCTGAAATTTCAATTTCGAAAAGTCCCCATGTAAAATTTTGAGCGCAATGTCATGAAGCGTCGAGATCTGGTTTAATGTTGCAAAAATGTCTTTATGGTACGGGGATTACTTTTTTTAATTGAGATGGGACTTGAGTTTGGAAATGCAGTTTTTTTTGTATGCTAAATGTTTTAGAAATCAATTAAAATCGATATCTGGTGTCAATTCGAAAAAAAACAAGTGTTTTGATTTTTCTTAGAAAATTTCAGTTTAAAAATTAAAATTACCAGAGAGGCAAATTTTATCAAAAAAACTTTTTTTAATGAGAAGATACAAGATCCGATGTTTCATGCAGTTCTAAGACATTTGGCATAGAAAATAAATTAAAAGCAGTCTTTTCAAATCCCAGTATCAACTCAACTCCAGAATTTTCCAAGTTTCATGTAGGCTATTTTAAAACAAAATTAGGGTGGCAATAGATCTCGACGTTGCATTACATCCTAAGCGATTTACCATAAAAAATTCGAATTCCATTTTTGAATATTCTAAGGGTCTTTTTGTGTTTTTTCACGGATGAAAATTTTTGGCCGTTTCGCGCAACCCCTTAATAGCACCCGATTGAGCTAAACATTTTTTTTTTGTTGAGGTGCGTCCGGTTATTAAATTCGATGATCACCTGTTTTCCATACACACAGGGTGTTTGGTTCATGAACCTCTCGAGGGATGATTGACTGTAATATTTGGAGAAAAAAATCGTTCTACACATTCTATCAAATCTCAACCGTTACAGAGTTATTGAACTTTTTGTGTAAAAAACTTATTTATCTTAAAACATCTCTAACTCGAAAAGTATACTTCGTATTTTAAATCTTTTAGTTCCATTGGAAAGGTGAGAAAATTTTATATTGAATAGTGTTCTCATATCTTTCAGTTAATTAGTTTTAATTACCACTAAGTTGTAAAGTGGTTAAAAGTTGGCGTTTTTGATGATGTTTTTGTTAATTTTCTCAAAATAATGAATTATGATTATAGCAATATATATTGTCCAAAAGTTTGGTTTTATGACGATTCATAATTTGTTCTTCAACATCATATTCCTATCTCTTCTCGTTTATTTGTAATTTCATTACTAAACTTTGTAATCGACTCGCAAGTGTTTAAAAGACTGTAGTCTTCATTGGAAAGCTGAGAAAACTTCCTTTCGATGTATGTACAAATACCCTTTAGTTAAGTGTACTGAATGATTTTTTACTAGTAAAATATCTCAAAATTAGCGTTTTTGGAGAGTTTTGTAATTATTCTAATTATTATTTAACTAAATTTATCGTTACTATTGTTCATTTTGTGTCCCTTAACATTCTCTATAACTTGTTGTTTGTCACTTTATCCATATCGCTTTTCATTTTGAAGCAATTTAATAATTAAGACAGCATGACCTCACCACCAATGTAGTGGGTTCGAAATCGTTGCTTTTGCATATGAACCGAGGTGATAACACTGATTTTGCTTCGAAATTAAAAGAGATAATTGAATGGAGTCAAAGAAAGAATTGTAGAACATGCTGAGATACATTATTTCGATGATAATAATGGTGATGTTTATTATTTACTTTTTTAAGTAAATTAACGAAAATGCTAAAAAACAACATAAACTTTAAGGGACCACTTCAATGGAAAACAATGCGTTGAAAGTGAAAATATTCTAGGAACACTGTTGGTTACTTTGATTGCTTTGACAAGACATGAGAAACAAAAATCTAGCGTTTCATTTGTTTCAAAAATCTAGCGTTTCAAAAGTCGTTTATCACTAATGTTTATAACATGCTCAACAACAAACTCACTGTGCAAAAATAAGATTATATCCTATAATTTGAGTACTGCGTAACAGGAACAGGTCAGAGCATCAGTTGGCTCATTTATTATGATGGTGACATTAGTTTTAGATTTTTCGGATTTATACATGGCTAGGTAACAGTACACAGAATAGATGGTCCGACAGGTACACACAAACAAACAGTAGAACTTTGCCCTTCTTGATGATACAATCTTTATTTTATAACTGTTCCGAAAATTGGAATCCCAGCCAACATTTTGATTCACTTTAATAAGTTGCAATTTGATTAACTGTGCTCTTCAACGATGTGAATTGATTGTATTAAATGCACAGATCACTTCTATGTGAACAAAAGTGGAGGCCATATACGTACATCAAATCGGTATAGTAGAACTATATGATTTACGACGAATTTTGATCTCATGAGAAGCATTATACAATCATCTAGCTTATCATTTTGAGTTTATATATGATCAACTGTACAATCACACATGAAGGTTTATGCAGCTTAATGTCCCCAATGTGGTAACAAGAAGTATTTTTTTGAAAATAATATTATGAAAATAAAAAATCAGGATGAAATTTCCATAATTCTGTTATAAGACACAGTTACGCCCACACTGGTAGATATGTTTTTCACGGGTGAGGTTGGAGTTACTGGAACATCAATTATTAAAATTACCTGCTACGATTTATTTCCAGTTTCCAACCTGAGATCTTCGTATTCCCAGCATAGCCGCTATGTAATCATCTATTTATACACTGTCAAGCAACGATTATATTTGATCATTTTTATCGCTTTGTGATTACGATCTAAAAATACCATAATCCAACCTAAATATGGCACGCCAATGATACCTTCTATACCTGTCAAATCACAACCTACATTCTGTACTCAAGCCATTTTTTATTGCTCAAATATTGAACTAGTCTGGCAGAGAATTTGCGAAGTGCTATAAGGAGGTGACTATTTTTTGAACGATTTTGCAAATTAATTTCTATGCAATGTTTCAAAATTGTCTTTATTATTCCGCATGTACAATTTTGTTCTAAGTTGCAGTGGACTAATAAATAACTTCAAGTCAACATTGTATTTCGATCACAGATTTGCAATTTATGTGAACTTTTTACAACAAAACATAATTTTTGCTGGCACTATTTGTAATTTTGATTTAGTCTGTCATTATTTGTAATTTGTTGTAAACTTTTATATACGATTGCTGGTTTGCTGGGATCAGCATATATTGACTCGGTTGGCACGCGCCCCATGTTATTCGAAGATTTGTGCCCAGCCATGTCCCCTTATAACATTCCTAATGAGAAAGGAAAGGGAGACTAAATGAAGGGGAATGGAAAACGACAACACAATACAGTCAACACAAAACAGTAAACAGCCTGAATTTTTCATTCCTGGAGGAATAATTAACCCTACTGATAAAGCCTATAGCTCTTTGCCACACTGGGTTAGGAACAATAACATATCCTTCCTAGCTCCCTGTACAAAAGTTCATCTATGTATATAGAACCAAAAATCCGATTACCCAATTGCATTACTGTAGAGTAATTACATATCAAATGATATGAAGTTCCGTAATCGAATTCACAAATATCACACAAATAATACTCAGCACGTAGGAGTGTGTGAAACATGTGATAATTAAGTTTACAATGTCCAGTCAGTGCTTTGACTTGAATATTGCAACCGACAGCAAAGTTTCTTTTGAAGAAGAGGAAATATCTAAAAAATAAAATATCTGGTGATTTTAGTCCGTCGATAAGGATTTTTTGTACAATTTGCCATGTGTACAGTAAAAAATATTCGCATGAAACACTCATTGCTGTAGAGAGGAGGTAAGTTTTGCACAGCCTTTGTTGTATTCGAATTATCATTAAGCTACTAAATTTTTATAAACTTTTTTCACCGTCATATATCTACTAATTCAAAAAAAATGTAACCATTTATTGCTATAAAAGACATTTGTAAAACTATAAAAACGACCCTAATCAAACTGGCAATCTAGTTGAAAATTGGCTTGTGATCAGATGTGATTTAGTTTCTTTTGTAACGCAATGCTTATCTATACGTTCGACTCATTTGACACTTTATAAACTGACCTCATTTTATTGTCAAACATGTTATCACAATATTTTCAACTTATTCTAGCGAGGATAGATTCATAGAGTGTTTTTCATCATCAATCCTTTTTTCTGTGTTCTCATTCTCTATTTGATTGTCCATTCTATGACAACCGCTGGCAGTTGTCTTTGTTTAATTTGATATCAGATTTCTCATCCTGATCCCGCAGAACTTTTCTTTTTTGTGCTGAAAATAGTCCCGTAATTTTTTTGCAAATCTTTCCAGCAAAAGCTTACCTCGTACTTCGAAAAATCTTTCTCGTGGTACCTCTTCTTACACCGATAAAATTTTATACCGGCTCTCACTTGAATGTGTAAGTTGCCTGTATAGCCGCTGTAAGCATTCGACTCGCAGTCTGGATTTTCTCGTTTGTCGCCATTGGTCATTCAACGTCGATCCAGCCGTTACACAGATGCCCTTTTATGCTTCCTAACACTTTTTAACTGTAGCAGACCGCCTCGTGAACCTGCTACCTTGCTGTGTTTAGTTTATCTCTGATTAGTAGCTCATATATTCGTTTGTTGAGCTTTTCAACATATTCTATTGCAGCATCCTGATTCAACAGTCACTGTTTGACCAAGCACGTAAATAGTTCTCTACCAGCACATCATGGTCAGAATCGACGATTTTTGGAATATACTAACATCGACGACATCAACGAAATAACCATTTGTCAAAACCTGGTTGTTTTGAAAACACGTTTCACCATTCGGATGTCTACAGGTGTGTTTCCGAATATTTTTTGTACTAAGTAAGTATTACACATAGCCATTTCTCTGGCTGCTGCGATATTGACGTTTATGCTGTCGTTGGTGGTTCTGGGGAGACTCTCGTTTTCAATAACTGGGCGAAAAAATTCTTCCCTACCGACCTTTGTTGAACTCCCTTTCATATCATCGGGTTTGTCGTTCGTTGGCGCGTATACGTTGATAGTTGAATAACTTGCTTTTTCTCTTCAATAAGTAACTCATCATCACACTCTTACTAAAGACTGCAGTATATTTTTCACCAGCCATCGCCAGATGCGATCATTATTATCTTACGACTGTTGCAATCAGTTATTAGACTGAATGTAAAAAAATTGTTTGTTGGATAGTATTACAAATTTAGATACTCCAAAAAACGGTTGGCTACATTGCAAATGTTGTTTAGAGACAAATGATGCCTGCCTCATGCATAAGTTTCGATTATATACTACTTTTAGTATCTTTATTCACTGTTGAACATAGAGTTTCACTAGAACCGGAAATACCGACAAATGCACTTGTTCATTTTTTGCCACATCGGTTTCATAAATTTGATATCCCTTTTCAATTAGCTCACTAGATAAACCGTTCGACAGCGATGAAAGTGTGTCAACAAATAAGTGAAACTATGGGTAGATGGCCATGGGATATAATTTTTATGAAACGTGTTTGCACACTGTAACAAACGAACAACCATGAATGGTCAATAATGTCGGCATGTTTCATTCATTAGTTGAACATAAATCGAAAAAAATACGCATCAAAATTCATACTTAGTTGCGTTTCGGCTTCGCCTCATCAGAAACCGACACTAACTTATTGTCGGAATAGATTAGCGCCGGCTTGACGCAAATCCCTTAAAACTAAAACACACTTTGTGTTTCAATCGAACGACTGATCAAACGTGATGTCCCGTTCGAGCAGAAGTTCTGTTTACGCCGATGAGACACAGTGAAGCCGAAACTTGTCTTGGCTTAGCAAGCCTATGCGAAAGCACTACGCTATATTTCGCATAGGCCTGCTAACATGAATTAATTATGGAGAAGGTGGACCGTTTCCATGTACACAAATTATTATTTGATGGTCGAACTGAAAAAGAAAGGCAAAGTAAACACCAAAGGAGCGCAAAACTGAGACTCCGCCAAGGGCACCAGAAGACCACGCTACGGCTCTGGTCCTCACCCATTCATTCGTTGCAGCCCAGATATTCTATCATTTTCCGTTTAATTTAAACTTCATTTGCAAACAGAATGTCTTTCCACATCGGCTTTGCGCTGGCTTATCGAGCAAAAATGCAGATGCCTAAAACATTGCGTGTTACGAGCAATCTTCTCCTAACTGCAATTCAAATATTATCCTTCCACAGCACCTTGAATTCACGGAAACCCAGAGAATTCCTCGAAACAACTGAATTCTTCATTCACCTTCTGCAGCCATTGTTCCTCAATTTAGTTTCACCCAATTAGTTTTACCGTTAGCCGAGACTCCATTTCCTTTTCAATTAAGTTCCTATTGAACACGAAGGTTCGATCTCGCCAGTCGCCACATTCCACATGTTCGAAGTATAGCTGACTGCATCCGAACCAGTGAAGAAGGATTGCAAATAATAAAAAAAACTACTGTTTTCTGTGTATGGAGCCAGCCTCCTTGCGACTGTTACCCAGCTACACGGCTATAGGACGCAGAACCGTTTCGCTCTGATTCGTTATGTTCTTCCAGGAAACAATTCAAGGACGGCAGCTTCCCCTCTTTGCTCGAAAAAAATGCTCCCAACACTACCCGCCCCCAATCCCTCCCAGTAGACCCCACATATAACGTAATGTTATGCTCTGTGCGATCTTTCTCTTCATTGCCGCATGTAAGCCGAACAAACCTCACTCACACGCTGACACGACACCGATTAGTTTGTCCGGTATGCTTTCAACTGCCGTTCCTGTTTGTTTTTTTTTTCTTTTGGGGCTTAGTTTCTAATGTCCCTCGACCCTCTTCGCGCTCCCGAATCAACTGCATCTCGACATAGATTGCCAAACCAAACCGGACAACATCACACAAAGATCGAACCAGTTCATTATTGGTTTGGACGTCTCGTGCCTCCCCGGCGGGCAGGCGGTCGGACGGTCGGTGTGGTTGGATGATCATCGTCAAGCAGTGCCTACTTTGATCCTCGAGGCTGAGTAAATTTGCACGGTTTGTGCATTCTAATTTATAAAAAAAATGAAAGTAAATTAGATTTCACTGATTTTAGGAATGCGAGGTCGAAAAAAAAATAAATTTCGAAACTAACTGGAGAATTTGGAGCTAAAAAAAGATACGTCGTCCTGTTGAGTGCTATTTGTATTCGATCCAACTTTTTTGTTTCAATTTTATTTATCCCACTTCCACGGACAGCAACTGACCAATATGATATTTTACCTCTGCAAAAAGTCATACATGGGCAACTTGCCGAAATAATCCAGCACAAGTTATTGCATTTGCATTTGTGGAAGGTAAAAAATAACTCTCGGCCCAAGAAAACAAGCAGCAGTAAATGTCCTTATCGTGTGTCCGATCTTTCTGGCTGGGTGAAATAATTTATTTAATTTTTCATTACCCTTTTTTTGAGCATCCCTCCAATGGCTAACTGAGACAGATCACGCGGTTTTTGACCTAAGTGGTGGCTTTCGAGGGTAGTGTGTGTGTGGGTTCGTGTGGGGGCAAGGAAGCAGTGTCAGACAGCAGTAGGTGCAAACAAGACTTCTCTTTCCTCTGCCCCGTTGTGGTGCCTATCCTCACAGCTGACTGCCTGTCACCAAGTCCGAGTGGGCCTGGGAGTCCATTCAACACAACGCAACAGTTCGATATACACCTAGTCTTGCAGCATTCGGAATGAGAGAAAAAAGAAGTCTTCTCGTCGAATGGTCTTCGCAAAGATTCTTCTCCGCTGTCAAGCTTTACTGTATGGAATACTGAAGCAAAACAAGAAAAACGTAACGTTTTGCTTACTGAGTCAATTTATGTACATTCTTGCATTAAATATTATTCGGGTTGGGGATTGCAGCCAAAATGCTGGACAGTGGGATACTTAGTTCAACGTTGAGGTCAAAACTGTTGTTTCAGTCATAAAGTTTAAAAATTTCACCGGGCGGTACTTCCTTTACTTTTCACCTGATTTACTATTCAAATTCATTATTAATTAATTATTAAGCGTTGGTAACTTTGTTGATTTGTTCCTAATCTGGAAACATTACTATTGTTAAATATATTTGGCAAAATAAATAGGTGCGAATTATGAATACATTAATTGTTATAAGAAAGGTCTCATCACACTATTAGATGGATTAAAAGTGTTTTTTTATAACAATTCAAAAAGGAACATTGTAAACATCAAACAGTTGCTATTGACATTAACAGTTGATTTGAGTGCCTAACAATTTGATTTGAGTGCCTAACTAGTGCTAATTTGGGTACTAGTTTAGATACATTGGCCCCCAAGTTGGTGCTAGTTACTGACGAAATAGATTCGAAACACAAAAATCCAACTGAACCGCGTACACGCAAGTTAAACAAAAGGTTCCTATTTTATCGACTTTCTGCAACACTTCTGTCCCACTGTTTGCGGTCAGATTCGTTCGATTTAGGATCACTGTTTTATTTTTTTTGCTGCTTCTCATTCCGAAAGATGAGACGGTCCGGTATAGGATGGGAGTGTCGCCTTCCAAAGTTATTAATTTTCGCAAATGTTCTTGGCGATCGGCTTTGGCTGGTTTCGTTCGGTATTCAATGATGTTGGTCGTTGGTCGAACAGTTTTTGACCATTTCTGAGCACTGCGTTGCAGGATGCGGTAAGCGTCGGGCAGTATTGCAATCGTTTCGGAGGATGCACATAACGCCGTCGTCTTTACTCCCGCAAGTCAGTGTTTATTTTTTGTTCGAATTACCGTGTAGCCATATGAAACGTGAAGCTTACACATTCGGTTAAACAATATTTTGGCTGGGGCCGATGCAGCAGTGGCGCGAACGGTTGACGATGATGATGACACGGTGAGTGAGTAGGTTGGAGGATTGGTATAGGAACTGCATGGGAATATCGATGTATGACCTTGGAACATTTTCAATTTCGTTTGTGGTCTGTACCGGATTTTTTATCGTTAGGTAGGAACAAGATTTTATTTGTGTTTATTTGAATCAACCCTTTTTTATCTTAAACTGATATGTAGTTCATTATGAATTCGAGTAAACTGGTTCACTCATATCCACTGATTTCCAGACTTTTTTTTCAAAAATGTAGAAAGTATACCTCTAAAAATCATATTGCTCGGTTATTTGTCTAAAATGACACGTAGGTCATTTTAGGCAAATTACCGAATGTTATCGATTGCATGAGATGTAAGAAACGACGGCAAAAAATTGTACGCGCTTAGGTTCCAAGCCAGTAAAGAGCCATTGTCCCAAAAATGTTCAAGTTCACTTTACAAGTTGTCGATGGCAAAAGACCCATAAGGAAACAACAATTGCGGAATATTAATCGGTCATTTAATTCAATCAGCACCGTGTGTAAATGTCCGACGATCGCGCTTCTCATTGTTTCATTTGTGTTTTGTTTGCCACCAGCGCCTATCTGTTGTAGGTGCTCTTGGTTATTACGGATGACGGTGTACTGAAGACGTTTATTTTTGTATGCGTCTGGTGGTGCCAGAATTTGTCGAAAGGAAAGGCAAACGAATGGATTCAATTATTTATATTCATATTTACGAATAATGAATTCCCCCAAAGTCATGTTTCTAGTACTGACAGTTGTTTTGATGGGACTCCCTTGTGCTTTTTGAGATTTGGAATCGGAAATGATCACCATTTTGGGACTAATCATGAACAATTTTAATGTTCGTTAATTCATCTAAATTTAAACTTTTCTAGGGTCCTAGTTTGAGGGTTAGCAAAATAAAATAGCGAACCATACAAACAAAATGATGGATAGAAATATAAAGAATATATTTACTCTGAAGGAATATATTCTCGCTAAATTCAAGTGTTCTCATTCAGAACATGTCAAAATTTTCCAACAATTCTCTGATCTCTCAGGCCATTTAAGGATGAGGTGATATAAGCTCTCACTGCATTACTTATGAATCAAGAAAGTAGAAGCAAGGCAAAGCCTCGGAACTACATTTCGTAGCGGAACATAACCTTCTTTTATGACTGACTTCGCACCCGATCCTTAGAGTACAGACCATTACATGGCTAGTGTTACGATCCTACTGACACTAAGAATTCTTCCTCATTGGGATTCGACAACTGGTTTATGGAACCAGTGTCGTGCTTTGTGAACCGCCTGACTAGAGTATCAAGAAAGTATACAAAATGATAAAATCAGCTTTGTAAAATTTAATGGGTGGAGTCAAGAGATATGTGCGGCCATTATACAAGCAAGGGAAAAGAGTGTAACCTTCGTTATTTCCCAAAGGAATAAACATAAATTAACCAATTTGCGCACAAGGGCACCAGACCTAGCTTTGAAAGGTTGGATTTTAATAGTTCGTGTTCCACTCATCAGTAACTGACACCAACCTACTGCCAGCTAAACGATATACACAAACTAACTCCAATTTGGCACCAGGGCAATAAATCTAAACAGTTCACACAACGTGTGCCCAATGCCCAAAGCCATTGGTTTGTACCGAGTGATGTCTCGGTTAGCCAAGCATAGGTTGCATACTAGCAGGCGTTTGGCTCTCATGACAAAAAACAGTTCGTTTCCCTATACTCGACAGCGACACAGAGATTCTGTGCTTGGCTAATCAATACCTCATTAGGTGTAAACCAGTTGCTGGAAGTGGATAAGAAGTCAAATGTAATAAATTATTCCTAGGGGCGGAAATAGCGTAGTTGATAAATCGCTTCCTAAACATTTAGAATCCTATAACAGTCGAGATTTTTATGAGGAAAAGCATATAGTGTGTTGTTTGCTGGAAGTCACAATTAGAGCTTCCATTCCCGAGATTCGGGAAATAAAAAACTAAATCCTCGGGATCCCGGGAATGCAAAACAGCAATAAAAATACATAGCTTTCATTTTAATTAAAAAGAGGTTTTTCGTGTTCTGTGTGTGCTTTTGAAAACCGGTTGATTTTCTTGTATTCCTTTTGAAAAAAATCCTTGCGCGGAAGTTACAAGCAATTGCTCGTTGTAGAAAATTGTGGTTCTTGGTGAAGCATTTTCGTATTTCTTTATTTCAAATATTCGATGGAATGATTCAGCTGCTCTAGGGTGTTTGTGGCGGTACATTAGGAAAATGAAGATCAATTAAAATTATTTGCAAACAAACTGTATTGGTAGTATAATTACATTGAAAAA
Organism: Topomyia yanbarensis; assembly: GCF_030247195.1. Taxonomy (NCBI): domain Eukaryota; kingdom Metazoa; phylum Arthropoda; class Insecta; order Diptera; family Culicidae; genus Topomyia; species Topomyia yanbarensis. The sequence goes on from NC_080671.1 coordinate 8,777,055, forward strand.
TGTTAGGCCTCACAATAAACGAGTGAAAAACTACCAGTAACGCGTTTTCTATAACAAAAACCCTACCGCAACAACAATTCGTATCATAAGATGCAATACAACTAGTATATGTTATCCAGTACTACACCATCCTGCAACTTTATTTTTTTTAAACAGATTTAGTATAGGAAGTTATCCTGCACCAAACCATCCTGCAAGTATTTTTAATAAAAAAAACAGCAAATGCAATTATTTCCGTGAAACATGTTTAATTATGGCTAACATATTTATAATTAGATTTCACGAGAATTGTGCAACATATTATATCGAACAGTTTAGGGAGGACGATCAAATTGATTTTTATTCAAAAAAGTGTATTTAACCTACAAAACCTTGCAGGATGGTTCAGTTTGCCCATCCTGCATCCAACCAAAGATCAGAAACCCATCTCGAAGTGTTTCCAAGTAATTTCCACAGACCGTGGTGGAAATTGGTGGGTTGGAAAAATTTTGGGAGAACGAACTAATTGATTTTTATTGAATGAAGTGTTTTGCCTTTCTCATGTAGAAAGATTATGCAATCGGTCCGAATTTCGACTTTTTAACCAAGGCCCACAGGTTCGAATATCATATACCATTCGACTCAGTTCGTCGAGATCGGAAAAAGTCTGTAGGTGTGTGTTTGTATGTATGTGTGTATGTATGTATGTATGTCTCACTGATTCTCAGGGATGATTGGACCGATTTGCACAAACTTAGTAACAAATGAAAGGTACAAACTTCCCATCGGTCGCCATTATTTTTTTTTCATCCGACTTCCGGAGTTACGGGAGTACGATCACACAGCAAATTCCCATACAAACTGGTACCACCATGATGTGCAAATGATGCAGTACATATTAAAATGTGTGCAACATTACTTGAATTTGCGTGAGTAGATCATGACCCATCGGAGTCGCTTTGACCACATTGGTCACCTATGACGGTTCTTGAGACCCCCGAGGAACTGCCCAAGTTCCTAAATTAATGTCGTACCTATTTCTCAGCGAGTTATTTACAAACTTGGTCTCAAATGAAAGGTACAAGGTTCCCATTCGCTGCTATTGAATTTCTAATTGATCCAACTTTCGGTTCCGGAATTACATGGTGATGAGTACGAACACGCAGCAAATCTCGATTTCAACGTATACGCCGATGAATGTAAAAAGGCGAAAATTTTTCAAAAGGTGAACATTTTTCCAAAATGTGACCACAACTGCTTCGATTTGTAGTACTAGGTCACTATCAGCCATTCAAAGTCTCTTTGTCCACATTGGCCACAATCAATGGTTCCAGCAGCACCGGCGAAAGTGTCCAAATTCAGAATAACAGCTACATCGATTTCTCGGCGATGACGGGACCGATTTGACCGAACTTAGTCTCAAATGAACGGTATTGCGTCCTAAAACTGTTTTTAAATTATTTTTTTCCATCCGACTTTTGGCTGCGAAGTTACGGGTTGAGGAGTGTGGTCACAGAAAAAAACTCCTATTCAAACCGATACCACGATGAATGCAAAAGGATTTTTTTTGCTAAAATAAGAGCCAAACATCTTGCATTTGCAGTTTTAGTTTACTAACGGCGCATCTAACTCTTGTTGGCCACATTGACCACCAAAGACGGTTCTGGAAGTGCCCGGAAAAATGGTTATCTTTCAAAGTTAAAAAACTCACATCAGTTTCTCGAAGATGTTCGGGCCGATTTTCATAAACTTAGTTTCAAACGAAAGGTGTGTTATTCTGTGAAATTTCGTATGGATCGGTTATATGATTCCGGAAATAAAGAAAAAATCGTCTAGTCGCATAGGAAATTGCCATATAGGTCGGAACTAAAAATTTTATTTCAAAGGGAGGACATTGTTCGACAACCAAATCTTAGGCCGGATCAGAACTGACACATTTTCGAATTTTCGGCGAAATAACGAACTCAGCACGTGTACAGCTAAAACGCTTGGCGAGATTTTTACCGACTTTATTCGCACGAACAGGCAGTCCAGAAACGCGACTTGCACCGCTTGGAATGTATTTATCACCGATAACTTTAGGCCAGATACAATTTTCTTCCTACGAGTTTTAGAGAGAATAGAACAGATAACATTGTGGTGGACGTGTCCTCTGTGACGAATACCAATGGACCTGAGTGTGGTGGACAGATGCCCGGTAGCACCGATCGTTAGCGTTAGCTTAGCTATTTCTGTTTCTCATCAGATCCCATGAGATTTCATAAATCAAATTCTTTTTTTGTTATTACCAAATGTCCTTAAAATGCATGAAAGGTTTTATGTTATACCGAATTTTTTTTTAAATAGGCTTTTTGGGGCTGGGAGCTGATTTTTGCCTTTCTCATATAAAAAGGATTTGTAATCAGTCAGAATTTCGACCTTTCAACCGATTCCCGCAGAGCCGAGTCTATTATACCATTCGACTCAGTTCGTCGAGATCGCAAAATGTCTGTGTGTGCCAAATAATGTCACCCAAGTAGCATTTTTAGTTTTATAGCACGTTAAAAGTGCATTCTAAGTTTTGAGATGGGCTTCAAGAGTGCCATAAAACCTCAATCGTTACTAGGGCACTCAATTGTCTCAGAGATGGCAGAACCGATTTGCACATACTTAGTTTCAAATGAACGGTATAACGCTTCCATAAGCTGCTATTGAATTTTTAGTTGATCCGACTGCCGGTTCCGGAGTTACACGCAGTAAATTTTCTTATAAACTGGTACCACCATGGTGTCCGAACGATGTAATACATATTCAAATAGTTTCAGCATTACTTGGATTTGCGGGTCTAGATGACCAATCAAGGTAGCTTTGACCACATTGGCGACTTATGTACTTTCTTGAGAACTCGCCAAATTTCCTTAACCGATTTTTACAAACTTGATTTCAAATGAAAAATATAATACTTCCATTGACTGCTATTGAATTTCATTCAGTTCTGACCTTTGGTTCAGGAGATACAGGTTTGTTATTGCGGTCGCATAGGAATTTATCATATAAACTGGTACAATCGCAATACCTCACAGGTTAAAAATCTATTGAAATGTACATCAAATTACTTCGATTCGCTGGCCTAGATCACTGATAGTGAATCAAAAACTCTTGGAATATGTTGTCCATTATCGATAATTCCGTAATTCACGGGTTCCGGGCGTATTTCAGAACTAAAGCCACTTCGGTGATGACTAATCAATTTTCACTAACCTAGTCTCAAATGGAAGGTATGATATAAAGCTGGCTGTTGCATCCCCCATCCACTCCTCCTTCTTCCTCTTACATCCTTACATTCTTCCCTCCCACTAATTATCCCCCTACTCTCTCCCACCACCCCGCATTGCAAAATTAAACTAATCAAACATTATATTTTTGTTTGTTTCAAGTGCGTCAGCGTCGACATGTTGCTCACCAGATTCGTGGCAGTCGTGAATTCATATATACTTACCAAGTGTAATAAGAATGTAATAGACATTCCCACAATGTTAAATTGAACGCAACCAGCTATTAAATCATAGCTTTGATAAATGGGAAAGACACAATTGCATCGCTAGGTGTAGTAAAACAGGTTTTTTACTTGTCTTGGAACAAAACATATTTAAGCTCGCGCGATTGACCGAACATAAAGAGGACTTCACATGTTTAATATTATTGTTGTATTTATGAAATGCTTCAATCCAATGTATTTTCCATTACGCCTTCAATATTTCTGTCAATATTCTCATGTGTTGATTGTGCAAGGGCAAATAATGATGAAATATTTTTCCGATTGACAAAGCAACAGACTATAAAAACAACCTTCCCCGATTCGAACGAAACTTTGCAGTTGTACTCGATTCATGAATATAGATTTTTCACTGGCAATATTTTAATCCACATGTGGTTGTGTTGGTGTTAGATTGAGGAAATTGGGTGGAATTTATAGAAAGCTAACGTTGTGGAGGTTAAATCGGATACATGCCAACACTCGTATTTCGTATGCCTATATGATCATTCACATTGTAACTGTATTCCATTTTGACACATCGGCGGACCTCCCGTGCATTGAAAATGTCCAAACCTATTTTGTTTCAACTGCCAACAACTTGCCCTTCAACATAAAACTTTTTAAAAAGTTGAACAATTTCCATTTTGACTTGTTGACACCTCTGTGCGTATCCAACATGTTCGTAACAGCTACACTGTGTTCCTAAAACCGTTATTAACAAAAAATGACCATACATTTGTCATACGGCATTCGAAAGATACAGTATCCAAGCATCTTCTCAGTGAATTTCAAAATGATCCATCGAGGGATTCGAGAGAAATTGCAATTTGAAGTTTTATGACACGTTTCGTAAGGCTACCAGCAAACACCCACGGGTTTGGTCCTATCTCTATAAACAAAAAATATTTGTCTACTTATTTAGTACATGGTATTCGAAAGATATAGTAATCAAGTATATCCCCTGCGAGTTTGAAAATATTTCATTGACGGAATCGAAATTTATAACGGTTTGGATGTGGTATGCGGTCATAGATGGGTTTTCTACCAGCCTTCAAGCGTGAATCCATGTTTGTTCATTGACTATTTGAATCGTTTATACGTGTCACGGCTTTAAAGAAAAACCTTACCATTTAATTACATTTACATAATGTACAAAAAGTGTTATTTATATGGTGCACTAAAAAAATATGAAAATAGGATTGTCTACCAAACGTTAAATATAATGTGTACATTAAAAAAATGGATAAAAGTCGAAATGTTTACTTCAAAAGGCCATATCTCAATGATTTGTTGACCGATTCTAATTATTTTTTCATTATTGAATTCGAGTATCCCGGGATTCGAGTATCCCGGGAAAAGCAAAAATTCCGGGATTCCCGGTAAATCCCGGTTGGAAGCTCTAGTCACAATGTACGCTACCGAAAAGTTTAATTTATTCGGTTCTATTGATTTACTTGTTTTTATAAAAGATGACGCAGGCCTGGTGCTTTGAACAAAATAAGCAGAATTATGAACCATTAACGGAAACGCAGAATGACGACATGTTGGGTGAAAAAAAATGGCGGTAAAGTGGCCAAATTTTTATTTGCTGTTTATCGAAAGAGTGATCGCGGATAAAAGAATCATTTTCTGGTTGAATGGGGATTTCCTAACGAACCATTTTCTTCAATAGTCTGCCTCGCCCCCATACTAAAATGATCACAAAATAAGCGCCCTGGTAATGGGCTCATCAAGTCTCATAGTACAAAAAAAGTTGGTACAAAAACTAAATTTCAAATATACTGAAAAATTGACTTCAGCGAGCTGGATGGTATTACAGGATCAACGGTAATATAAAGCCCCAACAAGAATTAAAAATCGTATTCATACCGAAAAACGAGTACCAATGAAAAATGCGTTTCATGTATTTAAGGGTTAAATTTTCGTTTATAAGCGCAAGACAGTCCTATACGAATCTATATCGAATTAATAAACAATCAGTACACATAATTATGAAACGCTCACAGTTGACCTTTTGTAAACTAATTTACTTAGTTTTTACAACGAAGGGTCAAGTTTTACACCAAAGTTACATTATAGAAATACGGTAAGAATTCTACAAAAATATTTTTCTTCCACAGTAAACATATGACCGGTTTTCAAGGCCTACTGAGATTTTCGTAATTCAATGTTATTCATACACTGAAAAAACTAAACATGTTGACATCATGTAGAAATCTATTGAATTATTTAAATCCGCAAACACATGAAATGCGCACGGTTGTCATTTGAATATCCATTCGTGAATATCACTTCGTTTTACTTATAGCTTTAATTGGCAGAAGAATCGGTGAAATCAATTTTTTTACATGTAGAAATGGACTACATATTGTTTATGTGAAAGTCATGTGGAAAGTTCATACTTTACGACTCAATAGCATGGCAATGAACATTCATTGGATAAATATGTCATATTCACGTGGAATTTGTTTGAATTAAATTTGAAACATCACATGAAATGCATTTTAATGGATTTACATGTTAAATTCAAAGGGAAATCCAAGGGGAAATCATTTTTTTCACTTTTTAGAATGAGAACGCACGTGAAAGTGATGTTTAATTGCATATGGTTTTATCGTGTCGATTATTTTCAGTGTAATGATAGGGTGCACAGCAAAAAAATGAATTATATCTATTACGGTTTGTTAAATTGTGTCATGTTTGAAATTACATCAAATATAAAATCCATTTTTATTTGGTGTGTATACATAGAATTTATTTGAATTTTAAAAGTTATATACTCAAAGAAACTAGTGTGTGTCTTACTTCTACCGTCTTTTTTTACCCGCAGTTCTGCTACCGTGCGGGAAAAGTAAAGAACAAAGCCTCACACAACGACGCAATTTTATCTGTTAAATTTTTATAAACTCATCTCAGAAGAATTAAATCCTAAATGTTTCAATCCATCAGTTTCCTCAATCATTAACTCTTCAATACTGGATCTGGATATAGGACAATAGTTCTTCTAGATGAATGTCATGTAGTTTGATAGGCTCAACGAAAAGCTCGAATAGAAGCATGAGACTAACAGCATTTTTTCTGTTCAAGATTGACAGCCGATGTATGAAATTAGTGGGAACCAATCACGGACGAACTTCGGTTGGCTGATTTAAAATCGGCTTTTTCCATGTGTATTCTACTTTCTACACTGAATAAAATTCAAAAATTAATTTTATTTGCTTCAAACCACTTAAAATTCATATGAAGAAAAAATGCTAATGTTTTCGCACGCACACATACCTTCTATGTGTCAACTGTATAAACCATGTATGCGCACACATAAGTTATATGTGCGTATTGTTATAGAATTGGAATGTAAGATTATTATGTCTTGTAAATACACACATTAGGTTTATGTGCCAGCAAATAGTGTTTATCTGCCTCAGCTAATTGCAAAAATCTATGTGTAAAATCAATAGGCAGAACGCTTAAATTTTTTTGAGTGTACCCATTGAAAATAAAAATAATAGTTGGCGAAAGAAAAGATATCCAAATTTACATCTTTTGACTGGTTTGATAACGCTTATAAGCGCTGCTTTGTTTGCCAAAGAAAATGTTCTCCAGGTGGGAGCTATTTGTTCCAGATGGCCCCGTTTACAAACACGGAGCTGCACAAAACTTATTAATGCAGTCAGTCCTCGAAGGCGACCGAATCCTAATAATCGTCTACTCTCCATGAGTTGATACATAGTTTCCGAACATCCGACGAGGTTGACTAGCAGAAACCGGGAAAAATCACAATTTTTTCAATTCAAGATATGTGGTTCGGTGCATAAATAGCCTTCAAGATGATAATCGATCTACTTCACTCCACGAGCTTTGCGACAACTTCATTATGACCATTTTAAACGCTTGCGAAATGACATGGACTCCTGCCCCTCCAGCGCATCCGAGCGCCTAAGACATGTCACACGAAATATTCATTGAAATAGCTACGCATCCTCGATACCCGGCAATATTGAGTCCACACAAAACCTTCCTCCGGATGAAGAGTACAAGTTCCTGGCCGGTTTGATTAAACGCGCACTCTTTGTCTTACCCATCCCATGGTGAGACAAAGAGTGCTCAGTCGTATACGCGGGAAAACCTACCGGGACGAGGGGGTTTTCGCGCTAGCTATCGACAGTATGTGACATTATAAATGCGCATGAAAATTTTTATGAAAGCCAAGAAACGTACTGACGCCGGTTCGTGGACGGACTAACGAAGGAAGCATCGATGAGCAGTGTTTAAGGCACGGGACGGCGTATGTGAAACCGAAATAGTACTAACGAGAGCGTGGAATATTCAAACCGTTGGATGTTAGTTTTTCGGTTGCTCTCTTGTCATGTAACAATAAAGCACCAGGGCCAAACTGAATCAAATCCATCTTGTTGAAAAATCTACCTCCTTAAACAGACTTCTGTTGAGCTTTTTTAACAAGTTTCTTGAGGCTAATATTGTTCCACATGATTGGAGACAGGTAAGCGTCATCGTCATCCAAAAACCAGGAAACATAACCTCCGATCACAACTCGTATCGACCAATTGCAATGCTGTCCTGTATCTGGAAGTTGTTCGAGAAAATTATTCTATTCCGTTAGGATAATTGGGTCGTAGCAAATGGCTTACTATAAAATGCGCAATTTGGTCCGGTAAGACCATCAGTTCGTAAAGTGGAGCAAATGTTGAAAGTGAACATGAAACTCAACGTAGCAGAAGTTAATACGGTGCAATTCCATCATTTACGTCATGCGGTACTGATTATGTTCAAAAACATTAGTCAAGCAGAATCATTCGCTTCTCAAAACAACATGAAGCATTCGAAGAAACATTGAAAGCATTCCATATATTTTTCGAGAAAAATATGGTAGCTACTAAGTCATTATCAAAAAAAACCTTTCCAGATTCTCTGGGTTAGGTCCGTTCTCACTGCTCCATTCCGGGAAATGAGCTTATCTAAAGTTGGTGCTATAGAAGATGACATTTATGAAAGGCCGATCTGCTTTAACGATTTTTTTAGGATTACTCATTAGAAAACCCTCAAAAGTTGCCAAACCTTGAGGAGCAATGGTGAACTAGGTTCAATGAAAAACGATGAGATTCGTGACTTCATTCGTGTGATGTCCCGACTTATGGTAAACCATTACGCGCTGGATGTACATCTCCGACGTGTTGTACTCGTAGACAGTGGTGTCTGCGCTTGTGGTAACGGCTATCACGACATCGAACACATTGTCTGGGCGTGCACCGAGTATAGTTCCGCCAGGTCTAAGCTAATGGATACCCTTCAAGTCTGAGGAATACCATCCAACGTCCCAGTTCGTGTCACGACTCTATCTCTTCATAAAATAAATGAATATAAGAGTTTAACCTCTCTCTTTGTCAAAAACCCCTGTTTTAGTCTTGTTTTAACAACCAAAACATTAATTCTTTGCGTATTTGAAAATGTCTTCACATATTTTGGAACGTCTTGGAAATGTTACAAAACTAAACGTCAATGACGTTAGAAACTAGAAACTGTTAATCGATTGATAATTAACGCTGCATGGATTCAAACGAAGATGGTAGCAGAAGTGATTTAGTAGATTGAACAGTGAATAACTCGGTTTTCACCTTCAATATATATTTTCGTTTGAAATGAGATTTTACTGCACCAAACCAACCCTCAATTCGTGCAGTAACAGTGCGAGTTTTGTCAATATCAAACGCGCGCCTTCCAAATGCATGATCGCCATTCCATGGTTCTGCTTGGTTATTAAATTTTCATGATTAGTGGACAATTCTACTGGCTCCCAATAAAAACAGCGTCGGTGGAGGGCGGTTTACAAATTGAGCCAACGGGTTTACTAAATATGCGCTCACACGAAGAGGGACCTAAAGCTAAATGGTTCAATTGTTTTCTCTTTCACTCTACGTGCCAGACCGTAATTGAGTCAGCACTCGTTCACCACCCCCCCCCCCACTCCTCACTGATATCAAACAACATTTTTGTTTTATTATTCTGGAACATTAGAGACAGCCGAAACAATAATGGATAAAAAAAGAGTCAGGCACACCACACTCAAAGTGTAGGACCAGGACCGTTGAGGCACCCAGTCCGCAGGCAACGCGACGGAAGGGTACACAGACACATGCGCTCATTGTATTTACATACAATTTTTGTTAATTTAAAAACATAACGACGGCTGACCTTGAAACCAGACCGAAAAGCGTAATAAATTCAGAAATTAGCAACTACAACAACGACAGACTGGTGCGGGGTTGCAAAAGGAAGAGGAATAAAACCATAACACGAACTCGTCTGAATGGTGGCGAGCGGGAACAGTGTGCTCTTTGACGTATGAAAAACTGTTATTTTGTAATATATTTTAGTTTGTTTGAATATATGGCAGACGTTGACGGCGATATGATATGTTAGCTACGGCTGGTTGAATGGAAAGAGAGAGAGAGAGAAGAAAAAATGACCAAACTTAGAAGGTTTAATATTCGTCACGAGTCCGTCTCATGATGACTACCGAATGACTACTTGGTTCGAGTAAGAGGGCTTGGCATATCGATAAGTACAGCCGCATCTTGAGACAATCATGGAAATTTTCAAAATTCGTTATAATAGATATGTGAACAAGTTTAATGAAATACAGGTTAGTTGTGGAATTTGCGTTTCAACTTCGTCTCATCAGAATCCGACACTAACTTAGTGACAGGACTAAGCTAGCGCCGGATTGCCAAACTAAGTCTTGAGTGCATTAATTCTTAACAGCTTAATCAGAACTTGTTTTCTTGCGGGACACACGCAGTACTAGGTGTGTTCGTTTTCCGGTACTAGGATTCTGATAAGACGGAGTCGAAACACAAATTCAATAACTAATTTAAAGTGTGTTTCCCCATAACGCGCGAATTTTCTCCTTCAGGCCCGTAGTCAGGATTTTGTTTTGGGAGGGGCTTGAAACTTGTTGCATAAATGTGTTAATTCTGGTGACTTGAGATAGTCACTGGAAAAATGTAGTTTTTGAAAAGTTCTTAGTGGAAATAATTCCAAAACTAAGGCAATAGACAATATGTTATCTGATACAAGAAAGGCTATAGTACGCCGAATTATTGCTTTTGAAATTGGTTTTTATTATTTACAAGTTACAATTTTCACCGTTGAATAGAATAGAGGCGTTTTAGAATAACTGATTCTCCGTGATTTCTGATCATCTCTCTCATTTTATTCCAAAACGAACAAAAAACAGATCAAGAGACTTCCATACACTTAAGACATGAACTCGAAATTATTGGACTTATAGATTCAACCAGTCACAACATTTTAGTCGCACTCCGTGTTTTAATACGGAACGAATTCCTAGCATGAAAATGAAATTAAGTGCGAATGATAATAATATTGCGTTAAAATGACGCGAAAACAAAAACGGTCGTTTCGGCTATTTCTCAATAAATTGAAATATTTGTTTGCCTAGTACGCTTGAATGTGATGCCTAGTATTTATACTAAGATTAAAAAGTGCGCAGACCTAATGCTACAATTTAAATTGGGTGCAATTCAAAAACTTGTCATTTAAATTTAAGATAGAGTTGCCAATATCTGAGTTTTGTTAAATGTGACAATCACTTTTGGCAAACTGTATTGAGTATAGAAGGAAATGTCAACGAAGCAGTGACTAAATTCTATTTAATTGTAACGAATTTAATCTCTAGAACTGTACCAGTAAAAAGAAGAAGAACTCATGGCGGTCAATAGCCTGTATGGTTCAACCAACATCTGAAAAATTTAAAAAATAGAAAACAAAAGGCACGTAAAATTTACAAGAAAGAACATAGCATTACAAATCGGCAAAACTATCTGGATATTTGCTTCCAACTCGACATAGCCATTAACACTGCACATGAATAATATAGTATAATATAATAATATATAATATAATCGAGACTGAACACTGTCCAAAGAATTTCTTCAATTACGTGAAAACGAAATTGAAAAGTAGCAACTTTCCATCCCAAATGCATTTTGACGGAATGTAGGAAATAATAATACTGAAATTTGCAATTTATTTGGAAAATTCTTTCAAGAAGTCTATACTTCATATACCGAAACAGACCGCGACCGCGACTACTTTTCATTTATACCTGAATTTTCAAATGACATTTCCGTCCACAAACTATCTGAACACGAAATTACCATTGCACTAAAAAACTTAGACGCATCAAAAGGACCAGGACCAGACGGAATAGCACCAATATTTTTAAAAAAAACCTAGCAGAATCATCATGGAAATCATCCTTTTAGTGCCAATTTTTAAATCAGGCGATTAGATTAGCTGAAATATTTCAGCAAATCAAAAATCAAATAACAAAGCAAACAAAATGGCTTTTGTAAAGGCCGCTCAACAACATCAAACCTTTTAGAATTTGTAACATTTACTGTAAATGCAATGGACAATGACAACCATGTGGAAACACTCTACACAGACTTTAGTAAAGCATTCGACCGTATTGACATACCTTTATTACTCTTCAAACGGCAAAAATATGGCATAGAAAATAAACTATTGAAATGGCTCGAATCATATTTAACGAAACGTTAACAAACGGTTCGCTTTCAGACTATACTGTCGGAACCAATTTCTGTCACCTCTGACGTACCTCAGGGTTCCCACTTAGGCCCTCTTCTTTTTATTTTGTGCGTAAATGACATTCCCTTTATACTCAAACATCTTAAAGTGCATATATATATACAGATGACATGAAACTTTTCATGGAAATAAGAAATGTCAAAGACACTGAAATATTCTAAAACGAAATCAATCTATTCCACACGTGGTGTAGCAAAAGTCTACTCCAACTTAATATAAAGAAATGCAACTCAATAACTTTCAACAGAAAAATTTCAAATGTTCCCATAAACATACACTTAGGGTGCTGTCAGAGTGCGAGCGGAACGCGATGCGTTGCTCAACGCGACGCGAGTCAAGGCGACGCGGGCGGCAGAGCTTGCGAACGCGAACGCGATATACCGCGTGCGAATAAATGCGGGTTAAATAAACAAACGTCAGCTGCTGCGGTTTGCTTATGAATTGTTTTGAACGGAGATTTTTTTTAAATAGTACTAATACTAATAAATTTTAAGTGCTTTTATAAATATCCTGTTTGCTTCTGAAGAATCCAAAACCAAAATAACGAAAGAAGCTTTCCGAAGGCACCTTTCATACCTATACATTCGTGATTGAATGATGATGTTAGGGGCCATCCATATGCCACGTGGACAGTTTAGGGGAGGGTAGGGGGTACGAAAAAGTAGATGCTTGTCCATGGAGAGGGAGATGGGGATATGATAATTGTCCACGTGCACTATTGATTATTATTTTCTTTTTTAGAATTTAGAGCAAGTTTGCACTAGCATTGGCATATAAGCACTTGCTTGTTTCTTTCTAATTTTTTCCCAATAGTAAGAAACACTTAAATTGCGCATATAGTTCTATAACTGACCTCACACAATTTTGCTCGCAGAAACATTTGATCCTATCTTTTCTAATTTCGTCGGCTCTCATTATTTTTTTGGATTTTATGATTTGTTACATTCATTTTGAGTTATAACAATGAATGCAACAATGTGTCTTTTATACACAAAAATTTCACATTTTTCCATTCATTTTGTTAAAAATACATTTTCCAAATTTATATTTTATAAACGGTCAAAGTTTTAGGTAAAAAAATAGGCCGGGATTAGGTTGACGATTTTTAGAGTAATTGCATAACCTTTCTATATGAGAAAGACAAAAATGTGCCAAAGTCCAAAAACGTAATTTTCGTCAAAAATTTTTTTTCGAGGTTTCATCAAATCTCAACGTTTTATGCATTTTAAAGTCATTTGGCATCAAAAATGCAAATTCGATTTTGAAATTTTCCCTTTGAGAATTTTTCATTTCAGTTTATATGGGAATTTGCTGTGTGGTCACACTCTTCAACCCGTAACTCTGAAACCGGAAGTTCAATCAATAAAAATGCAATAGCAGCCGATGGGAAGGTTGTACCTTTAATTTGAGACTAAGTTTGTCCAAATCGGTCCAGCCATCTCTGAGAAACAGAGGTGACATTTTTTCCACATACACACACACACACACACATTTTCAGAACTCGACGAACTGAGTCGAATGGCATATGACACTCGGCCCTCCGTGCTGGGATTAGGTTGACGACTTTTAGAGTGATTCCCTTTTTGACCTTTCTATATGAGAAAGGCAAAAAGGGAAAAGTCCACGTGAACATCGATGGTAGGGGGTAGAGAGGTATAAATTGTCCACCCTTGTCCACGGAGGGGGAGGAGCGGATCAAAAAACAAGGTATTTCTGTCCAAGTGGTATATGAAAATCTTCTTAACAGAAATAACGGTAAAATTTTGAAAATGTGGAAAAATTTCACATGGGACGGGCATAACGTAGCTGGTAAATCAATTGCCTTGTACGCAGCTCACCTGGGTTCGAATCCCAACCCCGATCAAAGGAAGATTTACGATTATTGAGTTTAGAATTTAGAAATTATAATTAAAACGAAACGTGTAAGTGGTTCTTACAATATAAACACAATAAAAATTTTCAGCATGCGTCGTTCTTTTTTTATTGTAGAGGTTTTAACCTTAGGGTCATTCGCCTCTTTTCGGGTTGGAAAAATCTCTTTTGGAAAAATTTCTAACCCTATGTGCAAGGCTGGGAATCGAACCCAGGTGAGCTGCGTACAAGGCAATTGATTTACCAGCTATGCAATATCGCTTCAAACGTCATTTTTTGCGCTGTTGTTATTTTTATCGCTCAAAAAGCTAATCGACAATATTCCTAAGTACTTTATCCATTCATAGAATGAACAAGGCATGCAAATCATGTTTCGATTCAATTCTCCGCGAAGAAAAACTAATTCGTCTCGTATTCTCAAACTAAACAATTACTGGTAAATGGATCTTTGATAATATGGAGCCTTCTATTTACCGATCACGTAATAATTATTCACATTCAGAATACGACAAAGACATTCCAAAAAGTTTGAATATTGCGATAAGCAAATTGATTACAGTTCAACATTGCATGTCCATCCGCAGATCGATAAAAAAGTATTCGAATTCATAAAATAACTAGAATGATTATTTTAATTCAAATTAATAAAATAAATAAAATAAATAAATCAAATTAGTTCATCTCATTAAATAAAAAATTAGAAAAATTCAAAAAGATGCAAAATTAATGGAATAAATTAAATTGAGTCAAATTAGCAAATTTGGTGAAATGAACGAAAGAAATGGCTGAGCAGAAATAATCATATTAATAATATCAAGAATCAGAATATAATGTATGAACTCAAAAAAATTAACTGAATAAAATGAAAACTGAATAAAAAAAATGAAAAAAATTAACTGAATAAAAGAATTAAAGAATGAAAGAATAAAAGAATGAAAGAATGAAAGAATGAATGAATGAAACGAATGAAATGAATGAAATGAATGAAATGAATGAAACGAATGAAAATAATGCAAAGAATGAAATGAATGAAATGAATGAAATGAATGAAATGAATGAAATGAATGAAATGAATGAAATGAATGAAATGAATGAAATGAATGAAATGAATGAAATGAATGAAATGAATGAAATGAATGAAATGAATGAAATGAATGAAATGAATGAAATGAATGAAATGAATGAAATGAATGAAATGAATGAAATGAATGAAATGAATGAAATGAATGAAATGAATGAAATGAATGAAATGAATGATATGAATGAAATGAATGAAATGAATGAAATGAATGAAATGAATGAAATGAATGAAATGAATGAAATGAATGAAATGAATGAAATGAATGAAATGAATGAAATGAATGAAATGAATGAAATGAATGAAATGAATGAAATGAATGAAATGAATGAAATGAATGAAATGAATGAAATGAATGAAATGAATGAAATGAATGAAATGAATGAAATGAATGAAATGAATGAAATGAATGAAATGAATGAAATGAATGAAATGAATGAAATGAATGAAATGAATGAAATGAATGAAATGAATGAAATGAATGAAATGAATGAAATGAATGAAATGAATGAAATGAATGAAATGAATGATATGAATGATATGAATGAAATGAATGAAATGAATGAAATGAATGAAATGAATGAAATGAATGAAATGAATGAAATGAATGAAATGAATGAAATGAATGAAATGAATGAAATGAATGAAATGAATGAAATGAATGAAATGAATGAAATGAATGAAATGAATGAAATGAATGAAATGAATGAAATGAATGAAATGAATGAAATGAATGAAATGAATGAAATGAATGAAATGAATGAAATGAATGAAATGAATGAAATGAATGAAATGAATGAAATGAATGAAATGAATGAAATGAATGAAATGAATGAAATGAATGAAATGAATGAAATGAATGAAATGAATGAAATGAATGAAGTGAATGAAATGAATGAAATGAATGAAATGAATGAAATGAATGAAATGAATGAAATGAATGAAATGAATGAAATGAATGAAATGAATGAAATGAATGAAATGAATGAAATGAATGAAATGAATGAAATGAATGAAATGAATGAAATGAATGAAATGAATGAAATGAATGAAATGAATGAAATGAATGAAATGAATGAAATGAATGAATAAAATGAAATGAATGGAATGAATAAAATGTAAGGAATAGAATTTCCATTTTTTGCATTCTTTAAGGGTTTTATCGACACGTTTGATCATGTCAGGGAGAGGATTTATTCTTTCAATTCTATATGGACCAGAGTTTATTTTATGTTGCATGTCAGTATCATATTGATGCTTATCCATGACTACTACTATATTTCCCTTGTCAGCCTTGATGAAGTAAACCGACTGTTCCCTCAATTCTTTGGTGATTGTTAATTCTTTTGTATCTTTCTGAGTTTCCGAAATATTTTCTTTAATGATTCCAGCTACTACTGTTCTGTCGTCATTAATGTTTTCAAAAGGGAGGTCGGAATTCTTTATACCATGTTTTCAGGTCAATAACCATTTCTTCGAAGTTTTGTTTAGGTGTTATTGCATAATTTAGTACCCAGTTTAGTAATTCCAATTGTGCATTGGTAAAATTCTGAGAAGAGCGATTAACCACGAAGTCCTCCAAAACCTGTACAATAGGTTTTGGTGGGCGTTCAAGAGCATATTTCCTTTTGAGGTTGAAATTTTTTTTTTGGTAAGCAACTTACATTTCCTTTCACTTTGGTTAAGAATAAATTAAAATCACCTTGAAATTCCGCTGCTAGTTTTAGATGCAAATTTTAACACTCCAAAGTTGTCACGTTTAATACACTATACAGTCTTTTAATACTGTTCTTAATTAAATCTAATTCAATTCTTTTCTTTAAACTCTTTGACGCGGCTGTCTTCAACCTGACAACATGACAGGTTGGCGTTAGTTGATGTCTTTTACACTTCCTGAAAAAGTCAATATCTTTATATAATCCCGCTACTTTTTTCTTCAAACTGATAAATCTATTCGGCTCACTAGGCTTGGTTGCCTTCAACAAAAGCACTGTTTTTGAGCGACTTAGTGGAATGTTATATTAAACACTTTTACCGTTGTCTTCCCTTTTAATTCCACTATGATGAACAAAATTCAAAAATGCACTTTACTGTTTCAGACACGTATTTCGGCTACGACTTGCAGCCTTCATCAGTGTATTGTATCAGAATGAAAAAAATACCCTCTGTACCGCTTTATGTACCAAAAGGACAGGTAGAATTAAATAACTTAGGTGTGTGAAGATGATCATTTGCGTACGGGTCATGTTTGGAAAAGCCATGTATATCCGTTACCTTGATCTCGATTGAGTAGTATAGTGCAAATGTAAATTGTGCTCTGTATAAAATCACATTTGCGCTGTACTAAACTTATAAAAATCAAGCATGTTTCTCATAACATCTCGAAAAATATTTTTGTACCCATTTGTTATTTCAAGGTATGTTCTGTCATGGAAAATGAGTGCGAACACTCTGCACCACAATCTGTTCCCCTTTTCGAAACTGAATATTTTTCTTTTGTAGATAAAAAAGAGTCTCGAAATGACGGATTACGTAACAGTGCTGAAGAAGCGCAATCTAGACATTAAAATAAGAAAGAGGGATCCATTTTATGTGTTTTGAAATGTTCAACCGAAAGAAATTGTCCCTTCACGGTGACACACAGCTCGCGTTGGTAGGTTTATAGATCGTGAATCGTCGAAGAAGATGCGTTGGGGTGACGGAACCCAAAAAGAAAAGAAGAGTTAATCCACAACTGATGAATTTTAAAACAAAATAGAAGCAACAAGAGCGATGGCATGTTTATCTCCAACAGTTTCACGCTCCCAAGATGCAACACATTATGCATATCATGGAGGGTTCATTAAAATTATTTATTACGAATTTCTGTTGTTACTTTGAGACTTGAAATTATTCTAAATAATCGACTCATAAATTTCTTCGAACGGGCACTGACGCATCTCGAGGCGGCACGTGTTAAAACTGTCTCAAGGGGGGAAAACGCAGCAGCTGCAAACGAATGTCATTCTCCCGGGCGTTATACCTAGTCGCGCACTTTACTCACCTATTAGTGCGATAAGGTACATACCGCAGTGATTCATCCCGCGCACCGAATAGCCCAACCTGTAAAAAGCAAACCAACTCCGTCATGGCCGGCGATATGACGTGGAAGATTTTTATTGAAAATCGAAACGCCGGAAATGCCTTGCAGCATCCAATTATCTGGTGCTCTGGTTGCACACTTATTTCGCTAGAGATGCCGCCCGGGCCCCCGGGTCTGGTCCTTGAGAAAGGAGAAGGAGACCCGAAAATTTCCAAGAAGTGCACGGCTGCGGTGGAACTATGGAGCGATTTACAGCACACGATAAAAGGTGCAATTGAATGCAATAAATCCTCCCCTTGCGGAGACCAACGCCAACGGGAAGTTCTGCTGCTGTTGCTCACTGCTGTTTTTTTTTGCTTTGGACGAAGGTTAGATATGTTAGCAGAGGTACGTGTTCGAGTGCTGCAAATCAGTGCAGAGCCGAAAATGGGTAACATGTGTTTCGGAATGCGATGAAAAGTTCGCTTGGAATGTGTTACACTTGTAGTTACTCAGTGTTTTAGTCGGAAAGTGGTCGATGAAATCGAATGAGAAATCGTTGATGATGTAATCTGAATCGTGGGAAGTGTTTCACATTTTTTAGATATTTTCGTTAAAAATGTGTTAAAATCGCTGAGACACCTTTTTAATAATTGTTTCGGTTGCTAAGGTTCAATGTTTTATTATAAATTAGATTTAGTCGTTAAATTTTCCTAGAATTGGACCCCTAAATTGCAGTTGTTTTTTTCTAAGGTATCAAAACAAATTATGTCGGTGCTCAATATCTCTACCGAAATAAAACAAGAACTAATAAAAGAAAAATAGAACAAGCAGAAGCAGCATCGACTCAAAAAGTACCGTTAGTCGCATATGCCTTAAGGCGCGCGGGATTGCAATTTCTGTGTGTATAATGAAAAGGAAGCACAAAAATTGCAAAACTGCAAACCATCCCTCCCGCCTTGCGTGATCTAAGCAACCATGGCAGCAACCGACCGCGACCGGGACGAAGAAGGTTTGGCCGAAGGGCCGCAAACTTTTAGCACGCGGATACACTGAATGGGGAACGAAGTGAGCCGGAAAAAAATGAGAACGACCCTCGCGGCATTAGATGGAAGTCGTCTGGAAATAATGGTTCTTTGTCGCCCTCGTTCCAAGCTTCTTTGTGGTCCTGCCCATTGAAAATGGAGTATCGGGATCTGTTGAGGCACTTTTGTTTTGTAGGTACATGCTTTTCTTATCAAACGTCACACTCATAAGATATTTTAAAATGGATTATCTTCCGTGTTTCATTTTGAGGAAAATTTGGTGAATCCGAAGGTAGGTTTTTGGAGAATTAGTCGATACTAAAAAGAACTAGATCAAACGATCAAAATGTGTCATAAAGTCCCATAAAGATAGGAAATCCTATAGAAAATGGTACAAATATGCGATCATGGACAGTGAATGTCTTAATTATTCAATTAAAGATCTGTAGTGATGTAAAAATATAAGATCGTTCAAATGAATTTTTTAACGAGTTCTCAACTTAGTTAAATTAGTAAGCAATTAAACTGACCTCCCACATTTGAGTAGTTTATGGACAATTATGCAAGGAACCTTCGCACCGCCACCACATCTAAGCAGAGGTATAATTTCATGGTCTTCGAGTTTATGCTCGGGTGGTTTCGTCAGGACACCCTTAATAGTAGGTCTGTAGTTTGGGAATTCGTCGATTAGCACACGGTATCTTGATGGCCTTGTTTATTACTTACTGTGTAGTTCAAATGAATTGTGACAGTCGTTGGTTTTTCTGGGTTTGAAAGATTTACTTTCAGAGGAGACATGCTAATTTTGAAACAGTTTACATATTGATTTAGGGGGACATCTGGTATAAAGTGTTCAAATCGAAAGTAATTTGAGTACGATTATAAAGACAATGTAACAAGGGCCTGTGGTGTAATGTTAAGGTTTATTTGTAGATTCATCAAGTACAAAAAATCAGTCACGCATAGCCACATATACGAGCGTTCCAAGAATAGACGTCCAAAAATATTGTCTGAAATAAGAAATTTAACGATATTTTTGAAACATATTTTTGAAAATTTGGGTCAATGACGTCTTCGGAGGAATTTGTCGACACTATAAGCGTTTTCATATAGTGTTATTATTTTATTGGTTAATCTTCTTACTAATTTTCATGCAAGCGGATATATTAAAATTATGTCTTCAGCAAAGTTGTTGAGCAAGCTTTTGCCAACAACTTTACTGAAGACAACAAAGTCTATATCTTTAATATCTTCGACATTATTGCTGGGTGTTTCTGGATGATCCGTTTATTGCCAATTATTTAACATAACTTTTGAAATATCAGTCTGACAAGTTCGAGATGTTCAGTAAAAAGCTTCGAATTGTCAAAAAATTGAAAACTTTCTGTATTACAACAATGGCTTACCTCATGTATCTTCAAAGTAAATTGGCAATTTTTGAAAAATAAAGTGTTTTAATTGGTGATCGGTTGATAACCAAGAAACGGCTGAGTTTACGTCAAGAGTGTTTTCGGAGCACTCATCAAAAATATCAAGAACTATTAATCCTCCTATAAATGAGATTTTTCAACTGATTTTTTGTTAGTAAAAGAAATGATCTAACGTCTTTAAAAAAGTTATGTAGATTGCTTTAACGAATATATTTGCTGAATACACGAAATCTCTTCTTTGAATGCTTAAAAAGTTTTAGCTCGTTATTTTTGGAAGACCTCCAAAAATATTTTTTATAAACATCTATTCCATTATCATTTCTACGAATGTCATATATTCTACGAAGTTATTTCAATCGTCATTTTTTTTAAATTGTTTATAACTCTACCGGAGACAACGTGAGACAAGCGAGCTCCATTGAGTTTTATAGTGTTGATGTAGCATTTCCAATTGCAATTGGAGCTGGCTGCCCGATTTTGTCCGTTCAATCGTTATTGCTTTTCAAACTTTTGCTAATTTTACCCAATAACTTGTATGTCACAAGAGTTTCCTGAACATACTTAAGCTTTATCTACGATATTTAAGAAGTTATGTTGAATAAAAGCTTTTAACCTTTTGCGACGCAGTGGGACGTATACGTCCCTCCTACTTCTCCTAAGTTTTTGTTGGATTCCTAGTTAGCGTGGACATATAAATACGAATTCTTTATTTTAATCAGGGGCGGCGAAACACTTTGCGCCCGAGTGGGTAGAAAGCATATGGTGAGGGGTCCATTAGTAAGGATTTTTTTCCCTTTTCGCAATGCACACGCTTACATTACATTCACATTAAATCACGTTCGTTTATGCAAATGGAATTGTGGTACATCGATGTTTTCAAATATGTGTAGTGCGAGATACATGCGTTGCACATTAGAGTGGGACATGGTTATATAAAAAAAATAAAATTTGGCTCCGAGTAACTTTTTGGGTCCCATTTAGCTCCCAGAACAACTCTGCAAATTTTTAACTCGATCGGTGAAACTATATTTTTGCGCCCACGATTTAAAGTTTACATGGAATTTTGTATGGGAAAATTGTGTTTTGCAAATTAATTCTTCCAAGAGTCGCCCGTTATCTCCTAAAAATAAACAGATGTATGATTTTTTTTTAAGAAATTTGTCAAGGAAACAAAGTCTAGAAGACTGCAAAACGATCTGATGCTTGTGGAAAAAGTTATTAAGCAAAAACCGATTGATGCCCTGAAGATTGATGAAAATTTCACTTTTCATAGCATCACTGCTTCTGACGGTTTTATTATATACAAAAATTTTAACTTTCTTTTATTATGTACAAAAGAAGTCTCAATTTATAACTCAAAACCTTGCGAAGTGGCCAAATAGTATAGATAAACGATTTAGATACGTTAAGAGAGGATTAAAACAAAATTGCGTATAATTGGACAACCAACAGCAGTGGTGCTAGAAAAAATGAATATTTTTTCAATAGTCAGAGCATCAATTGGTTTTTGCTTAATAACTTTTTCCACAAGCATCAGATCGTTTCGTGGTTTTCGAGACTTTTTTTCTTTGTTAAATTTCCTATACAAGCCACATAACGATTTATTTTTAGGAAGTAATGGGCTACTCCTGGAGGAATTATTTTGTAAAAGCTAACTTTCCCATGCAAAATCCCATGTAAACTTTAAACAGTGGGCGCAAAAATATAGTTTCACCGATCGAGCTAAGAATTTGCACAGTTGTTCTAGGACCCAAATTGTACCTAAAAAGTTGCTCGGAGCTGGAATCTATTTTTTGTCCCACCCTATTGCACATCTTAATTTTTTGAAATGGTTAAAAATTTCGAGTGGGTAATTACCCATTCGGATATTTTCGAGTGGGTAGTACTACCCATACTACCCACGCTTTCCGCCGGCCCTGATTTTAATCAATTCTTAGGAATAAGTAGTGCAACTAGCACAATAAATAATAATTACTCATTAGTTACGCACAATTAAAATTCGAAAATCTAGCTTTTTTACAATAAATTCGGCTGTGTCTGAACTAGAGATGGTCGGGTTCGGGTCAGGTCCGGGTTTCGAGTCCAAAAACCCGAACCCGACCATCTCTAGTCTGAACTGAAAGTCTAAAAGATCTAAAAATGTTTTCCAAGTATCTCAAACAATGAACTAAATAATTGATTTTTCGCAGAGTTTTTCGTAGGTTAGTTTTTTTGAAAAAAAAATATTAGAATATTCGAAAATGAGGTTTATTATTATATTGGTCTATAAAAGATTCTGAGAGACAGGGATAATTTCTCAACAAGCATAAAAATCGATTATGTGGTTTTTGAGGTCGCTGACTACACAATGTCAGCTATTTTTTACGAAATTAGAAAATTTTGTTACAATGAGCATAAAACTCGATTTACGAGAGTTTTTGTGGTCGCTGATTACGATTTTGATGTAAGAATTCTAAAATGCAAAATGGCGCCTACAAAATGCAAAATGGCGCCTACAAAATGGCAACCATACACCAATATAAAAAAACATGAAATTTAGCCAAGCACAGTCGCCATATTGGATCCGCCATTTTAAATTTTACATTATATAAAGCTAAAAATAACAGTATTAACAATGAAATAAAAACTCTCGTCGCAAAATGTTAAGGGGCCATTCACAAACAAGGCTTTGAGTATACTATAAATAGAGATTTTTGGTCTTCAGTGATGTTCGTAATAACATGATCTTTGACATTTCTGAATATCTTGTATTTTACACTTTTAAAAAAATCGTAGCAAATATCTCACATATCACGGGAGATTAATCACATAACTATATCATCAAACTAAAGATCTTGGATCATCAGAAACCTTCCCAGAAAACATCATTGCTGTACGCTTTACAGTTTTTGCGTGAATAATTTTTCGCACGTGTTTGATGAAAAAAACTACAAGGGACAGCCCTATGGGGTTGCACGAATTGTAGACGTAGGGCAACACTACTTAATGTGAATTTTTACCTTGATTTTATTTTTGGGTTATATAACGTTTACGAAACGTTCATTTTCGTTATTTTCAAAAATGGTGGGGTATACCCGACCGCCTATCTTTTTGGTTGATTTAGTACAGATATTACCTAAATTTTATCGTTTTTCAGTGATAAATCAATGAATGTTATGTTAATGAATTGTAACATGAAGAAAATGGAATTCAATATCAATCTTGGAATGTCAAAATCACGAGCAGTAGCACGTAAAGATATTCCCATATGCATCGGAGCAATTGCTCGACATATACTATATTCATCACGTTTTTGTGTCTTTCGTTTGCAATTATGAACAATTGTGCAAAAAAATAATAAATAATAACAATAAAACTATATTCCAATTTGATACAGGAACATTTTCTTAGCAAAAACGGCGGTCGGATTTATCACACTATTTATAGGTCGGATTTGCCCCACCGCGTCATTTTTCATTACGATGCAATTAAAAAAATTATGGAAAAATTTAGACTAAATTCATCTATGAACTTAGTAGGACTTTGATCAAAGAATTTAAATCCACTTACATTTTTTATGCAATTACTTTTACAGTCAGAAATATCCTGTAGTCAATGATGCACAACAATCAAATCAAAAGTTGTAAAAACACACTTTTTATCGTTTGAGCAAATAGCAATCAAAATTCGACCCCACATGCTCTACGACCAGATGCTAATGAAGATCGACGATGAATCAGATGAGAAAGCTCATTCCAGACCTCAAATTTTACAAGGCTCACGCTTGTGGCAAGTTTCCTAACCGATTTAAGTTGAGTTGTTTTGACGAAAAAAAAATTATAGCTTAATAAGCGATCTGTTCCTGCGGCAAGAAAATCAGCGTTTTTGGGACGGATAAGGCTACGAATTTGAAAGTGTTAATGGTGCCATAACAAACAGATATCACGCTTAATTAAGTCCCATGATGCTCTAGTAACGCATTGGCTAAATTTAGCCACTTGTAGCAATGATGTGTGACAATGATTCAATGGAAAAGGCTCGTTCCAAAAGAGCAGAATCCACAAAATAATTCCCAGTTTCGTCCCATAAACAATCATTGGGCAATAATGAAGATTAAGGCAGAAGTCACCAGCGCTATCTTGGATGGATTAAAAATTAATGTAATCAGCTAGCCAAAGCCGTGACTTAAGAACGCGTGCGCCGGCTGATACAGGGCATCGATAGAAAAGAGTGAAAATTTCCTTCAAACAACGACGAATGAATTGTTTCTGTTAGTTCTATGAAAAATATATTATATTTTATGTCACTTTTACTTTTTCGATTGCAAAAAAATGATATTTGAAAGTCCTATAAGTTCAATTAAATTTAATAACGCGAATAATATCCTAATCTGAAAAAGAAACGAATGAAAATAAATGAATAAAATTAATGAAAATAAAATAATTAAATAAAAGAGTTTTATGACATGAAATGAATAACTTTCTAAAATAGATTAAATGAATAAAACAAATAAAATGAAATATTTGCTAAATTTGATAAATAAAATTATTAAAGCTGAATAATAAAATTAAATCCAGCTGGATAGACGCTCAATCCAAGAAACGATTTATTTGTAAAATTGAAATCATCCAAATATAACGTTTCCAATAGAAGTGTAGTAGCTAAACAATAGGTTTAAATGCATTTCGAAACGATACCAATGAGATGCATAAAGTAAATATTGTATTGTAATATTATATTCTCATAAAACTATACGATTCAATATCATCATTTTATAAAAAAAACTTTTTTATCAACTAGTTATACAAAACAATAAGTGTTTCGAATCGAACATTTAGTGTCGACGGCAAATTACCAAAAATAGGCCAACATTCCATGAACTTTTTCAGAAATTAACAAATACATTTTGATACCAAATGATTTCAAAATTTCAATTTCAGAAATTAACAAATACATATTGATACCAAATGCACGAAAGGTTCAAATTTGGTAAAAAAAGTGGTGATAAATAAAAGTCTTGAAAACTAAAATGTTCTCGAGAACATTAATTGACAACAAAAATCATCCTTGGGACTTAGAATTTTTTTTGGAGCAACAACTATCGAACTGCGGAACAGAGCAAAACCAAAATTTCCAGGGGTTTTATAGTTTCTACTAAATCGTTATGAAGAAAAATATCCACACAAAATTTGGTTTTAAACTATGAACCCACGGTTCGATTGTTTTTTAAATTTTGTTTTTTTTTTATTATAAGGGTTTTAACGTTAGGGTCGTTCGCCTCTTTTTTAGGGTTTAGAAAAATCTCTTTGGAAAACTCTCTATCCCTATGTGCGGGGTTGAGAATCGAATCCAGGTGAGTTGCGTGCAAGGCAATCGATTTATCAGCTATGCTATGCCCGTGGATTTTTTTAAATAACTCCACTTCAGGTAGTTTTCATTTGTATTTGGTTTTCAATTTTTGCCTTTCTCATATAAAGAAAGGCTATGCAATCACTGTAAAAATCGACTTTTTAACCGAGGCCCGGAGGGCCGAGTATCATACACCATTCGATTCAGTTCGTCGAGATCGGCAAATGTCTGTGTGTGTGTATGTATGTGTGTGTGTATGTGTGTGTGTATGTGTGTGTGTGTCATTTAAACTCACACAATTTTCTCAGAGATGGCTGAACCGATTTTCGCAAACTTAGTTTCATCTGAAAGGTATAACGCTCCCATAAGCTGCTATTGAATTTTTAGTTGATCCGACTTCCGGTTCCGGAGTTACGGGTTGAAGAGTGCGGTCACACAGCAAATTCTCATATAAACTGGTACCACCATAATGTTCAAATGATGTAAAACATATTAAAATTGATGTAACATTACTCTAGTTTGCGGGTCTGGATCACTAATGATCAATCAAAGCAGCTTTGACCACATTGGCCACCTATGACGGTTCATGACGCCCTCGGGGAACCCGCCAAGTTCCTAAGCTAATATCACACCCATTCCACAACGAATTCTCTACCGATTTTTACGAACTTAATTTCAAATGAAAGATACAGTAATGCCATTGACTGCTGCTGAATTTCATTCGGTTCTGACTCTTGCTTCCGGAGTTACAGGGGTGTTAGTAAGGATACACTGGAATTTCCCATATAAATCGGTACAATCGTAATACCTCAGAGGCTAAAAACTATTGAAATGGTCACCAAATTACTTCTAATCGTAGATCTAGATCACTGATTGCCAATCAAACATTCTTTGAATATATTGTCCACTATCGACGATTCCGGAAGTCCGGAATTCCGGGCATATTACACAATTAAAGTCACATCGGTTCATCGGTGATGACTGAACCGATTTTCTCAAACCAAGTCTCAAATGGAAGGCAAAATATGCAGTTGAGTATTGCGTAGCCGCCCCTTCCCCCCCTCCCCACCTTGCCCTTACACCTCCCTCCTTCATCACTCCCCTCTTCTTGGATCACCCTCACGCCCAGATTTCCTTCATCCACCCCGTATACCGAAATAAGATGAAAGATTTCTGACGCATCCTCCACACCCACTCTACTAAACCCCCATTCCCTACACGTTCAAACGCATTCCACCAACCTTTGCAAATTATAATCACATGAAGATAACATTGAACTCATGCTTATTAAGCTAATTAAATATTATTCTTTTGCCTTTCTTATATAGAAAGGTTACGCAATTGCTCCAAAAACCGACTTTCTAACCGAGGCCCGGAGGGCCGAGTCTCATATAACATTCGACTCAGTTCGCCGAGATCGCAAAATATCTGTGTGTATGTATGTGTGTATGTATGTATGTGTGTATGTGTATGTGTGTATGTATGTGTGTATGTGCGGATTTGTTAACAAAATGTCCACATCGGTTACTCGGAGATGGCTGAACCGATTTTTACAAACTAAGATTCAAATGAAAGGTATAATATTCCCATAGGTTGCTATTGAATTTCATTTTCAACCGACATCTTGTTCCGAATTACGAGTTGAAGAGTACGGTTACAAAACAAAATTTGTTGATTTTTCCAAATCGGTTTCTCGGAATTTTCTGAACCGATTTTGACAAACTTGATTTTAAATGAAAGGTCCATCAGCTGCTGTTGAATTTTGTGTGGATCCGAGTTCTGGTTCCTGAATTACAGGGTGATACGTACGATCACGCAGCAAATCCCGATTCTAACGAATTCTGCGATGAATGTAAAAAGGTGATTTTTTTTTCCAAAATGTAAACACAACTGTTGAATTTGTAGATCTAGGTCCCCAACAGTCATTCAAAGTCTCTTTGGCCACACTGGCCAACATTGACGGATCCTGAAGTATCCAAATTCAGAATAACGGTTATATTGGTTTCTCGTAATTGGCTAGACCGATTTGATCAACTTAGTCTCAAATGAAAGGTGTTGCGTCCCCAGAAACTGATATTAAATTCCATCTCCATCCGACTTCCAGCACCGGAGTTACGGGTTGTGGAGGTCGATCACATAGAAAACTCCGATTCAAACCGATACCGCGATGAATGCAAAAAGGTGCTCTTATATATACTTACCAAGTGTAATAAGAATGAAAGACATTTCCATATTGTTATATTGTACGAACCAGCTATTAAATCATAGTTTGGAGAAATGAGAAAGGCACAATTGCACCTCTAGGTGGATTAAAACAGGTTTTTTTTATTTGCAATCCGTTGAATAGTTTTTGAGCTATCGTTTCCGTCAATGTGAAAAATGCGGTTTCGAGCAAAATGCTGTTAAAGTTGCGGAGAACGATTGATTTGCTGGTGCGACAGAGTGCCAGCATTACGCATGGACAGGAGCACACTGCGGAAATAAATTCAAGATTTTTCCAAAGGAGATTTCACTAGCCCGAAAAGACGCTAATGACTCTAAGGTTAAAACCTCTATAATCAACACAAAAAAAATTAAAAATAAAAAGAATATGGAATTTTAGAGTGAACTTAGGACTATAAGCTTGTGATAATATCATTTTATGGTATCTTGAAATTCACGAAATATTACATTTTCGGGTTCCTTTTCAACCAATTTTCCATTAAAAGTCCCATCATTTTCAGATTCCTTAGACAATTCAATCCCAATTTGATTTATT
This sequence comes from Topomyia yanbarensis, assembly GCF_030247195.1. NCBI lineage: Eukaryota > Metazoa > Arthropoda > Insecta > Diptera > Culicidae > Topomyia > Topomyia yanbarensis. The sequence goes on from NC_080671.1 coordinate 8,805,755, forward strand.
ATGTACATTTTGTAGAAAATCTGGGAACAAAAGACTTCCTTTTGAACAGCGCATCAATCTTAGTGGTCTAGAGCGATATTTAATCGAAGTATTTTTCAGTTTGGAGGACTTGCCTGATAATCGCAGGATGTCCCTAAAATTTGAAAGATTCTCCTGACATATTTCTCGATGTATTATCTGAAGTTCGAACAACTTGGTTGGAGTTCGTAAAAATGCTCTGAGATACAAAGAATTTCTCTTAAGCGTACAGGATTTATGTTAAAGTCAACAACAATTTTTAACAAATTTACTGAAGTTTATTAAATCTAACAAAAACAAGGTTGTTTTTCCCAAGTTATTTCGAAGTTATTAAATGACTCTTTTATACATTTCTTTAATACAAAACATTTTACCATTGCATTCTTTTAAACCCATCAACGTTCCCAATTCCCAATAATTATACTTATAATACGGTTACAACTTTTTACCTCTTCCCTGTAGCGAGCAACTGTACTAGGCGGCATGTTCGTCGATTTGATCAGCGGAACATTTACGGTCCTCTTGTTCTGTTGTTATATCCCCAAAAAGCGAACACTTCCCTGCTGCTGCTCACCTATCCCCCTTGGTTAGTGCAAATATTCCGCCCGACTGCTGGAACCCGAAACAGGAGTAAGCTGCAGCAGCAGCTCGCGTAGCGTATAATGGAGAAGATCCTGTTCGGGGACCGTTTCGACTTCCCACTTTCCGGCTCTACCTACCTCCTTTAGCCACGGGGAAGGATTCGCGCCAAAGCTAAAATTAATTTATGAATGATTATGAGCGGCTTAAATTGCCCCTAAGAAATAGCCGATCGCCGCCACGTTTAGGACGTTAACTGCGCCGCTTGTTTGTTGCATCCTCGCAGCGAGAAGCCCCGATGCGATCGATGCTGGAATTCAACCGACGACGCAAAGTACGGAGGTACAATTAAAATGTACTTAACCCAGGAGACGGGGTGGCCTTCGAATTGCAGACAGGGATCCCTTCGTCTCTAATTCGGACAGTTTCCCGGAATTGCATGATTTTATTGCGCCGGGGCTAATTTGGCACCACATATATAGGTAATGGAGTTTTTTTTTACCTTCAACTTCTTCGACTAATTTCTCATCAGTCTGGCTTCGGCGTCAGAATAAATCACCAAGTTTAATTGGAAAAGCGTTGTTTTTTTTTTGCTACGGTTATGGGTTATGGCTTAGAGACAGATCATGCACTACGGTATTAAGGGGTTCAGACATACAACAAAGTGTATCACGTCATCATCGTCGTCGTTTAGTTCCTCGAAGAAATAATAAACATGTTAGTCACGCAAGGATCAAACGGTAAAATCTTCATGCTTCACTATATTTTGCTGGAAGGGATAGAGTGGTTTGTTCGTTGGCTGAATTTACCCTCGAAAACAGTATTTAGCCAGCACGAATCTAAAGTGGAAAATAAACACAAACGAGTTTGCAATAAAAAGAGGGAGGTGCATTCTTGTTGATATGCTGTGAAGACATCATTTATATGTAGAGAATTATTACAGAAGGGTTGAAGAATTAGTTGACCTATGTTTTGCACAACTCGTAGGATGAGGGCGGTGTTTCGAGATCGAAGGTTGTGTTTTTTCATGAAAACAAAACATCATGAACGTTTTGTAATTTATACGGTCAAAAGACATTTTTCCGCATACACCATAATAAAACTGAAACATCCCAATATTGTGTCGATAAATTTCGCATGAATTCGTCGGATTCTCGTACAAAAATACTTTGATTTAATTTTGCAAAAGAATATTAAATCCAACGCTTTGTGGAGCAAGTCTTCGCACGGCGTTTTTTTGCACCTATGTGAAACTCCGTCGACACTTTCGATTGGATGTTCATTGGCGTGACCGGGAAAAAATTGATTTCCACTGGCTCACCCCTGAGTCAATTGCTATTTCAACAAGAAGTGTCCGATTTTGAGCCGAATCGATCATATCTAGCAACAGAACAAACGTCCTTAAAGTTTTATGAGATTTTCGACAAACTTCGTATTTAGGTTTTCTGTTTGAATCTCAAAATATCGTTTGAGATTATAATAGATGGATTGGTTCCGAATCACAATAGGTTAAAGGGACCACTTCAAATAAATAAAATCTAATCTAAAAGATACTTTACTTGCGTGCAACTTTTTCGAAGACTGCCAATCGAACTAAAATCAAGCAGTATTGAGCTTCTATCATACTAGTGTCTGAGTTATTTCTGCGGAGAGTCATTTATTTAGTAGAAAATGTGTATTGTTTACATTATGCAAGTTCCACTAACCACTGGGCAACCGTTACGATAACGAAGTCAAAAGGACGTCAGCGCATAAACAAATTATGCGCACGTAGGGGAACTGTGCCTAAAACGGACACCTTAAGGTTAAATAGTAAATTCAACTCATCCATTGATGCGATGCTCGCAAATTGTACGTGATTTGAAATTCTATTTTTCACCAGGTTGGTAGGACTGCAGCCCAGGGCCGTCGAGAGCGGCGGCGGGCCCCAAGGCTAGTGTTACTGACGGGCCCTTCTCAACTTACTTATTTGAATCTTGATTAGAGGACTTGTATATATTCATTCATATATCAAACTATGTTGCTGTTGCTAAAATTGCTATGGCTACGTGTTTTTCAATTAGCGGGTTCCCGGGTACTCTTTTGCCCTGTTAAAAATGTACACAATGGTTAATAACCTTATTAGAGGTATATGGAGATAATCCGTGTATTCGCACCACGTTTGTGTCATCGCCTTTATGTATACAGAGGTACTGACTTCATGTTGCCACATTCAATGATATATTTAATTTTGCGCAATAAACGCTTCTACTTGATTATTAGTCTGAAAAATAATCAGTACACTATGTCCAACTATGAAATTGTAAGGTATAGACATTGATCATCTTTACCTCCATTTGCAAATTTGATATTTTTAACTTCTCCAACAGGTGATTTTAAGGGACACCTCGTAAAGTAAACAGGAATACAGTTTGACCACAGTACGGCCATTTTCCGCTTTGATCGTCATTCATTTTTATTCACGTTCGACACAGTAGGTTGAAGTAAGGGAGACTGGGGCTAGTTGGCGGGATTTTTTGGTTTCAATTTTTATCGCCGATTTTTTTAAAGTGTTTGATGCATTGTCTCCATTTTTAGAGACAAAAATATGTGACGCGGAAAACCCGCTAACTTACCCCGGCCCCGGGGTAAGTTGGCGGTATGTGAGTATACGCCAAAAACTAAGAAATCAAATGGAGATTCAATTACTTCAAGGGTCCTTTTGGAACGTGCTGAATGTCTTTTCGAGAAAACTGTATATTAACCGACATTTGCTATTATATTTCAGTTTCAATACCCCGGAATTTTGACTTTGACGCGTACTCCCTATACAAAAGAAAATTTTCGAAATTTTTTATGCAATTGGCCGGAATAAATGTCTCCTACATTGGCGAGATACACAAGAAAAAGATTTTCTTACTTTGGAGTGAATTCCAGAAATAAAAATATTTCATGATTTTATTGCACTGTAAATAGTACCGCCAACTTATCCCACGTGCAGCACCGCCAACTTGCCTCAACCACATATTTTATTAAAAATTATTTAAAAAATTACTTTTGTTTGTGGATAGATGTAATATCTATACGGATGCTCTTTTCACGCGCTGTCGAAAAATATAATCATTCGGGAAATAGATTTAAAATCACTCTAAATAACACAAAGCATTTAAAATTTAGAACATTTACGTGGTATACTCGAAAACACAATATCACCCACAACTTCCACCAAACAAATCGTTTTGCAACAAAAACACATTGGATAACGGGTTTTACCTAACTTGAGGTACACAAGAAGAGCCAACGCTATATGTCTAATTGAAACAGAGAAAAAGGGATTCCGCCAACTAACCTCAACCGCCAACTAGCCCCGGGCTCCCCTACGATATTTTGCTTCTGTGGTTTAGACAAAATGATACATGATGTAGATTTATCTGTTGGTAGCGGTGGAGCAGTTTTTAGCTTTTGTTGATAGCAAGAATAAGGTAGCAAATTCAGCTCGTAATTCTCGTTTAACCCTACAACGGTTTCGTAACTTTTTCTATACGTAAACGGTTTTGTGGGGTACATTCGTACCCCAGAATTAAAACCGCTCTAATATGCCTAGTTTTTATTGAATTTATAATTAAATTAGATAGTTTTATTCAAAAATAAGCCAATCAAAGCAGCCTTTTCAAAAATAATCGTGCTTTGCAAATTTTTTATGCACATTTTCATTTTTATACAATTTGTCCTAAAAATACGTCAACATCCCTTTTTAACCTTAATATTGCTATAACTTCGGAAGCTTCTAACCGATTTTTACTATCTATACGGCGTTGTAAATATTATTAAATTGCCTTTTGAACAAATAGTAAATAATTCAAAAACCGACCAAAAAGTGCATTTATTCCGATGCTTGTTTGAACACCAAATACAAATACAATACAAATAGTAAATATACAGCAATATGCAGTAACGAAGTTAAAATAGGCGATGAAGGAACAGACCAGTGCATTGTACGTTCCAGAACTTGGGCTACAGAAGATGAGGAATTGAGTTGTGCGTAGTACATATTATATACAAATCATATTTTGACATCAAAACCAAAAAATACGATTACGATCCAAGCGCCTTTTCTAGTTACTTTGCTATAGTAGCATTATTAAATCAAATAACAGATTTAATTGTTCAGCAGTGTTGAAGCCTATACAATTTCACGCAAGTTACTATGTATCGATATTTTGCTTATAAAAAAGATATAATAAATTTTCCGAATTATATACACATGATAAAACACAAACGTAAACGGTTTTGTGGGGTACATTTGTACTCCAGACAAATTTTAAGCAGACACTGTTAGGTTATTTAAGTGAAACAAATAGGTTGCACCAGCTTTAATGGAAGTTTAATAATCAAATTGATTTATGATAAAGTTTGCTTGCAGTTAAAATAAACCGTAACGGAATAACAGGGATTGCAAATAGCTCTGGGGTACAAATGTACCCCACAAAACCGTTGTAGGATTAAAAATATAGAACAACCGAGAAAATTTTCTAATCATAGCTTTTATGAAGGTTTTTTTGGAAAGGAATGTGATGTTTTAATGTAGAAGTCGGTTTTAATACGCTGTTGGAATATACAGTAATAGACAAAAAATGACACAGAACGCAGTAATAAGGAATTAAACGCAAATAAAACAACTGCGAGTACAGCGGGCAAACGACTGCTAGTACTGGTGACTGAATTGAACTGATTTGATTTCCTTATTTGGCACATAGCAATTGGCTTCTTATGGATATCACAAACATCTCTAGCGACGCCCAAAATTAGTGTTCCATCTTAACACAAAGCATTTTTGGCGAAAAATTATTTTAACGTGCTATAAAAATACAAATATACAAATAAAAATTTATTTCAATTACCGGTTCATTAAGGTCAGTCTACCTACTCATCCCCGGCAAAAACTAGCCCCACTGTGGATAAATTGTGTTGCTATTGTTTTTTTGGAAATGTTCTTTGAGACCAGCTATTCGAGAAGTGAAACAATTACTAAAAGTGAAAAAGGTGCTCAATGTGGCAGGAGCTAATATCCTACAATTGCACCATATAAAACATTAATCACAGTCATTCGTTACGCGAAACAACATACAACACGCCTACGAATGCAGCAACGTTAACTAAAGCATCCCCGTATATATAGACAACGGCTCTAAACAGGTGCGCTTACACGATTTATCTCTGCCCACTCCTGACATGGCGATAAAAAAAAGTTTATATCAAGGTACGGAGAAATGGATTTAATAACACTAAGGAACATTTTCCAGGGTAATTCTAATCCTTTTCCTGTGGTGAGAATGCTTGTGAACAAACTAATTCCTTTTTACAAAACCATTTTATGCATATTAACCGAACATGGAACATCTCATCAGACAACACCGGTTATGCACCCAGGGCAGATTCCTATGCGCAAATTCTCCAAAAAACACTGCACCACCTAAAACATTGTACAGAAGTAGCTAAGAAAAGTCCGCCTACTATAACCGCTAACAGCACATCGTTATCTTATGCCAAACCACAAAAAGCTTCAAAACCAAGATTTGTGGATCTTACAGAAACAAATATTCACTCAATAAAATACTCCCAGTGTCTGCAATCCAACAACCGGTACCACCAGTAAAGAAACGAACGCAGAAGAGGACGGATACGTCCGTGTGCTTGCATTTCTGTTTGGCGCTGTTCTCTTCGAAAATACATTGAATTGGCTTCTGAACGTTTTGTAAAGTATTCTGCCAATTCAAACAAAAAACTCGGTTTTGTTGACCTAGTACATAAAGTAGACAACTCCTCTAAGAACGTTTGTTTTAACAAATGTTAAATATATCGTCGGTTGTCACGGTAAAGATGGACACGTCTATCGATACCAGGACACATGTTAGTGAACTCGGGTGATTCGTGGTTATACTGCCTAAGCTCGACCCTCATTAACAGAAGACAAAGATTAAGCCCGTACGATATTAAGCCTGTTCTAATGACCCTGCCACTTCTAGTTTTCCGATCTGTTTACTTCACATCCTTGCTCTCACTTGAGTACTATGGCTCTAATTTTCATAAATTTCCCTACCCAGTAATCTCTAGCTAATTGAATGTCGTTAAAATGTAAAAAGAAAATGTGACTAACATAGTCGAAATAAAAAAAGTTAAATATAAAATAAAGCTCTGGTATCCACAATTTCGAATTCTCAAGTTATTAGATTAAAATGTCTTTCAAATTTTTCTCCGCTTTCATCATATGACAATTTAATAGGATGAATAATTACAAAGAAATTACAATTCTTATTTTTCTTGCTCTTCTATGAATACCAGACGTTTTCACCCATCTTCCGGATAAAAATTCGGGCCCCCAAACGCGACCCGGGCCCCAGGGCAATTGCCCCGGCTGACCCCCCCTCTCATCGGGCCTGACTGCAGCCTATGGCTTAGTGAAACTCAGTCCGTTCCGCGAGACAAATTTTGGAAAATCGGATGAAATGGCAACTGTCTGCCAAATAAACATCGTTCCTCGGGAGGAGGACAAAATCTTGCGCATATTTGTTTTGAAAAGTCTGTTGTTGCATCCACTTGTTTGTCTTTTTCTATAAAATGTTCTACAGTCAGCACGTTTGAGTCGTTATCATGTATACTAAACAGAATTCAAATGTAAACCGCTTCTATCTTGTCCCTATTCTCCTCATTCGTCTACAGGACTTCAAGAAGATTATTCAACTATTAATTAATATGATAAAAGATGCTACACTGAAAACCATTCGATGAAAAAAATAACAAAACAAATTCTTGTTTTCCTAATTAGTTGATTTTAACAGAAAAATGAAAAACGTAACTAAATTTTCTCTTAATTTTGCGAGATTCTCAAATAATAGTTATTGAAAATTATTATTGATTTTGATTCAAGACGCACATCATACGAAATGACAGCAAAGTAGCCAAGATGCACACCTTACTGGAATACATCGAGGTAGCGACAGTATATTCATACACGCTGGGCATAACGGTTATGCAGGTAGGTACGTGTCTCAGCTTGGAAAGCTTGTTTTAGCCCGGACGTAACTACTTGAACCAGTACACAAAAATCAGAAATTCAACTGACCTCATTTTGGTTTTACCTAGTTTTTCTTTAAAAATATTTCAATACAGGAATGATTTTGATTGACATTTTTTTCAATACATGTATACTGAAAGTTGAAAGTATTGTCGAAGTTTGCAAAATCATTCTATTTCGGATTTAGTCGATTATATAGTAAAATTTCAATTATTAACATATGTAATATGCAATACGATAATTATTTTTCATCTTTTGAGATTCCAAACTAGATCTGGAATAAGTATGAAGTTTTTTTGTAGTGCTGGCTGACTAAATATAAAAGAAATAAAAATTATTCCTTTCATCTAAAATTGAAATCATCAATCAACAATCCTCAAATAGCTTTGGTTATTTCGTCGCATTTAAGAGTGCAGTTTATAAAAAGATAACATTATGAGAAACATAACTCTATATTATATTTACGTGTGGATTACTGGCATACGGAGTATTTCAACAATTTAATTCCATACCTTCATCCGTCGGTCGGTGAAACAAAACGTTTGAAATATCGTATGTTGTATTTTACGATGAAGCAGTTTAATTCAACAATGAGATTAGTTGAATTCCAATCGTTTGTGTCTTGGCTGAAAAGGTAATGTAACGGCATATGCAATTGTATTTGAACTAAACAAGCGTTACAAGCTGAGACAAGCTTTTCAAGCTTTAGCTCAGGTAGGCTTTTTAAGTTTTGTGCTAGGCTGAAACGTTCATGTCCAGACTGAAACTGACAGCTTCAAACCAACAACGTTGGATTATTGTTTTCAACAAAAATTTAGTTCGCCCAAATATTAACTAGACGAAACCAAAAACTCAACTAATTTTTTAGTTGAAATTGTGATGAATCGGTTTTCCGTGTAACAGTATTGGCTCTTACTCGCGAATATTTTTTTTCACTGCAATTCTCAATTCTCCCAGGGTCCAAAACTGTTCTCCTTCTATGAACCAGCCAACATACCTAAGGTCAAAAAGTTGACGATTAAACCAGAACCCACATTAGCAGAACCCACATGCTTACCCAAGCAAAGTGATCAATTCACTTGTATGTAGGAATACACATCCACCAACCAGCCATGAAGACATCCGTACCAACGTTGATGGACCATGCCAAACGAAGACCATAAACCCTTCACCAACCCGTCCCATCTCAGTCAACTTGTGCCTGTCCCTAACTCTTCGAAAGCCCCATTTAATCACAGATCACTTACTGGTTGATTACCAGAAACATCAGCTGTAATCCTACTACGACAAAACAATACGTATCTCCCCTGCATATCAAACTCCCCGGTATCAGTTCCTAGCTTATCGAACTGAATAAAGCAAAATTAATATACTTTGTACAGTGATTTATCAATTTAGCACTACCCAGGAGAAGCCTGATATTTAGTATACCTACTGCTCTATCGCCGATGTGATGTGATCCGGAATATTATTTGATTACTTTTAAAGAGTACATAATCCTACGAAAAGAAGAACTGTCATGAAATCAAGTGTCACATCTCATTCATAGCTATACATATTAAATATACCTATTACATGATGATATGGCTGAAAGAATAGATAAGCTACTCTCCCAAATTTAAAATTATATTATGTTATAATAAAATCACAGAAAACAGACATCCACGTTCCAACCAATAAGTTAATAATATTTGTGTTGCCATTTGAACAAATACCCGTGAGAACACTAAGACCACAATACGTAGAAAATTTGAAAAATACAAATGTATTTCTTTGTTTAATAATCGGATTTTACATATCCCGATGTACGAAATAAAATGTCGTGATTATTTTGACGTAAAACTCAGTGTGAATAAAATAGGGAAATGTGAAAAACTCACATTTTTTTCATGTAATTAAATATAAATTTATGTAAATTGAGACGCTCCTTTTTTATGTGCATCTTGCAAGACGTACATTGCACTATGGTCCCAAAGCTGTATTTAGAAAGACAAAACTGTTTGCGCCAAAACCGTTGGTTTTAGATATATAGTATCTTCGGCAAACTTTGTTAGTACTTTCTTGCCGATTTTTTTATATTAGTTGAATTAGGGTGGTCCTTGTGGTTAGGGTGTTCAAAGTATCAACTTCTTAGATATGTAAAATTCAGCTACATAATGTTCTACAAAGTTATAAATCAATTAAATTAAAGCAACTTTTCTGAAGAAACTATGTGGCTATCTCTAATGGTTCATGTGCTATGATTTTTGCAATATTTAAGGTAGGGTGGCTCTTTAAAAATTGGTTTTCTATTAATATCTTTTTATGTGTTAATTTCTCGCTAATACTTTGTTCTAGACGTTTTTAGAACTTTTGTAAATAAACATTTTTACCGAAGCAATGAAGTTTCTATCTCTTTTGTTTGCATGGTTACAGGCGATTTTCAAAGCAAAAATGGTTTTTTTCAAAGCTATATATCTTCCAACATTGCAAATGGATTTTCAATATTTTTATTTCATTTGAATGATTGAAACTTTTGTAGTTTTTGCTGAAAAAATTGCGAGAGCGTTATTTCTGTAAAATAAATAATTAATTTTTGAAATTGGTGTATTGTTCAACAAAAATCGTTCATAACTTTTCAAATAGACGAGATAATAACTTTGTTACTGCAGCAAAAATCTTCGCCATGCAAAGTTCTAAAAGTGTTGCAAACAAAGTATTTACGATAAATCAATGTATGAAGTGAGAAATGAAAAAGAGTGATTCTTAGAGGTCACGTTTTCATCGCTCAATCTCTTATGGTAAAATCAACTAAGAAATAGTCAATGTGTGTTATAATGAAAATCTATTAAATATGTGACACTGTTTAAAAACACAACAATTTACCGTACAACTACATGTTAGCGTGAATTCACAATAGTGTTAATAGCGTACTATAGTAAACTCTAAACAAAAATTATCTATTACGGGGTCAATAAAGCAAGTACCGTCATCATGCATTATATAGATGCTAGGGAATTATGCTTTATGAGTTATTTTACCAGTTCACGGTTAGCGATTTTCAGACCTCTTACTTTTATTTATTTTGAAGTAACAAAAAATTGAGAATCTTTCCTTAGCTTACCCACAGCCGTCATTATAGTCGACAATTAATTTATACTTTCAAACATTGCATAAATGTTGGAAAAGCATACAATAATTTCCGCTGATATGAATAACAAACTCGTTTCAAGATTTTATTTTAAGATAACAAGAAGTGAAATAAAACATTTTCTTTCTAACACTCGTTTTGAGCACTAGTCCAAACCAAAAAGGATTTACTTAAGTGAGCATAGATAACTTTTGTTGGCCGATTTAGGATTAACGATAGTTTGCAGCTCTACTGTAAATCCACTGTACTATTTAGATGTACGGTTCTTTCAAAAACGTTTACAAATCCAATAGAATTGCCATGCCATTCGGTATTATCACACTCAATGACTATTTCTCAGTTGATTTTACCATAAGAGATTGAGCGATGAAAACGTGACCTCTTAATATCACTATTTTTCATTTGTCACTTCATACATTGATTTATCGTAAATACTTTGTTTGCAACACTTTTAGAACTTTGCATGGCGAAGATGTTTGCTGAAGTAACAAAGTTATTATCTCGTCTATTTGAAAAGTTATGAACGATTTTTGTTGAAAAATACACCATTTTCAAAAATTAATTATTTATTTTATAGAAATAACGCTCTCGCAGTTTTTTCACCAAAAACTACAAAAGTTTCGATCTTTTAAATGAAATTAAAAGATTGAAAATCCGTTTGCAATGTTGGAAGATATATAGCTTTGAAAAAAACCATTTTTGTTTTGAAAATCGCCTGTAACTATGCAAGCAAAAGAGATAGAAACTTCATTGCTTCGGCAAAAATGTGTATTTACAAAAGTTCTAAAAACGTCTAGAACAAAGTATTAGCGAGAAATTAACACATAAAATGATATTAATAGAAAACCAATTTTTAAAGAGCCACCCTACCTTAAATATTGCAAAAATCATAGCACATGAACCATTAGAGATAGCCACATAGTTTCTTCAGAAAAGTTGCTTTAATTTAATTGATTTATAACTTTGTAGAACATTATGTAGCTGAATTTTACATATCTAAGAAGTTGATACTTTGAACACCCTAACCACAAGGACCACCCTAATTCAACTAATATAAAAAAATCGGCAAGAAAGTACTAACAAAGTTTGCCGAAGATACTATATATCTAAAACCAACGGTTTTGGCGCAAACAGTTTTGTCTTTTGGGCCATTCATAAACTATGCCTCACAGAAAACAGTCTAAAATACACTTCCCCCAACCATATCGTAAATTGTCATTAATTTCTTTAGCCCCTCTACTAGTACGTCAACGTATCAAATCTTTGGTTTCGACAGATGAAACTGAAGCGTAGTAAGCCAACGAATGTCGTTTCGTGGTTTTTACGAAAAAATTAAAAACGTTTCCATAAAACCACGAATGATTCATCATATGTACGAAAAAATTGCATATTTTACGACAGTTTTTTTTGTACAAAACCTAGAAGTTTTACGAATATACTCTTTCAATGAACAAATTAAAAAAAATGTGTCTTTTTGCCAAAAGCGTGGGTAGTATGGGTAGTACTACCCACTCGAAAATAATCGAGTGGGTAATTACCCACTCGAAATTTTGAACCATTTCAAAAAATTTAGATGCGCAACGCATGTATCTCGCACTACACATATTTGAAAACATCGATGTACCACAATTTCATTTGCATAAACGAACGTGATTTAATGTGAATGTAATGTAAGCGTGTGCATTGCGAAAAGGGAAACAATCCTTACTAATGGACCCCCCCCCTCACCCTATGCTTTCTACCCACTCGGGCGTAAAGTGTTTCGCCGCCCCTGCCCACCATCAGTGCAAGGGCTACGCCAGTGGCTGCAGTTGCAGTTTAACAGCAGAGCCAAACATTGTTAGCAAACGACTTACAATTTATTGCTGTATGAAGGGCCAAATAGGGATGGATCTATAAGCAGAAGTTCTTATGCGCACTCCACAGGGACAAAGAATCCTCCTTGCAACAATAAAATCCAGACGTTTGAATAGCGGAATGTGCAATACTTGTTAAAGTACTGCCTGATGGTTTGTGTGAGAAGAGCGCGTCGAACTTACCGTGCCGACAGATAGGAATATTCGCAGTAACTACAAAGTTTCGAAAAATTAAGAAGTCTATGCAGACATTATTATCTAACGACTAGAGACAGGCGATCCACGTAGGGGACGGTGGGGAGTTGAGAACAATGGGGAGTTGTGCACACCGTCATTCCCCGCTATGCTATAGATGATAAAAATGTAGTAACAACTGTTAAATTTTTGTGCTATCATGACATTGCTTTTTCATTAGCAAATGTTGCATTAACTCATGTTCTTCATGTTCAAGTAACTAGCGACTAAATATACCAAACAAAAAGTTTTTTTTTAACTAAATTGTATTTGTGCTATGGGGGGTCCCTTTATGTAGCTGATTTCAAAGTAAATTAGTGCAAAACATTCCTTCGATGGAGATACGTATTTTTCGAAGATATGTAAAGTGGGACGTTGTGAACTGTACATTTCATTAGGTTATATTATTTTTTTAAGTAGAACCGCATCATAATTCGAAAATCAGAGATGAATCATACATATTACGTTAAAAAAATGTTATATTTTATGCGAAGAACAGAATTCAGCAACAATTTTAATTTCGCCGTGCCAAAACCGCGAATTCAGGTGGCTTGAAGCGAATCATGTTGTCACAGACTCATTGCGAATAAGATCACTTTTCCATCTCATCTTTAATTTGGAAATATCTTAAAATTTATCTTCTATATCCCTAACAAAAATAAATCACAAAAATATTCCATCTCTTCTACTTTTTGCGATGGTTCACAACTCCCCACCAAACTAAAAATGCCGATTCCACGCATTTCACGCATTCTGTCATATCTCAAACAAGACAATGTTTTTTTTTTTTGAATTGTTACAGCCTGTGAATGTATGAAAGTTAGAGTGGCTCGACATAATGCATTTTTCCGCACAGCACTTTTTGAGTTCCTTTTGTGGTGTCAAACGCATGTGCAAAATTTGGGAGCGGTTATTTCCCGGGTTTGCGCATTGCGTTTAAACTCTGTATGTGATTTTATATGGGGAAATCAATTATTTTGCATTTACGTTAATAAAGAGCGCTATTTTACTCAATACGAAAAACTACTCAAAAAACGAAAAAAAAAACTTCGTAAAACTATAGTTCAAGCCTTGGTTAACAACTTTGTCGAAGACAGTAACTAGCTACGAGTTTTCAAAAAATAGTTATACCGATTTTAAAGCATAAAATGCAGAAATTTACTATTTTTTCCAACACTGCTAGTGCACCACCGACATCGACATATAAAACTTAAATAAATGAGAATATAGTCATCGCAGAGCCTTGCTACCTTTGAATGAAATTTTCAGAATGAATTTTTGAATAACATAGACGTAGTCAGAAAATGAAAAGAAGATGGGGGGGGGGGCTTGTGTACTCCACAGACCCCTTTTTCAGATTGTATAAGACAAAGAATCATTACGTTCTTGTAAATGTGAAAGACTGAATTTTCTTAATATTTTGATAGACCAAAACATGAATCATACTACAATCGTTGCTGTAGGAAGTAACATTTACAACATTTAGGATTTACACCTAAAAACTAATGTGTTGCTTTTGCTTGAGGCTAAAATTTACTTAGTTCTGGAAATCGTCTTGGGTTTTAATCATAAGTATATAAGGTGTTTGTAGTTAATTTAATCGATATAATGAACAACCTTTGTAGCTATTAAAAACAAAAAGTATTCATATGAACATTAATTAAGGTAAATAAGCACAAGCTAAGTCAACAATATAATTAAAATATGCCATGTAATGCATAAAATGGTGAAGTAAATAAATAAAATATATATTTTGAGTATAGTTACTTTATACATAAATCTCTAGGAAACTTTTAATAAACAATTTAGCATAAATTTTTCAAAATAAACATGAGAGATCACCCGTGGTTGCTACTCCGTTTTTACCAGGATCAATTGAGATTTCAAAATGTTTATTAGAAAAAAAAACACGTTTAAGTATAATATGTTATTCATCATTGTGCTATCTTGACCAATCTCTACATGCTGATCAATACTTACGCCGGCCACATCCGAATACAGATCTTCTGGGGAAGGAAGCAATACTAGTCTAATACATGTTGCTACTAGTGATTGAGGAATCCTCTGCATCTCCACATGTATCACGGGAAAGGTTAGCAAGTGCATCGAAAGAATTATCCTGTAAATTATTGCTTTGGGTAGCCGGTTGCCGAGAATTTAGGAAACATTGATTGTATTGACATGTTTGCCGAAATAAGCAACGTGAAGTAAGCGCCGACTATAAGGAGTATTCCTTATAATTTAATAAGGAATATCGCTCTATTTTCTATCGCGCAATGAATTTCTTGTTATTTTTGTTGCTCAGCACAATTTTTTCTGACGATCGCGTCATTTGCAACAGGTATTAGTGGGTGTACTTTTTTATGTTAGGTATTATTCTTTTAGATAATTATTAACATATACAATTTGCATCAAAACCAATTCTGTCAAAATATAGTTTAGCTTTACATGGGATATAAACCAAAGTGATACGCATTAAATGAACCACTACCCTAGCGTCACCATCGCATGATAACAATTGAAATTAGGCATGGCTTACTAGGATCGAACTAAAAAAATAACTGTTTATACTGACGAGGTAGACAGTTGGTGTCTTCGACAAAATTTTAGAAATGCTCATAGTGAAGAATTTAGTTGAAGAACTTGAGCTTGTAGGACTAAAGGTTATCGATTTATAAGGCGTTTTCTATGACAACCCCCTTAAATCTAGTCTTTTTAATATAACTTTTTTCATTGTGACTTCTCGTGCAAACTATTTTCAAGGCAAATGTGTTGGTATCAAAACTGAATAATATTGTCGAAGACTGTATGTAAAAATACTCTTCGTTACAAAGTTATTAAAGATTTTCACACTTTTTTAAACCAACTTTAACTACGTATAAGAAGGAAATGTGCAAACCAAAATGCACGAACAGGCACTTTTTTCGCTGTCTAAACTATGCACAATGGAGGTGAGAAGGTTAGGTACATGGCACTCTAGAACCTTAAGCTTACTTTATCATGTTTTTTTTTTACTTTTTCCATACAAAAATCAGCAAAAAAATTTTTTGATTTTTTTCGTAAAATTTTATAATTAATGGTATGACATCCATTTGTAAGCATTAAATTCATTATGACATGTCCATTTGAGTATGTATCAGTTTGGGATCTTCAATGATATTAAAAACTTTACATTCAGGTATAAGCGAAACTTATACTTGTAATTGAATATCAAACCAAGCATTTCAAAAATTAGGGCAAAAAAACTAAAAAAAAAATTAGTTTTTTTTGCCCTAAAACACCTAAAAAACAACATAAAGTAAATTCTTCACTATGAGAATTTCTAAAACTTTGTCGAAGACACCAAATTTCTACCTCGTCAGTATAAAAAGTTAATTTTTTACCCATAGTAAGCCATGCCTAATTTCAATTGTTATCAGATTGTGGGGAATATTCATACTCCTTAATCCAGGGACGAATGACCACAAAGTTAAAGTCCCCACAAATAAGACTATCCATCATACTCCTTAACAGATTCAAATGTGGCTTTTTGTGTATACCATGTTAAGTATACAATTGCTTGCCCAGTCGCCAATTTCATATGATTTGCACAATAATTATTGAATTAAATTATTATAGCAACGTTTCGCGAAAAATACTCATCTATTTTTTACTGAAGTTTATCCGTTGATTTGACCATCCTCAGTGGAATCGACAGCAGTGGATCAATTCTTAGTTTCCCCTGCTGGATGGCACACGGTCTCTAGGTTGCGATTGTTAAATGAATCACGTGTGAAACTTGGACTAAATTTCCCTTTTTCACACATTTGGTTCACCGAATTTTAATCATTTAAACTAAAGTATGCCATCGGAATGCACTGTTTTGCCACTACAGTAAGATGAATAGTGTCCCCTTAGAACAATTCCTGATCGTTCAAAAGTTGGATAATGATTGTTTTTTCGATAGAGTATTTTTATCTTTTTGGATCTTCTACTATGAATGCTTTCTCGACAGGAAAGACCTCAAACCTTCTAAATTTAAACCATCATAAATATAAAAGATAATTAACTACTTACGTGTTACGCGAGTGAGAGGATCTTACTCAAAACGTTCATACGTGCTAGACGGAAAGCAAATAAAATATTATTTTCACTTTCCCCCTTTCTGTTATGATGTTTGCATTTTCACTGCTATTCCGAACTGGGTGGGTGCAGGTTCTCTTTCTACATAGGCGCCACAAACGAACCATCCGGATAGTTACCTCCCTCTCGATCACACGCGAAAATTTGGTAGGTACACTATAACCGCTAGTTTATGAACCCATCATCACATGTTTTCCATCCTTCCGCCAGCTCGCGCGACAACCCTGTGGCCTCCGCTTCGATCGTCCATTTAACGACATCGAGTCCTATAGAGATTGTTGCGGAGCTACAGGTTTTTCCTCTCGTGAGTGACGTTCGAAATTATGGAAACAAACATTGGTACATGGCATCAACGACGCCGATGATGATGATGATGCTGACAATCACCGTCGCATCGTTGGCTAACAGCTGGGAGCAATTTGGTTTGCATTATTTGGAATTATGGGTGGTACTATGACTTCCATACCTTCTTTAAACTTTGCAGGTGGAGCTAAAATCTGGATATGCGATTGTCATGGAAAATCTGATGTTAGGAAAATCTCACACAATGCTGTTCGACACGATACAAGGAAAAATATGTTGAAAAAGAAACGGAAAAGTCTTGGCTGACAAAATATTTCCAAGGCGTACTACGATTCAATATGCAACGGGAGCATTTGGAAAGTTTCAAATATTTTCAATTCAAACTTCGGCATTCATATTTTGTTCTTTGAAAATAAAAAAGTATCGGCAACCAATCGAGGATACAACGGAGGAACAAGTTTTCCATTTTTACAAAATGAAAAATTCTCGAGAATTACAAATTTGCCGAAATGGCTATTGTATTTTGTGAGAGCAACTGAGTCACTCTTTTTCACATTCTACCCAATCGTTAAATAAAATTTGAATTTTCTGCTTTCCGTGTGTTGCTTTGAACTGCGCTACTCATAATCGTGTTTAAGCTGACGGCAAAAATTTTCCGCTTGGCACTGTTTGTACAACAATTAAAAATTTTAGCCGCGCTATAAAAATAGTATCATTATCAACGACAAAGACTACGCGACGGTGGCGTTTGAGAGTCTAAAAATACAAGAGATTATTAATGGGATTACAAGCAGTCGTAAAACTGCGATAATAGCTTTTATACTTGAAAATGCAATTAAACGGATTGTTGGCAGATAATTTCGGATTTCAGTCTGTTGCTTTGTTTGACGGATCGAGTCACAACTGTTGGCAATGGTGATAATTTTAAGAGCGGACATCCACGGTGCTTTGCGTCGGTCGGGAAATCTTTTAACGCAGTGTGAGATTGATATCATGACAGCCCCCATTTGAAGTAGTACGATCTTTTTCCAATAATGAGAAAAATCGAAACAAAATCTTAAAAGCGGTGCAAAATTTCTAAGAACCAAGGATCAATATATTTCGTATAATTATACTCCAGCGATGATCAACAAAACCGTTCAGTTTCTGTACACGGGTTGAAAAAGTTCAAAAGCACAAAAAAATATATTCCGGCGCCATTTCCTACGACTGCAATGGTCTCAAAAAGGTCCCAGTATAAAATATATTACGACGCTATAGATAGAGAAGAGAAGATATCGCAGGCTTGATCAGCTTAACCTCACCTCTTCCGGACTGGAATGATACTAGTCGCTTACCAGAATTAATGTGAATAAAATTATCACGACACGTATTTTTTTTCTCAATAGGTTATTGTTAAGTTGCGATTTTTTTTACTTTTCAAGTTTATAAAATTAAACATTTTTCAATCAGTGATAACTTGTAAATTATTCAATACATATTGTCAAATTTTTTATAACTTGTCAAATTATATTAGTGAGGCTTTTTTCCAGAACTTTGTTCAGAGTTCTTTGAAGCATTTTCTTTCTGATAGCCCGACAAGTTGACAAAATTGGTATTACACGTAGCATTGTAAAATTAAATTGTTGCTCATATATTAGTAGGTTGTTCTTTAGACGGAGCCTAAAATTCTTGCTTATAAGAGATTATAAACATTTGCTATATTTGCTACACCTGCAGCCGAATTCCGCTGAGAAAATGTCTTAGAAGAAAATAAATTTTCCAAGAAATTTTGTTATTTGTCCTTTGTCAATTAAGAAACAAAAAGAAAAAAAATTAGATTCTTCTAGATTTTTGCGATAGTGAATCAATAAAAGAAAAATTTCGTTGGTGTTGTTATACCCTGATAATCCGAGCAATGGAGGAGTCAGTTATATCGTATTACAAGCGACAAAAGGAAAACAAGATTGATTCGACACCGTCGGTTTTTAGAGATATTAGCAACCCATTTGAAATATCGAACGGTAATTTTGAGAAACTTTTCCGCATACCAAAATGTTTAGCTGAAAAATTAATCGATGTGATGAATCAACCTTCAAATGCGATTCCCTTGAAAGATGAGAGAACGACTACAATCCCGATATATTTACAGGTTCGTTGAGATATCTTGGTTTAGGTAATTATTTTATGAAATAGATGGTGAATCCAAATTTAACGTAATATGTACATTGACATACGATAAATATTAGTTTAATTAGTCTTTACAAAATGACAAAAAAAAATCTGTCTCAATAACCATCATCATATTTAGGTTTTAATCAAGTTACGGTTGCCCAAGACAACATGTTGGCGTATTCACAAACAACGTGTCATCGTATTTTGAGGAACGTAATCGTTGCGATCGAAAAATATTTTTTGGGAGAATTTGTTATTTTTCCAACAAATTATGCTGAGTTAGCTCGAATCAAACAAGCATTCTTCCAGCAGTTTAATATTCCCGGAGTCATTGTAGCAATTGATTGCACACATGTTGCTATATTGAGTCCTCCGAAAGAAGTTCAACACGTTTATTTGAACAGAAAAGGATTTCATTCTAAGAATGTTCAACTAATTTGTGGTATGGAATTTCGCCTATAGTGATCTAGGCCCGCTAGTCCAAGTAATGTTGCATCAGTTTGAATATTTATTGCACCATTTGAACATCTTGAACTTGCAGTGCGACCGCACTCTTTAACTCGTAACTCCGGAACTGAAAGTAAGATCAACAAAAATTTAATAGCATCTTCTAAGAGCGTTAGAACCGTTCATTTGAAATAAAGTTTTTGCTTATGCTACATAATTTTCAAATTTAAATGCAGATGAAGAACTATCTCTGATAGTCAACACTAAGCTAAACAAATCATCTATACTTATAAATTAGGGAATTAATAATTATGGATAGGCGTCTTGTAATATTTGGCTAGATTATAAAAACGTGTTTTTTTAAAGAGAAGTATTACACCTAAAATGAAAACACCGATCTGATTTTAATTCTGGAATACGTTCAAAACCCGAGACTTCCGGAACTGTCGATAGTGAGCAATATATTCAAAGAATCCTTGATTGGCAATCAGTATTCTAAACTTGCAAATAGAAGTTATTTGACGTCCATTTCAATGGATTTTTATCCCTTGAAGTACTACAATTGCACCCGTGGGAAATTTCTATGTGGCCGCAGTAGCCAACCTGTAACTCCGGAACCAAATATCAGATGTAAATAAAGTTCAATAGCAGTCCATGGGAGTATTGGTGCTTTCTTATGAAATCAAGTTTTTTTCATTAGTGATCTAGACCCGCAAATCTAACTAATGTTAAACCCATTCAAATATGTACTATATTATTTGGGTGTCATGGTGGTACCAGTTTATATTGGAATTTGCTGTGTGACCATACACTTCAAGACGTAACTCCGGAACCGGAAGTCGGATCGACAAAAAAATCGATAGCAACTTATAGGGGCGTTATATCGTTCATTCGAAACTAAGTTTGAGTAATTCAGCCATCTCTGAGAAAAGTGAGTGAGATTAGAAAATACATACACACGCACATATAGACACATACAGACATTCTCCGATCTCGACGAACTGAGTCGAATGGTATATGAGATTCGGTCTTCCGGGCCACGGGTAAAAACCGGACTTTCAGCGTGGTTGCACATCCTTTCTATTAAGAACGGCTAAAAATGTTTTAAGGAGCCATTTACCAACAACGCAAGAGTCTATAACTTCATGTGTAGTACACATTGTGTACTATAATTAGAGATTTTTGATATTCAGTATAGATGCTCGCAAAAACAAAGTTATTTAAAATTTCTGATGATTTCATCTTATTTTTCATACTTTAAAAAAATTGTAACAAATATTTCAAAGGGATTTTTTTTAATCACGAT
The DNA here is from genome assembly GCF_030247195.1 of Topomyia yanbarensis. Classification (NCBI taxonomy): domain Eukaryota; kingdom Metazoa; phylum Arthropoda; class Insecta; order Diptera; family Culicidae; genus Topomyia; species Topomyia yanbarensis. The sequence goes on from NC_080671.1 coordinate 8,826,958, forward strand.
AACTATATCATCAAAATGAAGGTCTTGAATCGTCATAAAACATCCCAGAAGACATAATGACATCGCTGGCATCCAAAAGGAACTAACCCACATTTGGCATTTTTACAAGTAATTAAAAAAAATTCCGCATTTCCAAATTAACATTGTTTACACGATTTTATTATTAGTTAATTGATCCATGTTGTCAAAAAAAGCACATGACTATTTTGATAGTTCCAGGGGATAACCCCGGGGGTACCTAGGATCACAATTCAAACGTCCTTTCCTTATCTAGCGCTTTATTTGATAATTTCATATTAGTGCAGAATGCAGTCGCTAGGGTGGCGCTACTATCTACTTTTTAATGAAAGAAGATTGAAAGATGGTGACTACAACAAAGTTGTATGTCAGGTAATTATAAGTATATCTTCTGAAGATACTAACTTTGTAGGTTCTTCAATTTTTAAAATATAGCGCATTTAAAAAAACATAATCTGTAAGTAAAATGTTTATCCAAAACATACTCTATCTCGAAACATATAGAATCTACAAAGCTAACAACTGTATTCCTTTTTTTTATTTCGACTATATGTAGTCACATTTTCTTTTTTGCATTTTTAACGACATTCAATTAGCTAGAGATTACTAGGTAGTAAAAGTTATGAACATTTAGAGCCATAGTACTCAAGTGAGAGCAAGGATGTGAAGTATACAGATCGGAAAACCAGAAGTGGCAGGGTCTTTAGAATAGCATCAATTTTCATTGATGCTAATCGTCGGTTTTCAGTGGTGATCTTATGTGGCTTTTCTTTTGTCTCACGGTAAAGTGGGACAAGTCTGTCCTTGCCAGGAGACATGCTGGTGGACTTGAGTGATTCGTAGTTATGCTGCCTAAGCTCGATCCCCATCAGCAGAAGACAAAAGTTAAGCCCGTAAGGTATTAAGCCTGTTCTAATGACCCTGCCACTTCTAGTTTTCCGATCTGTATACTTCACATCCTTGCTCTCATTTGAGTACTATGGCTCTCAATTTTCATAACTTTCCCTACCCAGTAATCTTTAGCTAATTGAATGTCGTTAAAAATGTAAACAAGTTATTTAACATTTCTGACGATTTAATCTTGTTTTTCATACTTTTTTTAAAAAAATGTAACAAATATCGCACTTCAAAGGGGTTTAATCACTATAACTATATCACCAAAATGAAGGTCTTGAATCGTCATAAAACATCCCAGAAGGCATATTAGAATGGCTGGCGTCCAAAATGGCTAACCCACATTTGGCATTTTTACAGGAAATGGTTAAAAAACTTCCGAATTTTCAAATTAACATTGTTTTTATTAATTAATTAATTTGCATATGTTGTCCAGAATTATTAATAGTTAATTGACCCACGTTGTCCAGAAAAAATGAGATCATTACACGATCATTTCCGTAGATCCAGGGGGTAGCCCCTAGCATCACAATTCACACGTCCTTTCCTTATATAGCGCTTTATTTGATTATTTCGGACCATTGCGTCGCAAGGGTGGCGCTGATATCTACTTTTTAATGGAAGAAGATTGAAAGATGGTGACTACAACAAAGTTGTTTGTCAGGTAATTATAAGTATATCTTCTGAAGATACTAACATTGTAGGTTCTACAATTTTTGAAATATAGCGAATTTAAGTAAAATGTTAATCCAAAACATGCTCTATCTCGAAACATATAGAATTTAAAAAGCTTAAAACTATAACGTTCTCGAAAACACCACATTTCTATCTAGTTTCATTAAAAAGTTTATAACAGCGCCGCCCTAGTGGCTGAATTCCGAGCAAGTATGGTTCAACCAAATAAAGCGCTAGGTGCCATTCAGCAACTTTTCCGAAGTCAGCATATAACGAAAGATTCCACATTTTTTCTTAGTTTTCCGACCACAACGTACCGTTTTGCTCTTGATCACCTATTGCTCGGTCAACTTTCAATTTAGAGACATGAAAGTTTCACTGCAATATTCGAAAAAAAATCGCTCAGTAATATATATCTTACGAGAAACATATATTATATAGAAAATAGCCATACATAGCAAGTATGTGAGCTGCACTCACCTTCAGGAACGACTGCTTGGGCCGAAACGTCAACGTACAACGCAATCCAACTAAAAACAGTATTATATCGATTTCACCGATGTGTGAGCTACAACATAACATTTACTGGTGGCGAATCGATAGACTACTTTTTCTTAAAATCGCGGGAAACGAACGAGAAAACTGGAATTCCTTTGAAGATTCTGATGAACAATAATTGTTCATCAGAATCTTCAGGGGAATTTCTGCAGAATACATAGCACGAGACTCTTAACCCTTTCATGCCCAACTTTTTTCTAGTGCAGATAGAGTCTCAAAACTATTTTTTCTTGAAAACGGTTGGATCAAGAAATACGAAAAGCCTTTTTTCATCAAGATAGGTGCTACCCTCGCAGTGCTAGAAGCTGCTCAACTTTTACCTTCCAATGCTCAATACAATGTTTCTAGAATATTTACAATAGTCCACTTGCGTGGAAAATGTAGCCAAAGACACTCAAAATTGATAGGTTTTTATCAGTTTTCAATAATATTGTAACGTAACGAAGATATATGAAAAATTCATTTTCCGTCATCAACATAAACTGTTCCTGGCAGCACTGCTCCATCGGAATCCCATCAGACTAATTACAATAACTTCAGTTCTCGAGCTGATCCATGTAACTTTTAATACTCAAATGAAAGGCAATAGTCACATTTATTAGCCTTACTTGTTTTTGTGAACAAATCTTGCTTCAATCAAAAGTTATAGCTGTTTAAAAACGTTGTTGTCCACAAACAACATGGGCATGAATGGGTTAAAACCTTGCAATCCAGAGAAGTATCCATTCAGAATCCTAAGAGGAACCAGAAATCTATCACAATTAAAAACCTGGAATCCTGCTTTACAAAATGTTTGCCTTTGGAATTGTTCTCAAGTAACCAGAACGAGCGAATCGTATGAACCTAATTAGGGTATCATGCTAGAAATCAACACGTCTCATAGAAATCCGAACGCACGCTATTTTAAAATATTAAAATTTTATTGTAGAAGCATTACGTTTGGTTGTTTTTGTATTGCTGACCTTGAAAATTAGTGTGAAGCAATGTAATGTTAATGTTGTGGCATAGTGACAATATATATTTTATCTGTTTATTTACAGAACTGACATTTAGCTATCTGATTACCATACGTATACAGGCGTGATCTGAGCATTGAGAGTGCCATGATCCAGATTTGCCGTCACAAATGAAACCACTTTATTACTACATGAATACTGCGTGAGGAAAATTCGACATGTATACGACCCATAGTCGCCAATCAGTCCCATGTAGAAAGGAAATCGCGTAGAACACGGGACTGACATGCAGTTATGGGAAGTATAGGAGTGGATATCTACTTTTCTGTACTTTGATGTTATATTTTTCAATAGTCATACATCGCTTGTGTTATCGTAGATTTTGGCTCACGTTTTCACATTTTGCATTTTGTGTTTCAAGTTGATATGTGAAATAAGGTTATCTACTTTGGCGTTTATAATTTTTGCTGACTGGGGCAAGGGCTCCTTAAAACAAAAAACTCCGTGCTTCAGTGGCTCCAAGAATGTCAAACTCAAATCGATGACTACACCGTCGATCTAAACGCTGTAAGTAGGTCTGTAGACATAGTAGTTCTTAACAAAAAGATGGTCATTAAAAACGTTTTGCTTGCTTTGTATAGAATATTACGATTCTGATCTGCTTAAAAACACTGCGCCAGATCTCCCGAAAGATCAGAAATAGTTCGACCGAGTTCAATGTATTTAAGTTTTAAACGGAAAGTCGGAGTCTTTGATGACATGCACTTTACCATCAGCTCAATTTCTCGAAGAGAATTTATTTTTGCACAGGCCTGAAGGTAAGCGCAAAGTGAACACTGAAAAAATTACAAAAGAAGTTACATAAATTGCAGGAGATAAAACAAATTGGAAGACAAGTCATAGAATAGTAAAACAAAAATTGGGTCAGCTATCTTCACTTGCTGTATGGCATGGATGCTACCGATTTGCTCAGCAATCAGCAAGAAGAATGTTTAAAAATCTTTGTCAGCTATATATCACAAAAGCATCTTTGTTTCACTCTCATCCGTGCAAAAAGATAGATGACAATCCACCAACCACGCCACAGCTCCTAACAATTGTCATCTCACCGTACCGGTCTTGCTGTACGGTAGAGTGTCAATATTTATGGTCCTGAATTAGCTCATTGGACATATCTCAACAGTTTTAGCACCTCGAAAAAAAAACTCTATGCAAAATTTGAGGTCCATCGGAAAATTGTTTTATAAATTATTCACAACTCAATATAAAATTTTTCATTTTTTACACTTTTCATTTTTTAAACTTGAAGTCTTTCAGAACCATTGGAATATGCGTTGATTTGCGGTTTGTTTGTCTAATAGAAAGGGGAACCCGGGGCTATTCGGACCAACTTAAGCAAATCGCCCTTTTAGGTGGATAGATGTGAAAACAGTTTCGGGTCAAAAGTCCTCATTGTTAATTTGAAACCTCAACTACATTTTGGTGCCATAAAAGGTTAATTTGCACCACTCAATGACAGCGCTAGGGGACGATTGGCAAACTTCTACGTTTTTCCATTCTTTTACAATGTAGGGGTGATTCGGACCTCCTTACGGGGCAATACAGACCGTCATTTTTCTTATTTTTTTTTGCAATGGAATTATGTTTACCTATAAATTAGTTACAAGAGACACTCCTTAAGAAACAAAAAAAAATTGCTTTACAAAAACTTAATCTGGTATGTCACAGCTGTCGATTGGTAGCCCATGTATTTTCTTTGCTGTGGCGTGTGCAATTGCGTGCGCAGCCGCAAGCCGTTGAACGGTGCTTGACGGAATAGGGGGTCCGAATAGCCCCTTACGCTCATATCACACAAAAGTGGTGAGCGTCTCGAAAATATCTCTGTTTTCACCCAAACAAAAATCATTCCATAAAATAGGAGCCTCAAAACACTTGCCTTTTATTTTTCCACTTTTATTTGTTGCTTTAATCACGCTTTTAGCAGTATATTTGTTTTGAGAATGGCAAAACAACGAAACACGTTGTATCTCCTTTCTAAAAAGAACAAATCATCAACTTTAGCTCTCAAAATTAATGTTTCAGAATAGCGGTTCCACGAATATGTACGATAGTCAGAAAGTCTTGCTATTTTCTGAGAAATCGAGGGGGTCCGAATTACCCCCACTGTCTTAATAGCCCCGGGTCCCCCTACTTAACTTTATATTCACCGCGGCATATTCCTTGACAATATCAATCTAGATTTCATAGAAACAATGTTCCACTCAGAGGAGGATCCACCAAAAAGTTCGGAGGGGGTCCGAAATTTCGATTTTGAAATGTTATAACCATTAGTCGAGTTTGGTTTGGAGCGTGTTTAAGTTAAGAAATTGGAAGGGTGTACTCCCAGGACCCTCCCCTAGATCCGCCACTGAATCCATTCCAAATAATTTATCTTGGATTCTTTCCTGAGATCTTTCAAATTAAGCCTTATATAAACTTCCTTGTTGCCCATCTTGCAGCTATGAAAAGCAACCCAAAAGCATCAATCTCTACTGTGTTGATCCGCATGTTACTTGCATCAGCAATATTTATTTTGTTAATATTTTTACTGTTGCTTTTAGTCTGTTTTTCTCCACCGGTGACATCGGTCATGAAAAGTGATCAAAGGACTACTTCCCAATCAACTGCCAGCACCACCGATAATAAAGTAAATAACAAAGAACACGGATACGCGATCGTGACCCGTAGGCCCCACAAACAACTCAAACCAGGTAATCGTGAAAGCCCATACAACATCAACAGCGAGGATAGCATGGACGGAAACGATAGACCGAGAGAAAACGGACTAAGTGATCCACAAACAACAAGAGGCAATGAAGGAAATTGATCTTCAACAAGAAATAAGATCTTTACGCAAAGTAGCAAATCGCGTACACAAGATTTGATGGATATACAATAAAATTCGATTTATTTATTTTTATTTACACATTGATAACACTAAAAGATTCACGGCTCAGGTGCATCAAGGCGTGTCAAATGAATGAAATAGCTAATGGACGATTAACATACCTTCACGCCTGGATGCTAAACAGCGACTAACCGCCCAGTCTAGCATCCTACATAACGGGTGTACTCCATTAGGCATAAATACGTTAGGCATAATGGACGTTAGGCATAATGGACGATTGGCGTAATGGACGTTAGGCATAAATTATCACTTCAATGAAATAATTTTTTAGCGGTGATGGCCTAGAACGATAAGAGCCTAAGTGTTCAAATAAAAGAAGCAGACCGAATGCGTGGTATGCGGAAACTTAGCTTGCGTTAATACGTACAACCTATAAATTAAAAATGACTAAAATAGAAATTTTCTTTTGACTGATATGAACACTGAAGAAGACTACAAGTAATAGTTGAAATACTAGTATCTGATTGATGGTGAAAAGCAATTGTTTTTCATTATTATTAATATAGTGGAATTAAACGGAAGACTGTCTGTCTTATGAATATTAATTGTGACATTCCGCGAATTCGCTCAAAAAGTTTTAAATTTTGTAAAAAAAATGTAATTTAACTTGTTTTTCCTATCTTTGATAGTACTCCTAGCAAACAGTCTTTCGCTTTTTCAAATAAAATTTACAGAAAACCCTCTAAAAAGCATGAACTTAGCTCATTTTAAAACGACAACTTTGTATATAACACCTTAAGGTATGAATAACGTACATCAACTTAGATTAGTTCTTACATACATGTATGGTGCATACATACATGTCCAAGAAGATAATATGTGCTCTTGAAGAACAGCTCATGAAAGAAAGAATGATGCATTTTATTATTTATTCAACGAATATAAGAACATTGCTGCTTCAATATTGATTATCTCCTATATTATCAAGTTCAATGATTATATTCTTGAGGCCATCAAAATAAAACTACGGAAATTGTCTGATACGAAAGAGAGAGAGAGAGAGAGAGAGAGAGAGAGTTTATTTGTGTACTGTGACGAGGTGTCCAAACGAAAAAGGTATCGTCACAATCGTAAAATCTGTAGCCTAAGGCTGATGCTGTACATAACAATGCAAGTTTCCATAAGCTCGTTATAAAATAAGCTATGTGGCCAAAATTTTTGAGGTATGAAGAGCTACTGTGGAATTTTTTATTTAATTTTAAGTTTTTATTTCCGAGTTTCCATATATATTACTATAGAAACTTCAAATTTTTTGTGGGTGAACTAGAGCTATCGGAAAAAACTCATATTTTGCATATGAGTTGTTCATCCAATTACCATTCAAATTAGCAGTGTTCCGAAAAAGTCAAATTTTGTGGCCGGTCTAGTATGTATGCCTAACGTACTTATGTCTAACGTATTTATGCCAAACGTGGCGCATCCCTACATTACAGGGAGTATGGAATGTCGCGCTCAAACCAGTGCTGCGAAATTTCAAAATAAGTTACTCATTTCTGCTTGTATTTACCGAAAACAAAATTCAGATTCACCGCCTCCCTCATTCATAAACTTTCCAACTGACTGAAACTTCATGTTGAATGGAATGCTTGAGTACAGAGGAAATATAAATTCCATCACCAACCAAAGCATTCATTTGATCAAATCTGGTGCACTTTTGCTCAATAATCCCTCTCATAGGTAGAATGGAGAAAAAAATTCAGTTTGCTTCTGAAACCGAACATGTCCAAACGGATGACAAGGGAAACGAACCAAACATTTCATTCATCGCGACGGGCATGAATTAAATTTTGTTTTCTTTCAAGTTCATGCAGGGATGTAAATTTTTTCAAGCTCTGGCTCAAACTGATATTATTTACACCAAGCCAGCTGCCAGTTTTCATATAACAATCGATAAAACGGAGAAATTTGGTAACAACGGTAGGTTTTGCAGCTCTAAGATCGAGAGATAATGATTGTCATTGGAGATTGCCAGACATAGCGCAAGGAAGCTACTTGGGATCGCTGATGTTTCTGATTTACGTCAATGTCGTGTTGTTAGTGCTGAAAACTCCTCGCCGGTCCTGCACAGACCATCTCAACCTGAAAAGTTTGCTGATGGTAGTGTAGCATGAACTGCCTTTGTGCAAATCCGAAAAAGTTCTTGGTGATCGAATTCCGACGAAAGACTTTCTGGCAGACTCCCAGAGTTATTTTACTGTCGAAGCTCTGTTTGCCAGACCTAAGAACCTTTTAACTGCCGAAAACATGCGGAGAAGACAATGTCGATTGAGAGGTAACGGGGGGAAGCAGCACCCTTTCGACTGTCCTGGTTTTTTACTCGTCTGATATGGTCACCCTACTAAAAGGGTGCTAGGGACTGACTCTATCTTGAATGAAAAAAATATTAAAATGCTGATACAGAATGGTTTCTCGGGGATCACAATTGGTTTCCACGGTTAAAAACATTTTCTTAAACCGTTCTACAGAAATATTAATCGACTTTTTTAATTGATTAATGCAGTTGAACATGCAAGCTAAACTGAGCCGGGATATGATTTGTTTTAAATTAAATTCCACAGAGCGTTGATTAGGATCCGTTCCTCCCTGTGGCTTAAAAAAATTGTTTAAACATTGGTTAGACTAGTTTGATTTTTTCGGGAACCAAAAAGCAGCAAGAAAATTTGTATTGAACATCGACGCGTCTAAATTATATCCGATTCTACAATTCAACCGCAAACGCCAGCCGCGAAGGGGCCAACCCAAAAGAAGGAAGTGGCTGGCAAAATTTATTGAGCCTTGCCCATTTATAGTCGCAACATTGCAGTGCAGAACTGTTGAATGCTGTCGATTCGAGGCTTGGGTCGATTTGCTCAAAACCGGACTCCTAAATATGTGAGTGCGGAGATGAAGGTGAAGTTTTTGAGGTATCGGAGCATGTGTGCAGCGCGGTTCGTGGTTGTTTCGGTGGATTTACCGTTATTTATGGGTTATATTTTTACGAATAGCCTCCCATCTGGGATAAGGTTGCAAACTTCTGCAAGAAAGAGAGGTAATTTTCGCTGGCTTGAAAGATATAACCCCGTAAGTGTACACGATTAACGACGGTCATCTATTGATTCTATCTCGACTGAGACTATATTTAAAATTTGCCAAGAAAACCGGCGAAAATGAAATAGCCAATAAAGTTGTGGGCTCGCGTGTGATTATGGAATCGGGACGTTGCGAGAAAGATTGGTTGAATAAGTCGGTGTGGTGCGGCTTACATATTGTCCCAAATTATAGAGAGCCAAAACAAGTTGTTGACCGCTTGGAGCAAGTTTTGAATGCGATTTGACTAGTGGTGCCATCTTTGGAGTTTTAGTTTTTCTTGTGCCATCTCTCACGTTTCTTTTTTCCATTGCCAATTACGATTTATGACTTTCGAATGTTGATACCGTTTCCTGCTTTGGTTCACCTTTTGCTTAAGATCAGGAGGGCACATTCAAATGATAGATATTAAAATGCTCTGTTTTGACCGGCATTCCATGAATAGATTAATTAGGCAAGAGGTTTGTGATTTGTTTGAAGCCATGCCGCGACGGGTATAATAATTAGTGCGGTCAACCAATTGGGTGTTGTGTAGGATTGTCTATCGCTAATGGGTCGAGGCGTGTATCAGTTTTTTTTTTAAAAATAAACTTCATAGTCGATGGATAATAAATAATTGAGAGCAATGGCCGAGATATGAACTTTTTTTTTAGGATGATAAATACTTTTAGATTTTTGTTCCTACGTTTGCACGATTGAACGGGACATCGCATTAATCCGATTAAGTATAGAAAAACACCTATTACGCTTTAATTAAAAATTAAAAAAATAAATTGTGAAAGAGATTTTTGTTTATTGCTTGAATATTTAGTTACCACCATTCCATTTCATAACGGAAAGTTTGACACGATTGATTACATAAAAAATCTAAAAAAGAACGCTCTATCCACAAACTCGAATCACCACATATTTATGATTTTAACAACATTACCAACCTTCCCCGACTGACCATGATTTAAATTAAGGTGCGCCAAAAAAAAAAAGATTTTGTAACGCACTCCAGCCTCCTTCCTCATCTCGCTAATGTTCTACTCTTGCAGACACCGAATGACGATGCATCAGCTTCCTTCTTCCTGTCTCCGAATCGGGGCAGACAACGATTCCAAACGTTGCTTCTTCACCTTTCCTTTCGCGGGATGGGGAAAATTTTATGCCCCACCCGATCCGCAAGCCTGACTTTATTTTTGGCCTGCATAACGAGCATACTGACACACTGACTAACATTTCAATGCCCCACACAACACACTCGGAATCTGAAAGCCGGGAACATTTTTTTTTCTTCTTCAAAGTGTTGATATCTAGAATCGGAGATCTTTGCGTGCTCGTTCGGTCGACTCGTTACATGATTCGGTTCCCGGTAGGTGGCCGGTGCCGGTGGTGGTGTAGCGTGGAGTGTCGCGGGATGCCGTCCGCTTTGTTTTGGTTCCTTTTCCGTCGACCCATCGCTGTGGTGGATGGATGTTGTCGCTCGGTTGGGAATGGACAGGCGCGCACGCGGTGCTCTGAGGTCGGAAATGAATATGTCCGGAGGAAAAAAAATCACCAAAATGCGCCACTGCACACTGCCACAGTACAATTCCGTGTCGAAGTAATGCCTCCACCATCCGTGATTCGTCGGTTTTTAGCGTTTAAGTTTTTTTTGTATTTGGGATTTGTTTTACTTTCGATGTGCTTGCGACGGCAAAGTTGTAGAAAGGGATTAGTAGAAGAGGGGAAAATAAATATTTTTATAGTAGGTACATAGATATTAGGCTCAAACTTTTATCTACAAATGACTTAAATCATGTTCTACAACAAAGGCATATCTACATTTACACTTAATGCGAAGGCCTCTATTATTAAAATGCCGGTACAATATCTATCTACTTTCTTAAGTGTTTAGTGACAATATCTAACTCAATCGCATTATGTAGCAGATGTGTCGAACCTGGATACGCTTCTGCCGACGACAGGCAGTTTCTCGAAGTGCGTTCTATGTTTGGTTACGTGGCACACCACCGCCTACCACTTCAGGAGATGCATTTTAATGCCGTAATTTAAAGAGGAATTTAAGTGATTCTTTTATGAAAACGAAAATTTATTTTTATTCGTACCAAACATGCAGCAGAATGTTTGGAGCCAGAGTCTTATACGTTCATATTTATATTCGATTCGTGTTGATTCAAATTCTGGTTTAGATTAAAAAACGAAAGAACTTGAGTCACTTTGTAGTGAAAAACGTTTTTAATCCACCTAACAGTGTGATGAGACATTTCTTATAACTCTTATCACTCTCTTCGGATATTATATCGTTTGAGAACATTTAGAACTTGATGTTTCGCGATGTTTTTGATAACACATACTACATGGGATAGTGGCAGGACTCAGAGAATCGCTCAAATCAGCATAGGACAACATCAGTGCTAGAAATCTCAAACCAAATCAATGGGAAAGCGAAAAAATGGCCCATAAAATAGACATACCAACGAATTATTGTTAATGCTCTGTTAATAAAATATCTATATTGTGGTGGGAAAACTGAATTTTCCTAAAGGGGTTATATATTGTACTGAGCCAAAAAATCGATTTTTTTTTGTTGAATCGATTTGAAGTTTATACTTTACTCAAATTTCCAACGCGACTGAGAACTAAGAAATCAACGCTTTTTCTTGAAAAGGGCGATACTAGCAGTGATACCATTCAAAGAAAATCAACAGTGAATATTTCCAGACTTGGTTTTATTTCCTATTTAAGAACTATTGTGTTTTTTACATCCTAGATTGCATGATTCAGTGATCGAAACCCAAAACTTCATAAAGTATTTGAAATTATTAAATTAAAATTTGTTTTTGCTATTGAAATTGACAAAATGATAGTATCGCCCCTTTGGCGATTGTTTATTTTTTCGGTCTCACCTATCAGCATTGAAGTATCGCGGGCGAAACTTTAAATAAACAAACAAAAGTACAGTTTCGCCCGTTGTATTTTATGCTGTAGTTTAAGAAAGCAATATCGTAGAATCAAAATTTTTAGGTTAGCTTGTTGCGTTTCAAAGCCCTCATTCGCATGTATGAAAAAAGCCCTATGTTTACATTTGTAAGTATCGCCCTTTTCACAAAAAAAAGCGTTGAAATGAAATCGCAGCTCCTTATATCACGCTATCTCTGAAGTGCATGCGTGCCTAGTTTCAAATTTTACTTCGACATCGACTTTTTCTAAAGGCGTCTTCCGACTTTATATTATCGCTAATCCTAATGCCAAAGAACAAATAAAAGCCTCACGAAAACGAACCGTTTGGGAAAATCATCATCATTACTGGAATTTTCATTTTCACGAAACTTTTCAATAACCTTCCGTCACTTGCGTTAATGCACTGGGAGCACAGTGCTCTGAAAATCTAGCGAAATCGTTTTAGGGCAACAGCGGGTCTGTAAAGAATACTAAAAATTAATTTCTATTCCATAATTTTCAGTTCAGCAATTCGAGAGATCGTGCTCACCGCAAGCCATGAAAAATAGACTACGTTGTGAAGCGATGGTCACTATTTATTAAAAAATCACGGTTAAATAAAAATAAAACTATTAAAAAATTCAAATAGTTTACAATTTTCACAAACTTATTAGGAAAAATTGTTTAATAAGCTTTCGTAATATTGTGTAGGAAAAATCTAAAAATTTCAGTAATTTCTCTATCTGCAACATATAAACCCCTAAGTATACCAATTAATTGGTATACGAATTGGAATAGGTTCGCCAAATTTTGGAAGAAGTCTATAAAATAACCCCTTGAAAACTACCTAAAAATTGTTGTAGTTCGATGCAATAAAAAAATCTCCAAAAATGAAATGTACCTATTAATGTGAAACACAGTGAATAATACATACAATAAAGACCCATTTTTATCAATCTCATGGTGCATTTTAGGCTGACAAAATGGGGACATTGACTAAATCGGGCAATTTTTTTCTTTATAATAAACTGAATCTGTTAAAATATTCTTCTCGTCCCTTGATGTAGTCTGATAACTATTTCTGATTATGATGAACTTTTTATTTTCGCATATTTCGCATATCTTCATGATATGGAAAACATGCTCAAGAAAGGATTTACTCGAATTCAGTCTTGTTCGTCTGCTAGAGCCCATCAAACATATGTTCATATTTGACTGATAAAATCGGGGTTTCAATGTGTTATAATAATTATTCAGCATTCGAAGAAGTTTCTTGTGAACGAGTGTAGAACGACTTTGTTTCTACTTACTTGAAGTCAGCGGCGTAGCCAGAAATTCGGTTTGGTGGGGGTTTGGTGAAAATCGATCATACTGTCCAAACGGCATAATTCCGAAACCGTAATTTTTGAAGTTTTAAAATCATGCAGAATTAATTTTTCAGAAAATAGTAACAGAGTTCGTGTCTTTAGCGAATTTGTTGAGACTTTATTGTAGTCATGAATATTAACCTGAGAAAATACACCATACATACTTCTTGGACGATATACCGTCAAAATTATTTTAACAAATGTTGCGCTGTTTAACGTTTGTAAAACTCATCGAAGGTACTAAACCTCCGAAATTGGCGGTTTCAAATGATGCTATCTTGACCTTAAATTACTGTTTTTAAACATTTGACCTATACATATAATTGGTCATACAACAAAAATCAAATGCTCATCAAAATCGATCAGAACCTGCTAGAATCGAATGGAAATCGTCATTTTTCATAAATTTCTCTCTACATTCGGAAAGTGTTCTCCTCGTTATTAATCATATTACGTTTTCGTCTCAATTCGACGCATTCCCAAAATAAAAACCTGTTTTAATCTACCTAGTGGTGCAATTGTGCTTGTCTCATTTGTCCAGACTACGATGGTTATGTTCAATAAAATGGTGGAAATGTATATTACATGTTCAGTACGATTTGCACATACATACAATGGATCGACAGCCACGATCTTGAGATACTATGTGATACTGAAATATCGCTTGAAACCAGCGGCGGTTCATGGAGAAAGATCCGGAAGGTCCAGGTCCTGCCGAAAATTTGCAACTTGTTAAGAAATTTTAAACTAGTTTTAATTTTTAAGTAGCAACCCCTCACTGCATACTCCCTGCGGGCCGGTATGATTGACGATTTTTGGAGTGATTGCATAACCTTTCTATATGAGAAAGGCAAAAATGTACCAAAGTCCAAAGAAGTCAATTTTTGTCAAACATCTCAATGTTTCATGCATTTTAAAGTCATTTGGCATCAAAAATACAAATTTGATTTTGAAAATTTTTCATTTCAGTTTATATGGGAATTTGCTGTGTGATTGCACTCTTCAGCTCGTAACTCCGGAACCGGAAGTCCAATCAATAAAAAATTCAATAGCAGCCGATGGGAAGGTTGTACCTTTCATTTGAGACTAACTTTGTGCAAATCGGTTCAGCCATCTCTGAGAAACAGAGGTCACATTTTTTCCACATATACACATACATACACACACACACATTTTCCGATCTCGACGAGCTCAGTCGATTGGCATATGACACACGGCTCTCCGGGTCGGGATTAGATTGACGAATTTTAGAGTGAATGAGAAAGGCAAAAACATTTTTAGCAAATGTTGAAAGTTATGCATTTTTTTGGTGAGCAGTTCTATGTTTACATTAAATCAATTTTAACTTCGCTTCCTATTAAATAAAGACCCTTATTACAGTGCATCTCTACAAAAACGAGCTCAATTTGAAAATAAATCTGAGGATTATGATTGATTACAGAACTCTGGAATTTTCTATTGGAATGTTTTCAGGCAGGAATTTGATATTGACAACTATGGAATCAAGACCATTAGATCAGTTACATATCAGGACCCCATTCCGACAATTTATCAAAAGTCCTCATGATGTTTACAACAACAGGTTATCAATCTACGGATCAGATAATTGTTATTGTAATATTGAATTAAATCAGTCTGCATCAATAAATTTTCAACTTCAATCCAATATATTTTTTGGGTGTATGGGGGGGTTGTATGGTGTTAAACCCCAAAACCTTCTCTTGGCTACACCGTTGCTTGGAGTTATTTATTTCGCTTTTCATTTTCTGATATGTTTCAGATCGATCCGATGGATATAAGTTAGAAAAATTGCAGTCAGAAGGTTCGCACAAATGAACATTTTTGTACTGATAAGTTATCAAGTTCCTTCCAGACAACTTGCAAGTGTTCGGTGATTATTTCTAGCTGTTGTAGATAGTAAAATGAAATGCAAAATTCGATATATCGAAATAATGTTTAGCTTATTTCAATGGATTATTACTATATTGAACAATAAATAGGCGACAAAGAGTAATCAACAAACAACAAGCCATAACTTTTAAAGTATTCAAAATAGATATTTAAAGTCTTTAGTAAAGTTATTCGCAAAAGTAAGAGCTACAAATTTGCTGAAGACATCATTTCGATATAATCACTTCCAAGAAAATTTGTGAAAATATCTTACTCATAGGGGGATTAATCAGCAAAAGCACAATACCAAAAGAAAAGGCATATTGCCTCCATTAAATTCTCCGAAGATACTATTGACCTAAAATAAGCCGTTTTGGCGTTAATAATAGATTTCATGTTTTTGGTCATATTTCTGGCAATGGAATATGATAAAAATCTTTCGTCCGCATTTAATGTTAAATATCTCTTTTGATAATAGTCCGATTTCAACAATCTATAGCTTGTTCGAAAGGTATTCGTTAAAGCTGTCTACAAACATATAAATTGTTAATCTATGTTGTCAATTTTGGCAGATAATTTAAAAAAACTGCAAAAAACGCCATTTTTACACATTCAAACATTCATATCTTGGAAACTAAACATCAGAATCAAAAACAAATTAATAGCGTTCTTACTGTTTGATAGGTCTTTCATTTAAAATTGGTTTGGATAAGATCGGTTCAGCCATTGCTGAGAAACACGAATGAGAATTTGTCCGTTACATACACACACAGACATTGTCCCAAATCGTCGAGCTGAGTCGATTGGTATATAAGACTCGGCCCTCCGGGCCTCGGAAAAAATCTTGAAAGTTTGAGCGAATTCTATACATTTCTTTTATAAGAAATGTAAAACATGCATAAAACTGTCTCAGAAAGAATGGACGCGGTCAGATAACGCCGCCATTGACAATTTGTTATTTTTTATGGCTGCGTCCTGTTGTTTACCTCTACCTATTAGTACTTGTGTAGCGGTTGAATCCAGTTTGTTCCAAAATGTAAACATTTTCAGGAGAGAAACGTCGAAATACTGCGCATAAGTGGTATGCAGAACCCGGGAGGTTACTGGGAAACAGTACCGTATTTACGTATGGGCACGCTGGGCCAAGGCTAGGGGCCTCGGCAGATTAGGGCCACTGGGGATGGATATAAATCCATACTAACGTCTGTGTTCGAAAAAAGGTACACTCGAATATTTGTATCTCTTCACTGGGTTTTCAAAATGGCAGAAATTTAAATTGAAAGTTGTTTATAGTTTAAAGTTTAGACGCGGAAAAAATCCATTTATACATTCATGAACAAAAGATCACGATTTCGAGAAATGAACGAGTAACGAAAATCGTCACCAAGTTCCTGAAATTGTGAATAATAAACATCGTTTTTATGAAACGATTTGGGTTTCCAAATAACTAGTTCGCCCCGATTATATACATGGCGTTACAATCGAATATTTGGTTGAATTACTGCTTTTGTACCCTGAACATGTTTAGTTTTTGTGCACAATTTGGGAATACACAGCCAACAGTCAACGATGTTCATGATTTTAGGAACTTTTTCGCGATTTTTGTGATTTTTCATTACTTTACCGTGCTATTTTATTCATGAGTCTATCACGATTGCGTCAGACTGGCGGGATTTATGTTCATGATTTCAGGATCCTAGTCGCGAATTTCGTGATTTCTATTCACGTTATCGTCATATTTTAGTCATGAGTAGAAAAACCTATTAAAATGGATGCAAAATTATTTGGATTTACCAGTCTAGATCAATAACGACTAACCAAAGTCGCTTTGACCACATTGGCCAACTACGACGGTTATTGATTCCCTATAAACCGGAACTGAAAAATGCTCAAAGGGCGTAGTAAAGGAAAATTTCGAAATCGAATTTGTATTTTTGATGCTAAATGTGTTTAAAAAATTATATCCTTCAATGGTTAATTCAACTCCTAAGGTGAAAAACTCCATCACTGTTTTACAGTGGAATTGCAGAAGTATCATACCAAAAATTGATTCCTTAAAAATTTTACTGCATGATTTAAATTGCGATGCTTTTACTCTATGTGAAACATGGCTTACCTCAAACATTAATTTCAACTTAAATGATTTCAACATTATTCGCCTAGACCGAGACACCCCGTATGGAGGAGTGCTTCTAGGAATTAAAAAGTGCTATTCTTTCTATAGAATTACCATCCCCATGATTGCTGGCATTGAGGCTGTAGCAGTCCAAACGAATATTAAAGGCAAAGACATGTCTATCGCTTCTATATATATATATATATATATATATATATATATATATATATATATATATATATATATATATATATATATATATATATATATATATATATATATATATATATATATATATATATATATATATATATATATATATATATATATATATATATATATATATATATATATATATATATATATATACCTCCCAAAGCTCAAATTGGACAACGTCAGATTTTTGAGGTAGTGGAATCCATGGCTGCTCCGCGGTTGATACTGGGAGACTTCAACTCGCACGGAGCATTGTGGGGTTCCCTCTCAATGATAATCGATCCTCTTTGATATACAATGTTTGTGACGAGCTCAATATGACAGTTTTAAATACAGGCGAAATAACACGCATCCCCAGACCACCCGCACGACCAAGTGCATTAGATCTATCTCTATGCTCGACATCACTTCGGTTAGATTGCACGTGGAAGGTTGTACCTGATCCTCACGGTAGCGATCATTTGCCAGTCGTCATTTCAATTAACAGTGAATTAGGCCTCACGAATTCAATCAATGTCCCTTATGACTTGACACGAAATATTAATTGGAAAAAATACCAATCTTTAATTTCCACTTCTCTTGTTTCGACGGAAGAGCTACCACCTACCGAAGAATATGAATTTCTAGCGGGTTTGATTATTGAAGCAGCAGAACAAACCCAAACGAAATGCAATTCTGGCATGACAATGAATAGCCGGCCTCCTAATCCCTGGTGGGACAAAGAGTGCTCGGATGCATATGAAGCTAAACAAGTTGCTTACAAAGAAATTATGAAACGGAAAGGGTGTATACGCGCAAACTTTGAAAATTATTCGATTTTACAAAACAAATTTGACAGTCTCCGTCGCGCCAAAAAGTTTAGTTATTGGAGACGTTTCGTTGATGGCTTGTCAAGAGAAACATCAATGAGTACTCTTTGGAACACAGCCAGAAGAATGAGGAATCGAAACGTAACTAATGAAAGCGAAGATTTTTCGAATCGCTGGATATTTAATTTTGCCAAGAAAGTTTGTCCAGATTCTGCTCCTGCGCAGAAAATCATTCGCGATGCTCCCACAAGTAACGATTCCATAGATTCGCCTTTGACAATGATGGAATTTTCAATTGCACTCCTCTCATGCAACAATAATGCTCCGGGTCCAGACAGAATTAAATTCAACTTGGTGAAGAATCTGCCTGACCTAGCAAAAAGACGCTTGTTGAATTTATTCAATAAGCTTCTTGAGCAGAACATTGTCCCGCACGACTGGAGACAAGTGAGAGTTATCGCCATTCCAAAACCGGGAAAACCAGCCTCCAACCATAACTCGTATCGACCGATTGCAATGCTATCCTGCATCAGGAAATTGTTGGAAAAAATTATCCTACGACGTCTCGACAATTGGGTTGAGGCGAACGGCTTGCTATCAGATACCCAGTTTGGTTTTCGGAGGGGAAAGTGAACGAATGATTGTCTGGCGCTACTTTCGTCAGAAATCCAACTAGCTTACGCAAAAAAAGAACAAACGGCGTCTGTGTTCTTAGACATAAAAGGAGCATTCGACTCTGTTTCCATTGATGTTCTCTCACCAATATTAAATAATTATTTATACAACTTATTGTCAGAAAAGCACATGCATTTTTCATATGGCGATTTGGCAACATTCAGAATAAGTTACATGGGCCTCCCACAAGGTTCTTGATTAAGCCCCCTTCTCTACATTTTTTACGTGAATGACATTGATAATTGTATTGTCAACCCATGCACTCTAAGGCAACTTGCAGATGATGGTTTCTGTTACAGGACCAAAAGCCATAAATTTACAACAACCACTGCAAGATAGTTTAGATAATTTATCAAGTTGGGCTTTGAAGTTAGGCATCGATTTCTCTACGGAGAAAACAGAGTTGGTTGTTTTTTCAAGGAAGCGTGATCCAGCTCAGCTTCAGCTTCAGTTGGTTGGTAGAACGATAGCCCAAGTTATGACCTTTAAATATCTCGGAATTTGGTTCGATTCTAAAGGTACATGGGGAGGCCACATTAGGTATCTGATAAAGAAGTGCCAACAAAGGATAAATTTTCTCCGAACAATAACCGGATCTTGGTGGGGTGCTCATCCAACTTCCAAGTGACGTGATAAGATTGTATCAAACAACGATACTTTCAGTAATGGAATATGGGTGCTTCTGTTTCCGTTCAGCTGCAAACACTCACATTATTAAATTGGAACGAATACAGTATCGTTGTTTACGAATCGCCTTAGGTTCCATGCAATCGACACATACGATGAGTCTTGAAGTACTAGCGGGAGTTCTTCCCTTAAAAGATCGATTCTGGGATCTCTCCTCTCGTTTACTTATACGATGTGAGATTATGAATCCACTGGTAATTGAAAATTTCGAAAGACTTGTCGAGCTTCAATCCCAAACCAGATTCATGACAGTGTACTTCAATCACATGTCACAAGAAATAACGTCATCTAGTTATGTTCTGACATGTGTTAATATACTAGATACTCCCGATTCCACTTTATTTTTCGACACGTCCATGCAAGAGGAAATTCGTGGAATCCCGGATCACCTGCGCTCTCTGGAGATCCCTAAAATATTCATAAGTAAATACCAACACATTGACTGCCATAAAATGTTCTACACTGATGGGTCACGAATCAATGAGGCTACTGGCTTCGGTATTTTCAACAATAACACCTCGATATCTTTCAAGCTTGCAGAACCTGCCTCTGTTTACACAGCCAAACTAGCAGCAGTTCACTATAGTCTGGAAATCATTGATACCTTACTTCCGAGCCATTATTTCATCCTCACAGATAGCTTCAGCACAATTAAGGCACTACGCTCTTTAAAGCTTGATTATCACGATCCGTTCTTTTTGAAAAAGATACGAGAATACTTAACTAAATTAACAAATAAATCTTATCTAATTACCTTAGCGTGGATTCCCGCTCATTGCTTCATACCGGGTAATGAGGGAGCGGATAATTTAGCCAAAATAGGGGCGCTGGACGGTGACATCTATGAAAGACCTATTGCCTTCAATGAATTTTATAGCGCTTCTCGTCAGAGGACGCTTACTAGTTGGCAAACATCATGGGACAATGGAGATCTGGGACGGTGGTTGCACTCAATTATCCCTAAAATATCAACGAAGGCATGGTTCAAAGGGTTGGATGTAAGTCGAAACTTCATTCGTGTGATGTCTAGGCTCATGTCCAACCATTATACGTTGAATGCGCATCTCCGCCGTATTAGGATCGCAGAAGATAATCAATGTGCTTGCGGAGAGGGTTACGAAGATATTGAACATGTTGTTTGGTCTTGCACTGAATATCGTGAAGCCAGATCCCAATTAATAGACTCCTTACGAGCCAGAAGAAAACCACCCTATGTACCTGTTCGTGATATCCTCGCTTTACGAGATCTTACATACATGAGCCATATTTATCATTTCCTGAAAACAATAAATATTCAAATATAATTATCCCCACAACGTTTCTAGTTTTCTTCCCTTGCTACCCACAAGCAATTTAGATTTCTTCGCAGTTAGATAAGTTAGATAAAACGATATAAATAAAGAAAAAAAAATAAACAAAGATTACAGAAAAACTATCAATAGGTTTACAATGAAATTCAAGAAAATAGAGTATAAATAAAAATATTCAAAATGATGATTATCCTCAGTGTTAGCATTGGAAAGTGAATTTTTATTATAACGTGATAGTTTTAAGAACTTTTGTAACATGTTATGTAAAAAAACCCCGGCATGAAAAAGCTTTTGCAAATGCCGTGTCAAATAAACGTTTTATAAAAAAATGTGTTTAAAAAGCATGAAACGTCGAGATTTGATATAAACTCGAAAAAAAAATTGTTTTTTGGACTTTGGCACATTTTATCCTTTCTGATATAGAAAGGTTATGCAATCACTCTGAACATACCAACTTAACCCTGGCCAAATTTACACAGCACCCTTCCATAAATAACCCCCCTCCTCCACCTCTCAAGTTCCTCCATCAAAGCTCTCCAACAGATCCCCCTCAAACGACCACCTCATTCATTCCTGGTACCCCTCTCTCATTCCAATCACCTTCACCCAGTAGGCATACCAATATAGGCTGGGGATGATTCGGTAGTGGGTTATTCATCTCCTTCACACACACCCCCGCATGATAAAATAAGTTAGCCTAAATACGACACTGAGTTAATGCTGATTAAGCTAATTAAATATTATATATTTTTGTTTCATGCTGTAGTGAAACCAGAATAAAATTTCCCATTGGGTTAGAAATTTAGATTTTGAAATGAACACATTACAGAATACGCAATAACTGCGTTTATTAAAAACCAGTGAAACATTTGGTTTGTAATGATTTTGAGTTTAAAACTGCTTTAAAATTGAAACTAGTTCAAAATTTCTTAACAATTTGAAAATTTTCGGTGGGGTCCGGATCCCCCGGACCCTCCTCCTGAGTCTGCCTCTAGTTTCAAATGTTTCAGCGTCGACACATAGCATCTCAAGTTCGTGACTGTCGATCAATTGTATGTATGTGATTGAGCAAGGCACAATTGCACCACTAGGTGGATTAAAACAGGTTTTTATTAAAAACATAATGTTCATCCTTAAAAAAAAAAGTCAATGAATATTAGAAAAGGGGCCCTGGTCAGTCGTACGACGCAACTACAGATTACCCAATTTGCCACAACTTTACTTAAGCTGTACCCATGCAGTTTCAACATCAATATCATCAATGACGTTTCAAAATCGCGAAAGATTTTTCTTTTCATTTTCAAAAGTAAACTTGAAAAATAAAAACATGTATCTTAAAAATAAAAAAAAATCGAAATCCATTGAGTAAATGCTTTATAATTTATTTCCAAAAGAGTGCTCAATTTTAGACATCCCGAGTATAAGACCCCCTTAACCGATTTTTACAAACTTGATTTCAACTGAATGATATAATATTTCCATAAACCGGTACAATCGTAATTCCTCATAGGTTACAAATCCATTGAAATGAACATCAAATTACTGTAATTCCAGGCATATTCCAAAACTAAAGCCACTTCGATGATGACTGAACCAATTTTCACTAACCTAGTCTCAAATGAAGTTGGCTGTTCCACCACCCATCCACCCCTCACACCCGCATTCCCTTCACCATGCGTACACCAAAATATGTATTATATTAAATGTAACCAGTTATTAAATCATAGCTTTGATTAACGAGAAAGGCACAATACAGTACCACTAGGTGGATAAAACAGATTTTTACAATAAACCTTAATATTATATTATATTATCTATATAGACGTGAAAATCACATTCATTCGTAGATTCACGGCTGATTTTCAATGTTTAGTTTATTTTTCCTACATTTGCGAGTATGCAAAGCCTACTAAGTGTTCCATAATTGCAGATGGTTCAAAATGATAGGGTGCACAAACAATTTATTTAATATTTAAGAGTTAAACGCCTAGAATAACTATGACTATACAAAACCCCGCCCCCTGTCCGATTACCAACAGTTTCCAAATATTCCCCCAGTAGCGCACCTAACGCTTTGTATTATCACGGAACTTCTACCGGACTGTCGCAAGTTCTGGGAGACTTCCTCTAACACGGTACGATATCGTCGCTGTTGTGCTATCTTATGACAAACGCCATTTTGGAGTAAACTGAGCTAGATATGCCACATTACTTGTTCGAAAAATCTCTACCAAGTGGCGTTTTCAGAATTTTGAAATTCTACTTGGTTACTTAGATATAGCGAGAAACATGATGAGAAATTGTGAGTTTTTTGCTTCAAATCACTGTATCTAGGGATTCGCTCAAGCTATATTGAAGTTTTAGATGTTTTTATATGTGAAAATGTCTGAGGAACACAATGGAATAAATATTTTCAAAAGAAAATTAGACGAGTTGTGACAAAAACACAGTTTTAGTATTAAACTGCAAATAAAAGATATTTGGCAACACTGTAACCAAAAATAACATTTTTTTCTAGATTTCCTGACTCATTTTCTTCAAAATGCATTTCACCGATTGTTTATAGACTATATGAACGCAAAGATATAAATAAAAGTTAAAAATTGATGATTTTTTTCTATGGAAAATTTTCCATGCACGATTATGACACGTCATACAAATTTTGTCATCAATACACGCCTATGACACGTGTGAGTGCGACTTTTGTTTACATTCCTAGTAAAAACTCGCAACATAGTCAACCGATCTTCGTAATATTTGAGAGATTAATGCAGAACAGATAGATGCATCAATTGTCTTCTTTGGATTATTTATACCATTTATAAGTGTCAAGATAATCAATCTCAAACTTTAAAAATCGTTTTTCTCGAAATGTGCTAAATGGCGCTTGTCATAAGATAGCACAACAGCGACGATATGTGGTTGTTTTCACGATGGTATTTATACCAATCCAAGATGTTGGCGACAACTTCAATATGACAATCTAGGGCCAATAACTGGGCTTAAATTGGAACAGTTCTGGTGCTCTATAATAGCGTTAATAATGCAGAAAACGGGCTGTCAATCTCCGCATGGTAATAACATAATATTGCACATTTTCTAGTATCATATTAACATTTACCATCAAAAAGGCAAGCCAAAATTGTGACTTTCAGAAACATCGCCCCTAAGACCCAATGAATTCAAAAGCCTCATTTTAGTCGTTTTATCAATGAGAGAATAGAAAGCCCGAAAACGCTCGATCATTTGTATTTCAAATTACAAGTTCATTTAAACTAGAGAACTGTAACTAGCCGGGCCTCTGAGACCCCTTGCCTTTTTGAGGGTTAAATTATTACACCGGCTGTTAAAGACTTCCCCCTGTATGCAAATCTAGCGCAGATATATTATAAACGTGTTAATGCTTACTGGTTACTTTGAAATGAGAGGTACTCGTACTCCAACTACAACTATACTTGACAATTTGATAGATAGGTACAATTTTCCAAAATGTGCGCTTCTGATGCAAAAATGTCCGGTAAGTCAATTGACGGTATTGATACTGCCCACGCGATGTGCTATATTGTTCTTTTTGCCTCAATTCTCACTTTTGCTCGAGTTTATTTTCAAGATTGACTATATAGGTAGGTCGGAAAAAGCCAAATGCGTCTGACCAAAGTGAACATACCTTAGGTAGAAAAGTCCAGAGAATCGATTGTACATAGTAAAAATGGCACCACGAAACGTATGTACCCATTTACCCTAATCAATATCAGCTTCCAGTTATTTCAGCAGGGCTTAAGCGTCCGCTCAAGTTGAGTCGTACAGTTCATCTGAAGTCATCTATAATTTTACTCTAGTTGTTTGAACTTACCGTCCAATACCTGGAGTGCTGCTCCCTCAGATAGAGCAGTGGTAATCCAGTCCAGTTAGACGCAAAACTGTTCCTGTTCTAGACTTATTCTTCCTGTTAGTACTACCGACTTCTAGAAAGATGACTTCTGTTTCTCGTTAAATTTCAACACCCCGGGGAGCGTGAATCAATCTTCTTATTAGAACGAAGTGCTGGCAATTTTCAACAAATGCAGCTTTGAAAAAATATAAATTTCTATCTTGTGTCCAGGGCCGTCTAGAGCGGCGTCGGGCCCCAAGGCTTGCATTACTGCCGGGCCCTTTCAAACCTAAGCCCTCTAGTTCAGTAAGTGAGTCCATGGTTTCTACTGGTCTCCGGTTGACTCATATTGCCACGTCCACAGATAGCGTGCCAGACATGTGAATTTCGATAGCTTCCTATTCCGTGGTATCCAAATCGGATAAAATTGCCATAGCTTCGAGTTTTTCAATGTGTACTCAGGAATCAGTAGCATCTAGCTCAAATGGTACGTTCCCCATGTTGATCGGAGGTTTGTGCCTTGCCATGAATCGCTTTTTCATGATTTCCCTGATGGGAAGGATTGGGGAAGTGGTAAGGTTAGGGGTAAGGAATATACCCAAGAGACCACGAAGCATTATTTAATGGCTTTAGACATGTTCTATATTCGCATACTAAACATATTCTTACCGGCTTGATAGTTCTATAGAGATCATTAAAGCACACTCAGTGATGAAAAAGGCGAATCAGTGTGCCAGTATAGAGCTAGTTCAGAAGCACCTTAATGGCTGTCAGCAATGTTAACATAGAGCCGTGTTTTTTTTAAAAAACTCTGCCCTTCTTTATCGACACAGCAAAATCAAAAAATAACTTTCAATAACGTACTCACCCTTCCTCTCTTCTTTCGTTCGACATTCCGACTGTTTAAATTGACGATCTAGTGCCTATAGAAATGGGATTCGATCCGCAGTCGAATACCTTGTCTCAATTTGGTATGCGCATTTGATCACTGATCTGTGAGAAGATTTGCATGTATACTTGGTTTAATCCAAACTCTACCTAAATGTTTGGTTGAAATTACGCAAACGTCTATTGTGGATTATATTTGCAATTGTATTTTTTCGAAAAATCGTGCAGAATTGGCATTTTAATTTTAAGTTTTTTGCATCATCATTTATTAAATGAAGGCATACGAGTTTCGGTAACTATTGCAACGCATACGTATATTTGGACGGCGCCGGTGTTTGAGTGGTAAGCGTGACCGCCACTCCTTCTAGTTGGCCTGGGTTCAATCCCAGCCGAGGTCATTGAGATTTTTCTGAGATGAAAAAATCTGTGGTCACATCTTCCTTCAGAAGGGAAGTAAAGCCGCTGGTCTCCGGTCCATGAGTTGATGGATCGATATCTAGTCCAGATAGTGGAAAGTCACCTCTCTGGTACAAGTAGAATACAACTTCTATACTTACTAACAAATATCCTCCTCCAGTGATACTTGCAGAGTGCGCAGTAGTATATATGGCCTCTAGAAAAAGCAAGTATCGGACTAATATCCCTATGTTCGGGCCTGGCCGGCGTCAGTATTGATCAATAAACACTTTAGAATTTCCAAGAGTTGCACATTCAAAGATGTTTCGCTACTCCAGGGCATTAATTATATACTGAGTCCCTGTTGAACTACAGCTAGTCCAGATCGATAACGCAGTAGCAGCCAGGGGTGGTAGCACAAGCTCAAGCTCAAGCTATTGGAACGCATACGTATATTTGTTATTGTTCGATGTCTTAAAGCACTATGAAAAGATTCTCTATTAGCACTTAGAGTTTTCTATAAAAGCTTCATAGTATTTATTTGAAAAGATTTTTAGCACGATGTCTGTATTCTGTATGTCGATATAGTGCTAGATTTTCATGCTTTACATTTTAGATGCATTGAAGCATTACAAATACTTCTATACGGCTAACCTTTAGCTTATCTAGAGTTTTATATTAGAGCTTATGGTTACTTGGGTAACAATTAAAACAGAGCATTCTGCACCCCGGAAGGATGCTGAACGATCTGCAGGTGATACAATAGCTGGAACAATAATTTCAACACCCGGAAGGTTTTAGAATTTTTATTTTAACATTGAGCGGATATATTCCATTTTCTGCTTGATTGCTGTCTGGAACATAATCAGCACGCTAAGTGCTGATGGTGAAATTGTAGGCTGTAAACATTGACCATCTTTAGCTACTTTTAACAATAAATCTTAAGGAACGTCTCGAAAAGTAAACAGGAATACAGTTTGACTACAATAGGTCACTTTCTGCTTGTAATCGTCACTCATTTTTTCGACATAGTGGATTGGAACACGATATTTTGCTTCTACTGTGCAGACAAACCGACACACGGATTGATTTATTTGCTGGTAGCAATGGAGCAGTTTTTACCTTTTGTTGTAAGCAAAATGACAAGGTAGCAGATGCTGTTCGAAATTCTCGTTTAAAATTATGAAATCAAAAAAATTTTCATTTTACATAAGTTTATCTCATATTGAATCCAAAAAGTTCGTTTCTAATCGTAGATTTGATACAGGTTTATTTAATACAATGTGATATGTCTAACGTAGGAGCCGGTTTTGATATGCTGTGAGAATATGTAGGACCCGACAGCAATATAGACACAGAACTGCGAGCACAGTAGGCAACCGAGTACTGCTGCTGTTGGATGAACTGAACTGATTTGATTTCTTTATTTCGCATATTTTAATTAGGTTCCTATAGACACGCGTCTTTGGCGAGGCCCAAAATCACCGTTCTGTCTCAACGCAATGCACTTTTAGAAGAATAATTCCTTGAACGTGCTATAAAACTACAAAAATATAAAAATTATACATTTTAATCACCGGTTAATTAAGGTCAGTCTACCTTCTCATCTCGTCCAGAGTAGAAACTAAAAATCGTTCCGCTATAGACACGCGGCAAAAACGGATGCAGACGAATTGTGTTGCTGTTGGTTTTTGGAAATGTCCTGTAAGACTAGCTACTCGGGAAGTGAAACAATTACGAAATGTGCAGATTGTGCT
The DNA here is from genome assembly GCF_030247195.1 of Topomyia yanbarensis. NCBI lineage: Eukaryota > Metazoa > Arthropoda > Insecta > Diptera > Culicidae > Topomyia > Topomyia yanbarensis. The sequence continues at coordinate 8,854,982 of NC_080671.1, forward strand.
CAATCTGGGAGAAGTACACGCCCTGCAAATGCACCATAACAAACATTAATGAAGCACAATCTTTTGTTTCGCGGAACAACGTGCAGAATACCAACGAAAGCTGCCACGTTAACAACATCCTCTCCGCAGGGTTGTAGAGAGATCGACATCGTGATTAACAAATTTATGTCAAAATACGGAGAAGTAGCGTCCATTAGAGCTGTAACTTCGCATTTTCCCGGGTGTCCCTAACGATGTTATTGTGGTGAGAATGCTTTCATAGAAACCAACTTTTTCGTACGCAACCATTTTATGCGGATCAACCAAAAATGGAACGTTTCATCAGACAATACTGGTTATGCAATCATGGTAAATTACTATGCACGAATTCTACAAAAAGACACAGCACAATGAAAAACTTTGTGCAAAAGCAGCTTAGAAACGGCTTCAAAATCAATATCTATGGATCTGACAGGAACAAATATTCACTCAGCAGCAATCACGTCCAGTGTCTCCAAGCCAACAACCGGCACCATCGGCAAAGAAGCGAACGTAGAAGAGGACGGTTGCGTTTGTCTGTGCCCTCGCATTTTTGTTTGACGCTTTCTTCGAAAATACTTTGCATTGGCTTCTCAATATTTTGCAGTGTATTCTGTCAGTTCAAGCAATAAAACTCGTTTTATAAACTTGTACACAAAGTAGACAACTCCTTTGAGAACGTTTGTTTTAACAAATGTCAACTATCAAACAAAGTTTCCATTTTTTACGCTTTCATCATATAACAATTTAATAAGGTTAATGATTTCAAAGAAATTACTATTGCAATTTTTATTGCTCTTCTGCTACGACCCGGGCCCCAGGGCAATTGCCCTGGCTGCCTCTTCCTCTCATCGGGCCTGCTTGTGTCACACAAAAAATTCACTCGCGGGAAAAAACACGCACGTCTTCCTTCAAGCAAAGCCTACTCAGCCATCTTCATAGTATCGTCTGGAGCAGTACCACGAATTTTCATTTTCATCTGCCAACTGGTCGGTGTTAAGTCAGACCGGACCAAGTCGCAAAACATAAAAAAAGAGTTAATGATAGCACTGGATAAAGAATTTCTTCATCTACATTCCACTTTTATCTGATTTGAAATATGAAACAATAAACAACAATTATGGTAAAAATTATTTTCCAATTATAATGTAAAGGATGCTGCGATTCAAACTTTAAACACGTTTTTCTCGAAATCAATGCACTGTCACTTAGTCCGGTCTGACCTAACACCGACCAACTTTCAACTGAATCTACCACAACCAAGATTCAAATTCAAAGCCTTCTTTAATCATTCACTTTCCAGTTGGCGAGAATTTCATGGCATTCATCAGCCAAAACCATTTCTACTCCGTAGTGAGCAGTTTAGGTTAAATGTTGACATGCAGAATTGTGTGAAGTATGTTGAGAGCAGTTTTGCTTGATAGACCTAGTCCGTACCCTGGTAAAGAGACATTCACAGAGTTAATGAAATTGTAAATGAATTGTAACTGATTGAGCGGCTGGGCTGTTGAAATTAATAATGCAACCAACAACTGCGGTTCGGACATAGTAGGGCATGATTTTAGATTTATAAATTCTTCTAAAATTAACTTTGGGCAAAAGATTCATCTGGCCACGACTAAATGATTTATTCCCAGATACTTCAAGTTTATTTTCATTCAAAAAAAATGCTAGATTATTGGTGATCCGGCAAGGAATTCGCTGCTGCGAGCAAAGAACCCAAATTTCTTATTACAACCATGATTTTGGATATGGCGATTGCCTAAAACGTAATCGGTAATAGAAAGACAATTTTTTTCCAAATTTTCTGATTGAATATCATTATAAATGTGGAGTTTTCGAGTATTGGTTATTTTATCGTTCGTGACGCAACAGTTGTGACGCGCGAAATGCATTTGATTTATTATGTATCACGTTGAAATTAAACTACATTGCTCACTACGCAAAATCGTATGTAATCTTTTAAAAAAACTAACACACAAAAGAAAATACCCGATTTGAATGCAATCCAAGTCCAGCGTGAGATCCGCCCAAATGGCCATTATCGCTCATCTAATGACGGTTAATTTATGGTAAGTATGCTTGCGTAAATGCCCGAAAAGTGTCGCCTGTCCCAGCATACCGCAGCCAAAGGCAAGCGCGACAACACGATTCCGCCTTCGATTCAAATGGTCGCGCAGAGTTTGTTTTATTGCCTTTTCTACCAGAAGCGCCCCTCCTGTCGACCCGATACCACTTCGCGCTCATTCAGCCAGCTTGTGCAGGCCGATAAGCGTGCACATCATTTCATTTCGTAGGTTGGTAGGTATGTATATAACGCTTGCTCGATTTTTTTTCCATAATAAAAATTACTCCATCCACTCTCATGCAGCTATCCATACCTTCTGGTCCACAAGTGTGTTAGATTTTTTTATTTTTTTTTCAGTTTGAGTCGGCGCGACTGGTTTCCTCACTTCCAAAATTTTATTTTAATTTTAGAAATTTTAAGTGGGTGTCTTTATTTTCTTTGTAAGCAATCCCTTTCGGGTGCGGGAAAAGCTGAGGTACATTAATAGAGGCAAAAAAGATCATCAATTATTTCGATGTGCGCTAGTGTGAAAATGTGGCAATGTTTGAGGGTTAAGAGAGTTGGCGCGCTGGAAATAAAATCGAAAGGCGAGAAGTCAAGGCTTTCTAAGGAATATTATGAAAGTTTGGGAAACTTCATGAACATTTCCACGGATCTTTTACAGAAAAAAATCAATTAATAACTAGCAAATAATAAACAATCTCAACAGGTAATCCCAAATAAAGAATTTTCTAATTCACTTTTATTCACTTGTGTCGACACATTTGCGTATTTCGATTTCCTAATATTGGAAGTGACATTTACGAAGATCGCAAGTCGTGATCCCAATACACATAAGATATACTTGCTTATTACGCAGTTCACTGAACTGCGCAAACACATGAACAAGTGAAATCATAAAAGCTGAAGCAAACGTTTACTTGGAATGCCAATGTCAAAATATTACCCCAAGTTGAAAACATTCACTTCCCAGTACACATGTGATCGTTAGTCACGCTTATGATCTTCTGACGGGTTTTCCTCTCTACGAGTAATAACCCGAAAATGATTAGCTAACGCGACTAATTCAAACTAATTATTTCACGAGATCGTACTGTGTCAGTTATGCATCGCTTATTCATAAACCATTCTTTAAAAGCGTATTTTTAACAGATTGAGACAAATTTCAGACGTTCATACTCATCTCAGCTCAGTTTGTGTTGGAAGTAAACCGTCTGCATCGGTGCCTTTGAGAATTAATTTCAACATGCGAAATTAGGTTCTGATGTGCTATATTACATTTTCGGAAGAAATTGAAGAAAAATTATTCCTTAACTGGTACAATATCAACAACTTGACATAGATTGCATTTTTCGTCTCATCAGTATCTGGCACTATCTTAGTACCAGATGGACGATAAATACAAAAGGGTATTAAATTGATCAAAATATGTGCGAATTGTATCTTCCAGAAATATTATTTGAAACCAGCTGTTCTGCTGTTCACACAGGTTGCGTTACTTTTGGAACTGGATTAATTTGAGTTTGGTATTATGACCTTCATGCACTAATTGGTATAATCTAAATTGTCTCCTTAGGAAAAAAAAGCTAGAATCGTTTAAATTAGATTAGGTGCAGTTTTTCTCGATACTCTAAAGAATTTTTCAGTTATTTACTCAAAATCCTGCGACGGATTTTTTTTCTCTTTTCCCTTTCATTTAAAATTGTCCTTCTATCGATGTAAGTAATTTATAGCGGATCCCATTCCCCTCCAATGTGTTGTACCTTGTTAATGAGCCGAAACCATAAACCATAAACAAACACGATTAGCATCTAATCGTAAGCACAACGTATTTAAGAAACTTCATACCAAAACAAAAAATCCTAAAACAAAGAAAGAAAAAGATACATTAATCTTTCCAAATCTAGATTTACCGACGATCGTTTGCTAGTTACACTTTCAACTTTTACCCCCAACCCGTCGGACAACCTCGGCTACCGCTCTCCGCTTTCGGTTGTCCATTGACCCAACAAACCAAAAAAAAAATGCGTAATATCTACTTTTCTTTGTCTTACCACCAATTCCAAAGACAACAGTGAGAAGGTACTTGTTGCTTTGGTTGAAGAAAGCCAGTAATATGCTGCTCCCTTTCCGCCAAAAGCAAAGCCAAACCAATGAATGGATTGGCGAAATGGGGGAGGGGGGGGACGAAAGAGGCGGTCGGGAAAAAGTAATTATACCCGCGAAACTGATTATTATAATCACGCGCAGAGGTACACACTTTGCAACGCGGGCGGTTTCGGGAGGGGTTATGCTCGTATGAAGTGTTGTGGCCGCTCTGGTTTAGTGTTTCGTTCATATACTTATGGTACGGTTATGCTGCGATTATGTATCGCCCCCGTAGCGACCGGGGCATTTGAAACATTTTCCTCGATTTGGTGAATTTGAATACTAATGAAAGTAATGAGTGGTAACTATATTTTAGCATTTTGTGTGTGTCTTATTTACGCCAGAACAGTGCTGCCAGTTACAGTTGCAGTTAAAAGAGAGATATTAAGTTTTGTTATGAATTCGTTGTCTTGCAAATAATAATAGAAATGGGAGAAAATTATCAATTTAAGTTGGAATAAACTACCATTTCTATGCAATTGGACTATTGTAAATTGACTAGGAGCATCGACGAACACCGGGAAGTAAATTTACAGTAGCTTCTAACCCTGTACGGCAAGCTGTTTTGACCAACACAAGTTTTTTTGTGAGCATAAGTCAAAGAATGAATCAGTATAAATTTCCAGGTACACAAAATTATTGTTCGAAAGTTGATCTGAGAAGAAAGAAAAAGATTTGGAATACTGCACCTGTAATTTGTTTTTTTGGTGCTCCTGGAAGAACTAGAAACTCCATTTTTTTCTAAGACCAGGAGCACTTAACTTTCGCTCTTGTTCAGATCGCAGTTCCAGTCTCGACCGCAAGCATATCTGCAAAGTAATGTTACTTTTAAACAGAGTACGAGAAAAAAATGTCGAAGACACTCGAATCTCCCATTTGTACCATCCAATGTTTCTTTTGAATCTCTCAATAGTGGATCGTTATTTCTCTTTTCAATTTCGTTTTCTTACATACAAATTGCAATGAGAAACAACGTCTTTCGTGAAATTCGATCGCAGTTTTTGCTACACCAGCGAAGATTTTTAGCCGTTGGTGCAGAAATCTGCAATTCTCAATTGAGCAGTTGAGACGAAATATTTTGAAATCATCTGTGAAGGGCCAGCGAGGAGTCTTTCGCGCAAATACACGCCATTTTCTTCCATGTGGATTACAGTTCATTCATATAACACGTACGTTAACAAACTACCCAAAGAAATGGCAAATGGTATACATCATACATGCTCAATGCCAAGTAAGGTTGAAACAAATATTGAATAAATGTCAACCGGGCTTTTCTCATGGATGTTACTTATTTTTTGGACCGATGCTCTTTTCGCCTATCTCATATAGAAAGACTATGTATTCACTTCTAAAATCGACTTTTCAATGGAAGCCCGGAGGGCCGAGTGTCAAATCCCTTTCGATTCAGTTCATCGAGATCGCAAAATGTCGGTATGTATGTGTGTATGAATGTGTGTGTCAAATAAACTCACCCAATTTTCTCAGAGATGGCTGAACCGATTTCCACAAACTTAGTTTCAAATGAATGGTATATCGCTCCCATAAGACGCTATTGAATTTTTAGTTAATCGGACTTCCGGTTCCAGAGTTATGGGTTGACAAGTATGATCACACAGCAAATTCCCATATAATCTGGTAACCCGAACGTCCGAATGATGTAATACATATGGGTCATTCCACGCGAAGTGATCAAAAAAAGATGCAAACTTGAAATCAACCTTCACGGATTTGAACCAAATTTGAAGGAATTGTTCATCTAGGGCCAATATATAAAAACTCAAATTTTTGTGTCATGGGAACACCCCCCGTTTTGGCAAAAATTTTGAGAAAAATTGTTCAAGGAATTTAGAAAAAATATTTATTTTTGGCGGCAGTGCTGCCAACTATGCGATTTTTTCAGTTAAATATTAAAAGTTAATTTTCCTCTTATATATTTTAATTTTGAAAATCCTAATGCCATCGCGTTCCTCAGACATTTTTTACATAAAAAGCACTCATAATCTCAATATAATATGAGCGCATCCTGAGATATACCATTTTGAAGGGAAAAACACGCATTTTATCATATAAAAATCCATTTTTTTTTTTGCCAAAATTGAGAAATTTTTCAAACGATTATAAAAATCGACCCTGAACTGCTAGAAGCAAACCAAAAACGTAGTTTTTCATCATTTCTAGTCTACTTCACGAAAAATTATGTTTGAACTCAGAATACTCAAGTTGGTTTTTTTAGTGTTGTGCGCTTGCAATTTTATATGGGAAATTGCGGTTTTTTCTCTTCAAAATGGTGTATCTCAGGATCCGCTCAAATTATATTGAGATTATAAGTGTTTTTTATGTAAAAATGTCTGAGGAACACGATGGCATTAGAATTTCCAAAATCAAAATATACGTATTGAGAGAAAAATAACCTTTTAATATTTAACTGACAAAATCGCATAGTTAGCAGCACTGCCGCCAAAAATTTATATGTTTTCTAGATTCCTTGAACAATTTTCTTCAAAAGCCATCTTGCGGTTTGATTCTAGAGTAAAAAGAACCGGAGATATGATCAAAAGAAAATCATGAGTTTTTGGCAAGTTGCCAAAACGGGGGGTGCTCCCATGACCCGAGGGGTGGTTCAATTGACACAAAAATTTGGTTCAAATCCGTGAAGGTCGATTACACGTGCCTTGATCACTTCGCGTGGAATGACCCATACTCAAATACGTTTAACATTACTTGGATTTGCGGGTCTAGATCACTAATGACCAATCAAAGTAGTTTTGACCACATTGGTCACCTATGACGGATCTTGAGGCCCCCTGGGAACTCACCAAGTTCCCGAGCTAATGCCATACCCATTTTCCAGCAAGCTCTTAACGGATTTTTACTTGATTTCAAATGAAAGATATAATACTCCCATTGACTGTTATTGAATTTCATCCAGTTCTGACTTTTGGTTCCAGAGTTACAGGTTGGTTATTGCGGTCACTTAGGAATCATATAATCGTGATACCTCATAGGTTTAAAATCTATCAAAATGAACATCAAATTACTTCGATTCGCAGGGCTAGATCACAGTTGTTACGGCATTTAGTTAGCAAGGGACTGGAAGGTGAAGTATATTTTTCAATATTAAGAGCCATAGTACTCAAGGGAGAGCAAGGAGTTGAAGGGAGAAAGTTTTAGAAAAAACATGGAAAGGGTCATATGAGCAAGCTTTGAGTTTACCGGCGACTTAACTCTTTGCCTGCTACCGTAGGAGTCATGATCTTTTGGCATTAGCGAATCACCTGAGTCTACGGCATGTCCGGAAAAGCGTAAAGTAACTTGTTAATTCATACTGTCGGAACGGACTTATAATTAAATGCCGTAACAAGAGTTGACAAATTGACTCAATAGGTCGTTAACAAAAAAATGGTTAAAACTAGATCACTGATGGCGAATAAAAGATTAATGGAATACATTGCCCACTATCGATAATTCCAGAAGTCCCGGGTTCCGGGCATATTCCAGATTTAAAGCCACTTCGGTGATGACTGAACCAATTTTCACTAACCTAGTCCCGAATAGATGGTATAATATAAAGTTCGGTGTTGAACCCTCCATCTACCCCTCCATATCCTACCTCTCATCCCTCACCCCCTCTCTCACCCCACCATCTCAGACCAACCTCCCACCTGCATTCCCTTCATCCACCCGTATACTAAAATAAGCTAGATGATTCCTGACGCGTCCTCCCCCTCCCGCCTATTATATCCCTTTCCTATTTTCCCATGAAGTTAACATGAAGACAACATTGAACTCACGCTGATTAAGCTATATAACTATTATATTTTATATATTAATAAGAATGTAATAGACAATTCCACAATGTTATATTGAACGTAACCAAGCATCAAATCACTGTTTCTCTGGATAATGGGTGTTTCTAACCTCACTAGGAAGAAAATCTGGCGCTCTCAGTAGCTCAGAGAAGCTACTTAGGAGGTTGATGACTGTTACTTCAATGACGTGTATTTATGCTGAAAACTCTTCATCGCCTATTTTAGGCATAGAGAAGAAAAACAACTTCGACACGATTACACGTCGCTGGTCCTTCGCTGGCAATTTCAAAATATTTCATCTCATCTGCTCAATTGAGGATTGCCAATTTCTCCCACAATAGCTGGAAATATTCACGGATTGTGGTGTAGCAATAACTACGATCTGAGGCAGGATCGTGATTTGAACTGATTTGAACGTGAACTTTCGGGACTCGCACACGGACGACTCGTGAAGGCACAATCGAAAACGGGACGCCGATGGAATTTGGCTCACGAGGAATAACTACGCACTACTAGCACAGTGGAAAAAACTTTTATTCACGGTTTGTTCCTCTCGACGATTCAAATGGGAAAGAGGATTTTTATTACTATTAAAACTACAATTTAAACCCACGTTGTTTCAATTCAAATTTCTTACACTCTTATTTTGTGGCAAGTCAACTGACAGCACTGACTGCATTCGGTGTAAGCCTTTCTACCGACAGTGTTGAGAACTGTCAGGAATCTTTTAAGAGAACGCTCCTAGGGTACTGTTTGTACATAAGGCATGATAATAGATCATGTGGGCTCCCCAATTTTCAGCATTCCCAGTGCGAGATTCATCTTCATGATTCTCCACGCAATTGTCACACAAAGTCTTATTTCGCCCATTTTCTTGTATTTAGTGCAATTCTGCAATGCATGAAGCACGTTATATACATTCGAACAGGCAGAAAAAGACGTAGTTAAACGAAAAGCAGTCTCACCAAAGGTCACCCGATACGGGTTTGAAGGAACAAACAATTTAGTCCCGTTTAGCGTGATTGTCTACGCACTATAAACTCGAATCGATGACCACACTGTCGATCTCTACCTTGTGAGCGGGCATCTATACGCGGTAGTGCATCACAAAAGACTTGTCGCCAGCAACGCCACTTGCTTGATAGAATATCCCAATTCTGAGCTTATCTAGGTAAACTTTCAGAATATATTTCGCGGTCTAATGTTTCTGCGCCAGTTTTTTTTTTTTTTTTTTTTGAAATTTTATGAATAATTGACGGGTTTGATCCGGAAAAAAGGTCAGCTATGAACCGGCCGCGTTCAATGTGCCTGATTTTAAACGGTAAGTCGGAACCAGCCCAATGAAAACTGTTTATTGCCTGAATCTGTTCAAGGTCTGTTCACATCAACTGTACAACACTGTTTGAAAGTTGGATTCAAAACAAGTAATTATTAAAAACATATGAAAAATCACGCTTTCTCTTGCATCGCTTCTTCTCCACAAAATTCGAACGCTTTTATCACCTGAGTACCAGTTAAGCAGATCAAAATTAAGTTTGTTTGCATTCGATAACTTTCAGGGCGAGTTAACAACATTGGCTCGTAGCGATGTGAACGTTGCTTAAAACGCGTTCGCTGTCATTTTTGGCAACTAGCCGAGCCAGCTTATGTTGGCTTCACTCATTTTACAAAGAAACGTCAAAACATTAACCCTCTTGGTCGGAATCTTTGAAGACGAATCTTGTTCGACATCCATTTTACCATCGATTACCATTTTCTCAGCAACTGGAACGAAGAATGTATAAAAATGGGGCGAGCATCGCGTAGTTGGTAAGTCGATTGCCTTGTACGCAGCTCACCTTGGTTCAACACCCAACCCTGGACATAGAGCTAGATTATTCTAAAAAAAAATTCTCTGAACCGAAAAAGAGGCAGTGGCGTAGCCAGGGGGGTTAGTGGTTAAGCTCTCTCCCAAACCAAAATTAATTGAATTGAAAAAATTACTTGATGCTGACTAATTTAATTAATCATTGTGGAATAATAATTTTGGAGGTATTTTGTCTGATCACTACATTGAGAATCTATTATTTTAGCCATCGTGAGGACTTTTAGAAAATTGTGGGTATCGGATCTTGTAAGTCTTAGCCGAGGTTCCAAAGTTGTCAAATTATCAGGAGCTCTTGTTTGAAGAGATGTTTAAACATAGGGATTAGGAACAAAGCTTCGAATGGGAAGCACAGTTTGATTAGATTGATTGTCTATAAACATGAACCGAAAAATTGCATACATTTCAATATTTGCCAAAAAATTATTTTTTTAGAATACGTAGAGTTGAGACAAAAACTCAACGTGATTAACAACGACAATATTTCTTTGAAAAGTTGATGGAAAATGATGAAAAATGTTGTTTTTCTTTGGTCACTAACAGGTCAGGATCGGTTATATAAATATCCTCTAAGCAGGATTGGAAATAATAAAAATTTCAAAATATTTACACCACCGATTTCGTCCGGGTTTTTTCAATAGCGATCATTGTTACTATTTACAGCTGGTATCAGCTTAATAATCCTAAAAAATACGAAAAAAACAGCGTGGAGGGCGAAACTTTAAATAAACAAACAAAAATACAGTTTCGCCCGTTGTATTTTTTACTATTGTTTAAGAAAGCAATATCGTAGAATCAAATTTTTTAGTTTAATTTGTTGCGTTTCAAAGCCTAAATTCGCATGTATGAAAAAAGCCCTATGTTTACATCGCCCTTTTCACAAAAAAGCGTCGAAATGAAATCGCAGCTCCTGATATCACGCTATCTTTAAAGTGCATGCGTGCATAGTTTCAAATTTTACTTCGACATCGACTTTTTCTAAAGGTGACTTCCCAGTAGTATCCTTGATTTGAATTATTATCGCTAATCCCAATGCCAAAGAACAAATAAAAACCTCACGAAAACGAACCGTTTGGGAAAATCATCATCATTACTGGAATTTTCATTTTCACGAAACTTTTCGATAACATTCCGTCACTTGCGTTAATGCACTGAGTGCACAGTGCTCTGAAAATCTAGCGAAATCGTCTTAGGGCACCAGCGGGTCTAATTCAGAGCTATCTGCGCGGCGAGTTAAATCTGTAAAGAATACTAAAAATAAATTTCTATTCCATAATTTTCAGTTCAGCAATTCGAGAGATCGTGCTCACCGCAAGTCATGAAAAATAGACTACGTTGTGAAGCGATGGTCACTATTTATTAAAAAATCACGGTTAAATAAAAAATTAAACTATTAAAAAATTTCAAATAGTTTATAATTTTCACAAACTCATTAGGAAAAATTGTTTAATAAGCTTTCGTAATATTGTGTAGGAAAAAAATGAAAATTTCAGTATTTTCTGTATCTGCAACATATAAACCCTTAAGTATACCGATTAATTGGTATACGAATTGGAATAGGTTCGCCAAATTTTGAAAGAAGTCTATAAAGTCACCCCCTTGAAAACTACCTAAAAATTGTTGTAGTTCGATGCAATAAAAAAATCCCCAAAAATGGAATGTACTTATTAATGTGGACACAGTGAATAATACATACAGTAAAGACCCGTTTTTATCAGTCTCATGGTGTATTTTAGGCTGACAAAATGGGGACATTGACTAAATCGAGCGTTTTTTTTCTTTATAATAAACTGAAACTGTTAAAATATTCTTCCCGTCCCTTGATGTAGTCTGATAACTATTTCTGATTATGATGAACTTTTTATTTTTGCATATTTCCATCTTCATGATAAGGAAAACATGCTCAAGAAAGGATTTACTTGAATTCAGTCTTGTTCGTCTGCTAGAGCCCATCAAACATATGTTCATATTTGGCTGATAAAATCGGGGTTTCAATGTATCATAATAGATATTCACCATTCGAAGAAGTTTCTTGTGAACGAGTGTAGAACGACTTTGTTTCTACTTACCTGAAGTCAGCGGCGTAACCAGAAATTCGGTTTGGTCGGTTTGATCTTACTGTCCAAACGGCATAACTCCGAAACCGTAATTTTTTAAGTTTTAAAATTATGCAGAATTAATTTTTCAGAAAATAGTAACAGAGTTCGTGTCTTTAGCGAATTTGTTGAGACTTTATTGTAGTCATGAATATTAACCTGAGAAAATTCACCATAAATACTTCTTGGATGATATACCGTCAAAATTATTCTATCAAATGATGCGCTGTTTAACGTTTGTAAAACTCATCGAAGATACTAACCCTCCGAAATTTGCGGTTTCAAAATGATGCTATCTTGACCTTAAATTACTGTTTTTAAACATTTTACCTGTACATATAATTGGTCATACAACAAAAATCAAATGCTCATCAAAATCGATCAGGACCTGCTAGAGTCGAATGGAAATCGTCATTTTTCACAAATTTATCTCTACATTCGGAAAGTGTTATCCTCGTTATTAATTATATTACGTTTTCGTCTCAACTCGACGCATTCCCAAAATAAAAACCTGCTTTAATCCACCTAGTGGTGCAATTGTGCTTTTCTCATTTGTCCAGACTACGATTCCATGGCTGGTTATGTTCAATACAATGGTGGAAATGAATATTACATGTTCAGTACGATTTGCACATACATACAATGGATCAACAGCCACGATCTTGAGATACTATGTGATACTGAAACATCACTTGAAACCAGCGGTGGATCATAGAGAAAGATCCGGGAGATCCGAGTCTTGCCGAAAATTTTCAACTTGTTAAGAAATTTTAAACTAGTTTTAATTTTAAAGTAGCAACCCCTTACTGCATACTCCCTCCGGGGCGGTATGATTGACGATTTTTAGAGTGATTGCATAACATTTCTATATGAGAAAGACAAAAATGTACCAAAATCCAAAAAAGTTAATTTATGTCAAACATTATTTTTTTCAAGTTTGCATCAAATATCAATGTTTCATGCATTTTAAAGTCATTTGGCATAAAAATACAAATTTGATTTTGAAATTTTTTCATTTCAGTTTATATGGGAATTTGCTGTGTGATTGCACTCTTCAACTCGTAACTCCGGAACCGGAAGTCCAATCAATAAAACTTTCAATGGCAGCCGATGGGAAGGTCAAACTTTGTGCAAATCGGTTCAGCCATCTCTGAGAAACAGAGGTCACATTTTTTTCCACATACACACTAGGGTGTCGTAAAATGACTTCATGTTATAAAAGTCATCGCGCTCACTTCTAAAATGAAAGGTTAGGGTATTTGGAGCACTTTCTTCTTCGGAGTGAATTTGCTAAAATGCTCTCTACTGGTGGCGTATTTTGATTTTTTGAAAAATGGGCCGATTTCGGGTAAAATTTCAAATGCATGCCTCTTGAAGTGCTCCTGAACGACTTTAGATTTTTTTCAGCATTTTTTTATTTTCTGAAGGTCCTAATGGAGAGGTTTGGATAGTTAGTTTGTATAAATTTTGTATTTTAAGAGCATTAAGTAACTTAGTAAAAAGTGAAATTTTTGATGTTTTTCAGTAGTTTTTCTTCAAAACTGGGTATCTACAAAATTTTAAAAGTATAGAAAACACTTTATACAGTTGAGCCGAATACAGGGACTTAATTTTGAAGAAGAATGTGTATAGCTACGGCCAATGGGGTATAAGTTATTTAACTTTTGTTAAATAACCTTTTGACATTTTATGATATTCATCAAAAATAACACTGTTCTACAAAATAAAATAACTTAAGTGTACTTAGTCCACATATTATTTTTCGGAAAATAGAAGGAATATGATGAAAAATGGCGTTTTTCGTTTGTTTCTATTACATCAGAATTGGTTTTTTGAGCATTTGACGATTTTTTTTAAAATTATTTTGTATACTAATAGCTACCTGGCGGGTTTGAAAATCACTAAAATTAAACAAATATGTCGAGTTAATGGCAAGCTATGGCGTATATTTGAAGGCTGAATTGATTGGCGTATTCACATTTGTATATAAGGTCTTATTTCCATGTTAGGAACTTTAAAGTGGAGAAAAATGCAGAAGAGTGAGGTGAGTGTTGAAAAACTGATATTTACTGTTTAGATCACATAATCCCGAAATAGTTAAATTTGGGGCAAATATCCTCGAAAAAGTTTTACAACAGAATACAGCGCATCTTCTGAATGATTTTGTTGAAGATGCCTCCTAGAAGTAATTATGGAGAATTAACTCTTCAAAAATAATTAAAGACTTGGCGTCATTAGCAAAGTTATCATTATTTTTATAATTTAAGTTACAAAAAAATCATCAGATGCTCATTAAACCTCGTCCTGACATACTAAAGACGTACAGAAAACGTAATTTTTCATCATATTCCTTCTATTTTCCGAAAAACAATGTGTGGTCAAAACACATTTGAACTGATTTACTTTTTGGAACAGCATTATTTTTGATGAATTGCTAAAAATGTCAAAGGTTTTTTAACAAAAACTTAAATAACTCATACCCCATTAACCGTAGCTATACACTTTCTTCTGCAAAATTACGCCCCTGTATTCGGTTCAAATATATATAAAGTGTTTTCCATACTTTTAAAATTTTGTAGATACCCAGTTTTGAAGAAAACCTACTGAATAACACCAAAAATTTCACTTTTTACTAAGTTTTAATGGCTCTGCCGCTCTTATAATTCAAAATTTGTACAAACCAACTAACCAAACTTCTCCATTTGGATCTCCAGAACAATAAAAAATGCTGCATAAATTTGAAATTTTATCCAAAATCGGCCCATTTTTCAAAAAATAAAAATTCGCCACCAGTAGGAAGGGTTTTGGCAAATTCACTCCGAAGAATAAAGTGATGCTAACACCTAAACCTTTCATTTAAGAAGTGAGCTTGATGATTTTTTTTAACATGAAGTCATTTTGGGACACCCTAATACACACAGACATACACACACCGACATTTTCCGATCTCGACGAACTGAGTCGATTGGTATATGGCACTCGGCCCCCCGGGTCGGTATTAGATTGACGAATTTTAGAGTGAATGAGAAACGCAAAAACATTTTTAGCAAATGTTGAAAGTTATGCATTTTTTTGGTGAGCTGTTCTATGTTTCATAGACATTAAATCAATTTTAATTTCGCTTCCTATTAAATAAAGACGCTTATTACAGCACATCTCTACAAAATCGAGCGATTATGATTGATTACAGAACTCTGGAATTTTCTATTGGAATGTTTTCAGGCAGGAATTTGATATTGATGCTATTAGACAACTGTGAAATCAAGACCAATAGATCAGTTACATGTCAGGACCCCATTCCGACAATTTATCAAAAGTCCTCATGATTTTTACAACAACAGGTTATCAATGTACGGATCAGATGATTGTTATTGTAATATTGAATTAAATCAGTCAGCATCAATAAATTCTCAACTTAAATCCAATGTTTTTTGGGTGTGGTGGGGGGGGGGGGGGGGTTGTATGGTAGTAAACCCCAAAACCTTCTCTTGGCTACGCCGTCGCTTGGAGTTAATTATTTCGCTTTTCATTTTCCGATATGTTTCAGATCGATCCGATGGTTATAAGTTAGAAAAAATGCAATAAGAAGGTTCGCACAAATGACTAGTTTTGCACTGATAAGTTTTCAAGTTCCTTCCAGACAACTTGGAAGTGTTCGGTGATTATTTCTAGCTGTTGTAGATAGTAAAATGAAATACAAAATTCGTTTTATCGAAATAATGTTTGGCTTATTTCAATGGATTATTACTATATTGAACAATAAATAGGCGACAAAAAGTAATCAACAAACAACAAACCATAACTTTTAAAGTATTCAAAATAGATATTTGAAGTCTTTAGTAAAGCTATTCGCAAAAGTAAGAGCTACAAATTTGCTGAAGGCATCATTTCGATATAATCACTTCCAAGAAAATTTGTAAAACTATCTCACTCATAGGGGGATTAATCAGAAAGGGAATATTGCCTCCATTAAATTCTTCGAAGATACTATTGACCTAAAATAAGCCGTTTTGACGTTAATGATGAAAATCTTTCGTCCGCATTTAATGTTAAATATCTCTTTTGATAATAGTCCGATTTCAACAATCTATAGCTTGTTCGAAAGGTATTTATATAAGCTGCCCAAAAATATATAAAGTGTCAATCTATGTTATCAATTTCGGCGAATAATTTTAAAAAAACTGCAAAAAAACGCCATTTTTACACATTCAAACATTCATATCTTGGAAACTAAACATCAGAATCAAAAACAAATTAATAGCGTTCTTACTGTTTGATAGGTCTTTCATTTAATTGGTTTGGATAAGATCGATTCAGCCATTGCTGAGAAACACGAATGAGAATTTGTCCGTTACACACACACAGACATTGTCCCAAATCGTCGAGCTGAGTCGATTGGTATAAAAGACTCGGCCCTCCGGGCCTCGGAAAAAATCTTGGAAGTTTGAGCGAATTCCATACATTTCTTTTATAAGAAATGAAAAAGAAGTTAAAATTGTACAAAAAAAACTCATGAATAAACTGAAAACCGGAAGTCACTTTGGTTTCCCCTTTTCAGCTTCCCCAAGTGATGATGATATCCTGCGAATATCACATGCTTCACAAGCGACGAACCCAATTGAAAACATAAGTAACCCAGGAGGATATTTTTGTCATTGATTTTGTTTTATTTTGCGATGTTCCAGCAATTAACCGACAAATTAAGTAATCAATGCCCTTAAAAATTTGTTTTTATATAAAATGATTAAAATCTTTTCACTATAAAAGAAGCAGAGCGGTAGTATTACTATCACATTATAAAAATATAAAATTGTTTAAATTAGATCGCATCTTGTTAGTTCAAATCCATTCATTATTTAATCGTAGAGGATTAGTTTGAGATAAACTATAACATATTTTGCAAATTTTTGGATTTAATGAACTAATTTGGTATGCCATATCGCGTCCTGTAACATCATTAATTCAAACATTTGTTACAAGTTAAATTTCAATCCTGTCGGCAGAATCTCACAGGTCCACGCATTATTTGCACTGCTATTGATTTTGACACGACATGTCCCAGCTCGGTGTCGATTCATATCGGTGGCATCACTGTCTAGCAGGCAGGCAAGAAGAAGTGCAAATCAAAACTATCATACGGGGACTGCGGATAGAAATGGCTTGCGTTACACTTTGATTACGCTTAGAGGACTTAGGCCCGAGATTGGCTAGTTGAAGCACGGCTCGGTTCACTTTTGAGGTTTCATATTTCGTAAGATGATTTGATTTCGGCTGCAGATTACCCTGAAAGGGAGGAGGCATGGTATGCAGCAAAGGGAAGAGGTCTAACTTTAATTGCGTTTTTATTTTCATTTCAAATCCAACACAGAGCGAAACATCGGTTACGTGTTATTACGAATAGTTTCTGTACACAAAGCGTCGGTTGGATATTTGCTTTTTCGGTAAATCTGTTTTCAATGACTAGCTGGGTCGTGTTATAATGATAGTAATTTTGGGCTTCGTGATGAGAGTGTCGTTGGTGGTATCGGTAGAATCTCGGTGGTTGAACTTACTTTTGATGAGATTAAAGTTAGAGTTGGTGACGATTCCTGCAATGAGAAAACAGAGAAAATGGGAAAATAATTATTAGTAATTCATGTAAAGCAAGACAATGGATTGGTGGGAAATTGATATTTGAGGTTTAAAGTACTATACAATGAGTTATTTGAAACAGAGGAATCTTCTACTAAAACTGGTCTAAACATGAAGCGGAATTCTAGCTAGCTTCTGTCAGAATTCCAGCTCAGAAGACTCAGAAGATCGATTTCGGTCGAGATCAGCCCGAATACCAAACTGATTAACGGATGACTTTAACTGGACCAAAACAATTTTCAATTGAATAAATCATTTCAATTCTACGTCAACACACCAGTGATTTTTAAGCTTCAAAATCGTTGCATAATTCCAAGAATCTTCAATAAATAACTGAAAACGCCCTAGAGTTTTTTGGTAATCAACATTTTCAGACCTTTTTTCAACTCCCTGTTTCACATTTACACCCTCTTCCCGTGACGGATTAACTCAAGCAAGCAAAACAAAGCCGCATATGACCGGTCAAATCTCCAAACTGCACCGAGAATGCGGGATTGTTACCGAGTTGCCTTTTCTACGATACACGTATTGAATCGTCCAAACCAAAGGAAGAAAAGTCAAATCTAAAAGTTGGGTACCGATCAAAAAGAAGTTTCAGGTAGGTTTAATGGATTAATTCTAGCACGTTGGCTTTTTTCTCGAAGAATCAGAGTAAGACATGAAATGATGACGTAACAAAAAAAACTTGCACGTGAGAAGAATCAGAAATCATTTTTTTTGTATATTCAGTTAAATGAACTTGGTTATGCACAGTACAACAACACCTTAGTAAGTGAAGAAATTTGCATTCAACTTCGTCAGTATCTGGCAATGACTTAGCACCAAATAGTTGTTGCAAGGTATACGTCAACATAGTATCTTTTTTATTCAGTCGCGTAATTAAATAAATAATGAACAATGTTGACAACTGTCTTCTACCGTGTGTTACATATATCAAGAAAAAGTGCAAATAAGCGGCAAAGCTCATCCGAAAACACAATACTTCCCAATGACATTCCGTACCCTTTCACCGAGTCTCAGCTGCCGGGCATCGCATCACCTGTATTGTCCTGACCCGACGCAACGGTCAGCGAATCTGATCGCTCGCACCTCCACAAATCATAAATCAAACGTCGGTTATCTACACACTCTCACACCAAGCTTCCCGCTCTGTCGGTCCGTCGGTCGGACGGTCGGTCGTGGTCGATTAGAAACGCTTCTCCGTCATCTTCTACCTACCGCCACGGTACACGTCGTTGACGTTGACGTACGGTTTTCGGATGCGGCGGCGTTCGGTGGCCACCGGCTTTGCCCGGCCGTCGTCGTCGTCGACATCAATGAAGGCTAGTTAAAAGGCACTTGGTCAGCAAACATTTCAGCCTTATGATAGGCTCAATTTGCAACCGACGCGGACGCGTCTACGCGGCCGATCCAGTGAAAGGGTAAAGACTTCTGACAAATTGACAGCCATTTTTCTCGTTCCGCGTCTTTGCACCCGTGGCCGCCGGTTTATATTTTTTTTATTACGACCAAAACAAGAAGTTCGAACAGTAGAAAAGGCTATTTTTCAGTCGGCCACATTGTGATGAGGATGATGATGAACAGTTGAACGGGGAATAAATAACATCGACGGAAAAAAACATGATCCACGGTTTTCAGTGAGAGGGACCCGACTGGAACTTAAAAACGGTATCGGTAGCATAGGGTAATTGATATAAATGTGAGAGTCATAGTCGAAATGTTATATTGAGAAGCTGCGCGGTTCATATAATGACTAGACTAGAATCGACTGTTGTTGTGTGGAAGGAGCTTTGCAAAGTTAGACGGAGGCCGTGAGAAGCCTGGCGAGGGGAACTTCAATTACTTTTAAACGGTTTTTTATGGAATAAAAAATGCCTTTTAGTTTGATTGTGGCGCAACTTTGGAATTGCTTGCGCTCTGTAATTATGTCTATGTAGATCAAAGTGCTTCGTAGGTAATTGGTTTTAAAATATTTATTGTTAGCTACCTAAAGATTTGTCATATTTCAAATCTTAGGGTTCTATTGGTTAGCATCAGAAGAAGAAGAAACCATTCTGACTAGTTCCATTATATTCAGTGATGATGAAATTGAAAGCTTATAGAAAATGTTTCTTTGTTTAGGACCGCCGAAGATTGCTTCTTTCAACATTTTCGACACGAGTTCTAATCCTTCGTCAAGCGTATCAACCTTATCTAAACCTTGATCCGGCGAAAGAACTCAATAAACTTTCCCTTGAAAGGGAAAACAACAAAATTGATCCTTTGTGCGTATACAGAATTGCATTTCGTGTTGAAATTTCCAAAAAAAAAAGGCCATCGCCGATTGTTGATTCCCTGCTGTTGACTCTCGCCGTGCCAAGAATTTCGACTTATCTGCACTGAAATATTTACACACATACTTTTTTTTGCTGTTTTTTTTTGTTTCCACATCCAACACCTCTCCATTCAATCACCATCCAAAAGGATACGGAAGATTTAATCCACTCACCACTCGGTCTGATTGCCGATGCCAAGATATGTTTCTGGTGGTTGTTTTCGTTTTTTTTCGCTCGCTTTATTATTTTTCATTTCCACCTTCAGTTCAACTTTCGATTTTCTCGTCAATATTTTTGACCGAGTCCGGGACACGGGATACGGGGAAAAATGTTTATCGGGGGCGGCATCTCGGCCTTGCAGGATGGCAAATCGTACCGGCCTGGTTTGCTCGCTATATTGGATTGGTTAGTACATTGGTGGCTATATATATGAAGCAATCTAAATTCAATTTCAATTTTTAACCGTGCCTTTTCAATTTCACGTCTGTCGGTTGCTGGTACTTTTCTTCGCTCATTTTGGGCTTTATTATTTTCAATCGAATCCTGGGTTTCGTTTGTTATTGGGAAGGACTGCTTAGGCGAGAGCAAAGTTGGAGCCGGTGAGTTTGTTGTTCATTATTAATTTAGAAACGTGTAGGTATATTCGTTTCGTTTTGCAGAAGTCATGGGAAATTTATTGGATATTGCTTAGTTTGTGCTGGATTTCGGTTGTCAATATTAAAAAAACATTTCTTTCAATTTTTGCGTTTTAAATATGCCTGTAATTTTCCATCAACCTCTACAGAATTTTTGGTTCATAATTAGAAATCTCTCGACGGTCTACATAATATTTGGTAAAAAACAATCCATGTATCAGTCTCAACCAATAGAGAGTTATTGAACTCATTAAAATCAAAATGATAAAATTGTCCATTCTTTATTTCATGAGCTGTTCTATAACGTAAATATTTCTTCTTGGACAATCGCGACACGCATGTATGCAAGAGCGAATCAAAGCAAGTGTGTGTTATCTTCTTCTGAATACTATTGTGATTAATTTTTTAATTATTTTAGTTTTGCTTCTATTATCACCTTTCCAATGTTAGCCTTTACTTTGGCTGAAATTAGTTCACATTTTCACCTCTGTTACAGTTACTGAGCACACGGGGCGGAAAGAATCGATCAGCCCGTCCCACATAGAACTATTGTGAATCCCTTAGATGCGCATTGGACAATGCTTAATCGTCTGCCAAGTTAAGATTTTTGAAAGTAGAATACTTCTATCGTTTCTATATAGGGGTCCCGTTTCAAAGTTTCTGCTGAGATATTTTCCCAGTTTTCAAATGCGAATAACTTCCATTGTACTGATCGAAATCGCTATATCGGAAATATGTGTACGTATATAGTATTTGATTCTTCAAAATGTAATATTACTATAAATAACTATAGAAGAATATATTTTTTGAAAGTGGTAATTATCAGCGCTGATTGGTCCGTACAATTCAACCAAGCAGAGAGCGTTGCTAGCACTGCCCCTTTACCATCCAACGAACCGAGACGCACTATAAAAGCAGCTCATAAGAAAAAAAAATCGTCAGTCAGCTTTCTGACCTCGTAGTAGTTGCTACGTTTCGTCAGCTCGAAGCTATATATTCCACGACTGCCGCCGGGCATCATTTCAATGATGTACAGGCGCGCCAGTTGCATACATACATACAATGATCACAGACCACAGAAAAAAACAGAACGCTCTTTCTATCGTAGCTAAACATACTGGATTCCAGTATAGAGTGCTATGCAAATCATTTCACACACACTAGTTGGGGTTTTTTTTCCTCCAGCTGTCATATATGGAACTGTCAGCCAATTTAAACTTTCAAAATAGCTCTCCTAAACTATTTATAATGCTGTTGAAATGCTCTATGTCTCTGTAAAACTTATACCGGAGACGTACAATACCAGTTGGTCAGGTTCCATCATGAAAATAATCCGACCAAAAAGCACTAATACAGTTACAGATTGTCAAGTACTCTATATACAATACACCCACCGCAGTGCACTCTGGAGCGCGCCTTGTTGAATTTGTTTGAGAACGCCACACATAATTGAAAGACCAGTAACTGGAGTGTACATTGGAGTGTGCTCCTTGGTTAGTTTTCTTCTGGCAAGCGGTAGTGCGGGTGCGATTGACGATTTGATTAGTACTGGTTGTAGCGTTGTGTGAAGGAGATTAGGTTGGTTTATTGAAGTTTAAGCTGATGGTTTGATACTCGGGCAAACTGGGTAAACGTTTCACATATGATCGTATATGCTGCTATAAACACAGTTTTATAACAATCCCTAGAGCCAGGTTAATTGTATAACATGTGCATAACGGGACTTTTATTTTACTTATTTTGATTGCGAATTTCACTGCTCAACAAGTGAAATGACCCGTTAAAACTAATGTCCTAGTATGTACTGCATTGGTTGATGATTATTATCATACGTGACAATTGCAGGGTTATTGCGTAGAAACCTGGTTTTTTATTCAATTCGTTTATTTGATAAGGCACGTTTGCGTTAGTTTAAAGGGGCTATTTTTTCTTTGTTTTACATTTTGAATTTCTTAAAACTACACATTTAAACATTATTTTGTTTATATATAATGAAACTAAAAAAATACAGCTAACTTCTACATATACAAGAGAGGATAATATAATATTCGTAAGATTAGGGGGGCGGGTCATTATGTGTGTTATTTGTATAGTAATGCACTTTAGGATTTTTTTTTCGCTTTACTATATGCAATACCTTTTGTAAACAAAAATAATGTGTTATCAAAATCAGTGCATTTGTAAGTGCCGTGAGTGCTAATCCTGCTTGTCTTTGCTCCGCGTTGTTTTATGAATTCTTTTCCGTTTTTTAAATGTTTAAGTGTTGTGAGGTGTACAAAGCTCTTCAATGGTAGGCACCTATAAATGTTTGCTTCAATTCAAACATAATTGAGTGGCAAAATTATGGAAAGTTCGATGGCATAGGTTTGGTGTTTGTTGCCGGTAATCATAAAAAAATCGAACAAAGTGTGTGTATGTGAACGCCGCATATCGTAGAAAGTGACAAATGAAAATTGAATAGACGAACTTGAAAAGATAAGTTGGTTGAGATGAGATGGTGGAATCGACCTCATTAATAGTGGAGAGTACCAGAAACAAAGGGAGTATTTTTCATTATATTTCATTTTTCTGTAGGATTTAATTTGCCACGAACCCACACATCCGCAGAAATAATAATTTGGTACTGACTGTGAGTCGTGCTTCTGAGGTGAATACTATATGTGTGTATAAAGGAGCAGGGTAGCATGTCAAGAGCGTTTGGTGCAGTGTTCGTTTATTATTTTTTAAATAAGTTTTGCAAGCAATTTTCAGAATGTGCGTAGCTTCTCCAGCTGGAAGCCGAGCATGGTAGGCTCTGACGTAGTTTTTTATTGATGTGCACCGGGGTGGTTCCCTACACTGAATTTTCACATTCGAACAGTAGCGTATAAAACTATCACGATACGGCCGTCGAGAAGGGCATAAGTTCTTAGCTTTTACACACACACACTAATAAAAACACATAGGCATGTTCGCCAGAAAGCATTCACATGCACCTATTCGTGTCGCCAGTTTTCTTTTTCACTCCAACCATCATAATAGGCGTTGACACATTTTTCCTTGTATCTTGGTTTCCATTAATGTATGCGAGCACAAATGGCTGAGGTTATGTTAGTGATGTCTCCCAGCAAACCAGCAATCGTATATAAAAGTTTACAATAAATTACAAATAATGACAGACTAAATCAAAATTACAAATAGTGCAAGCAAAAATTATGTTTTGTTGTAAAAAGTTCACATAAAATGCAAATCTGTGATCGAAATACAATGTTGACTTGAAATTATTCATTAGTCCACTACAACTTAAAACAAAATTGTACATGCGGAATAATAAAGACAATTTTGAAACATGGTATAGAAATTAATTTGCAATTGGATTAAACTGCAAAATCGTTAAAAAATAGTCACCTCCTTATAGCACTTCGCAAATTCTCTGCCGGACTAGTTCAATATTTGAGCAATAAAAAAAAGGTTTGAGTACAGAATGTAAGTTGTGATTTGACAGGTATAGAAGGTATCATTGGAGTGCCGTATTTAGGTTGGATTATGGTATTATTAGATCGTAATCACAAAGCGATAAAAAAGATCAAATATAATCGTTGTTTGACAGTGTATAAATAGATGAGTACATAGCGGCTATGCTGGGAATACGAAGATCTCAGGTTCGAAACTGGAAGCATATCGTAGTAGGTAATTTTAATAATTGATGTTCCAGTAACTCCAACTAGAGATGGTCGGGTTCGGGTTTTTAGACCCGAAACCCGGACCCGACCCGAACCCGACGGGTTTCGGGTCAGGTTCGGGTTCTATAAATTGAAGCTTTTCGGGTTCGGGTCGGGTTCCGGGTTTTCGAATTTGAAATTCTCGGGCTCGGGTCGGGTCCGGGTTTTTAAAATTTTGAACTTTCGGGCTCGGGTCGGGTTCGGGTTTTTCAAATTAGAAATTGTCGGGGTCGGGTCGGGTTCGGGTTTTGAACAAAACAACCCAACCATTTCTTGACGCTGTCTATACACAAAACCCAGTCTCTTTTTATACTTCGTGATACGAATGGAAGACACATATAACCGTATCAAATGGTAGCACCTTTAAATCGCTAGATTTCGTCGTATTTTCTGGTGCCCAAATGTATTATTTTTTCATTCTTGTATAAAATTCTGTCTCCTCAGATTCGCAAACTGACTGAATTATTTTATGTTTTAAAAGAACATTCATGAGAGAGCATTCAACAATACAATACAATACAATCACATCTAAAATTTCTTTGCGATTTATTTTTCATGATAATTAGTAATAAATCAAGTCAACAGGAATTTATCGGAAAATATTGGTTCAACTTTCTGTTTTAAAATATTAATTTCGACAGCTACTTTAAACCCGATACGTAGGCCGCGGTCAGAGTAAACGCGTAAAACTCAGCAAAAGCGTATAGCAAATAGTATCTAAAGCAAAGCGAGTATAAATCTACGGGAAGTAGAAACAATAAAAACCAATCTATTGATCGGCTCCTGATTGCTCGTTTCGACAGTAGCGAGAAATCGAACAGTGGGTGTGGCGAGTGCACTTAATGCTAGTACTTTTTTGCTACATATTGAATAATAATTGGCCATTAACCCTACAACGGTTTCGTGACTTTTTCTCTAAGTAAACGGTTTTGTGGGATACATTCGTACCCCAGAACTAAAATCGCTCTAATATGCCTAATTTTTATTAAATTTTATAATTAAATTGGATAGTTTTATTCTAAAACATACAATTTTACACAAGTTTTTCGCTTACTATGTATCGATGTTCTGCTTTTAAAACAAGATATAATAATGTTTTCGGAATTATGTAAACATGATAAAACATTAACGTAAACGGTTTTGTGGGGTACATTTGTACCCCAAAGAAACTTTAAGCGGGTACTGTTAAGTTGATCAAATGCAACAAATAACTTGTACCTGCTTTAGTGGAAGTTTAGTAACAATCAAATTGATTTATGATAAAGATTGCTTGCAGTTAAAATAAACTGTAACCATTGACTAAAAAGGGCGTTGTAGCCCGGGGACGATTTCGCAATTCCCATATATTGAAATCACAAATTTGGTGGTACTGCTGTGGCCAATTACCATAGCTAATTTAATACATGTGATAAATCATACAAAACTGCCTTGCAGGAATGGTTTTTGATACAAACTTAGAACTTTTGGTTAAGTACGACGGGCAAGGTTGTTTGAAACTGTTACCATTAAGTTGTTTGTTTCCCCATGAGTTAGCGAACGATTTATTCTACTTTCCGGTTAAGATATCGACGATTTGTAAGATTCTCAAAACATTACAAATTCGACGTTCAATAATAGCAACTTTTTGCCTTTCTTATATAAAGAAAGGCTATGCAATCACTGTAAAAATCGACTTTTTAATCGAGGCCCGGAGGGCCGAGTGACATACACCACTCGATTCAGTTCGTCGAGATCGGCAAATGTCTGTGTGTGTATGTATGTATGTGTGTGTGTCATTTAAACTCACACAATTTTCTCAGAGATGGCTGAACCGATTTTCGCAAACTTAGTTTCATATGAAAGGTATAACGCTCCCATAAGCTGCTATTGAATTTTTAGTTGATCCGACTTCCGGTTCCGGAATTACGGGTTGAAGAGTGCGGTCACACAGCAAATTCCCATATAAACTGGTAGCACCATGATGTTCAAATGATGTAAAACATATTAAAATTTATGTAACATTACTCTAGTTTGCGGGTCTGGATCACTAATGATCAATCAAAGCAGCTTTGACCACATTGGCCATCTATGACAGTTCATGACGCCCCCGGGGAACCCGCCAAGTTCCTAAGCTAATATCACACCCACTCCCCAACGAATTCTCTACCGATTTTGACAAACTTGATTTCAAATGAAAGATACAGTAATACCATTGACTGCTGCTGAATTTCATTCGATTCTGACTCTTGCTTCCGGAGTTACAGGGGTGTTAGTAAGGATACACTGGAATTTCCCATATAAATCGGTACAATCGTAAAACCTCAGAGGCTAAAAACTATTGAAATGGTCACCAAATTACTTCTAATCGCAGATCTAGATCACTGATAGCCAATCAAACATTCTTTGAATATATTGTCCACTATCGACGATTCCGGAAGTCCGGAATTCCGGACATATTCCGCAATTAAAGTCACATCGTTATTCGGTGATGACTGAACCGATTTTCTCAAACCAAATCTCAAATGGAAGGCAAAATATGCAGTTGAGTATTGCGTCGCCGCCCCTCCTCCCCTCCATACCCTTACACCTCCCTCCTTTATCACTCTCCTCCCCTTGGACCACCCTCACGCCCGCATTTCTATCATCCACCCCGTATACCGAAATAAGATGAAGGATTTATGACTCATCCTCCACTCCCACTCTACTAACCCACCATTCCCTCCACTTTCAAACCCATTCCACCAACATTTCAAAATATAATCACATGAAGATAACATTGAACTCATTCTTTATTCTTTTGCCTTTCTCATATAGAAAGGTTATGCAATTGTTCCAAAAACCGACTTTCTAACCGAGGCCCGGAGGGCCGAGTCTCATATAACTTCGACTCAGTTCGCCGAGATCGCAAAATATCTGTGTGTATGTGTGTATGTATGTATGTATGTATGTATGTATGTATGTATGTATGTATGTATGTATGTATGTATGTATGTATGTATGTATGTATGTATGTATGTATGTATGTATGTATGTATGCATGCATGTATGTATGTATGTATGTATGTATGTATGTATGTATGTATGTATGTATGTATGTATGTATGTGTATGTGCGGATTTGTTAACAAAATGTCCACATCGGTTTCTCGGAGATGGCTGAACCGATTTTTACAAACTAAGATTCAAATGAAAGGTATAATATTCCCATAGATTGCTATTGAATTTCATTTTCAGCCGACATCTTGTTCCGGATTACGTGTTGAAGAGTATGGTTACAAAACAAAATTTGTTGATTTTTCCAAATCAGTTTCTCGGAATTTTCTGAACCGATTTTGACAAACTTGATTTTAAATGAAAGTTCCATCAGCTGCTGTTGAATTTTGTGTGGATCCGAGCTCTGGTTCCTGAATTACGGGGTGATACGTACGATCACGCAGCAAATCCCGATTCTAACGAATTCTGCGATGAATGTAAAAAGGCGGAAACTGATATTAAATTCCATCTCCATCCGACTACCGACTCCGGAGTTACGGGTTGTGGAGTACGATCACATAGAAAACTCCGATTCAAACCGATACCGCGATGAATGCAAAGAGGTGCTCTTAGATATACTTACCAAGTGTAATATGAATGAAAGACATTTCCATAATGTTATATTGTACGAACCAGCTATTAAATCATAGTTTGTAAAAATGAGAAAGGCACAATTGCACCTCTAGGTGGATTAAAATAGGTTTTTCTTATTAAAATAATAGCAAATAAAAATGGGGATTCTATTGGCCAGTGATTCGTTTTGCCATATGCAGATTTAACTCAACACGAATGGTGCTACTTCAGATTCGAGTGATTCTACTATTCTAAGATGACCCTAGGGTGCCTAAAATTAAAAATCTTCGAGATCTTTGGTGGATTCTCCATATTATCAAGTTAGGTTCGGATCGGGTTTCTCAAATTAAAAATTTTCGGGTCGGGTTCGGATTTTCAAATTTTAAAATTCTCGGGGTCGGGTCGGGTTCGGGTTCAAAAAAATTGAAACCCGACCATCTCTAACTCCAACCTCACCCATGAAAAACATATCTACCAGTGTGGGCGTAACTGTGTCCTATAACAGAATTATGGAAATTTCATCCTGATTTTTTATTTTCATAATAGTTTTTAAAAAATACTTCTTGTTGCCACATTGGGGACCTTAAGCTGCATAAACCTTCATGTGTGATTGTAAAGTTTATCATATATAAATGATAAGCTAGATAATTGCGTAATGCTTCTGATGAGATCAAAATTCGTCGTAAATCACATAGTTCTACTATACCGATTTGATGTACGTATATGGCCTCCACTTTTGTTTACATAGAAGAGATCTGTGCATTTTATACAATCAATTCACATCGTTGAAGAGTACAGTTAATCAAATTGCAACTTATTAAAGTGAATCAAAATGTTGGCTGGGTAGGCCTTCAGCAGGGATGCCAGTTAATATTTTGTGAAATCTGGCACCGCCTATGTAAAATTCTGTGCAAATCTGTATTAAGAAAAGCGTACTAGCTAGTTTTAAAATAAGAAGTGATGACTTGTTTTAGTTTTTGCGAGAGATAAAAGTTGAGAAATGCCTATGTATTATAACAGAAAACTGAAAATTTGTGCATTAAACAGAAAACTGTAGAAGCCTCTGCAGTTTTAGAAATATGTGCAGCATCTGTACACCTGGCATCCCTAGCCTCCAGTCAATTAC
Organism: Topomyia yanbarensis; assembly: GCF_030247195.1. Taxonomy (NCBI): domain Eukaryota; kingdom Metazoa; phylum Arthropoda; class Insecta; order Diptera; family Culicidae; genus Topomyia; species Topomyia yanbarensis. Next base: position 8,883,977 of record NC_080671.1, read on the forward strand.
CAGCGCAATAAATGGCAAACATAATAAATAAAATTGAACTGAGAAATGTTAAATATTCGCATATAAAACTAAATCTCGAATCAAGCGCAACAGTTTTCAATCACAAGTTACAGATTACTTGGTTGTAATATGTGTTCAATATGTTCTTATGTAGTATCATTGGACGAAATCCCTTGATCCGTACGTTCTACAAGCAGTAAAATAAACTCATTAAAAAACTTATGAATCAAATGAAAAAAATGGTACCAGCGTAACTTGTTTTTTGGAGATTATTGTGGTATCACTGTGGAACATAACATTGATTTGTTTCAGATTCCTTGACAAATACCGCAGTAGGACAAATACATGTTGTATCTTATTTGTCTGAAACAATTCGAACTTGTTAAACATAAAAACCGCATATAAGCCTTCTACAAAACATTTTTCGCTAATTTTAATTTCTACACATGTTTTAATTGCTACTTGGGATGTGTATGGTTTGAATGGTAATAGTCAGGAGATGACGGAAATTGATAATCGAAGCTGTTGTGAAATCTAAAATGACGACTTCTGCATATAACTACTTTCGAAAGCTTTATGAAACAATGGGGTACTTTTGAAGGGGAAAGAAAGAAGAGGACGAAAAACGATGTTTAAAGCGACAAATTATCGCAAATTTCTTTCTCTCCGCCTACCCCTACTATGAAACAAATTCTGTTAAAATATTTATCTTATTATATATTCGACCTAATCCCGGCCCGGAGGGCCAAATGTCATATGCCATTCGACTCAGTTCGTCGAGATCAGAAAATGTCTGTGTGTGCGTATGTGTGTATGTGGAAAAAATATGTCACCTCTGTTTCTCAGAGATGGCTGGACCGATTTGCACAAACTTAGTCTCAAATGAAAGGTACAACCTTTCCATCGGCTGCCGTTGAATTATTCATTGATTGGACATCCGGTTCCAAACTAACGGGTTGAAGAGTGCGTCCACACAGCAAATCCCCATATAAACTAAAATGAAAAATTCTCAAAGGGAAAATTTCAAAATCGATTTTGCATTTTTGATGCCAAATGACTTTAAAATGCATGAAACGTTGAGATTTGATGAAATCTCGAAAAAAATTTTTTTTGACTGAAATTGACTTTTTTGGACTTTGGCACATTTTTGCCTTTCTCATATAGAAAGGTCATGCAATCACTCTAAAAATCGTCAACCTAATCCCGGCCGCGATTTTTTTTACTTATTTAGGCGTAGGTAGGAGTATGCAATGAGGGGTTGCTACTTTAAAAATGAAATTAGTTTAAAATTTCTTAACAAGTTGAAAATTTTCGGCAGGGTCCAGACCCCCCGGATCCTCTTCCTTGATCCGCCGCTGGTTTCAAGCGATGTTTCAGTGTCGACACATAGCATCTCAAGATCGTGGCTGTCGATCCATTGTATGTATGTGCAAATCGTACCGTAAACCGGGGTGACATTGATCACTTTTCGAAGTAATCATTACATATTTTTAGACGCAACACATTTTCTTCGAGTTTAATATTTTTAAACCATGTACTGATGTATGGAAAACAAGATTGGATGGTTTTACCTAAAAAAGTCCATTTACAGCTACTTTTTCAAAAATGATTTCAAGTTGAAGTCCGTTTTCGTGTTCCGGGGTGACTTTGATAACCTGCATGTTCAGTGAACATTGTTCACCCACATTATGATATTGATGTCAATGCTTTCCATTCAAATCTTTGTTTAAACTAATTCTGGAAAGATACTCATTGTTAAATAGATGTTAATTAGTATTATACAAAGTATTTTAATGTACTGTACAATTCGAGTAACCAAAACTCGTATAATTTGTGTCCAACTAGAATAAAAAATTCTGAAAACCTTTAAAACTGCTAAAATTGTTTTTGTTTTAGTGCTTTATCAATGGACAAAAAGTTTCATCCATTTTAACACGTTGGAATATTGAACAATAAAAAAATGTTGCGAATTTTAGCTTAAAATAATTTGAAATTATTGCCAACTAGTTTCACAAAAAATGTATTAAAAATAAACAAACTCCTAAAACTAAATTTAGCATTTCCCAATCTAAAGAAAAATAATTTATTACTCTTGCTCAAATCTGAGATTTATTTGTTTTGATAAAAAATAGACACTTTACAAAGCTTCGTAGAAATCAGGTAAAGTCAAATTTCGGTTTTTTGTAGTTTTTGTAATCAAAAACCGAACAATATACTCAAAAAGTATAACAAATCAGTATTTTATAAGTTTAGAGTAAAAATCAATTCAAACTAAAATGATTCGGTAGACTATTCTGGTTTAATAAGCGATCTACGAAAAAAGTTTCGAGTGATCAAAGTCACCCCGATGATCAAAGTCACCCCGGTTTACGGTACTGAATATGTAATATTCATTTCCACCGTTGTATTGAATCATGGAATCGTAGTTTGGACAAATGAGAAAGGCACAATGCACCACTAGGTGGATTAAAACAGGTTTTTCTCAGTAAAACAAGTTATGTACCGCTCTGACTTATTCCTCCTCCCCATATAATGTTGAAAAAAATGTTAAGCAATTTATGAATGGTCCTAATTGTATGTAGCCACTCTGATTATTTTCGAATCAGAACATAGGTAGGCATATTGATAAAATTAACTTAATCCAGCAATAGTACAAAATACGAAGATGTTACCGTAAAACGGGTATCTTTGATCACCGGGGTAAGTTTGAGCACATGAAACTTTTTCAGTAACGTACGATAAGCTCATCGAAACAAAATACAAACCATATTCCAAACATGTTCAGCATTTATCGGCAACGATTATTTCGTCATTAATTGTAGCTTTTATGAACACAAATCCAAATTAAAAATGATACAACTCTAATGCATCGTTACAATCTGTTCAAGCTATTCCTTGTATATTAACCCTTTCATGCCCAACTTTTTTGTAGTGGATGTAGAGTTTTAAAACTATTTTCCTTGTAAACGGTGAGATCAAGAAACACGAAAAATCTTTTTCCATAAAGATAGGTGCTTCCCTTGCAGTGCTAGAAGCTGCTCAATTTTTACCTCCCAATGCTCAATACAATTCTCCTACAATATTTACAATAGTCCAATTGCATGGAAAACGTAGCCAAAGACAGACTAAATTGATATGTTTTATCAGTTTTCAAAAATATTGCACCATTACGAAGATGTATGAAAAATTAATTTTCCGTCGTCAACGTAAACTGTCGCTGGCAGCACTGGTCCAGCGGAATCCAATCAGACTAATTGCAATAACTTCAGTTATAGAGCTGATCCTTGCAACTGTTAATGCTCAAATGAAAGGCAATAGTCACATTTATTAGCCTTACTTGTTTTTGCGAGCAAATCTTGCCTCAATCAAAAGTTATAGCTGTTTACAAACGTTGTTGTCCACAAACAACATGGGCATGAATGGGTTAATGAAATCAATCAGCTTTATCTAAACTGATTACTTGTTTAGAAACCGTAAATATTTTTGTCCAATAATTCATTTTAAAAATCCGAGTTTTTTGTTGTTTACTATTTAATTTCGACTATTTTCCCGAAAAAAGTTTGATAAAAGTTGGTCGCATTCTTCCAGGCAATTTAGTTTTCTTACGAGACGACACAATATCGAAACATGAAATTGCCTACGTGTATGCAATGTACATAACATTTCGAGCGTTATCTCTCATTTCGATACACATATTTTGCTGATCAAAGTTACCCCGAAAACAACGAATGAAAATTTACAACAAAGTAAGTTTATTTTTGTATTAAAAAGAAATTCAATCTATGGATACCAGTACTTGTTTTAAAAATGCAAACAGATACATCTACTTGAATTAAAAATAGGTATTCGAAAAACTTTTGATAAAGTGATCAATGTTCCCCTATTTTACAATTCTTTTTGAAATGTTATTCTTGCTCTTAATCAGATTGAATTTTTGTCTCAAGAGAATTCATTTTCTGCAAATGTTGTAATGTATGCACGTTTTTGGTGAGCAAATTTATGTTTTATAGACAATCAACCAATTCAAACTTAGCTTCTCATTCGAAAAATTGTCCCTAATTAGAGATGTTTTAAAATATGAATTTTAAAACATCTCTCCCAAAGCTCATAGTAATTCAGGAAATTATTTTATTCTATATTCATATAATTTGACAATTATGGGATCTCGGGTAAGAGATAAGTAAAAAGAATTAGTAGTCATGATGCTTAAAACAATAGGTTTTTAATCTAGTGATCAGACAATATTCTTCCTAAAATATTTTGCACATTATTTAATGAAATTAGTCAGCATAAATATTTTTTTTCAATACGATTAATTTAGGTTTGAGGGGGGTTATACCCCCAAAATCCCCTCCTGCCTGCGCTACTGTAAGAACGCCAATTCATGTGTCAAGTGTTTTGTGATTATAAAATGTTTTGTGGTAACCGAAAGACCGTATCTTGGTTTTGAAAATAGCGTCAATCATCAATTTTCATCATCTACTAACTACCATCTTTCATATGACACTCGCATTGATCCAAAGCGAGTGGTAACCGGAAACGCCATCTTGGTTTTCAAAATGGTATTAATCATCTACAGATTCAAGAAAAATTAAACCACATGATAAACAGCATTAAAAATTACCTACCCCTACCCTGTATGTATTTAATATTGTTTTTATTTGAATGTGGCTCATTGCAATGGTTCACTTTCATAACCTGAGATAGAGTTGATATGTGGTTGGTTTTCAATTGATGCTATATAAACAGGTAAAAAAGTCAAATAACCAGAAGCTGTTATTCAATTGACAGTGAACTCCAAATGACACAAATAAAGACGGCAGCAGAAGTCAACTGATTTACTGGCGGTATGCTTACAATAAATGACTCGCAGTTTCACTTTCAACGTATCCCAAAACAAGTTGCTGTACTCCCTGTAGTGTTGGTAGTAATATCACAGAAAAGTCGCCTTCTCTCTAACTAGGTCACACTTTAATTGTAACTATACAACCAAGTATCCACAAGTGACTCGCATTAATTTGCCAAGCGGGTTGTGCTATTACCGCAGCTAGGCTCCAGAAAATGATTGATTACTATTTTCGTGTTGACGAAGGTAATTTTCACACCAAAAGGGTAACTAATGAATCCTCTTCGTGAGGCTGTTTCTCTACCAGCAATGTAAACTTACGATCGTAGGTACAATGAAACGAATACTTAAATGTTGCCTTGAGCCAACTCGGTATCGAAACAACGACAAAAGTGTGCGAAAAAAAAACATTCCATGTCAAAGCCCATGTAATCATCAATAGACTCAATCAGCGAAATGTATTTTCAACTTTCCTGTGACAAGAGAAATTTTTCAACCATTACGCAAACAGCGTTCCATCCAAAATGAGACCGTCCCGAAACACCTTTCCACAATTGTGACGATGATTAGCCGAAAAAGTAGGTACGTGTCTGCTATACCTTCTAGGTACTTTGTATTTTTTGCTAACCTTTTGACTCGATCGCGCATTGGCAGACCCGCGCGGAGGGGAGGGGGGGAGGTAGTCAAAGTACCGCGAAAATATGCCCACTTCATGACTGATGAGTAATTTGAACTCTCGGGGGCAGCGACGAGACCGAACAGTTCCCCGCAAAATATTTGCAACTCGAGTCAAATACTTCTCACTATTTATGGCTTAGATGCTGCGTACAATCGCGTTCCTCGTGACCGCACGGGGCATTCGCGTCACTTGTTGTTCTGCAATTATTTCTTATTCATTGGTGAGGTGGGTATGTTCCAAAATCGCCAGGGTTGACCCCTAATCACGCGGCACACATTGACGACTTTCCAGGTACGGGTTTCGTGTTGTACGTTTGCTTCGAACAAAAAATCCCAGGCGGTTTGTTGACTATTTTTTTCGCAGAATATAGTGACGTACATTTGTCAAAAGTACATCTACGGAAATCATTAACACCTTCTCAAATGAAGATTCGTTAATTTACTTCACCGCGCTGGAATAGGATGATTTGCGTAATCGCCTGGTACAAATAAGTGAGGCGTAGAAATCCCTGCAATAACCAGCTGCGGGCGGTGGTATCATTTGCTCAACCGATGTCGATATTCAATTGAAAGTGAACTTGAAGATTGGCCTAGCAAAAGTCACCGCCGAAGCCGCGGCGGCCGCTGCTGAAATGAGACGGTCGAAAGTAAAGTGTGACTAATGTGGAACCGAGAGAGGAGCGAGTGGAAAAATCGTGGTCTTACTTCATTTGCCTCCATGATTGATCGGTTTAACTGTAGAAATAGAAACTTTTACTTTCAATCAGTTCAATCAGCTGGATATTATGCCAACGCCGGAGTTGGCAACTGCTGCCTGGCTGCGCATTGACTGAATACAATTTATGAAGATACCTTTACCATACAGTTGCGGTTTAAGCTGAAATTGGAGCACGCGTAAGTCGGCGTATTACGCAAGGCAACTACCGCACAGCGAGATCGATTTCAGGTAGTACAATAGAGAGATCGATGGATGTCGGTTGTTTGCAATACACTTGAATCGTGAAAGACCTACTGATTATTGCCACAGATTTTGATCGTTGTCTGTACTTTCAGGAAACAAACAACCTATTATGTTGTTGAGGGGAACTATTAGCACTAAACCAGTAGCCATCAGCCCATCGTGAATCTTTCAAACGGTTTCAATGGTCACGTTGGCGCCACTTGCAATTTTTCAATAAACCCGAATCACTGCAATTCTCCCAAAATCGTTTAACTATCAATTTATTACAGAAATGAACAAATAAAGCACTGGCAGTAATTGAAAATCGTAGCTGAATAATTTACACGGTAAGAAATCGTGACAGATTTTGACGTAAATTCGTAAGGTTTTTAATTACTTTAGAATGCTAAAATTGAAACGCTTTGGAGCTAAAATTAACTAATCACAAATATCAAACAGTATTCCCTCCGTGCATCAAATGCCCAACATTGCAGCCAATCAACCCGAAATACCGTAAAGTACTTCCCGTTCAACTTTCATCTATTAAGATTCTGTAAACAATTTGGTAATTGCACCATAAATACATTCTCGTTTCGTGTTTCGTCTCGTCTTTCAGCACCTTTCTCGCTGGCTGCCTCGTGTGGCGCATCATCTCGCCCCGTTGATAGCTTCTTCCTCCCATCGATTATTCATTCTTTTATTCAAATTTATCTCACAATTTATGCTCATTTCTTCCTCACCTCACCGGCCGGGATTTGTTTTGTTTATAGGAAAGTACACCCATCAGCACGGCAGAAGAAAGGTGCTCCTCTGGTCCGGGTGGGAAAATTGAAAATTATAGGTAACACAAATCGAAGTAAAATAGAAAATAATTTGATTAATAAAGCCACTTATCCGCCCTGTATCATGGACGTGTAAAATGGAGGGCGCCCGGGATCCGTTGCGATGCGATGTGATGACGACGATCGAGGCTGATGAGCGAGCAGGAAGGAAGTGATTGGCCCCCCAACGGATTCGAAGAATCTATCAGATCACAGTGTGAGAGTTGCACTATAGTAATCAGTCGGCGATCCCTGCGTTCCGTTGAAACGTTATAAACATTTGTACTGTTGCCTATAACGTATTGTAATTGTAGAATTTCTATTGAACGATTTGGTCTACACAGCATTGTTTCTATGCTATATTTCTCCTTAGTGTAGAAAAATTTAGAAAAAAAACTGTGTTTCTCCATTAAGGAGAAAATTGTTGAAAACCACCTTTGAGCGCGAAGAGCACAAAACCTATAACTATAACGCCAGATTGACGCTAGCTCCAGTAGACGAAAACACTATTTGTGATTATGAGCAAACCCTTACTCTTGCGTAATGTCCCGCAGGAAAAAGAATTTCGTTTAAGCTGATGAGATCTAGCGGGACATCATGCATGACTAGCGATTTGCTCAGAAACACAAATCGTGCTTTCGTTTACTGGAGCTAGCGTCAATCATGCACTAGCTTTGTCCTGTCACTAAGTTAGTGTCGGATTCGGATGAGATGAAGTTGAAATGCAAATTACGTATGTAATTTTGCATTTTGGTGGACAAAGTAGGCTATAAAATATAATAATAGTAATTTCAGGTTTAATTGACATTGCACATTGCATTGGACCAGTATGCAAATTTAGCAGGAATTTTGAAGTTTTACTGAAAGTAGTTAACTTAGCGTCATTAAGTGTTTAAAGAAGTTTTCGTAGTTTGTGAGCCCCTCCTTTTCGCTAAAACAACAATCAGGGTAGTTCTAATTTTACCAATATCAAAAATTTAACTTAACAGCTAGAGCCAAATGATCGTCAGCGAAGTTTTAGAATGACAAATTTTGGAAAAGTTTGCTGAAGACATGAAAGCTCTAGCTGTCATATTTTTCATTTCACAACACATTTAAAATCGAAGTTTAGGGTGTTTCATAAAAAAACTGTTATATTCAAATAACTTTTGCGGTATTGATTTAAAACTGAAGTAGTCTTCAGACAACTTTACGATTGTTTTAAGACGAATAATTTGTTTCATGGCACCACTTATCTATCTTTTTGTTGAAAAATTATGACCAATTTTTCGCCAAAAATGGGGTTTTTTGGAACAGCAGAAAATTAAAAAATTAGTTTTTCATGAATTGTCCCTTTGTAATATGTTTAAATTACAAAATAAAAAAAAAGTTTCGTTTTCAAGTAAAAATATTGCACTTAAATATACCTTTTTATTATTTTTTTTTAATTTTTTTTATATTGTAACGACTAGAGATGGTCGGGTTTCAATTTTTTCGAACCCGAACCCGAGAGCTTGAAAATTGAAAACCCCGAACTCGACCCGAGCACGAAATTATAAAATTTGAAAAACCCGCACCCGACCCGAGCCCGAAAATTTTAAAATTAGAAAACCCGGACCCAACCCGTACCCGAGAATGAAAATTATGTAAAACCCGAACCCGACCTGACCCCGAGAATTTCAAAATTTGAAAACCCGAACCCGAAAATTTTTAATTTGATAAACCCGATCCGAACCCAACTTGTTAATATGGAGAATCCACCAAAGATCTCGAAGATTTTTAATTTTAGGCACCCTAGGCTCATCTTAGAATAGTAGAATCATTCGAATCTGAAGTAGCACCATACGCGTTGAGTTATATCTGCCTATGGCAAAACGAATCACTGGCGAGTAGAATCCGCATTTTTATTTGATATTATTGAACGTCGAATTTGTAATGTTATGAGAAACTTGTAGAAACGGAATGTAGAATAAATCGGCCGCTAACTCATGGGGAAACAAAAAACTTAATGGTGACAGTTTCAAACAACCTTGCCTGTCGTACTTAACCAAAATTTCTAATTTTGTATCAAAAGCTAATTCCATACATTTCTTTTCTAAGAAATGTAAAACCATTCCTGCAAGGTAGTTTTGTATGATTTATCACATGTATTAAATTAGCTATTAGGCCACAGCAGTACCACCAAATTTGTGATTTCAATATATGGGAATTGTGAAATCGTCCCCGGGCTACAACGCCCTTTTTAGTCAATGGTTACAGTTTATTTTAACTGAAAGCAATCTTTATCATAAATCAATTTGATTATTATTAAACTTCCATTAAAGCAGGTACAACCTATTTGTTGCATTTGACCAACTTAACAGTGCCCGCTTAAAGTTTGTTTGAGGTACAAATGTACCCCACAAAACCGTTTACGTTAATGTTTTGTCACGTTTACATAATTCCGAAGATACTATTATATCTTTTTTAAAAGCAAAACATCGATACATAGTAAGCGAAAAACTATTGTAAAATTGTATGTTTTAGAATAAAACTATCCAATTTAATTATAAATTTAATAAAAATTAGGAATATTAGAGGGATTTTAGTTCTGGGGTACGAATGTATCCCACAAAACCGTTCACTTAGAGAAAAAATCACGAAACCGTTGTAGGGTTAATGGACAATTATTATTCAATATGTAGCAAAAAGAACTACCATTAAGTGCACTCGCAACACCCACTGTTCGATTTCTCGCGACTGTCAAATCGACCAATCAGGAGCGGATCAATAGATTGGTTTTTATTGTTCCTACTTCCCGTAGATTTCTACTCGCATTGCTTTAGACACTATTTCGTCGCTGTTGTGCTATCTTATGACAAACGCCATTTTGGGGTAAACTGAGTTAGATATGCCACATTACTTGTTTGAAAAATCTCTACAAAGTGGCGTTTTCAGAATTTTGAAATTCTACTTGGTTACTTAGATATAGCTAGAAACATGATAAGAAATTGTGAGTTTTTTGCTTCAAATCACTATATTAAGGGATTGGCTCAAGTTATATTGAAGTTTTAGACGGTTTTATGTGTGAAAATTTCTGAGGAACACAATAGCATAAACATTTTCGAAAGAAAATTATACGAGTTGTGAGAAAAACACAGTTTTAGTTTTGAACTGGAAATAAAATATATTTGGCAACACTGTAATCAAAAATAACCATATTTTCTAGATTCCCTGACTCATTTCCTTTAAAATGCATTTCACCGAATGTTTATAGACCATATGAACCCAAAGATATGAATAAAAGGTAAAAAGTGATGATTTTTTTCTATGGAAAATTTTCCATGCACGATTATGACACGTCATACAAATTTTGTCATCAATACACGCCTACGACACGTGTGAGTGCAACTTTTGTTTACATTCATAGTAAAAACTCGCAACATAGTCAACCGATCTTCGTAATATTTGAGAGATTAATGCAGAACAGATAGAAGCATCAATTGTCTTCTTTGGATTGTTTATACCATTTATAAGTTTCAAGATATTCAATCTCAAACTTTAAAAATCGTTTTTCTCGAAATGTACTAAATGGCGCTTGTCATAAGATAGCACAACAGCGACGATTTGCTGTACGCGTTAGCTGAGTTTTACGCATTTTCTCTGACCGCGGCCTACGTATCGGATTTAAAGTACCTGTCGAAATTGATATTTTAAAACATAAAGTTGAACCAATATTTTCCGATAAATTCTTGTTGACTTGATTTATTACTAATTATCATTAAAAATAAATCGCAGAGATTTTAGATGTGAGACACGTATTGTTGAATGCTCTCTCATGAATATTCTTTTAAAATATAAAATAATTCAGTCAGTTTGCGAATCTGAAGAGACAGCATTTTATACAAGAATGAAAAAATACTTTATTTGAGGACCAGAAAATACGACGAATTCTAGCGATTTAAAGGTGCTAGGATTACTGTGCCCTAATTCATCTTAGCACCTCTATTCATCCCACCCATTTGAACACATTAGTTAGAGCAGTGTCTGCTATCTCTATTCAATGCATTAGCTCAAATGGTAGGATGAATAAAGGTGCGTTGTACTCGACTTTTCGCTTCGCTGTAACGCGAATATTTTACATTTTCCAAGCCAGATTTTTTACTGATCTGCTTCTTAAGAACGAAGCAAAGATGTTGATGCCTATTTAAGAGCAATCCAACCAATGAGGGCTGAGTTATCAGCGAAATAGTGTGACATCGTGACTAATGAGATGAATAAGGGCACGACTACCCTACCATTTGGTACGGTTATATGTATCACGATGTATAAAAAGAGACTGGGTTTTGTGTATAGACAGTGTCAAGAAATGGTTGGGTTGTTTTGTTCAAAACCCGAACCCGACCCGACCCCGACAATTTCTAATTTGAAGAGCCCGAACCCGACCCGAGCCCGAAAGATCAAAATTTTAAAAACCTGGACCCGACCCGAGCCCGAGAATTTCAAATTTGAAAACCCGGAGCCCGACCCGAACCCGAGAAGCTTAAATTTATAGAACCCGAACCCGACCCGAAACCCGTCGGGTTCGGGCCGGGTCCGGGTTTCGGGTCTAAAAACCCGAACCCGACCATCTCTAGTAACGACATATAATTAGGAAGGGACTGGAAGGTGAAGTATTTTTCAAATATTAAGAGCCATAGTACTCAAGGGAGAGCAAGGATTTGAAGTAAGATTATTATTTTAAATATTGGGTAGGGTGGTAATAATTTAGTAAAATCAGGAAATTAACTTTATAACGGTTCGAGATAGAGTTTCGTTGTCTTCCAGAAAATTGAAGAAAATAAAATTTTAAAAAACTTTTTCGAAGACCTAGAAACTCTATGTCGTGTACTTTTCATTTTATAAGAATCTAGCTAATACCCAACGCGCGTTGCTGCAGCTTTCAACGAAATGGGTGGAAAACACAGTTTGTTCCGAAACGCCATCTGGCGGGCAGATAATCCCCAAACTACAGCATACAAACACGCTCCATAACAAATGCCTAATACCTATAAATTTTTACTGCAATCGGTTCAGCCATTTTGGAGTCATATATATATACAAACATTGACTTTTATATGTATAGATAGATAGATTTACCAAGAAAAATTTTAGTGTTTCTTAAAAAATGGTTTTCTTTGTATAACTTTTGCAGTTTTGATTTTTCATTAAGATCGCTTTAGAAATACTTTCAAATATTTTGAACGAGATTTGTCTTAATATACCGAACAGGGTTGTTAATCGATAATTAATCGTCATCGTCGATAACGTTAACCACCCGTCAACGTCATCGGAAACTCCGTTAACGATAATGTATCGTCGCCTTCATCGTCATCGTCGATAATTGTATCGTCGTTTTCATCGTCATCGTCGGTTCATCGGTTATCGCGATACATTTTGCGTTACTTTCCCGTTTATTGGGGTTGAAGTTGATGCGGTTAACTTTCAATTGTTTAGAAATAAATAACTATTAAAGGACATGTTGTTGGAAGTTGAAAAACAAAAGTTTTGGACATTTTCTATCACCGAGCAAAATCTACTTTGAAATTCCATAAAAAAGAGTTATGACTTTCAGACATAAGGGTTTTAAATGAAATTTATAAGTTTGTCTTATGATATGGAGGGGAAATTTACCAAAACCTACACTTATTATTTTCATAGGACAGCCCTATGAAAATCATAAAAATGTCCTAATGAACGCCATAGATGGTCATTTAAGGTAATTATTTTGTAGTATTATGAATTTATTAGAAAACGGATATAGAATAAGGATCTTCATAAAACAACCTTATGAAATTCATAGCAGTGGTCGAGTAAATGCCATAGGTTTCCAGTTATGGAAATTATTGTGTATTCATATAAAGATTGGAAAATGGCTAACATTTCAATAGAGTCAGCAAATCAACCAAAATACATTTAAATAGGAAATGTTGGGTGAACCTTTAATCGCTTAATATAGATCATATCAAAAGATTAAAAAGAAAACTGTCTCTTATTAGGTTAAAATTTTTGCTTAGTGAGTAACGGTTCCTCGTCGTTCCCCAAGAGTTTATACAGTGAAATTTATATCAGGATGATAATGATTGTTACATCTCAAGTAATTTGGATTATAATAAAGCACACGACAGCCACTTATTAACTTTATTCACAACTAATTACAAATGTAAGAAGTTCGTATCAATGAAAATCAGATTCTTTTGGGGAGCAAAGATCATAATCACATTACTTATTTATTCCTCTCAATAATGTCTTAGATGATGTAAACAATACTCAAGTGCGATTTAGTTTTAATTTGCGTGCAAATTTCAAGTACTGTTCAGAAAATCGGGAGCTTATATTTGCTGGTCTAAAATTATTTGTTTCTGGTTTGCCATCTTTGCCAGTACTGAATTCATAATTTTTCACAAAAGTGACGTTTATGAAAAATTAAGTATGAGGTTATGGAATCAATAGTATATTTCAAACGGGTTTCATAAGACTTACTTATGAAATTTAACAACATATCTATCGAAGTGGGGCCATAAGACTGTCTTATGAAATAAATAAAATGGACTTCCATGGAGTACATGAATGAAGATAAATGAATTCATATGTCTGCTATTGACATGTTTAAGAGTCCAATGGAATCGTTGTAAGGCTGGTTCATATGTAGCAACTTCTGAAATTCTTAGATGCTTTTTCCTCGGTGTATGCACAGGGGGCGGGGGGGGGGGGGTCCGACGATGTGTCAAAATGGAATTTTTTGGCAACTTTTCGGAAGAGTTTTATATTGAAGGGAAAGTTATTGGCAGTTGACAATCAATAGTTTTGGACATTTTAAATACACAGGGAGTTCGACGATGTGTCAAAATGAATTTTTTCAACTTTTGAGGAAAGTTTCTTATATTGAAGAAGTTATTGGTAAGTGAAAATCAATAGTTTTGGACATTTTCAAGGTACCGTCGGTGCATCAAAAAATAAAGAATTTTTTTTCAACTTTTCGCGAACTTTTTATATTGAAGGGCAGGTTGTTAGCAGTTGAAGATCGATAGTTTTGGACATTTTCAATTCACTCGAGGATCTAAATTGGCAAAAAGGTGAAAGAAATTCTTTGAACCACGAAAAACATTTTTAGTTATAGTGTCTTCAGCAAAGTTTATTTATATTTTTTGAATTAAAAAAGTATTAGTTGGGTGATTAATCCCTCTAAAGCTGAGAAGAAAGTTTTTGCTTATGTTTATGAAAATAAAAAAAACTTTCTTTGGCAAAGTTGTTGAGAATATCTTAAGTATTAACTTCGCTGAAGAGACTATGTGTCTATCTGTCGATTTTAATTTACATTTGTGGAGATTTTTTTGATATACCCCTGAAAAGTGCTTTTTTCAAAATACTTTTCCTGGTAATTTTGTAGAATTTCAAAATGTTCCAAGATATTGTTCAGCATAAGAAAATACAGAATTTCGGTAATGTAAGTTTATTTGTATCTCTTACAACTTAGAAGTTATCGAATGTTTTAGTGCTCAAAAAGCGATATTTTGGTACGGAAGCCGCAAATTTCCGCAGACGAATACCAATACGAATCTGCAAAACAAACACTATCAAAATCGTTTGGTGGGCTCTAGCTTACGTTCAAGTCAAATTCGAGTAAATTCCTTCTTTAGCATATTTTTCTTATCTTAGAGATGCAAAATATACAAAAATAATAATACTGTACTGTAAGACCTCCTTAAGGGAATTTTTTACTAAATGATCAGAACGGGTTATGAGGCTTTGTCGAGGAACTAAAGAAGAATATTTTAACCGCTTCGGTTTATTAAAAAGAAAGAAAAAATATATGTTAGTTCAGGTGTTTGCGTTTCGACTTCGTCTCTTCAGAACCAGAAAAAATATGTTCCGATTTTGTCAATGTCATCGTTTTATCAGCCTATAATTCGCCAAGGGGCTGATAAAAACGGGTCTTCACTGTATTCAAAAAACGAATAAAACTCTATTATGAGGCCGTACGTAAATTACACTACATATTTAAGGGTAAAAGAAGGAAGTATGAAGCATCTTGTTACATAGTGGAGAGAAGAAACGGATGAGGGGGCTAAAAGCTTCCTAACTAGAAAAGGAAATCAACCATGGAAATATGTATGTATATTCTCCTTATCAAAATCCGAAATCTTCTGGTTTAAATTAAAATTGTAATAAAATCTGTTAATCACCACACGACTTGAATGTGTAGTGTAATTTGAGAAGGGCCTAATAATAGTGGTTTAGTAGTTTTTTCAATATGTTTTTGCGTGCTAAAAATCACTAGCTCAAAATTTGTTTTCTTCATGGTCAAAACAATATTGATCACCTTTTTGCCGCTTGGAAACACTGTGCACCTGGGACTCTTCTGTGCACCAACTTACTCGAAAAGTTGAAAAAATTCAATTTTGACACATCGTCGGACCCTTCTGCGTATTGAAATGTCCAAAATTATTAATTTTCAATTGCCAACAACTTTCCCTTCAACATAATACATTTTCCCGAAAAGTTGAAATAATTTCATTTTGACGCATCGTCAGACCTCGTTGTGCATAGAAAATGTCCAAAATTATTGATTTTCAACTGCCAACAACATGTCCTTCAATAGGTATTTATTTCTAAACAATTGAAAGTTAACCGCATCAACTTCAACTCCAATAAACGGGAAAGTAACGCAAAATGTATCGCGATAACCGATGAACCGACGATGACGATGAAAGCGACGCTACAATTATCGACGATGACGATGAAGGCGACGATACATTATCGTTAACGAGTAACGCCGATAAATTATCGTGAAAAATGTATCGCATTAACAACCCTGATACCGAACCTCTAGCTTCTCTCGTTAGAAAGTTATATATACTTCTTACTAAAAATTAACAATTTATTTAGTTAATATTGCAAGACATAAAAGAAAATATCGCATTTTCCATTTTTTGGTGTTCTATACTACAAAGCATGCTATTTCATATGGCAGCAACGGTATTTAATGTTAACGGACCACTTCAATATCCACTGTGGTAATACTGCACTTGACAATCCTGATTTAATCCAAATTTCCTCGACACCTAAAACAAAGAGTAACAAACATTTAAAAATGCTCGTCGAACCTACATATTTATTCTTCACGAAGATTTCCTGTCCGAAAAAGTTAACGTGGAGGTTAGATTCACCTAGTATGGCACTCTCTGACATTGTAGCTTTCGGGACAGTATATCTGCGTAACTACATAAAAGGAAACATTCAAGGTACCTTGATCCCTTCATATTAACTACAGGAAGCTCTTCTAATTGACTTTTTCACGAAATCCTCAAGAGCGGAATTTCCTGTTCGAAAGTTAATTTCAAGTCCATGTTTGTTTACTTGCTCATTGGCAACACTATGGAATATGGAGCAATTTATGTGCACTTTGCGAAATTGGCTTCGATGTGGTGAAAATTGAATATTGAATCTTTCGTAACACATATATTACAGTATAGTCAATTGTGTATGTAAAATAGGCCTTTGATATCAAGTTTTATTTCGGAAAATCAATTTAGGTAACTTTTTATCGCATATCTAATGAAGAAAATTGGTAATACAAACTGGCATAATTGTCCATTAGTTGGTGATCGTTTGTTACACTGTGAAAGCATGTTGCGTTAAAAAAAATCCCATGGCCAGCTAGCTACAATTTCGCTCTTTTGTTTATATAATTGACATGAGTTCCATTGAAATGAATCAATGAATTGATCGAACGTAAATAATAAACGTTCGTTGTGCAATTTAGTAACAAATTAGATCTACCTACCTACACATTCGCCTCAAACATTAAACCCAAGCGCACAAAGCAAAATGAATCAACGCTGATGATGATGGGTAGAGCGAAAGAGACAACTAATACCACGACACTATGTTAACCGTGTTTGCAAATGGAGCTCGCATGGACACACTATTTTGTGTACGAATAATTATACATAAAGATAAAAGTGTGCTGGAAACGAGCACAACACAAAAGATAGCATAGTGTTTGAACAGCAAGCACAGTCGCATTCACTGGGTAGCGTACCTCCACAGACAGTGTAACGGACTTCTAACTCAGCTGCACTGGCTGTGAGAAAACACACAACGCAGTGACCTGCTTCGTCTGCCGCTCAACAGGCAACTGAGCTGCTCTGGCGAAATCCGTCCGTTTAAATAATCGATGATGACGTCATTCATAGAAGCGTAGCGCGCTAGGTACACAAATCTGTCGTGCTGGACTAGGGAAGCGCTATCTTCTGTGTGTAAATGCGCGATATTTTGACTAGGTTGCTCATTATTTAAATTTTTAATGCCATGATATCAAAAATCTTTGGGTTTATCTATTGGAATCTATTCTTAGAAGTATTTCGGGGCGATACGCGCAAAAAATTTGAAAATTTATCGTGAGACGGTTGAATAATATGCGTTTAAAATTGGACCACTTTTCGTTACATACCATTTTTGTAGAATTTGCAACGTGCACCCCTATATCGAAAACAAAGGCGTAGTCCTACGTCAAAAGTTAAAATTCCTGCTAAATTCAAGAAGAAGCAGTCTTTTTGGAAAAAAAAAAGGCTAGCACTGCAGAAAAATTTCCAAGAAAAAATGGATGCTGTAAAGAAGTTCAATGTCCTGGAGGGGAAATGAGTGGAGAACAAGAAGCGGATACTTCAGGCAAAAAGGTACAAAATTGGTTGTCTTCATAGATACAGGATAGTGATGAGCAGCACGCGATGGTTGGCGATCCAAGGTACCCTAAAGCGACGAAACGCGACCAATCGGAGAAAAAGCACCGGACTCCCAATAGATTTTATAGAAGCTGATGGAAGCGCACGAAAACGAGTCGGAATCGAATGAAGAGGATGAAGAGTTGAGAGAGTTCAGTAGAGAGCAGTTGGAGATTATAGCTAGACTGTTGGAAAATCGCAGGCGAAACGGGCCAGGGAAGAAATCAGTTGGGCCGACAAAGGAACAGTTGGCTGCTCGCCAAGCTGTATCAAAACATTTGCCAATATTTAGGGGTGAGCCAGAGATTTGGCCAATATTTATTAGCAGCTTTGAATATACGACACTAGCGTGTGGATTTTCAAATTTAGACAATTTGAAACGCTTGCAAGACAGTCTGCAAGGAGAAGCTCTAGATGCCGTCAGAAGTCGACTTGTTCTGCCAGAGTCGGTACCGGATGTAATCAAGGATTTGCGAGACCTTTTTGGAAAGCCAGAAAAGCTGCTGAACAGTTTGCTGCAAAAGGTACGCAGAACACGACCACCTAGAGTCGATCGGTTGGAAACGTTCATCCACTTCGGAATAACAGTAAAGCAACTGTGTGATCATTTGGAAGCAGCGAAGCTAGTCGATCACCATAGCTACAAACTAGGCTGGGATCGTTTTAAACGCAATAATGAAGGCACGCATATTTACTGATTTCATGAACAACATAGTGTCGGATGTTTCAGAGGTTAGCGAGCCGACAGCCTCCGAGATATACGATCCACAGCGTTTTGGAAAAGCACCTCAGAAAAAGAAGGAATTCGTTCATGTACATACAACAAAGCCAAACATAGGCGATGAAGTCAGCAAACCGTGCTGGCTATGCAAAGGAGCCGATCACAAAATCAGATTCTGCGATCAGTTCAAACAAATGAATGTTTCGGACAGGTTTAAGGTGTCGGAGCGGTTCAAACTCTGTATTCTCTGCTTGAACAATCATGGGAGGAGTCGCTGTAGCCTCAAGCTTCGCTGCACTGTTGGTGGCTGCCAAGGTAGCCATCATCCGCTTCTGCATCGTAAAGTCGAAGCAGTTCAGGTGCTAGAAGCTGAGTGCAACGCGCACAATCGCTTAACCCGATCAGTCATCTTCCGGATGCTACCGGTGACGATTCACGCTGGGAACTGTACAGTTAAAATTCTAGCGTTTTTAGACGAAGGCTCTTCAATTACGCTAATCGACGATGAAGTCTTGCAGAAACTTCCCGTTCACGGGGAAATAGAACCACTGGTTGTGACTTGGACTGGTAACATGAAGCGATTCGAGGACCAGTCAAGGAAGGTGAATTCGATGGTGTCTGCGAGAGACCGTTACGAAAATTTCCAGCTATTAAATGTACGATCAGTCAAGGGTCTACTGTTGCCGAAGCAAAACGTGCAGGTTGAAGAGATAGTAGATCGCTATCCTCATCTGAGTGGTGTGTCTAGCCATGCCGTAGACGAGCCGAAGATAATGATCGGTCTAGATAATTTGCATGTCTTTGCACCTATAGAGTCGCGCGTTGGCCGATTTGGCGAGCCAATTGGAGTTCGGTCGAGGTTGGGATGGACAGTGTATGGAACGCAAAGACAGACCTCTATCCAGCAGGCGTATACGAACTTGCATGATGCATTGCCAATTACCAATCGGGAACTGCACGATTTGTTACGAAGCCAGTATGTATTAGAGGAGGTAGGCATCTCGCAAAACATTCCAGAATCAGTCGACGATATGCGAGCCCGGGAGATACTAAGATCAACAACAGTTCGTATAGGTGACCGATTTGAGGCGGGACTGTTGTGGCGCAATGAGGAGCGTCGTTTCCCGGATAGTTACCCGATGACCTTGAGGCGATTGAAAGCGTTGGAGAGAAAACTTGCGAAGAATCCAGAGCTCCAACAGATCGTTAATAAGCAAATAGTCGAGTACGTTCAGAAGGGTTATGCTCATAAAATTACAGCTGAAGAGCTCACTGTACCCAACGCTTTCGCTGTCTGGTATCTTCCATTGAACGTAGTACTAAATCCTCGAAAACCAGGAAAGGTTCGTTTGGTGTGGGATGCTGCTGCCACGGTAAACGGCATATCCTTGAACTCCGAGGTACTGAAGGGACCCGACCTGCCAGCAGTGATTCAGCGCTTTCGGGAAAAATGTATCGGATTCGGTGGAGACATCAAAGAGATGTATCACCAGCTACGAATAAGACATGAGGATAGACAGTCACAGCGATTCCTGTACCGCTTCGATTCCTTCAAGCCACCGCAAATCTATGTCATGGACGTTGCGACGTTCGGCTCGACATGTTCACCCTGTTCGGCCCAGTTCATTAAGAACGTGAATGCTGAAGAACATGCGGTGCATGTTCTTCAGCATTCGACAGTGTAGACACGGTCGAATAGGCAGTTAAATTAGCAAATGAAGTGAGGCTAGTCCACTCACAGGGTGGATTCGAAATCAGAAATTGGGTTTGAAACTCTAATAAATTTCGGCAAGCGATGGGAGAACAAAGTTCAACTCATTCCGTGCATTTCGACCAAGACAAACAGACGGATGTAGAAAGAGTTTTAGGGATAGTTTGGGACCCAGACGATGATGTGTTTTCTTTTTCTACTTCCCCGCGGAAGGAATTCCAACCTGTCCTTCTCGGCACAGAGCACCCCACCAAAAGGACAGTACTCAGCTGTGTTATGGCGATGTTTGATCCGTTGGGCTTTCTTTCACCATTTACAGTTCTTAGACGAATGCTGGTTCAAGATTTATGGCGAACTGGGTGCGAATGGGACGATCCTATCGATGGTGTGTCCTTGGAAAAACGGCCCAGATGGACAAAAATTTTGCCGGAGATAGGAGAAATTCGAGTGCCACGAAGTTACTTTGGGCCAGCATTGTCGAGCGAAATAAGGAATCTTCAGTTGCACGTCTTCACAGATGCTAGCGAGAATGCCTATGGTTGCGTCGCGTATTTTCGTGCAGAGTGCAGGAAAAGTTCATTGTACATTGGTGATGAGTCGAAGCAAAGTCGCTCCATTGAAGCAGCTAACGATCCCACAATTAGTGTTACAGGCGGCAGTATTGGGCGCCAGATTGGCTCAAACTGTTCAACAAAATAACAGTTTTAAAATAGAGCAGCTGTTTCTGTGGACAGATTCTCGAAACGTCCTGTCCTGGATCAAGTCGGATCAAAGACGATATCAATGCTACGGATTGGCTCTGGATTCCGACGAAGTATAACGAGGCGGATCGTGTAACTAAATGGAAGCAAGGTGCGAGTTTTCACTCGGATAGTTCGTGGTTCAGAGGACAACCCTTTTTGAGACGTGACAGAGGGGAATGGCCTGAACAACCGCTAATTTCCGCTAACACAAACGAAGAGATAAAGGTACATCTTTTAGTACACGATGTCACGCTCTCAAAACTTCTTATAGATGTGAGCAGAATCTCAAAGTGGACAGTTCTTGTTCGTATCATGGCCTGTGCGTATCGATTCGTTTCCGATTGCAGAAGGTTGCTTGAAGGTCGTCCCATAGAAACCCTGAAAGCAACAAAAAGGCAAGCGACGTTGCTTAAAGGAGGAAACAGAAAAGTAAAACGTAATCCACTAAAGCAGGAAATATATCAGAAAGCGGAGCGATACTTGTATAAGGCAGTGCAGGCGGAAGTGTTTGAGAGTGAATCGAAGGTGTTGTTGTACAACCGAGATCGACCTGCGGATCAGTGGCTAAGTGTCGAAATATCCAGTTCATTGTATAAACTTGCGCCTCTCGTCGATGAACATGGACTGATACGTATGGAAGGAAGGACGAAAAATGCAGATTTTCTGCCATTTGACATGCGGTTTCCAATTGTTCTTCCGAAAGATCATTCACTTACGTTTAAATTAGTTCAACATTACCATGAGCAGTTCGGCCACGGATACAGAGAGACAGTGAAAAATGAGCAGATGAGATAGATACACTCAGCCCGAACCACTTTCTTCGTGGAGTTTCTTCAAATAAACCTCAGGTAACACCTCCGCCTCCGCATTCGGCAGAAGCTTTCCGGAATGCCTACCAAAGATCGAAACAGATAGCCACTGGAATGTGGAACCGCTGGATCAAAGAATATGTTCCATCGCTGAACCATCGAGCCAAATGTTTAGGCGAAACAAAGGTGTTGCAAACCGGGGACTTAGTCTATGTGGTTGAAGGAGGGAAACGCAAGCTATGGGTGAGAGGAGTGGTCGAGGCGCCAATTGTATCCGGTGATGGACAGGTCCGACAGGCGTGGATTCGGACAACCAGTGGGGCATTCAAGAGAGCCACAGCGAACCTAGCCATATTGGCGATTGGAGATGGTAACACTGATCCGGATGTGGTCATAGGACCAGAATTACGGGCCGGGGATATGTTGGGGGCAACCCCACTGGGCAGTTCAGTACAAATTGCGGAAGCGATGCTTTTGGCAACACAACATCGAACCAGCGGAAGGAAAATGAAATGTCAACAGTAGAAGCAGAGATAGAAGAATAAGTATTCACTTAGGAGGTGGTTTTTTTATAAACTAGCAGAAAAGTGAGATTGATTGAAATTGTTTAAAGAAACAGCTAAATTTCGAGAAAAGTAGGAGAATAAAGATTTAGATGGACGAGGAAGTAAAAATAATACGGTTAAAGGGATGTGAGTATATAAAATGAATCAGGCTGAGAAAAATATTATAACTAAAACATAACCTATTATCACAGTTTGGTATCACAGATCGAAAGTCGCGTGGATATAGACGAACACGCTTTCCCTAAATTAGATAAAACAGCCAACAGTAAGTAACATGACACTATTGATTATAACACGAAAATTGTAACTAGGTACAGAACAGTCGGGAGTTGTGAGAATCTGCAGGAGGAAAAATTTATTGAACACCGTAAAATGTAAGCCCCTCTTCACTTAATCTAACCTTAAATGCTAATAAATAGAATTCTAGCTTTGATCTGCACATAACAGCTGATCCAAAGAGTGTTCTTTAACTGTATCGAACAAGCACAATACTGCCGCTGCACGCAAAATTGTCCATGTTCTATGGAATTTCCTATATACATCGTGCAATCGTGCGTAAAACGACCGATTGCGTCAAAGTACATGACGTGCTCTCCATCCCATTTATATTATTATTTTTATAGCTCTTTTTCCTAATATCATGGCAGAATTTATAAATGGTCCTTTATAGGTAATATCAAAAGCATATTGAGATCCCGTAACATGAAATTTTCCACCTCGTTCAAGTTAACGTTGCAATATTACAATGAAGACGAGAAACAGAAAAAATATCGATGCTGCGTATTAATAATATGCACGAATCAAACACACCCCGTCGCCAAATAGTACGTACTTATTCTTAGCTCAGTATAACTGACTGACCATTTAATGGACTTAAAGTAAACCATTAAATGTGGCAATAAAACATTTGTTCCTCTTACTGAAATGATTGCCGCAAATTGGTAATTGGTTTTTGGTCTTGCGAATTGTCAATTCTCAACCCTCATATATAATTCAAAAGTCATCATTCACTCAGACAAGACCATGCGTATTCCCCAAGCGCATTAAAGACCCAGGGAATTCATTTCCTAGTTGCTCAAATAAACACTAAACAAACAAATAAATTAGTTTACTCAGTCTAAAGAAATGTCAGCTCGATTGGTATCAACCGGAGGATACGTGTTCCCTTACAATGCCATCAAATCAAAGAACATGTAAAATTGCATACGACAACATATTCGCAATTCAGAGTGTAACAAAATGAAGACTGCTTAATTATTTGCTTTAAAAAAGAACGAAAAAAAAGTTATTGGATGAACCATTTTTTTAAAAATAGGTGATAAGCTAGGTGATAAATAGGTGATAATAGCTGACCACCGCCTATCTTCGAACAGGTTGAGCAGTTCCAACGAATTGAATAGATTATTTAACAAAAACTTAAATCAGCCATACCCCATTAGCCGTAGCTATAAACTTTTTCAGCAATATTACGCTCCTATGTGTGGCTCAATTATCACTATCCCGCCATTTTGGTGTTAGTTTGGATATATCGTCTAGCTGGCAGCAATTTGGTGTCAGTTACGCAACATTCAAATTCAACTTTTCTGAGAATTTTTTTGTCTATTATTTTGGGAGGAAATCGTTTACACGTAATTAAATTTTTAGTACAGTGTTATATCCATTAATTTAGCTATGAGCACTGACGAAGTTTGCAAAAGTTGACCCAATGAATGTAACTGAGCGGGTCTCCAAAAATTTAGGGAAAGCAGGGAATATAGAAAAAAAGTACTAAAGCGTCCAAAAATTAAAAAAGTCATGAGAGAATAGGTCTTAACAATATTCAAGTTCAAAAGAGAATTAAACGCTTGTTTGAATAAAACATCATTTTATATGATTTGCAAGAACATATTTTAGATACAGTCCGTAACGACTGGTTAATGCATGTTCCTAACAGTAAGAACACAGCAAAATATACCCTCAATCTCCACTGTATAGACAGGAAAACTACAAACCGATAAGCGTAATGCACGCCTCGCTTTACTCACTCCATATTCGATTAATTGACTACTGACTTTGTTTTAGCAGCAGCACCGTTAAATATCGTTGCCCCCTAACTTTTTCAAATTCAAACTTGGTACCAGTGGCAGAGCAATTGGCATTAAGAAAAAGATTAATTTATTGAACTCTCATTGGATCACTTGTTACTGGCATCCTCCCACCACCTCCTACCTACGACAATCCAAAAACCACTCAACCACTCATGAGTGGATACTCTCGATGCTACGAGGCTGCGTATTTACATTATCAAAGTTCAAAATCAATTTACTTCAATTAATCATAGAGCCAGAAGCAAGTGAAGTGAGGCAACAATAAAAAGAAATGAAATCGAACATCCAACCAAACGATTGTGCCACGACGACGGCTAATGGTTCGATCGAACTGGAGTAAGTTTGAATGGATGTTAAGTCCGCCGTAAGAGAGCGTAAGAGCACCTCTCCGAACCACTCTCGAAGTACCTACAACGCCACGAAGGTGGAAAGGTGAAACTGTTTTGAAGACACTCCGAGACCGAGATTCGGTGGCGATGCGCTTCGCGAAAGGGAAGTCCGATTGATTGATGGATGAGATAAGAAGCATGATAAAAGGGAGGTGGGTCCCGCGAGAATAGGAATGTTCGACCTCTTCAAGTAGCCGGGTGTCGATGGTGCTGTCTGCCTCCACAGTTGAACTGACGTGGGGGATAAGCTGTCGAAGTGTTTGGGAGCAGCTTCATTGAAGGTGCATTGTGGCTCGTGACATTGGAAAAGAGTTACCGTGAACTGGTTGGCGCATACTGAACTGTGCACGAATCAGTTGTTAGAATTTGGGCATTGTTGTGGTGGTTATGAAAATGCTTCTGGACATAAACTACCCATATACGTCCCATGTTCTATGGGATTTCTTAAATAAGTATGAAGCGTGTGACTAGACTGGTAGTAAAGCAATGTGAAACGTTAAATTACTTGAAACATGTCCAACCATGAAATTAACACCTTGCAACGAATAAAAACGTCCATGGTAAGACTGATTGAAGAATCACCTGAACATCCAAATTAAAACAACCCCATGAATCATTCGTTATCTTGTAATTATACCAACCGGGGGCAGTCGTAAAATAACAACTGCCACGAAATAGTTGAAATTTTCTTTCTAGCAGCTAGCACATGTTCACAGTTCAGGTACCGATATCAAGTATCTTCCCAAACTGAACCACTTTTTTTTTCTTCGTATGTTTCTTCAGTGTCCTAACCCAACAGCAGGTAGCAAAAGATTAAGCATCATAAAGTGAGCATAAAGAACAAGTATTAACAACTAACCACGCGCGGTCAGCTCATGGCTGCATCCCATTTTTGACTTGAATTGAAGCTAGTCGAAATTCAATGAGTCAACTAGAATCAGAACCATAGATAATTCACGAAAAAATCGATCTGCATCATTTTTTAACTTCTCACAATTCTGACGGATTTTGACTAAATCTTCCACATTTTCCTGTTATAGTCTTATCAAGTAACACTAATATAAAATAACAATTATTCAACTTCAAAATTTCAAAAAACGAGCGTAGTAGATTAAAAAGGTGTTCCCATACCCTAACAACGAATTGAAATCATCGTGGCGCAAGTGTCTAATAACGAGAGCTGCTACGCGACCCCAGTGACTGCGTACGGTCGCAAGTACCTACTAATTTAAATAATAAAATAACACTTTACGCACGAGTTGGTCAAGTTTTCAGTGGCTTTGCTTTGGGAGGCCCGAACTTAACCGGGCTTCTTTTGTTGTCTGCGGCATTGCATGTAGGTATCTTAGAGACTACCACTTTAAACTTTTCGTTGGAAGTGATTCTGATATCTTTAGTTACCCACCTTTATTGTTGTATTTGTGGGAATTTTTACGGAGCTAGCAATTAAATTTAGGAAACCTTGGTAATAAAGTTATCGGCTTATTATGTAAATAGGCTAATTGCACTAGAACATTTCTGGGCGAACCAGGTTGATAGTTAAATTAGACCATATCAAAAGAAGCTAATCAAGTTCAAATTTCCCCGCGTTCCAAGTTAATTTTTCATTACATTGACTTGTTTTCAATTTCGTACAACCTACAAACCACGAGAAAAATTCCTACAAAATGAGTTTCGGGCGAACTATGAAACATTGATGAAGTATCGCAGTGCTGAAATTTTGACGAATGCTTGATGAGATTTGTCTGTTTTCTTTGACTTTTCCATATTTTTCATCACAGCAAGAGCTCACACTACAGTCCATGTCCGTGGGTAGTGTGAGCGACTGAACCTACGGCAGGATGCTATCTCACAGCAAGAAAAGTAATTCAGAAACCAGTCAGCCAGCCCAGTTAGTGGTGGGTCGGTAATTGCTTCCTTTTTTACGGTTTACAATTTATGCTGTTGTTTTTGTTTTGCGGATAACAACACCGACGAAATGGGAAGGGGAAAAAAACCTAGTCGATGCACAAAAATGCGCTTGTTTAGGATTACACATCTTTATGTGCCTTCGCTCGGGGCCATGTCTACTTTGGGCCTACGAATGCAACTGCTGCTTTGTCGTGTCAATCGGTTTAAAATTAGATTTATTGTCGATGCCATAAAAGTGTACCGGAATCGTTGAACGTGATTTTCAAAACGTTATGAATTTTACGATTTTTTGGCTATCATTGTTACGAAACTTGCGATTTGGGTTGCATTTTCCAGTCATTTTTTTTGTGAATTACGAAACTGTTTTCGACACGTAGTGCTCTATTTAGATGTGAAGGCAGTCTCTTCCATTCAAATCTTCTTCAATAGAAATTCTGCGAACTAAAAAAAATTCTCCATATGGATTAATTACTCTAGCATAGCTGAGTCAAAATTTCTCAAGCGGGCCACCCAAATTAGGTGATACAGGCCATATTCGATAATCCGAAGTCTTGATTATCCCTCGACTCGATTATCCATAACTCGATTATCCGTAGAAAATGAAATTGTTTCAATTCCCCCCATTTGGCATAAAGTCATTTGGCATAACGTCGTTTGGCATAGTCATTTGGCATAAAGCAACTTGGCATAACGCGATTCAAGTAGTCATTTGGCATAAAGCCATTTGGCATAAAGGTCATTTAGCATAATCGATTAAAATAAAATTGAAGATAGATTGCCATTTGACATAAGGACCATTTCGCATAATTCCCATTTGGCATAATGGTCATTTGGCATAAAGCCATTTGGCATAATAGACATTAAACCTAATTTCTCAGGTCTATTTGATTAACATGTAACCGAAATAATAATATACAAAATCGGTAATTTTCTGGTATGCAGTTTCCCGAATTACCATTGCACGATATGGACAACAGTCGTGATTCACTGGTTGGTTAATTTTTAACTGGACCGCTTTTTATTTTGACCTCCGCTAGTTGGATCTGAATGTCAAAATCTCTTGTCAAATTCACTTTGCCAATCAAACTGACAATAATTAGAGATTTGATCAGACGCATTTTCGGTCCAACAAGCGAATCAAATTCGTTAGTTGAACGACTGTACACAAATTGCCTGAATTTTCCGGAAATACAATAAAACTACAGTCAACACTGAACTTGCCCTAGAAGACCTGCTAACTGCGCTTTAGCTTTCCACTTTCTATTGAACATGAAAATTGGTTTGAATTTTATTCATATAAAATGCAACTATGAATTTCTAAGAGTTTACATTATTCTGAATATTGTCAATTCTTCGAAAGTTTTGTGATTTCGATAATAACTTAAAGCGTCTGAGATTTTGCCTACTTTTACATATATGTAGTAAATTGTTTTTAACTTTTAATTTTATAGCTTTGAGCTTTTTTCTTCTTGTGAATATGAACTAGTCGAGATTTTTCCCTCTTTTGAATTTAGACAGCAAACAAAAGTAAACGTCAGAAGAACAAACATTATGAAAGCAAAATACTATATATCTCGAATTAGATTTCATATTGTAGTAGTTAGGTTAAAAAATTGCAGCAATCCAAATATTCGTAAATGGAATGGTTAATACAATGGTTCTTCTTCGCTCGTTCCCTCTAATTGATTTAACATGAGATCTATAGTTTTAAACTAGCCTATCATTAGCAGATTACAATTACAGATTTTTTTGTTGCATGAATCACAATTTTTATAACTTTCATGCAATATGGCCAACATAGTTCTAAATGCAAATATTCTCAATGCACAAATTTCATACTTACTTTAGTTTTCTAATATTCTTCGTCTCACTGAAGTTGATTCCTTCTTTCAAACATGAGCAGTTCTTGGAATCGTACTTATTTCAGTGAATCAAAACGCCATAAACATTTGAACCGGTATTTTCATACTTCATTTTTTTGTGAATTACGAAACTGTTTTCGACACGTAGTGCTCTATTTAGGTGTGAACGCAGTCTCTTTCATCTAAATCTTCTTCAATAGAAATTATGCGAACTAAAAAAAATCTCCATATGGATTAATTACTCTAGCATAGCTGAGTCAAAATTTCTCAAGCGGGCCTCCCAAATTAGGTGATATCGCAATTTCAATGGAAGATCCAATTTTTTGGTAGTATTTGGCATTGCAAAACCAAATCCAAATGGATTCTCGCGAAAAAAGTTTTTTTTGCGATAATATTGACATTTGAAGTTTTCAGCCAGCTTATTTTTAAGAAATTACTACGGGCGACCTAATTGACCGATTTTACGAACTAACCAGCTATGAAATTGTCGTAAGACAAAGATTATTCGTGATTTTTTCCGATTCGAAAAATTGATATTTTGTATATTTATACACTGATCAATTGCAATTAATGCGGGCTTCGTGGAGGAAAGTTTTTCGAAATTCATTGGAATTATGTCATTGCGTTAGATTGAAAGATATAGGCTAAATGAGAAAAAAATCTTAATTTCTTAGTATTTCCATGATCTTTTTGCATATTTTCGATGAATTTTATAAAACTTTCTTCCATAAACTGTAGCCCGCATTAATTGCAATTGTGTATAAATATGTATATGTATTCGCTTTGAATGCAAAGTTATAGACTGAATAAAGGTTAAAATCGGACAATTAGGTCGCCCGTAGTATTTTTTTTAAATAAGCGGGCTGAAAACTTCAAATGCCAATATCATGGCCAAAAAATTTTTTTTTTCAAAAGCCATTTGGATTTAGTTTTGCAATGCCAAATACTACCAACAAATTGGATCTTCCATTGAAATTGCGATATCACCTAATTTGGGTGGCCTGCTTGAGAAATTTTGACTCTGCTACGATAATCATGAACAAAATCTAGCCCATGTGACTGCTGTTTACGGACCCCAATACTAAGTGTCCTGTGCTTCTAAAACACACCAGTCATCACACTCAAAGCTGTTCTGCAAGAATGATATTTCCGTTTTCCAAAAATGGTATAGCTAAGAAGTCAGTTTTTGTTTTTGCGACATTTTAACGTATTACTATTTTTATAGATAGCCGATTTAATTTTAATTGGAGGGAAGCGTTCGGTCCTAAATACCCTGTTACGATCGTGGTATTTTTAACAATCATACAATCTACAACAAAAGCGTGTAAGCGTGTGCAAAACTGGATAAAATACATTGAACAGGGCTGCATTAGCGAGCGTTCAAAAGTGTAATTGCAGACTGACTGCGCATTTTACCATTTTCCTTTATAATACGAGCATCAAAATATAACGAAACAACGAAAAATTAAGGTATAATATTATTGTTTATTCGATACAAGCGATATAAAGTGAACTAGGACGAGTGAATATAATAATGGTTGCCATCCCAAGTAGCAATTGCAACTTGTTGAAAGTTTTAAATGTTGCACAACTGCTACACAATATTTTTTATTGTTTGATATATTTGAAAAGAATTTCCACGGGTTTTTAAACTGATTGTGCAACTATCTAACTATAGAGCTGGCCAATAGTGTTAAGTATGCAAACATCAATAACAGTTGTGAAACTAATCAGAAACTTTGCTAACTTGCACAAACAGTCTAACAAGTTGCAAATGCCTCTTTGTTTGCCATTCCACCCTAAAACAGAGCAGTCCAACTACCCAGTGCTCGACAAATGGCATAGCTATTATTTTAATTATTTTGCTGCAATTAGGAACATGTTGCACAACATACAAACATAGTGCGCATTTTCCATAGCATAGTTGTTACCAAGAGAGTTATAAATAGTATACAGTAACAAAGCGTGCTACTTGGGATGAACGGTACTTAGATTTGTCGCTGTCATAACATAAACCGCCCACCAAATTTTATTGCGAGGAATTCCTGTTCCATTCTGTCCTGGAGTGGCATTTCACATCTCGATTCGAGTGACTCGAAACGAAAATGTTTCAAGTCGTTTCGACAAAGTTTCGGCGTCACGTATCGCATTCGACCTTGTTAGATTGTGGCACTAGATTTCCACCGTTAACGTATCAGCTGTTCGAACGCAAACTATTAGATCAGAGTATCCCAAGCAGCACTTGCAACATGTTCTAGAAAAACAACAAAAGTTATATGTTGCATTACAATGACAACAGAATTGCAAAAAACATGACTGTTGCATGTGTGAAACACAGCTGCTGCACGTTACATCTTAGTTATTTATTTGTGGTGCTTATGTTTTCCGAAACAATCAACTTTGACACATATTATTGATGTTTTTTGCAACGTGTTTGTGACTTTACTGCACAGCTAAAACAATTTTGTTGCAAGCATCATCGCGTAAACTGGAGATGACATTATTATTCAACTTGTCAGCAAATTTGATTCCGGATACACTTATAAAACTTTTACTCAACTTCAGTTTGTAACATAGTAGAAATAAAAACAACCGCCATATTTATTGATAGAATGAATTCTTTCTCGATAAAAGTTGCTGATGAACAGTTAATATGCATAGATTTTTTGATCGGAACCCAAAATTTTCATCATTAATATGCTTCAAATTTTTTATTACTCTCGAAAAAAGCATATTTGAGCACAGTTCTTTGCGTACGATAAATAATTCACAAAATAAGTACAAAATTTATTGAGTTTATATAAACGTTGTTTTAAGGCCCTTTAAAAATATCAAAGTATTTTCAAAAATTACTCGATTCAATTTTGTTGGTTAAACATTTTCACCCACATTAATGATATTGTCATATTTGAATGTGAACATAATATTTATACTTTGTTTGCATAACAATTTCATGAAACACATTAAGTTTCATTTCATTTCGACAAAGTTGTTTTCAAAGCAATCGCTAGCATTATTGCAACAATCTTTGTTGTTATTATGATTCTTGGTACATCATTCGGAACAAATGAACATGGTGCCTATAAGCTCCGCCTCTTGCGCTTTTTTAATTGCATAACAGTTGAATAACGCTTGCTGCAGTAATATTTTCACAAATTAATGTGTGACATTGGTGTTGTAAAAACAACTTATCAACATACCGTGTTGCTTGGGATATACACTGAGATAATACACTCGCAAATCTGCTGCGAATAGGAACCGAAGGTTGAATCGTGATTTAATCCATAGCTTTTGGAAAACATGTTTACTCGGTAACTATTTCACGAAACCCGGAATATCATTCATGGATCCTCTCAACAGCGATGCCACATGTTTTTGTGAAATGTCTGTAGAAGAATAATTGAAATGTCTGTAAAAGTCTGTAGATGGTTGTGTAAATCCAATTTACACTAGGTTATTACTTTAAAAGTAACTTGAAATTAGTAAACTATTGCGAAGGAATCATTCGTATTCGGATCAAATTATTCTAGTGCGATTTTTTTAAACACTGTTACTCTTTTAAAAGTCTGTAGATTTCTGATTACGTCTGTAGGAGACCATCGAAAGGCTGTAAAATACAGACATGTCTGTAAATCTGACATCGCTGCCTCTCAATCATCGTGAACTAAAGAGCGAACACGAAATTATTGCGACACATTCAACAGGGCATAACTTTTTTACCATTGGCTAAAAATCAACCAAATTTTGCACACTTTCTCATTGATGTGTATTGTTTACATGCTGTCAAAGTCGTGTTTTTCGATTCAACGAAAATGGAGGTGAACCAACGCGAGTCGAGCGAACAAATTCTTTCCAAACACCTGGAATTTCCTGACCTGTCGCACCGGCAGCTGGGAAAAATGTTGAACATTCACCATTCAACCGTCTCCAGAGTGTTGAAGCGGTTCCAGGAGCGGTTGACGTTGGACCACGGCAAAGGAGCTGGAAGAAAACCGGGACCGGTGAACAAAAAGACGGAGGGAAAGGTGAAGCGGATGATTAAAGCAAATCCCAACGTCTCAAGCCGTGATTTGGCTAACAAGATCGGCATGTCGCAGAGCTACGTCCAGAATGCAAAGCAGAGAGCTGGACTACATACATACAAGGTACAGAACTTCCCAAACCGCGATAAGCGGCAACAATCGATGGCCAAAACGCGGGCACGGAAGCTCTACGAGAAGATGCTGACAAAATGTGGCTGCTGTGTGATGGACGACGAAACGTATATAAAAGCCGATTTTAAGCAAATTCCGGGGTTGGAGTTTTTCACCGGCAAGAGCAAGTTCTATGTGAACGACAAATTTAAGAAGAAGAAAATGTCGAAGTTCGCCTCCAAATATCTCATTTGCTCTTGCGGACTGAGGAGTGAGCCTTTCGTGACAAAGGGAACAGTAAATGGCCAGATCTACAAATCTGAGTGTCTCGAGAAGCGCCTTTTGCCGTTCTTGCAGCAGCACGACGAAGCTCCGCTATTTTGACCAGATTTGGCATCATGCCACTATTCTAAAAGTGTCCTGGAGTGGTATGAGGCCAATTCTGTACATTTTGTTCCAAAGGACATGAATCCGCCAAACTGTCCGGAGCTGCGCCCGGTGAAGCAGTACTGGGCAATAAAGAAGCGGGAACTTCGGAAGAGCAAGAAGAGAGTCAAAGATGAGAAGGACATGTTAAGAAAATGGAAAAAAAAACTGAGAAACTGGTACCGGATGACACTGTAAAGACTTTGATGGAGGGCATCAAGCGAAAATGCGTTTAATTTTACACTCAAGGCTCCATCGATTAACTTTTCTTTTGATTTTTGAAGTAAATATATGTATAAAACTACCCTAAAATTTTGGTTTGATTTTAAATATTATAAGAAAATTGGCATGACATTTTCGGTGTCGCAATAATTTCGTGTTCGCTCTTTAGTTCAGTTGAAACTGACTGATTTCATTAATATACAAAGGTTTGTTTGAACATATCGAAACGACGCAGGAGAGTTGTGTTATTTTCAATTTATATTTGTTTTCACAACAGATACATTAGATGACTAAATAATCAGTTTTGATGGATGTTGAATATATTTAGAATGTGGTTTGTTTCTTGTTTTAATGATTTTTGTTTTGATTGATTTTTTTAATGATACCCCGTTTTACGGCAGTAAAGTTAATTTCTAATATTATTTAAACCAAACAAGGAATTCAGCATGCAAACATTTTTTTAAAGAAACTATGAACCTGCACAACAAAATAATTAATTTTTAACCAACGTAATGTACAATACATTTTTTTTAACAAGTGCTAAAATCAAAAACGATTTAGCGCACGAAAGTTAATGCATACAGAATTTTTAACACAATTTCGTTAAAATATATACTTTTGAGACACCCTAATGAATAGTAAATGTTTATTTTAAATATGTTTTAATATTAAAAACGTATTCAGCGTGCCAAAATTACATAAAACCGTCCTATTGGAACCAATGCGACAAAGTTTTGAATTTAGTCCATCTTTTGTTCTAAATCGTGCCACTGTGGCAGCTGTTCGAGCGCAAACTATCAGATAGGAGCATACACTGACATAATATATTCTTAAATCTGCTGCGAATAAGATGAAGTTTTTATTTAAATTAGCTGCGCGTGATCGAAATATATACGAATAATGTTCGCAAATATAACAGTGTTTTTACGTTATTGCCCTTCCCCATAGAAAAGTATAGCAATTGCTCCGAAACTCAAATTTTAAACCAAGGCCCTAACGGCCGAGTGTTCTATCATCGCTGTTGTGCTATCTTATGCCAAGCGCCATTTAGCACATTTCGAGAAAAACGATAAACATAAACAATCCAAAGAAGACAATTGATGCTTCTATCTATTCTGCTTTAATCTCTCAAATGTTACGAAGATCGGTTAACTATGTTGCGAGTTCTTACTATGAATGTAAACAAAAGTCGCACTCACACGTGTCATAGGCGTGTATTGATGACAAAATTTGTATGACGTGTCATAATCGTGCATGTAAAATTTTCAATAGAAAAAAGCATCAATTTTTAAATTTTATTCATATCTTTGCGTTCATATGGTCTATAAACAATCGGTGAAATGCATTTTGAAGCAAATGAGTCAGGGAATCTAGAAAAATTGTTATTTTTGGTTACAGTGTTGCCAAATATCCTTTATTTCCAGTTTAAAACTAAAACTGTGTTTTTCTCACAACTCGTGTAATTTTCTTTTGAAAATGTTTAAACCATTGTGTTCCTCAGACATTTTCAAACATAAAAGCAGCTGAAACTTCAATATAACTTGAGCAAATCCCTAGATACAGTGATTTGAAGCAAAAACTCACAATTTCTTATCATGTTTCTCGCTATATCTAAGTAACCAAGCTGAATTTCAAAATTCTGAGAACGCCACTTTGTAGAGATTTTTCAAACAAGTAATGTGGTATATCTAACTCAGTTTATCCCAAAATGACGTTTGTAATAAGATAACACAACAGCGACGATATACCATTCGATTCAATTAATCGAGTAGGGCAAGTGAACTTGGCCGTGGAGGCGGGTAACGCAGAAGGCCAGACTAGGTTTAATAAATAGATAATAAAAAAAATCGAGTGCAGCATATATCTGTGTGTATCTATGTGTATTAGACTGCCCAGAGATAGTAAATCTTTGAAAACTCAATCAGCCCACCCCAGAGTCGCACCAGGAGTACTTGCTCCAAACTTGAAGCAAATCGGACAAGTCTAGCTACCGGACCAACGTGCCTGAAATTTGTATGGCATTTTTCGACAATTTACATAGAGAAAACCAACTAGCTCGCATTTCCGCCGCTAGGTGGCACTGCTTGTATCGTATTATCATTTTAAGTGAAAATAAGAAAGATAATTTAATTGTCTACAACTTTTTCGAAGACTGCTTGTCATTCCGGCATTTTTGAAAGAAGTTATTAAACTTTTAACGAAGTGATGTCTGAGTCAGTTTTTCATGGGGCCTAGCAGCGCATGGTTGTGTAACAGTATTCTATTCCAACGAACTATACATTTTTGTAAAATGATGGTTAGATTTAGTTCCATACTATTGAAGGAATTGTAAAGAGATAGAAATTAGGTGTCTTCTACAAAGTGGTAGAACAAGTATTTTGCAATAATTCTACTGAACATTTCGATATCCTATCTCTCTTCTACGAAAAGTGTTGGCACCCTCAATGAGGTCATAGGTGGAACTAAAATTTTGTAAGCAAAATATAATTCGTGTTACATACTACAATACCACCAGATGGTGCAAAACTTATTAAAATGGGTGTGAAATTACTTAGATGTGCAAGCCCGTAGCTTTGATCACATTGGCCAAAAGGCCACCTAAGACGGTCTTGATGTCCCGGAAAACTTGCCAATGTTCAGAGTTAATTTCACACCTGTTCCTCCGAAAATTCTTGACCATTTTCACCATCTTCCAAAATTGAAATGATTGGGGAAATGCTATTGAATTTCATCCCGATCTGACTATTGATTCCGGAGTTACAGGTTGGTTAGTGCGGTCACATAGGAACTTCCCATATACGTGTTCCATCATAATACACGGTTAAAAACAACAAAATGTAATTATTGCAACCACTTTGTGTTGTTTTGGCTTCGAGTTATTAGACACCACGCGAAAGTGTCTTGATTACAAAGTACAGGGTCCACCACTCGAAGTGTTACGAATTGAAAAGGTCATAAATTCCGTTCGGAAAATTATTTTTATTTACTTTAAAGTGCAAAATGTGTGAAAATATTCAAAAATTTAGAAATAATTCACTTTTGCTAAATATGGCCACCTTTCACCTGGACTACGGCCTTGAGACGAATCGCAAGCTGCCCGAATATAACTTGCACGGTATTTTAGCCCAATCACGGAAAATAGTTTTCTTCAGCGTCTCGAGATTGGATTATTTTTTACTTCGGACCTTTCTCCCCAAAACGGCCCAGTGAGAATAATCAATTGAATTCGCACTGACTGATCATTATCCTTCCATTTCGACGCAAACATATTTGTCGCTTCAAAGACTAGATAAGATGAACTTGGGGTCTGCCTCGATGCCCTGGAAAATATACTGGAAAGCGAATATCGGGACATCCATTAGTGTGTGCACACAAATAAGGCATGTTTCCGCGATGTTCATCCCAGAAAAAAACCATCTCAAACGCTTTAGCGAGAAAAAAATATATTTTTTTTGGCCCAGCAGCCCAACCCGACTTTTGGCGGGTTACATGTTTTGAGGTTTATCTGAAAAACCCGTAACTTTCATAACCCGGCAATAACTTTTTGGGTTTTCTCATCATAAAAACAAATTACTTAAATTTTTTGAAGTGAAACAAAAATTTGGGCAGTAGAGGTTTAAATTAAGCACTGTCTATTGGCAAGTGGTATTCGACAGTTTACACAACGTCACCCGCGTTACTGGTTGGCACGGTCAAACTTAAACTTGTGTCGGAGGGTGTCAATCAAGATTCTCTGACCCGTTCTTGGTGTCATTAGCTAGTATGGTATGCGCGCCAGTAGAGTTGCTTCGAGGCTGGTAAATGCCTGGGCAATGCACAATATAGACCCGGTGCACAGTGGTCCCAAAGAGCAAAAAAGGGGTTTTTTTAGATTGCGTCAAAACGGTTGACTTTAGCAATATGGTGTCTTTGAGAAAGTTTCTTGGAGTAGAACTCCCCTTCTTTCTGTTTTATCGGATTAATGATTAATCCTTCTAATAGTGAGTTACGAAATTTATTTTCTTCAATAATTCAGATAGACAAATACTTACTTCAGCAAAGTTGTAGAGAAACTTGTTACAAATATTTTACCCGAGGGCTTCAACTCTCTATCTTTTAAGCTTTTTGAGATATGGAACATTATTTGTAAAAGGCCCCTTAAAACAGTTTTTTCATCATATGTTTTCTTCTAGATTTTTTTCCATTATATAAATGTTTTAGAACATTGTTTGAACTATTAAACTACATTACTTTGCCGAAGACGGAAACTTACTATCGCTTGTATGTGTAGAGATATTCACGTTTTTTGACTGAAAATAGCTCTTTTACAAATGCCGATAACTTTTAAACAGTCAAAACGGGCAAACCACTTTGTAAACAAATTAAAGTGCAAAAAACACAACAACTGCTGGAAAAATCAGATCTCCCCAAGGCGGCCCTCTATGGAAATACTAGAGCTGAAGTTTGTCCATACTAGAACTGTTCCGGCATTAAATACATCATAATGTATTACTGTTAGTTCTGAAATAAAGGGTTAAAGTCGTAATAATTAGCCTTTCTTACGGTTGTAAGCACGTCTTGAGTAAATACCCAAGCAACCAAAAGTTGATATAAACGAGCTGCATTAAGTTCTCGTTTTAAGTAATTATGCAATACGTTTTATGTTCTAATAGCGAGTTAAGCAGTTCTATTAAAGCTTGAAAGTTCGCTACAAACTTTATGTGAATTTTAAAGCGTGCTTTTTAAGTATTATCCGAACTTCTGTTTGCCTGAGTCAAAAGTTACAGTTGTTCAAAAACTCAATGCATACGCCTGACACCGGAAACTGACAATGCCCTTGCGCCTACTTCATAACAATGGCGCTAGTGCAACCAAACGGCGAGTAATCAATTCCATTTGATGACGGAATGAGACAAACTTTAGCTCTAGTATTTTCATAGAGGGCCGCCTTGGGGAGACCTGATTTTTCCAGCATTTGTTGTGCTTTTCTTGCACTTTAATTTGTTTACAAAGTGGTTTGCCCGTTTTTGCTCGTTTAAAAGTTTCGTGCTGCGAAATCGGCCCTTAACAAGCCATCAAGAGCAGCAAGAGAGCGTGTTTTGACAATTTGTGCGAGGAGGCCAACGTGAATCCGTGGGGCGATGCCTCACCCCCCGAACGGTCGCCAGAACGGTTGGCGAGAATTATCGAAGTACTCTTCCCGTCCCGAGCAATAAGTCCCTGTCCCCCTGCACCGCAAGGCACGGTGGGTACAGACGACATGGTGGCCCCGGTGACGAATGAAGAGCTAGTTGCATTAGCTAATTCTTTAGCGGCGAACAAAGCCCCAGGGCCTGATGAAGTTCCAAACAGCGCTCTCAAGACAGCAATCATGGCGAACCCAAACATATTCAGGTTGGTTATGCAGAGATGCCTTGACGAGTGCTGCTTTCCGAATAGATGGAAAAGGCAGAAGCTGGTACTGTTGCCAAAGGCCGGGAAGCCGCCTGGTGACCCATCGGCGTACAGACCAATCTGTCTGATTAACACGACGGGCAAATTGCTTGAGAGGATTATCCTCAACCGACTAACTCCATACGCAGAAAGTACGGAGGGCCTGTCAAGTAATAAGTTCGGTTTTCGAAAGGGAACGTCTTGGAAAGCTACTTCCAGAACCGTGTACTATTATACGAGACCGATGCCGGTCAGAGAAGTGTTCCTATTACCGCAGGAGTCCCGCAAGGTTCAATCCTGGGCCCGGTATTATGGAACCTTATGTATGACGGGGTTCTGAGACTAAAGCTCCCTCCTGGTGTGAAAATCGTCGGTTTCGCCGATGATGTCACCCTGGCGGTCTACGGGGAGTCAATCCCCGAGGAAGATCTTACGGCGGCACACGCGATAAGCATGGTGGCGGAATGGATAAGCGCGAGAGGCCTAGAACTTGCCCATCACAAGACGGAGGTGGTTGTTGTTAATAACCGTAAATCGGTACAACAAGCAGTTATCCAAACGGGAGAAGTCGAGATAACTTCAAAGCAAAGTCTGAAGATTCTTGGGGCCATCATAGACTGACCTTCGACAGCCATGTCGACTATGCGTGCAAGAAGACTTCGACGGCTGTTGCGGCATTATCGAGGATGATGTCCAACAGCTCCAAGGTGTGCGCCAGTCGACGTAGGTTACTGGCATGTGTCGCCGTATCTATCCTTAGGTACGGTGGACCGTCCTGGGCGAGGGCCATGGAAGTAACCAGTTACCGTCGCAAATTGGAGAGCACCTGCCGCTTTATGTGTCTCAGAATGATATCTGCCTACCGCACGGTATCACACGATGCATCCTGCGTGATAGCGGGTATGATGCCAGTCGGGCTGGTCATCCGGGAGGACGAAGATTGTTTTGAATTGCGTGGCAATAGGGAAGTCCGCGAGCGTGCCAGGGTGACCTCAGTCGCCAAATGGCAGCACGAATGGGATAACACCTCGAGAGGTAGGTGGACCCACCAGCTGATACCTAGCATATCGAGCTGGGTGGGAAGACCCCATGGGGAAGTTCACTTCCATCTGACACAATTCCTGTCAGGCCATGGCTGTTTCCGACAGTACCTCCACAGGTTTGGGCACGATGAGGCCCCAGTCTGCCCAGGTGTTGACGAAACTGCGGAGCACGTACTATTCGTATGTCCCCGCTTCGACGTCGAAGAGGAGCTATGCTAGACGTCTGAGGCTGGGACACAACCCCTGATACCCTTATACAGGGGATGTGTCAAGCGGTGGAGAAGTGGAACGTAGTTTCTACTGCTACCACTCAGATTGCCTGCAGGTTGCAGAGAACATGACGCGCCGAGCCGCAGGCGAGGAGTATGCCTAATTCAGGTTTGGTTAGCTAGAGCGGAATGGGTTATGTGCGGAGAAATGAATGAATGGTCTGCTCATGCTGAGGCAAGAGTGGCACAGCGGTAACAACCGCGATAGCCACGCCGATGCATGACGATAGAGCGAGTGAATAGGCGGATGATAGACGGTATGGTCTGCCCACGCCGAGATGGGAGGGTCGTAACGTGGAGTATATTGCGGGAACTTATCGCTACTGAGACCTCGAGGCGTGGCAGAGGAATGTAGGGCGTGCGTGAGTGCGAATGTCAGGCACGAGTACGTTAAGTACGGCCATCCCCCCAGAAGTAATGCCGAAAGGCCGTTCCTGGGGATAGATGGCGGAGGCCAATGGAGTTTAGTCGGTATGGCCCCTTGGTTGAGCCCGACACACCCCCAGTACACCCCGTGTGGTAGCTTGGCAGCTACCAATAGCACGCGTACTGGGCAAGTACGTAAATTGTATTCTCCATTGTAAAAAAAAGAGTTGCTTCGACATCTCCAATGGAGTTCGCGGAACGACTACAAACTTTTAGAAAGCTGTTCATGGCTTAAACAAACCACACAATATTGTTAAGATTAATTCCTTAAAATAGTGGAAAATCATGAATTTTCATGAAGGAATCCGGATCATGTAACGACCTAGTCTGGGGGCAAAATATGACAGAAAGTACTTGTTTCATATATGTACCACTGATTTGATAGTGGCGCTAGTATACCATTACCATATGAGTGCCATCGTTGATAGATTTAAAATTTAGTATGTCATCCATTCGTATCACGAAGTAAAGTAAATAAAGTTAATACTACAAAAAGAGGCTGGGTGTTGTATGTAGATGCAAACAGCGTCAAAAAATTCCTCGGTGTGATTTGTTCCAAACCCGAACCCGACCCGAATCCGAAAATTCCGAATTCGAAAAACCCCAAACTGACCCAAACCCGAAAGATTAAAATTTAAAAAACCGGGATCCGACCCAAATCCGAGAAATTCAAAAAAAAAAAATATCTCGAAAAAAAAAATCAAATCACTTCGGGTGACGAGTATAGTACGATCAATTTACGACTAACGAGCTGAGTTTCATTCTTTCTACGACGGGCTTACATATTTTGACAATAGTGATCGCTCCGATTTGTTATTTCCCTTTCATTGACCCAAACTGACAAACGGCCAATGAAAACATTCCATTGTCGAACGATTTGAAAGACTCTTCTTTTATCGTCTGGATACCTTAAATCCTTTCTGGCGCAGACTTACAACCAGGAGGCAAAAAAACTAAATCTTCAACAATGATTAATTACCCTCCTGCATTCACTTCACGACGGACCGGTTAATGGTTTCATGTTTTGTGTATTTGGTATGTTCAGGTACTGAAGAGCCCACCTTGGAAAAGAAACAAAAAAAACAACACAACCACACTACCTACTCCTCGTTATTACCCCGTAGCCGCGTCAAAACATATTTTATTTCTATTTATTTAATTCTTCGCGTAGGTACTTGGCCTGTACCGCTTGAAACAGGGATTGTACCGCGCGGTGGCCACCGGCGCGTTCCAGAAAGCTTCCAGTGATCGGGCTAACTTAATCAATCTCGCGCGTAAAGCCATGGCGCGGGGGGAATTTCTATAGTGGGGGATTACATTGCTGTCCGGCGGGTGGCGGAAGCCGAAAAAAATCATACAGAAAACAAGGGGCCCTCTGCCGGGCGCATAAACAGTCGGGGCTCTTGAACAGTGGGAAAAGTAAATATTGTTGAATTAAACTTCAAGTGGGGCTCCGAAACCTGGGGGCATCGCTGATCCGGGCTGGCATCGCACCCCGGGAACATCATATCTCGATTAATCATTCGGGCGAGTGAAATGTTTGGTAATTGATTTCTCTAACGAGCTGAGAATTGTGGGACAGAGACCACAGACGAGACGCAATGCGACGATTTTCCGATGGTGGGGTGTGTTAAAGGTAAATGTTGGTTATTTGCTTGTTCGAGGTTGGCTGAAATCCTACGTTGTTTGCCATAGGTTTGTCGTGCGAGATGTTGAGATTAAAACAAAGTAAGGAATTTGCTTGCGAAAATATTGTTTAGTTGTTCATGGAACACAAGAAAAACTATAAGGCTAACGTGTGACTAATAGAAATACTGGAGGCTCCAGGCAGTGGCACGGAGATGATCCCTTCCCCCTCCTATTTAGTCAGAAGATGTTTAATAAAAATAGGGCTGCCACCCAATAGGATTTGACTTGGAGACTTCGGTTTTGGTTTGAGACCTCCGTCCTTCTGAGCTTTACTTTAATATATCCGGGTCTGGCACGACGACGAACAATATCACCTTTTCAGTAAGTGCCAAGTTTAATTTGTTTTATCGAAAAAGTGTAAGTAGTGCTTTTACTACCTCGTGAGTTCAGATTTATTTAGCCCAACTTCCATGGTAGCTTAGTTTGGTTTA
The DNA here is from genome assembly GCF_030247195.1 of Topomyia yanbarensis. NCBI lineage: Eukaryota > Metazoa > Arthropoda > Insecta > Diptera > Culicidae > Topomyia > Topomyia yanbarensis. Next base: position 8,926,836 of record NC_080671.1, read on the forward strand.
AAAAGTTGCTGCCAACATAAACATCAAACGAGTTATTCCATTATAAGCATTGGCAGTTCCTGCAACGGTCCTTAACTGTTGACTAGGGAGAGAGCTTTGTTCCTTTGTTGGAACCTCCCTAGCGACTGTTGTGATGAAGAACCGAATTCTTTGTGCCCCGCAAAAAAACCGGAAGACACCACAATCTGTTTCCCACGCAATGTCGCTATCATGTTTGTATCATTTTTCTTCTCACGTTTGCTGTGAGGGTAGCAACGTACGTTCGCTTATCCTCCACAGCGAGAGTAGCTTATGCTTTTGGATTCGCCGTGGTTAGTCGGAGAATTGAAATCTCGAGCGAAAACACGGTTTACAAAAGCGAAAAAATTACTTCCTAATGTGAACGGAACAGAACCGTGTCAAAATATATTGCGTCGGTTTATTGACTCTTCCCAACAGAGGGGACTAAGATGCTAGTGTACATCATCAAATTTGAGGTGGTAGAACACAAATCCGTGCTGACATTCGTCGATGATATGAGATGGAACAAAATTTCTAATTAAATTCGGAAACAAAATGTATTCCAAGTTTGGCAACCTGCCAGCAGAGAATTGTTTCGTTATTCCGATATGGAAATTGACATTGCCTTTTTGACGTACTATATTGCGTACAGAACTATTGCAGGAATCGTGCAATTATTCTACTGACACTCGTTAGATCTTATTGCTATCATGTGAAAATCAAATTCCGTTAAGATTAAAATATTAATCGTATGTCATTAAACGAGATGGTTACAGTTTTAAACATTATTTTAATTTCTCTCGTTTTGTTTAAAATACTGAGAGAAAACATGAGAAAGCGTCGCTAAATTATTGCAAAAAAATGACCGATTAATATCTTTCCGTTCATACCACTGAAAAGTATTATTTAAATACCGCTAAAATAGATTCACGGTGTTCCAAAATCGATATTCAATAATAGCGTAAGCAATGCATAACACAAGCTGTCATTTACTGAACAGTGATAGCACATTATTTCGGTTTTTTTAGCATTATATCAGCATTTAATCGTAAAATGGGGTGCGACGGCTCTTTTATAGATATACTATTGGAAAGATGTCCTCCAAATCTGGAAGTTTTGTTTCAATGCCTTAACCATCACTAAACAAATTGGTGGCTAAATGGCATACCTTAAGCGGTTGCATGCGTTAGCTGAACTGAGCCGTGGGTAGATATTTTCCATTTGTAGAATTGAAAGGAAGAGATGAATATTAAATTGTGTTTGTCGGATTTAGTTGTAAGTTTTCCATTTTGTATTGTGATCTATTTGATCGACGTGGAAACATTTGCTGCATTCCTAATAAGAACTCATCATTTTCTTCTATGTCCATACACTTAGTCGAGTTTGGCAATTTCCCGCTCAACCGAGTAATCAGTAAATGTTTATATTGATATCTCGGAAAAGTATACTTTGTTTGCTGAATTTCAGTGAAATCCTTCTCGAGTCTCAGAAAACAATTGGAACTATTACTAAGACCTCAACGAAAAATGAATTTACCGAGTGCTCGGGGGAAACTTGTAAATATTTAAAAAAAAATAAGTATTCATTCCATCATCATGCTATCATCGCCATGCAGGCTAGTCGAATGTTTTTGTTTGCTTCTAGCGTTGCAACTTTTGATTGTGTATTCGTTTTTTTAGTCGTATGCTTTACTGCTAGTAGTGCTGGCTTTTGGTATGGAGATACTAGGCGCAGCCTTGAGCAGAGTATAGGTTGATGCATTGGGGTAATTAGTTATAGAATCTTCAAGTTTGTAAGTAAGTTTCCCTTTCTAAATTTTCCATCCATTTAAGTTTCAATTCAGTACTCAAGCATTTTATGAAGCATTGTAACCGTTTCAAAAAAGTTTGTTTTGAAACTTTATTCAACGCTGAAGATTGAAAAAAAAATATGGAAAGGGTAGTGAAAAGGACTAAGAAGAGCGAAATTAAACATTGTTTATTGAGTTCCTTAAAGATTTTTCCGTATGAATAACTATTTCAAGATATATTTTACACTGTTATCCAAAACTCCAACAAACCTCATTGTGTGCTAAATGGACCAGATCTCATAGTTCATTTTCTTCATTGGGCACTAGATTTATTTGATTTTAGTACATTTTTCCGTAGTTTTGCTCAGAGTGCGTTTGTTGTTCAACAGACATTTGAAACTGAACTGATTATAATAAAGGCAGTTTGTGATCTCGCCTTGATACATACAAAGCGTGGTCTGAGTAATGGTAGCTGATATACCGTTTACAATGCCTAATCGTGGCACGCAATGTTTAATAGATTCTACTTTTGTATTGCTGCTAGATCGGGTAGTCATGCTTCGATTTTGTTATCGTATACGTTTGCGAAGATCTTGATCCTAGAATTGTCATATTTAGACCAGGATACGCATAATAAAGTCTTTTTGGTTATACTATAAGACGATCTTAATATGTTCTATCTTATGAATAAATGAGTAGACAGACACTAATTAGAGTTAACCGCCGCGCTGTTGCTCTGAAGTGGGCCGTTCGAATTTTTCTTAATTGTGTACATACAAATTCCACAGCAGGAATAGAAGCTACGGTTCTTTATCCACTCACCACCTAGAAGCAAACAAAATGCGTAAAACTGTTAACAACTCTTTTGCTCTGAATAATTCTAGCAACCATATCAGACCGAACAAGACAAATAATTCGATGTAACCAGGGTCATTTAAAAAACAAATAATATTAACTATGCCATCATGAAGCACGTCAGACAGAGATCGTTGATGAATGAACGAAAGATCAGTTGTGCTAAGATACATCCTGGTGTGAGAGATATAGGGAACCCAAGTAAGATTATGTGCGTGGTACCGATCTCTTCATTGAATACTATTGTTTGTAAATACATAGTATTGTGGATAAATTTACCATTACAACAGATTTAGGCTAACCCTCACTGAATTCCCGAAGCTCTCTATAACTTTAAGAACTTGTAATGGGATGTTTATGCAAAGATTCTAAACTTTCTTTCTAACTTGAACTTGTGCTTATTGTTAAAATCTCGACTCCAAGACCTCGATGCATAAACTGCAATGTTCCTAATTCCACGTGAGCTTCGTGAAACGAGAAGTATGTGTCTGAAACGGTGATTTTTAGTGAATACCACCTAAATAAGTAAATTTTACTAATTGATTGAGTTTTTATTTATGTGATAGTTTTACGAGAACAGGATAGCGTCGCGCTTTTTTGTCGTGACTAACGACTCACCTTTTCAAAATTTCGGAAAAAAGTGATGTAAGATTTTGAACGCTTATATCTTTTGTTGTACTGAATGGATTTATTCAATTTCTTCGGCATTTTGTCGAAAATATTAGTACCAATATTGTATTAAATTTTGGAATATGTAGGACATTATCAACGGAAAAATAATGTTTTGAAAAATCTTTCGAAAACGACTCAGAAAAGTGAAAATTTCAGCCTATCCCACACAGAGCCGTCAATAGGTGCACCAACCGAACAATAAAATGATGAAAAGTTTTAAATATAGGTCCACCACATGTTTGTTCCTATGATTATTCGTATTGGGTTGCTTGACGAGAGTAGTTGGTGGGGGAAAGCCGGCATATTCGTTTTGGTTATGCCATTAGAAGCCGGACGGAAAGGAATGGCTCATGCAAGGCACGAGAACGAGCGAGAAAGCAATAGTAGTGCATATTAGCGAAAGCGTTACGTACATTTTGAACCTTAATAACATGTTTTTGCAAATCCTTCCAAGAAAATCAGTGAATGTGGCAACTCTACCACTAAGCGACAGCTACACCAAAACGAATGATGAAAATATTTTCATTTATCGCACAAAAGGAGGGCCTTGGTTTTGCGGGGTTAAGGAGAATCATTGTAAAATGTCCAATACACGATTTTATGTTGTTACCTCCACTAAAACCACTTCAAAACACTCCCACCTGTCATACAAGTACATTGTCTGCTTGTTGAAATCATATGAAATTATTGACCTGTATTCTAGTTTTTCGCTAAGCGTGATTCATTTCTGTACGCTAGGAAAAAGATTCCGATGGTTGTTTCGAGAGATTTTAACATTGATATTTCAAAGCAAGAAAATATGACATTTGCTCATGTCATGAATGAATGTCTCAACGAGCTTAGAATTCAGCGCATCCCCTATCAACGCAGACGCCAACAACAAAGGTTCTTTTCAAAACCAACATAATTATTATAAAGAATAACTTGAAACATTCCCACATATTTAATTTAGTATCATTCGATTTGAATTGCAAGTCAAACGAGTAGTCACGACACTCCGGTTATGTCCTAGACATCTTTTTTATTTTCGCGACAAACCGTCAATCCCACAAGGAAGCAAATTGAGAACAATGCTGTCTACGTTGTTCTTCAACGTGTTATATTGATACGTGGTGTTTGGTGTAAATTGGATTTATTGTCTGGTGTGGGTGATTTGCTTTTGCAACATTAGTTCGATTGAGTGCAATTTACAAATCGTAAGTCGATCGAAATTAAACATTTCATCACGCAGTATTGGTGGCAGAAAGAATCAACAGCGAAATTGACTCTGTGAAGAGTATAAACAATGGCTATTTTTTCCATGGATGATGTGATTTGTCCAATTATTCGACGCTCTCTTGATACGAACCTTGCTAGGAAAGCAGTTATACAAAATAGAAAATTTAGTTTTTTTTTTAATTCGTGAATATGATATTTTTCTCAAAATAGTGTCCCCTCCCCTTTGTCAGCGGGCTGAAACCGCATATGAATAGAGCCAAGTGGCCAATATAACAAATCCGACCGGAATTCTCGCATGAAAACTTTCTTGCTAAGCCAAGGTGTCGTTGATGTTTTCCTAAAAATTCTTTCAACGATACGGATCAATGTCGATGTCATCGGATGAGCAGAACCAAATTACATTCTTGTGGGTCCAACCACAACCAGAACCAAATTACATTTTTGAGAAAAAGTCTGTGATATTACAGAAACATCTTTTAATGTGTCCCATTCAATTCTGTCTTCGTAACCGATACGGCATGGAGAAATTGCAGGGCAAGTAATTCTTCTTGTAGTTCTTTATAAAATTGCATAATTTACATGACAGTTCTCGTGAAGGTCGGGTCTTTATAGTATTTGTACAGAAACTCAGCTTCGCTTTATTAGTAGCAGTGAAACAATTTGCTGTCAGTGGGTTTCAGCTACCACCACTAGAGGCGCGCGCGTGTCGTTCGAGGCGCGAAACAGTTGCAAAAAATCGCAAAACATACGAAAAAATAAAGATTCTGCTGTAATTCATATGCTCCATATTTCCCCTATCGCACCGACTCTTTCTCTTACATGTTTAATGATACTTTATGTATAATATTTGGCATAAACTCGCGTATTGATTCATAGAATGACGAACACGCGCTGAATGACACGAGGAAGAAAATTACTCTTTGGACTGCGTATGGGATGTGCGGATTATCTCTCGAAAATAATTATATTTCCTAATCTTACTTAACTCACAGGCTAATAATCCTTTAAAGGTACTATTCTCCATCGAAATTGAAATTATTCCCAACCAGCTGCTATCCTATTGCCCTGATTTATAGGTCGAATTCCGAACGGGTGTTTGGGAAGGCAATGGATGACGATCAAATTACGATCAATGCCGTCTGACTTCGCCCTATCCCCCGTCCCTCCCCGAATGTATCATCAGTCAAAAGCCATCGCGTAGTCCCACTTTCTTAGACCAAACATTCGATCTGTGTCTTTCTCGCTTCAGTTCCCACTGAGCAACCGACCTCACCTCCCTGTACCCTCACATTATATCATCTAGGTTTATGCTTTTCCAATTTAGCTCTAAGGTAATTTTAAAGTTTTATATTTATTGGTGGTCATACGAGTGGATTGTTTTTAAATATCTTTCCCTCGTACCCTTTCTCTCTCTCTGTCTCCCACTATCTTTGGACGTCTGCTGGTTCGTTATTTGGTGATCTTCTCCTCTTCCAGTTCGGAATTCTGTTTTTGGTTTTCGTGTTCGGTTAGTTGTTATTTTTTTCATCATTTTTGTGGACAGCCTTCCGAGATTGAGTGAAAGAGGAGCTTGAGTGACAAGTACTTTTCTCTTGTCTTCGTAGTTTAGTTTTTTATTTCTCCTTATTTTTTTTTCCACGACTTGTACGTAATGAAGTAAAGATCAGCCTACCTTGATTGGAGAGCGGGTCCGTTCCTGTCGTGTGTGTGTGCGTGTTTTTGTTTGCACTGCACTGACTGGTTGAACCCACGATGATTTAAAGTCTAATGAGCTGGAAAGGGGTAAACAGGAATTTTGCCGGTCCCGAGGAGGGGAGGGGGCAAACTGATCATAGAGAAGATGATGGATCGAATTTAATGTTCCGAGCGAAACATGCCGGGTCAGTGGTGGTGTCGGGACGGAGGGTCTGAACGTGTAAGAAACAAAAACTAAATACTATGTACGACGTACAATCGGATGCTGGCGCGACAATTTTAGCCTCGAGGGCCTACAAAATAAACGAGAAAATAATCGCTTTTTTGGGGGTCTTTGTTCATACAAACTCCCCTCCGGTGTTCGAGTGACGCAAGATCGATACAATGCAATAAAAATTGTTTTTAATTAGAAATTTAACTACGCGATACTTTCGGATACTTTTTATTGCGCCTTTGAAGCACAAACATGCAATCAACTCCCTGTTGGAAGATGGAGTGGTGGTGGTGGTGTTGGAGCATGGCGGGGAAGTGATTGAACACCATTCGCGTTAAGTCGCAGGGGATCGCTGGGGCGCGCTGCGTCAACCAGAGTCGAAATGGACAATGATTTAACTATTCAAGGAAAGGGAATGACAGATCTCCTAGTGAGCTTTAATTGTTTGGATTTAATTGTGCGACGCTCTTCTTGGACGGTGTTTGCTCGTGCAGTAGTTGTCTTGTCGGTTTGGAGTACGCAAATGGTTTCCATTTAGATTGCCCGCTAGGTGTTCATTTGCTTTCTAAATTTAAGGAGGAGGTAATCAATTTGATGGTCCCCGCTGGGTACCCACGGCTGGTTTTCCATTGACGAACAATTCGGTGGGAAACAATTGAATTTCTATGACATCTTCCGGGTGCAGTGACCTGTAGTGGTCGTGTGCGAAGTGCTTAGAGAGATTGCAACATGTTTTGTGTGTAATAGTACTCCACCAATTCAACTTTGGCGCTTTGTCATTTGATCATAAATATTTCTTTACATAATAATATATTCAAAATTCGGTCTTGTGCTCTTATGCGCAAATTGGTTAATCTATTTTTTGCCTTTCTCATATGAAGAAAGGCTATGCAATCACTATAAAAATAGACTTTTCAACCGAGGCCCGGAGGATTGAATGTCATATACCATTTGATTCAGTTCATCGAGATCAGAAAATGTCTGTGTGTATGTATGTGTGTGTGTCATATAAACTCACACAATTTTCTCAGAGACTTAGTTTCATCTGAAAGATATAACGCTCCCATAAGCTGCTATTGAATTTTTAGTTGATCCGACTTCCGGTTCCGGAGTTACGGGTTGAAGAGTGCGGTCATACAGCAAATTCCCATATAAACTTGCACAACCATGATGTCCAACTGACATATTAACATATTAAAATAGGTGCAAAATTACTCTAGTTTGCGGGTCTGGATCACTAATGATCAATCAAATCAGCTTTGACCACATTGGCCTCCTATGACGGTTCATGATGCCCCGGGGAACTCGCCTAGATCCAAAGCTAATATCACACCTATTCCCCAGCGAATTCTCTACCAATTTTTACAACTTGATTTCAAATGAAAGATACAATAACACCATTGACTGCTGCTGAATTTCATTCGGTTCTGACGTTTGTCGGTGGGGAAATATCCAACTCTCTATCTCTGATCGACTAGGATTACAGCGAATCTGTTGTCAGAGGCTCATGTCTTTGAATTGTATTAAACATACCTGTCTTTTTATACCTTTTGAAAGTACGATAGATGAACCTCTTGTTGGTGCCATTTTTTTGGATTGTTTTATCTCTCACATGGTCTTGCGTTTTCCAGGTACAAATTGATTATCGACTACCGATTGGCATACATAGCTGAATCGTATCTAAAACAAACTATTTCCGCAATCAAACTACATCTGTCAAATTCAATATGAATACCCCTGCGAATGGCAAATTAAAATAAACAAAGTATACTAAGGAAGAAAAATACTGACAACCAACCTTGTTCACCCTTTAACCCTTTGCGACGCATTTTTTTTAATTCTTAAGGGGTTGTGAGAAAAATTTGAAGAATGTTTGAATTTACGTCAAATAAATAAGCATAAGTTTATAAAAATGTATTGATAATTGGCGGAGTTACTGCTTTTTCCCCGAAACCCTGTTTTATTTAAGAGGTTTGCGGTGACCAGTGATGTCCCTATCCTCTGTGCAGTAAAGAGAAATTGAAATTACTCCCCACATTCTGGCAAGCAAAACGAGAGCGCTTCTCTTTCGTTCATATACACCACCGTATTTGATATGTGTAAGCGCACGTTGATGGCAGAGGTAAATTTTCATACACCCAACACTGGAACGATCTAGAGTGTGGAAAAGAGCTCTTGAAATTCTCTGTGGCGCGCTCAGATAAATTCGCCACCGCGCGCGCCCCAGAGTCGCTGTGGTGTATTCACTGGCGTGTGATCTTTGGTTTGTTTTCGTCTTACAAGCGGCATTGCGGGTGAGATTGATTTGATTTGCACAGGTTATTGCGTTGTGTTGTGTGGATGGCGGTGGCTTATTTCAAGCTTATATATTTTCTACTGAAGATTTCATAGTTGCTTGGTAAAGCTTGCGAGTTTATAGAGTGTTGTTACACTACCGTGGGAAACCTGAAGTATTCGAGCCTAGGGGCAAACAAGGAAAACGTTTTACGTATCAATGTATCGGCTGGTATAAACAATTTTATAATGATCTGTAATATCAGATTAATCGTATAACAGATGTAAGACGGGATTTGTACATCCACATTAGGAACGGCCTATTTTTTGTTCGACTGAATAACTCAATGGTAATTTAACTTATTTTGATTGCGAATTTGGCGACGCCAAAAAGTAAAGTGATCCATTACAAGTAATGTCCTGGTATTACACACGTTTTCGATTATTACGCAGGTATTGTAATTCTCTCTCACTCACGCGAGGAGAGGCTTATCCGATGTCCAACTTTTCCGAGATAAAGTCCACATAAAACAAGATAACGTTCACGAGAATTCACATTGTTACTTGTTTTTTTCTGTAGCGCGTTATTAAAAATAATGACGTGCCAATTTAGAAGCGCTTCTATTTGACCGGTACAGTGCTTTCAAGGGGTTACAACACTGTAGATTTTTTAAAACATTTAATTTTTATTTATTGGTTGAATTTTGTTTACTGGTGCTTTAGGATGCTGAAAATGATATTCCAAAAAATGAATCGCGAAAACAATAAATAAATATTCAAATTTTTTCGCAACGCCTCTTACCTCGAGTATACTGAAAACGTTAACCGTGTTTTTGTCGAAATAATTTTTTTTGATCTGGCCGGAAATGTAACTCGAACAAATGATTTTTGATGAGCCTAAAATTTTTACAACATGTTCAAGATTACTTTCTCCAGCGATGTACGTGGGATTTAATTTTTTCATTGCATAATTTTTTAATAAGCAAATTTTGTGTCGATTTTTAACACATTTTCAGCGTTTTTCGACTAAAAAATGTGCCATTTCGCGAAAAATCAAGACATAGAAAAAATCTTACGTATGCTGCTTGCTGTCGTTCTAAGAAGTTTAAAAAGCTTTGGTTTTTGGCTCTGGATCAAAAATTACGGGACATAGAGTTCCGGCCGTGAACCGCTTCCAAAAAAACTCCCCGACGGGAAAGTGCTGCACAGCCGCCATCTCGTGACGAAATTACTCGAATAAATAATTTTTTTTGCAATAAAGTAATGTTATATATCTCATTAACCCTCTGGAAGTCGCGCTTATGGCCCACTGAACGAGCAGCCGCTGATGCTTTAAGACGTGTTCGCTAGATTTTCAGAGCAGCGTGCACTGTCGGAAAGTTAAAGAAGATCTCGATTCATCTCATTATTGCGTCAAGATAAATTCCCCAAATATGCCTATTTTTCGTGCTCTATAGTGGTGTAACCCCTCAATGATTAGTTCTGGAATCTTTTGACGGCATTTTTCTTCTGTGCCATCATTTACATAAATTAGCTGGTTTTCTCTAGAATTTCCATGCGATGGAATAATAAGAGAGAGAATTAAAATTAAAACCTAACATGTTCGGGTACGAGTATAGCAAAGAAGTTCAAAATGGCTAATCCACCGTCTTTGCAGTACATACTAAATTGTCCCAAAGAACGTTTATCTGTTTACCGGGATTTTATAATTTGTAAAACTTATAATATTAAGTTTATGTATCAGAGAATGTTTATGACCTCACCGAATAAAAATCTTCTTGTGTAAACCTTGAACCTATAGTTGATTTCGTGACGTGAAGATGTGCTTTTGTTTTCATTTCGATCCGAAAAAGGAATACGATCTACGTTTATCCCAAAAATTAACGTAAACTTCGTATTCTATACATATATTAATCAATTCACCTATAAGTATTCATGCATACACTTCGAATCGAGTACACTTCCGTGATTTTTATTCTTAGTCCAATTAGGTGATTTAAATTTTCTGATAAATAGAAATATAGGATTTGATTCCTGATAAAATAAGTTTTTAAGGATATTTAGTAATATTATATCAGATAATACTAATTATCCTCAACATATTCCATTTACTTCTCAAAATTTATCAATTTCGAATGCTCTAGTAATGCTAACAAAGTAAATACATAATAGTTTAATAGTTCCGCACTTAAGGTGTGAGTCGCATTTTAGTCATGCTTGGGTCAGTAAAAGCCAAATATTTTACGCTTTTTTGGCTATTCTCGAGCGACGTAGCGATACAAAAAAATATTTCGTTCTAATTCTAATATAATTTTTTTGAAAATCTACACTTGTACTGCATAACAACGATAGCATTAGTTAGACTAATAATATAGTGCAATAAAAGCAGAATGTTGAAAGTTGTTCTACGTGTCTTATGAACTGCCCTAGAATTTTAATTGCAAATATGGGAAATCATTCAATGTATCTTTGGTATGTGTGCAAAGAACTAGAATGTTTGAGTGAAAATTCTGCTCAATGTCAATATATTAAACGAAAGCATTTAATCCCAAAAATGATAAAAAATGTTAAGATTGTTTATTAACCAATTTATGTATGTGAAACTTCTTGTACCATTACCACTACCATGTATCATTAATATAGCCATTGCTAATTACGGCTCCTATGGGACATGCAACTATAGATACATTAGCTCAACTATATATAACTTTCATACTCGGTCATACAAACAACACGTTGTTAAGAACCGGCCCCCATACCAGAATTTGCTTTTTTCCATATATATATTTTGACAACATACCATTCAAGCACCATTTTAATTCTTTCCCATGTTAATTCTGTCGATTGATGATTTTTTTTTTTACACGATGGCTTCTGAAGAAAGCTTTGTTGACACTGAAGTAGCCTGACGCTTTATCCTATTGAGCTATCGCCGTAATATTATAGAACGTAGTTTTTTATATCATGTTAATCTACAGGTTTTTGGAATCTTTGAAAATCCCTCGGAAATCCTCTGTTCGAAGATCGTGCAAGATGTTTTCATAAGGCGAACTTTTTTCTATATTTTCGTTGATATGAAAGTTCGCAAGCGATGTTTTCTTCTTCCGATATTTGCTTGAACCGAATAATGTTCCCAAACATCGGCACTCTTGAAGTTCACTGACGATTTTTTCCGTAGCGATGTTTTATATCAGTGAACTTTTTATTAGAAAATCGGCGATGAAAAGATTCTGTTGTGAACATTGATATTTTGATATTTTCCCAACACTAGCTTTTTGATAAAACACCTCATTCAAGAAAGTTATAATCAGGAATAATTTATCACACAAAAATCGCTTGTTTAAACTTGAGGAAACACCTTACTTGTTACTTGAAAATACGAAAATTTCATAGAGATTGACAGAGATTCCGACAGATACTACCAGATACCTAATACTTTGTTTTGCTGTTGATATTACGTGCAATGAATCCGTGCATTATAATTACGGTCTAAAATACTAACTGACGCAAAAATCTAGAATACGTATAATAAACATTGTTGCTGCTGACCCATTTATAACATCCTTTTATGGAACACAAGATTCATTGTTTATTTAAAATAAGCGTGAACACTAGTGGCCTTTTTTCTTGACCCCGAAACTGAGCCAATTTATTTCGCTCATTGACGCGCAGAATCCCGGTCCTAACTCCTATGCTCTTGAAACATTCGCTTTCGCCTGCTGTTTAAACGATTTCCACGCAAAATAATAGACAAATAAACAAATGAATAACGGGTGTACGCTCAATTGTGATGTTGTATGTAAATTAATTATCGTCACAAGCGTATACCTAATTTTACTGAATATGTCAAGCCTGTCGACGAAATCTAAGATTTCGTTTTAAACTTGTAGGATTAAGTTATAATAAAACTATTAATACTTATAATACGAGTTTGCATATCAGGTGCCTCTGGTCATTATAAAACTCTCTATACGATGATACGTAAAAAGTTTTCCCAATTTGCTCCGAGGACCGAGTACTTTTATTTTGGCAGGTAGTGTAACAATACTTTATAAACTCGTTCGCTTTACCAAACAACTTGTATGTAATCTTCAGTAGAAAATAATATAAGCTTGAAATAAGCTACCACCATCCACACAACACAACGCAACAACCTGTGCAAATCAAATCAATCTCACTCGCAATGCCGCTTGTAAGACGAAAACAAACCAAAGATCACACGCCAGTGAATACACGCCAGTGAAACCACGCCAGTGAATACACCACAGCGACTCTGGGGCGCGCGCGGTGGTGACTTTATCTGAGCGCGCCACAGAGAATTTAAAGAGCAAGAGAGCACGGTAATCTCGCACCCAACTACCTCAACACCAGCGCACACTTGAAATCGGTCTATACAGCTCCGAAAGAAAGAGCGTTCTGCTTTTTTCTGTGGTTTGTGATCATTGTATCCTCTGTGTAGGCATCACACTTACGCGCCAGTGCATCACTAGGGTGAAATGCCATCACTGGCGGTGACCACGATTGCAGATCAATGTATCAAATCAAAACTCGATAAATTCCATTAGCATACACTGATAAAAATGTAAACGTTATGCCTATTGATTTTACACATAAATTGTGGCAATTAGCGGTGGCACTATGCACTATTTGCTGACTCATAAACCTAATGTGTGTATTTACACGAAATATTATTACGAAAAATTCTGCAAAAAATCTATTATTTAGTTCAATCCCTGGTTGAGTCGGTTATGGCCTACGGAATGTCTCAAATAAACGATCTGGAAAACGTAAACGAGAGCCTTCTTGACTTAGCGTTCATTAGTGATTAGGGGGTCCTCTACTCTCACGGTTTCAAAAAATCGAGTTAAAATCATATTCCTTGGCATGTTTCTGGGAACCGAAAGGTACCCATCTCCGGCCGTTTCTGAGATACTAAGCGCGGCGCACCACGATAGCGCCTGTCTATGGAAAAAATCATTGTTTAAAGAATTCACTGGTTCATTCTCGACTGTTTATGTATATGTGATCGTCTGTGAACGATTTCTTGTTGTTTTTCATTCATGTGGGGTTCTCGTCTGAGTTCAGTATTCAATCGGATTTCTTGCAGGTCGCACCTCAGTCGTTTTAAGTGGTAACGTCACTATATCGGAATCTTTCGATTAAAAATGGATAGAAAGGGTAGGAAAACAAAGGGTTATTCTCTTGTCGCTGGCCGCATTAAAAAGAGAAAGAATAGTAGCTCTTTATTGGCGAAGTACGATACCAAATTTGCAAGTGCGTCGGCGCGAAAATTAAGCGGTAGGCGATTGTTAGGAGCAGTGATTTCTGCGGCTTTTTCTTATTGCTTCATTGAGTTTGATACCGTCTTCAGTGCTATTTCGGAAAAGGTTGTTTGCAAAACGTGCCAAGGAAAAGTGGAATTTCTTCGAAGTGACAATCGTGGACCGGGATTTATCCTTATCATGCGCTGCGCAAAATGTAGAGAAAAATCTGTACCGTGTTGTCCTAAAATTAATGGCGCTTACGAAATGAACCGACGGTTGGTATTCGTGTTTCGTTTGCTTGGTGTGGGACATGAGGGATTGAATAAGTTTTGTGGTTTCATGGATATTTGTACTGGAATTGCAAACAAAACTTATTATCAACTTATTGATAACATCGAAATCGCCGCAGCTTCAGTCTACGACTCCGTGTTACGGATCGCTGTGAACGAGGAGAAAGCAATGAACACAGAACATGGAAATGTTGCCGAAAATTTGACTGTTTCGAGAGATGGTACCTGGAAGAAGCGAGGCTTCTCTTCCTTATTCGCTACACTTATTAGGGGTTTCAGTGGGAAGGTGGTGGACACGGTGGTAAAGTCAAGCTTTTGTCAAACGTGTATCATAAAAAAAATCGACAGGCGTGAACGCCGAAGAATTCGCGGAATGGTATGAAAGCCATAAGAACGATTGCACTATTAATCATTCAGGCAGTGCTGGGAAAATGGAAATCGATGACATCGTAGAAATGTTCCTAAATGGGGACAATATAATCGTACGGAAGAAAGAATGCATCGGGCATGTGGAGAAGCGTATGGGAACGAGATTACGAAAACTGAAGAAAGAAAACAAAGGTATCGGTGGGAAAGTTGACGGACAAATTGATCGGCGAGCTAACAAAATTTTATGGGCTGGCGATTCGGAGCAAAAGAAACTTTAGAATCTTTCGAACATGTCAGGATCCCAATCGCTCCTTCCATCGTAGAATTATTGAAACCCATCTACGAAAGTCTATCATCTAATGATTTATTAGAAAGATGCTTAGGAGCGCCAAAACACTTGCATTCTGGCAGGCAGGTGGTCAATGTTGCGACTTATTTGGCAGTCAGCATCTTCAACCAAGGATTTTCATCGATATTACAAGCTATGGAGGTGATGGGAATTACCTTGGGGACTGAAGCTGAAAGATGTGCTACTCGACTCGACGGTGAACGTATCACTCGCTATGAACGCAAAGTGGGTGTCGCTGCAAAACAGGCCCGAATTCAACAAAGGGAGCAAAATGTCGACAACCAAGAATAGTTTCGTGATAAGGAAGGAGAACTCTAAGGCCCCGGTATAGCAGATTATCTTGTAAAGTACTACAATTGAGTTATACACTGTACTTTACCTTTAAACGCGTTTTCCCGAAAGCAGTGTTTTTAAGGGTTTAAGTAAGACTTTTCATAGAAGTACTGGTTCGATTTCAAATATTGTTTCTCCAATTGTTCAGAAAACATACCGCTATGTTTGGTCGGGAGGGATTTACAAAATTTCAATTTGTTCCATTTTTATGGCCTTTAATAGGCCAAAAAATAACGTAAATATTAGAAATTTTCACAAATCGTTACATAACTTTTACAAATTATAAAATAAAAGAAATCCCTCTGGTCTAAACATAGCCAACGTGACTATGATTATAAAAATATGAGTTTTTTGATTACAGATTACCCAATTTGCCAAAACTTTACTTAAACGGGACTCATGCTGTTTCAACATCAATGTCATCATTGAATTTTCAAGGTCGCGAGAAATTTTTCTTTTCGTTTTCAAATGTAAAATTGAAAAGTCAAAACATGTATCTTCAAAATAAAAAAAAAAAGTTTCAAAATCTATTGAGTAGATGCTTTACAATTTATTCCCAAAAAAGTGTTCAATTTTAGGCCTCGTGAGTAGAGGACCCCCTTAAGCAAAACGCTCCTGGTATTGTTGTTGATCCCCTTGGCTTTGATTTTACCCGCTGTGATTTCGAGAGGCTCAACACATTGTTCGCCGAAGTTCATTGGGAGGAATTTCTTGCTGGTTGCAGTATTAATGAAGCTGTGACAAATATGTATGACAAAATGTATGCTATATTTCGTGATGTTGTTCCTGTGAAGCGACCTCGTCGTCCGCGTGGTAAAAAGCAGCCTTGATGGAAGAACGAGCTACAGAATCTTCGAAACCGTCTTCGCAAGGTTAGGAAACGATACTTTCGCTGGAGAGATGATCGGCCACAAAGCTGAGCTGCATGCCATTGAGAGCGAATATAACTCTTTGCTTGCGCATTGCTTTCGTTGCTGTATTCATCGCACGGAGGAGAACCTGAAGCAGGACCCCAATTCATTTTGGTCATTTGTAAGAAGCCGTAAGCAGTCGTCCGGAATCCCACAACATGTTAGTTACAACGCAATTACAGCCGAGTCCCCGATTGAATCGGCAAATCTATTCTCATCCTTTTTTCAAAGTGTGCAAAGTAATAACCGACCACCTTTGTCTGAAGCATATTTGAATAGTCTGCCGTTGTTCGATTTGAATATGTCGCTATTCAATTTCTCGCCGCGTGATGTGGAGCTGAAGTTGCAGTCTATTGATGGTTCTAAGGGTGCTGGTCCGGATGGCTTACCGCCTATCTTCTACAAGAGCTGTGCTGTAACGTTGGCTGTTTCTGCGAGTATAATTTTCAACAGGTCATTGTCCGAAGGAATTTTCCCACGTGTCTGGAAGACAGCATCTATTACACCGATCCACAAGGCAGCTAGCATCCACGATGTTGAAAATTATCGAGCCATTTCAATTTGGAGCTGCGTTCGATAGGGTGCCTCATTTGTTAATCGTGGCCAAATTTGAGCGAATGGGACTTCCTGAGTGGCTGACACGGTGGATAATGTCATACCGCACCGAGCGTAGCGCGTTTGTGCGCATTGATAAAACGAAATCATCTCCGTTTGTGATAGAGTCGGGCGTGCCTCAGGGAAGTCATTTGGGCCCGCTACTGTTTATTTTATTCGTAAACGATTTATGCTCCGCTATACAGTCTCCTAAGTATATGTTTGCTGATGATCTGAAATTTTTCCATGTAATTGCGTCGGCAGTTGATTGCTGTGCTATTCAAGCCGATATTGATATGCTGCTAAATTGGTGTACTCATAACGGGATGGAAGTAAATGTGCAGAAGTGCAATGTGATATCGTTCTGTCGAAACAGACATTCGATTATAGAATGGCAGAAAGGAGTATCAACCGAGTTAATACGATAAAGGACCTAGGCATTTTCCTCGATAATAAACTAAATTTCGCGCAGCACATTGCAATGACTACAGCCAAGGCCTATGCCGTGCTGGGGTTCATTAAACGAAACACGCAGCAATTCAGTGGTATTTATTGCCCAAAAATGCTCTTTTGTGCACTCGTGCGTAGCATCCTGGAGTACGGCGTGCTTGTGTGGGCACCCTATCATGCTTTTCAAATCAATCGCATCGAACGAATTCAGCGTCACTGTGTTCGTTACGCTCTGCGGTTACTACTTTAGACTGATCCTATTCGTCTACCGCCCTATGAACATCAATGCAATCTTCTACGTTTGCCAACTCTTGCAAGTCGGAGGATAATGCTGCAACGGCTCTTCGTGTTCGATCTTCTGGGAAACAATATAGATAGCCCGGAGTTGCTGAGACATTTCCGATTCAACGTACCACCTAGACCCACCAGACGAACTGATTTCTTTCGGTTACCGATGTATCGTATTCTTTTTTCTCAAAACAATCCGTTCAATGTATGCTGTCGTAATTTTAATTATGTAGCTGACGAGTATGATTTTAACATTACTAAGACTACCTTTAAACATAGAATTATTATTAATTAAGGAGCTGTCTATACGAGAAAATTGAAGACCAGTATAAATAAATAAATAAATAAATAAATAAATAAATAAATAAATAAATAAATAAATAAAAAAATAAATAAAATGAATAGAAGGATTAATATAAATCAAATTAATAAAATAAATAAAAAAATCAGCGATATTAAAAAGTAATAGAATTAATAGAATAAATTAAATTGTGTGACTGAACAAAATTAGTCAGATTATTAAAATAAATAAAATGTATGAACACGAAAAATAACATAAAATGGCTTAACACGAAAAAAGTGAATAAAATAAATGAATGATACGAATAAGATGCATGAGATAATAAACTGCTATCTACTGTTTCGTCATCGATAATCCGATATGGGGTTCCTGCCTGGAGTGCTGCGCTGAATACCAAGCAGAACCGTGAAAAGCTAAACAGGACATTCCGGCTGATGGCCGTACGAGTCGCGAGTGCCTACAGAACAATATCATCGGAGGCAGTATGCGTTATTGCCGGGATGATCTCCATCTGCATCACCATGGCGGAGGACGTGGAATGCTACCAGCGGCGAAATGCACGTAACACTTGCGCTAGGAGACTGGTCCGAGCGGACTCGTTGACTAAATGGCAACAGGAGTGGGACAACGCGGAGAAAGGAAGGTGGACCCGCCGACTCATCTCAAATGTGTCGGACAGGGTACATAGGAAGCAAGGAGAGGTGAACTTCACTTTGACGCAGTTTTTGGCCGGGCACAAATGCTTCAGGAAGTACTTGCATCGGTTTGGACACGCTTTGTCACCCCTTTGACCGGAGTGTACGACTGTGCAGGAGACACCGGAACACGTGGTCTTCGAATGCCTTAGGTTCAAAGAAGTTTGTAGGGCTATATCGGGTATGACACTAGAGAATATCGTCGAAGAGATGTGCCGTGACGAACATACCTGGGACGCTGCCAACAGAGTGGTTACGAACATACTCTCCGAGCTGCAGTGCAGTGGCGGAGGGACCAACAAGAAGCCACAAATCGGGTTTCGAGAGAAATTCCGCCGTCGGGGAACTCTCCAACTGTTGAGTAGTACGTGACGTAGCACCGAGTTTGGGTCTTCGGGGCGCCAGTGAACAGGACGTCAAGCTTCACTGGAATCGTCGAACCGATCTCGACACCATACCGGGTAGCTTGTGAGTAGGCTAGATCCACCGCCGGGGATTAGACCGAGTAGACCGCTTCGCAAGGCTAACCGGAAGTTACGCTCCACCCGGAATCGCCTGATAGACCTCAGTACCTACTGGATGGCCCATTGAGTAGGCTAGATCCACCGCCGGGGACTATATCGAGTATCCCGATCTACTCGACACGGAGAGCTAAATGGCTCATAGAGAGGAATATCGGTATCAGGAGAAATCTACCGCTCGGTTTCAGGAGAACAGGCTAGATCTATTGTTGGGGACTAGACCGAGTAATTCGCGAACAAGTGAGTGAGGGAGCTGAATAGCTCATCGAGCAAGTAGAACGAAATGGAACGAGAGGGAGCCAAAGCTAAAAAAATTGTGGTGCTAAAACCAAAGAAGAATCGGTATCGGGAGAACTTCCTTCGCCGGGGAACTCTCCGTCGGAGTAGGCTAAGTCCACCGTCGGGCACTAGACCGAGTAGTTCGCGAACAAGTCGGGAGCTCAACGAGTAAATGGCGCTGAATTGTACGGGAAGGGAGTTGCGGTGCTAACTGACACAAGGGGGCCGAGTCGTGGTGCTGAATGACATAAGGGAGTCCTTGTAGGGGAGGAGCACTAAGTCTCGACTCACAACCAGCTTTCCGACTGCCACGCAGAAATTGCCAATCTGTGTGAATGGTGGAGAATTGGTGGTGTGTCGAGAAGTGGCGCTGTAACCCTGCGGAAGAAACGAACTAATAAGTAGTTGAATTAGAGTGTGTGCTATGCACATAAAAACCCCTCCCCGAAGTAATGCCGTAAGGTAGTGCCGGGGAGGAACCAGGTTCTTGGCAAGAGCAGTGGTTTTTTAGCGTGGTCGGGTGATGGCAGCCCAAACCCGTTCCCTGAGACTTTAGGGTTTTTGTACATTTTCCCAGTCTCAGGGTTTTCTTAAAAAAATTTTCACTGCTTTCAAAAAAAACACACACACACATACAGACATACAGACATTGTCCCAATTTGTCGAGCTAAGTCGATTGGTATATGAGACTCGGTCCTCCAAGCCTCGGAAAAGTTTTCAAAGTTTGAGCGAATCCTATACATTTCTTTTGTAAGAAATGTAAAACATGGCGAAAATTGTACGGTCGCTTTTCTCAATCACATATTATAACACTAGACCTTTCCTAGCCTTTAACGTGTGCTTTCGTAATGATTAATTTTAAATGGATTTAAATCCAGCTAAACTAAAGGCATGTCTCAGTGAATTGTTTAATATATTTGTGGTGGAATGACGAGATATGAGGCGGTAATTCACGGCTCATATTTTGAGTTTTGTTAAGAGCCATTGCGTCCTGTTTCACTTGACTATGTGAAAGAGGTGAATGAGCCGATATTCCAAGAAAGTAGTTTTATTATAATTAAAAATTGAATTTAGTCGATAGTTTTGAATAAACATGTGCAAAACTTATGAAGAATAGAACTTTAACTTATTTTTGCACCCAAACAGAAATTGTCATCATCTCATATATTTGGTTCAAAACCAAGATGTTCGAAATGAGATGACTATAATAGGCAATAATAGGCACATTACCCTATCCGTCCTAGCAACAGAAAAAACCACAGCACTCAAGAAATGCGTTCGAAGTTGAATATCGTTCAGCACTGAGGTAACTAGAATATCAAAATTCAAAAAATTGCCCTATGTTTTTTCGACACAAGAAATCAGTTTGATTTCCATTAGATTGCCTTATGAATCGAACCAAAATCAAACAACTTAATAACCTATGCCTTTCACAGGGCAACCTTATGAAATTCTAATTTTTGAATTTATGGAATAAATAAATCCAACCTTATGAAGGTTGTAATGAGAAGATTATGAAATTCAACATTTTAAAACTCGAATAAATACTACACAGGAAGTGGAAACTCTGATTTATCAGATATCTTTACGATTTTATTTTTGCTCGTCTACTTGGTTTTAATGGATTTTTAAAATACATAGATTACATTCGTGCATTACATGAACCAGGCGCGTTAAAAGTACGGTTCCGATTGCGCTGCAAAGTTCATAAGGCACGGTAATGAAAATCCAATGTAGGACGTAAGATATTTAAACGTTGTTGTCAAAAGAATTATAGGTAGCGTATGAAGCTCATAATTGATTTATGTATTTTAGATTTTCAATGTTTTTGCAGCTTCATAAGGCGAAATTTTGCTAGTCTAGTTGCCTGAGTGAGTGCCAACTCTAACTGAGCTGAGTATGATGAATTCGTTCAAGAAAAACTAACGGTAGGGGAACATGGAGAGACTTGACCAAGCGTAAGATTCTATTTTTTCGCTTGGCGTCTTCTATTCAGTTCTCAAAAAAAATTAAAAATACTTTTATACTTGTGTATAAGGGTTTTCGGCATGCAGTCTTTAAAATACTGTGGACAGATTGTTACCTTCTCTCCTACGTTTCGACAATGTACTCTCCGACCGGTAATCCCAAATGTCACATCCCCAACATATGCCCTTTCTAAATTCATCAGCAGAGTACTACAGACATCCGTTACCAGTGCATATAATGTAGCCGACTCATTTAGATTTTGCAAAGATATAAACACGGCCACACTACCACAAGGATACGTCATGATCTCTCTCGATGTGATCGCACTGTTTAGAAACATCCCACACGAACTAGTGACCAACAACATCATTGAAAACTGAAGACATTAGTAAAAATACGATTATAAATTTGGACCTGTTTTTAGAAATAGTGTCGTTCTGCATGGAAACCAGCTACTTCCAATTTGACCAAAAGTTCTACCAAAAACCAAGGGGACAGCTATGGGAAACCCACTGTCACCAGTGCTAGCCGAAATGGTAATGGACACACTAATAGACAACGTTTTGCGGACAATCAACATCAACATACCCATCATCAAAAAATATGTGGACGATCTATTTCTTGCAGTTCCTAAAGATAAAATTCCACATGTCATCAACTCATTTAACGAGTATCATCCAATGCTACAATTTACCTGTGAAGAAGAAAAGGAAAACCGTTTACCCTATTTAGTTATGACACTAATAAGACTGGACAACCAAACCATTCGTACACAATGGTATTCAAAGCCTATGGCGTCAGGAACACTGCTCAATTATAAATCTTTCCACCCACTCAACCAAAAAATCAACACGATGACAAATTTCATCATCCGTGTAGACCGATTATCAACCAACTACGATCAATCCCAAAAATATGCAGTAATACAATCCCACCTTTCACGTAACGAATACTCCAAACAACTAATTAACCAATGCTGGAACCGATACCAAAAGCGAAAACCAACCCAACCATCTACCACCAGCCCAATACCACCAGAAAAACATAATAACACCAATAATCAATCCCTCCCTAGACCAACCAAAAAGCTACAGATCATTGCTATATATACCTAGTCTATCACCCCGAATCACCCGAATACTGAAGGAAGACTACAAAAATATCGAAATAGCATACTGCAACCGGAATACCGTTGGATCGTTACTGCCTTCAGTGAAAGACGAAACACCAGACCTACTGCACCACAACGTCATCTATAAAATTATCTGTGCCGATACCGAGTGTAGTGCCTCATACATCGGGATGACTACTAACTATCTCAAAACACGGCTAGCTGGACATAAGTCAACAATCAACCAACTGGACAACCTGCTCAATACCGGGTATACTTACACAGACTCCCAAGTGATCGCTCTCAGAGAAAAAACTGCTCTGTTAGCACACTGCATAGACAACGACCACCGTTTCAATCTCACTACGACGAAGATAATAGACCACACTTTCAAATAGTCTGCGCTACCAATTTTAGAGATGTGCCGCATTTTTAATTCTCCTAATTCCATTAACAAACGTACTGACGTAGATGGTTTAAACCAAACATACGCAGGACTACTTAGCTATACCCACAAAAACAGAAATAAGGCAAGAACATCCCCACAAACTATTAACCAACACGAAAACCCCAATTCCCAATACCAATCGTACAGACCATTGTGACGTTCTAACCGATAGTGTAACTTTATTATAATGAGAATTAAATTCACAAGTTTGATGCAAAAATTCAGGTTTGTGATCGACATAACAGCGTAATTTTAAAAAAGTAAGCATAATTAATAAATAACATTAATTACAGTAATCAGATGTGCAACAGAGACAAACAAATAGAACATTTATACATTTTCACAAAAAGATCACAAACAAACAGACAGAAAACATTGTGAGTAGACAAAAAATTAACAAACATATTTCAAACAAAACTTAAAAACGATCGTTGTAGTAATCCCTGAGGAAGACAAAAATACATTGTCGAAACGTAAGAGAGAAGGTAAAAATCTGTCCACAGTATTTTAAAGACTGCATGCCGAAAACCCTTATACATAAAAATCCGACAGTCGTGTACACAACCAATAAATACCTTTTATACTTGTTTCGATCCCTTAAGGTAATTTTAAAAGTTTGGTATGAAAAATCCTTTCCTTGTAGAAAATATTCCGCAATTAATAAATTTGCATTAAATGATGAAATTTTCTATCAAATTTTGTATGGACATATCTACTCGACTACTAATTACTATTAAAGTACTCATATATTATCTTATTGCTTATGAAGCAGTGAAGTGATTTTACATAAATTGGAACATTGATAGTTGTTACTAAAATTTGCACGACATTGAACGCAATAGCTAATATTGGGGAGACTTGACCAACATTTGATGGGGAGACTTGACCAAGTGGCAATAAGCTGAAGAAAGATGCAAAATTCCTGATATTTATTATGCTTTGGTATCTACTGTTAATGTTAATCACGCACCAAAAAAATCCCACCTCAAACATCAGTCTATATATTTTAGTATTAATCAACAAAGTTAGCAATAATATGACTGATTTCTTGACGTGTGAACATGCAATGTAAGCAGTACAGTTAATCACTTAAAAAAATGCATTTAAAAAATCATAAAATTAAATTTATGAAATGCAACCAATCTATATTTTTTACTGTTACCTAAGGATCTTGAAAATATGAAAAAAAAAATAATATTACAGTATGTTTTAAGTAATTATTTTTTGTTATGATTTTTCAAAATTCAAAATTGCGAACATTGTGTGAAAAGCACTAAGATTTCCACGTGAATATCACTTCGCTTTACTTATAGCTTAAATTGGCAAAATAATCTGTAAATTCAATTGTTTTACATGTAAAATTGCACCACATGTTTTTCATGTGAAAGTCCTGTGGAAAGTTCATACTTTAGTACTCAATAGCATGGCAATGAACATTCGATGAATAAATATGTCGTAATCACGAGGAATTGATTTGAATTTATTTTGAAACACCACATAAAAAGCATTTTAATGGATTTCCATGTGAAATTCAAAGCGAAATTATTTTGTTTTACTTTTTAACAATAGAACGCACATGAAAGTGATATTTAATTGCATATGGTTTTATCGTGTAGATTATTTTCAGTGCATCATTTTATGGGTTCCTTTTGTGGTCCCAAATGACTGCACAATTTGGAGGCGATTGTCTGCTCCCCGGGTTTGCACATTGCGTTTATAGTTTGTATGGAAATTAGTATGAGAAACACTTCGTTTTTGCGTCACCGCACTTTAGGTCGCTATTTCACTCAAATTGAACAACCAATATTATAAAATGTTTGGCCATAAACGGTAACATGCTAGAATTCTTTTTAAATGTTATTACAAATTTCAGATAGAAGCGTCAAATTAATTGATAATATTCATTGTTAACACTGCCAATGACCTACAAAACGGCTGCCTTACTATCCTAAGTATCTGCACTGACGGCTGCAGTTTTGGTAAAATGATATTTGCATTTAACTACTTCAATATGTCAATATTCTAGAGGTGATCAGTTTATTTTTTTTAATACTTTATTTAACCAAGTAAAAGCTAATTAATAAAATTTGGCAATAAAAGCAATTTCGAATTTATGCAAGCAATACGCAAAGTATTGTTTCCGATCCACTTTTGGTACGGAAATATAGGTATGGAATAAAAATAAGTACGTACCGGTATATTCGGTACCAAGCAAAACTTTTGATAAAATTATTTCTATTTGGTATATCTAGCTAAAACTTGAAGTGAATCAAAATGCCATCACCTTCAGAAAACTATGCGGTAATAATGGGAGTCAAATGGCACACTCACTTTCTTTTAGTCACTGCCTCAGCCAACCGATTCTCCATCTGTGCGCCGATGCTGGTGATTGCTCCTTTCATCTACACTTCGAGTTTCATTATTGCCCAAGATTTTTCTATTGGACGGAACTGGTAACAATTTTGCGGATTCAGCTTGTTTGTGATGAAATGACTTCGATGTTTTTGGACAATTGTAGCACGCAGCCCGTGCGCACGGGGAGAGTTTTGGTGGCTCAGACCCATCGCATGAGGATTTAGAATAATTACCTTTAAAAATGTCTTAACAGGAAACACTATTGCGAGCCGTTTGAAACATAAAATGACATTTGAGTTCAGACACTCTAGAAACAAGCCGTTGAAGAAATCAAGGAAGAAATATTGCGAGGGTGGCTGGAAAGGGATGTGAGTCAAACTGGTCGGCATCTCCGGATCGGTCCCTGTTTCGACAAGTTGCGATATTAGCAATATTTGTGAGTAGACACAGCAAATGTCGGTCAGCAAACTAGTAACGGGATATTAAGGAAAGAAAAACACGAACGAACCACATGAAGTCGAAGAAAATCGGGATGTCGTTGTCAGGAAAAATTTCACTGCCGATGATATCTCCGTCGAAGCTATTGAGAGCTATATGGCTTACGAAAACGGGCATCGATATCGAGAGAAATACCGCCACCTAGGAATTCTCAGCACAAGCTAGCACATAAATAGGAACGAGCTGCACCAAGAAGGATTAGAAAAAGTAGTAATGGAGAAAACATAAACGATTAACACAAAATAAAAAAGTAGGATAGCAATCCATCCAGAAGTAATAATTAACGATGGAACCGGGGGATGAGAATTAGGGTAAACAAGAAGTTTAGGTTTAGTCGGTAGGCTTAACTACTACAAACTACTGCAGTAAGAATCCGATCCTACCACGAGCCAGCAGACAGCGATGTTTGTTGAAGAATCCTTCTCGATAACAGATATTGACTCAATTTGTTAAGCTTAATCGATTGGTACGTAAGACTCGGCCCTCCACGGCTCGGAAATAATCTTCAGAGTTTAAGAATTTTTGTACCTTTCTTATGTAAGAAAAGGCTTGTCTTCCCTTGAGAATTTTCTGTGCACGGACCTGCTGTTATGGCAGCTTACTAGATTTGACCAACACGTAACTGGATTACCATGAAAATTAATGAATCGTGAAATTCGTTTATTGAAGCACTCCCTTTGAAATACTTCCACATTTATAGTCAAATCAGTCGCAAAAAGCGGGTTTTTTTGTTGAAGGAACAGAGCCCTCGCCAAATTATTTTTTTCGTGAACTTACTCACGAAAACAAACATGCATGTTCTACGAACCTTTCCATGAGCAGAAGCCTTGTAGAGTTTGAGCCTTGATTTGCTTGAAATTCCTTCATCGTCGCTGAAGACACATCCATTGAGTCAGTACCTCGTCGTACAGGTTTTTTCGCCAAACCATAATTTAAGGTATTGAGATCATGTTTCATTTTCCGAATGACCTTCAACCACAGTTGACGAGAATGGATGGCAGTAGTGAGAGTTTCCTTGAACTTTTTAATCACTCGAGCCACATTGCATTCAGAATTGTCTAACATTATTGCTAGTTCCCGAGTTGACTATGAAGATTTTTCGAGTAACTGTTCACAGTTATTGTTGTTTTCTCCTCCTACTTGAGGAATAACTCGGCACCATATTGGCATAAAACTGTGACATAAATAGACCGAGCAAAACAAACAATAAAAGGCTTTTAATAGCTTGCAGAGATGAGCTCAAACTTTCTAATTTCTCGCGCATTTGCATTCCGTTGAACGAGAAATCTGCCCAAAATCAATGACTACTAATACTAGACCACTCAGAAATATTCGTTTTGCAGAACAACTTAAAATACGTGACTGAAAGTTACAGTATTGGAATTAAAATTCTCGTGTATATAGAAAATGACAGTATAGAGGTAAGGTTTTATAAGCTATCAACGCCCGTAAGCCAAATGCAAAATACACGGAGATGGATGGATATTGGAGATGTAGAATCCGTTTCATTTGATACTTTTTACCGAATATGGCTAATGACGTTCTTGTGGTGAGAATGCGTGTCGAAAGATCTACTCCTTCTTTACTATACAATTAAACCATGACGGGCAGATTTCTATCTGCAAGTACTGTAATAAAACGGGACATACCGGAAAACCTTGCGCGGAAGATGGTTAGGAGAATACACCACAACCGATTGCGGACACCTCTACGGCAAATCAAACCAACTACCAACACCTGAACCACATAAGGTTGCCAAATTTGTGGCAACTATTCAAGTGAAAACACAGCATCAAGCACCCCAACATCAACAGCCAGCACCTTCAGTGCGGGTTTAGTGACCTGTAAGTGCAAAAGGCAACGAAAACCATCTGATCGTGAGCCCGAACATGGCATTACCGATTAGAGATGAGCTGACTAATTCTGTAAAAAGAATTAGATCACATGAACCATTTTCAGTTGAATTTATTATTGTATATAGCGAATGATTGTCAAAACAGTTTGATCTGGAAGACGCATGCAGTATAATTTCGGAGCGAAAACTCTCATTGAACATTTGCCAGCTGAACTGTTACACAGGTTCGTTGAAGGGGGCCAGTTGTTTATAATGAAATTACAGAAATAGAGAGTGAGAGGAATTTTTCTATTCTTCATGAATGTCATTCTTCGTCCAGTTCAAAATTAAGAGAGCATCCACGACAGTTTGTTGGACGGTGGGTCAGTTCATTGTCATCCGTTCGCCTAACAATTAGTCTTTTGAATTTGGCGACCTGCTGTAGGTGAACTGACCAATTCGTTTCTAAGCGAATTAGTTAAATACTAATGTGCGTTGAAAAGGAACTCCCTTTCACTCTTTCTATTTGAAGAACCAGTTATCCCGAACCGTGCGCGAACACATTTCCCATCTTTACGTGAATGTTAAGAGAAAAGTAGGCAACCAGATACGTCAGATTGACTAAACCTAATTCAGAGGAAAAAGACGAGCATTTCGATCCCGATAAAACTTTACACGATCGGAACAGATGACCCTGAAAAACCATATGACAATCCATTGTTGTACAACAACAGATCTGACAACAAAACAACAATTATGGAATCCTTGAAAAAGGTCCCAAACGGACTGAAACGTCGGATGAAGACAAAATAGTTTGTTTTTGCTTTAAAATTAGACTGCAAAGCCATACACCTAACCTAAAAATTGGAAACAGTCGACTCCAGTTCAAAGAAAAAAACGTGCTAAGAAATAAGAAATGAGTCTACGCTTCTAAATGTGTTTATTTTTTAAATCTCGCCTATAAGCAATATTTTGTCAGAAAGTCGTGCCCCTCCTTTGTCAGCCAGCTGGAGCCGCCTATGAGTATCTGAGAACATGTTCATCGCAAAGACTTGGCATCTTCGAAAGATTTGTTCAGACTATTTTCTGAATTATATGGACGCAGTTGGTAAACACTTATTTATTAAATACCAATTCTGTGATCAGACGACACATTGCGGAAAACCATGTTCAGAAACCGCTAAAGAAAATTCATTCATGCTGGAACAGCTGCATCCAGTACCTCACAATCAAAAGGATGCACTAAGAAGCAAGGAATAAAGGCAGCATTAAGGAAGGCCTGCAAATAATAAAAACTTTACTTCAGTAAAGTTTAGTGCATTTCCGGAGATGATTCTCGTTAAGTTGGTGTTACCACGTGTTATTTTTACCTTTGTTACCTTCTTAGTTGCCGTTACAATCTTTTTCGTTGAGGAAAATTCCGGTTAAAACATAATATGCTAAAATCAATCATTTCTCCGAAGCAGTATTTTATAATTTTCATCGAATCTAATATCTGTTTTAAACCTGTTCAATGATAAAAGTCTCTTCAATAGTGCTCGGAGGTCTCGACTAAACTTAAAACAGCTTCGATTTGTCGTTTACAAGTTCTGCAAAAATTCGATTAAATGGCATTTTGGTGAACAATTTTTAAGAAGGCAATTTTTTGCACAATGAGCGCAATATTTGCAATTTATTCATTCCCACAGAAATAAAATATTCCAATGCCAAAAAAAGAAGACTAACGGTTTTCTGTTCTTCAGTCGACCAATTTAATCACACCTTTTCATACGACCATCAAAACTAGACCAGGAGAACCTGTCCGGTCAGTTTGGTCGGTCGAACACTGGCAACTGTTGGACTGGTACCAAAAAAAAAACAAGCAGAAAACACAATCCTGGCGTCAGTCGAACCGAAAGCAGGTAGTCAGCGAAAAGAGATAATGAATATTTTCTATCCCGAGTGGACAGTTGTGGTTGGAGTGCACCATCACTACGCTGCTGTTTCTGCCTGTCGACCGAATATACTGTTCGCGATTCCCATTTGCCTCCAGTCGTCATGATTCATCAACATATGACTGACCGCAAATCCAGCGTGGACCCCATGGACCACCCTGCTCAAGTCATTTGATTCGATAGTTCGACTGGACGAGCAGCTTTGGGAAGCAAGCGAGAACCGGTGGATTCGAATGCAGAAACAAGCGAGAAGCGATCTAAAAGGTATTGGAAGTATAATCATAATAATGATATTACCATTATTGTTATTATTATTTATACCCTCCTCGCAATCGAAGCTACTCACGGTTAAAGGCTTCCCCACCGAAGTCCTTCTTCATCCGTACCGACAACCTAATACATGCCTTCAAGTGAAAATATAAATTAAAACAGATCATGTAAGTCATGTTCTTTCTTTTGCACTCCATTTTTGTATTGTTTGCTGGTTGAGGTTTGTTATGAGGTAAGGTAGAGATTGCGGAGATTCGAATTTTACTAGGGAGCATGTGATTTAAAAAAATACAATTTAATCCATCTAATGGACAAATGTATTTTTCATATTAACTCATACATACTAAATAGCTAACTAGAAACATTTTATCTCGAAATTGTAGAATTTCTTTTAGTTTTATTACTCGAGTTATTATGAAAAAATACTGATATGCGGATGCGTTTTTTAGCTCTGATTTGCTAGTTGTTAATGAGCGTAAAACGTTTCTTAGATACGCTTGAAATGTATTTGAAAGTGTTTAATCAGTAATGGAACTAGGATTGAAAGCTTTCTCGCGCCAGGCATCATATGCTAATACACCATAAAAAATGCCGAATATATGCCAAAAATCACTCTAGTCTAGTCACCTATTGTCCCAATACGCAATCCTTCTAATATTAAAATACAACTTGAAATGAAAAAATCTCCTGAAATACTTAAAACTTTTCACCGTGCCTACCGTTGTCATTCCTGAACTTTTACGGGCTCGAATCGATGCGGTAGTGTAAAATCTCGTACCAAAAGCAGGCTAATGTACCGATCCCAGCCGCAAGACAAGGGGAGCTAAGACGATGATGGAAATTAATCCCTCTCCGCTGACTGACTGGCCGTTCTCGGTGCTCGATATTCCACAGCCGAATCAAACAACACCAACCAAATCTAAGACAGGGGCCAGCAATCGAAGACCCGCGGTAACTGATGGTAATAATAATAACACCAATCCCATTTCGATTCATAGCCCGGTTGGGATTTTTTTAACTGGTGTGGTCATTCCACAGGTGGAAGGAAACGCGGGGAGATCGGTGGTAGCCCCGTCGCTGTCGGCGTGTGTTACATTATTTTCGGATAAATTATAATTTACTTGTCATATTTTTCCGCTTCACTTTTCGGTTCAATTCGTGTTCTGATGGTACCCTCCCCCCCGCCCCCACCACCACTTAACCACTTTAACCCATCAGAAGCCAATCCGAGGGAGAGGTAAAAAAACTCGGCCGTCAATCAGACCTTGTCTCGTAAAGATTGGCCGCGATTTGTTCCCTGCAGTTGTTCGTTTTGAGTTTGCTTTATCTTCAATTTAACTTTTAATAAGTAATATTCTAATTCGGTTTCTCGCTCTCCGCGAAGGATTTCTCTCGTTCGCTCCTGCTGGTGTTGAATTTTGTTTTAATCTTTTTGTTGCATACATACTTTGTTTTTAAACTGATCGCGTTCTACCTACCTTCGAGACGAGCCTTTGGTTTGGGTTGGGTGGCGATCGAGTCGAACCTTTTGTGGACCTCCATTTAATTGCGGCGGTGAAGTATTTCTGCACGAACTACCATCAGTAACAAAGAAAGGAAAAAAAAAGAACAAAACAAATTTGCTGCAACAAATCAAAGCCGGACATGAAATTGAGCGTTGGTAACTTGTATTAATTAAAACTGGTTTCTCAGTGCGTCAATTGGAATGCGAGCTTAGCGACGGACTAATTTGCTGCAATCGCGTTCCGAAGAATTTGAGTATGTCGTTAGAAATTCAGCCATTGGTGTACAACTTTTTGACACGATGATGAATTGGTCGGTGTTAAGTCAGACCGGACTAAGCGACAAATTATTGATTTCAAGAAAAACGAGTTTAAAGTTTGAATCGCAGCATCATTTACATTATAATTGAAAATATATTTTTGCCATAACTCTTGCTTATTGTTACATATTTCAATTCTGGCAAAAGTCGAATGTAGCTTAAGAAATTCTTTATCCTGTGCTATCATTATCTCATTTTTTGATGTTTTGCGACTCAGTCAGGTCTGACTTAGCACCGACCAATTGTTAATTTCGTTTTTTACCGACTGTGGTCCACCAGGAGGTTGATAACAGTCTATTATCTTTCTCCGGACAAAACCAGCCTAGAGGCCGTGCGGCATCCGGCGGGTTAAAGTATTTCAACCAAGAATTGATCCGCTGGGTTCCTGTTCGCATGTCGTGAGAGGCGACTGAAAACAGGAGTCCTCAAGTCAAGGTGCTTCTCCGTGCCGAAGACTGAATGGCTGGCAGGCTGGAAAAGCCTCTGCACAAATATCTCAAGTCTCAACGAGACTAGTAGATTAAATAAGCAACTGTCGAAATCGAAAAACATTCATGTCAGTTCGATTAGAACTGCTAATGGTGAGTACTCATCTGACGAAGATGTAGTAATCAACTGTCTTTTTAACACAATTTCCAGGCTGTACAGAACCATCACTGACGACTGCCCCTGAGTTCTTTTCAGGTAGTTCTGATTCTTGGGCATTTGCTCGTAGAATTGTGACAACCGAATCGATCAAATGGGCGTTTGAAAGTTTTGCTCCGTATAATTCTCCGGGAAAGGACGGAATCATTCCAGTTCTACTACAAAAAGGATATGAACACTTCAAAAATATTTTGATAAAGATTCTTACTTGTACTCCTGCAACAGGATACATTCCATTAGCGTGGCGGAAAATAACTGTTTCGAACCCGACCCGTACCCGACCCGGACCCAAATTAAAATAATTTTAAAACCGTGTCCGATCCGAGCCCGATTTTCAAAAAATAAATTTTACCTACATATTTGATTCGTAGGGAAGCCCGGTGCAGTGCTAGTTGACGGTATTTTCATGCTTTATCTCTTTTATTTAAATAGATTATACACTATTGAAAACATAATCATTCACGTAATACCATAAAACTCATCGGAAATAACACAAACTCCACAAAATTCGTTTGTTACGTTCGAAAACTGTCAGCCATGATTTCCACAAAACAAAATGAAATGCAACATATGAAAACATTTTACATAATTTGGGGTAAAAAACGAGAGATGTCTAGTACAAACGAAGCAAAAGAAAGTCTGCCTTCCTAGGCCTGACCTCTCCTATTACACTAGCTTGGTAATTTTGGGTTGATTGCAGTAAGCTTAGAAAAAAGGCATTTTCTATGTCAATTTTGGGTCGCTGAACGCGGAAATCATATTCATTTTCTTTTTCAAAGAATCGTTTTGAGATTTTTTGAAAAACGTGTTTTTGTTACTTTTTGCAGTTATTGGTCAATATCTCAGGAATAAATCCTCCGTTCTGTAACATAATCGAAAGGTATTGATATTGTA
Organism: Topomyia yanbarensis; assembly: GCF_030247195.1. Classification (NCBI taxonomy): domain Eukaryota; kingdom Metazoa; phylum Arthropoda; class Insecta; order Diptera; family Culicidae; genus Topomyia; species Topomyia yanbarensis. Next base: position 8,959,976 of record NC_080671.1, read on the forward strand.
TAATGTATAACATGTTCGGATTAAATATCAACAATTTGGGGTTAAGAGCTATCAAAGTAAAAAAAAGATATTTCGCAAATTATTCATTTTTATTAATTTTAGAAAAAAAAACTACAAGGGGCGGCCCTATGGGGTATACTACTTAATGTAAAATATTTATTTTCTTAGTACATTTATAATAATAATAAATCAAACATATTTCTTACGTATGGTTTAATCACAACCAATCAACATCGAATATTACATATTGGACCAAACCTTCTTGGTTATCAGGTCATTTCATTTGTAGTAGGTGATCGAATCCGATTAAACTTATTTAAGAAGATCTGAAGAAAGAAGACAGAAAACTGTGACCGAACTAATATCTGGAACTAAATCTTTAAGATTAGCTTGTAAAAACTTTTCGATTGTGTGGTAAAAACCCCGGACCAGTGAAGAAAAATCAAATTTTAGACAATATAATCACATTTCATGTATAGACCAAGCATTCTAGTTATATTTTGCCATTATTGTAACTTTCCTAAAGTACGCATACAAATATAGCGAATGCAGTGGTATTAATCATATATCGAAACTATAAATATACAAGAATCAAAAACAATTCTATATATGGACAAGATGCGTTTTTGCAAGTGGCAGTGTATTAATTCATAAATAGGCTTTGTAGTATGTACCTATTAGTAGAATCAAAATACTATAGGCTGAGTGGAAATGTATCACGTGATGGGGAAATGAATCAATGAATTGATCGAACGTAAATAATAAACTTTCGTTGTTCAATTTAGTAACAAATTAGATCTACGTACCTACACATTCGCCTCAAACATTAAATCCAAGCGCACAAGCAAAATGAATGAACGCTGATAATGATGGGTAGAGCGAAAGAGACAACTATTACCACGACACTATGTTAACCGTGTTTGTAAATGGAGCATGTACAAACTATTTTGTGTACGAATAATTATACATAAAAGTATGCTGGAAACGAGCACAACACAAAAGATAGCATAGTGTTTGAACGGACAAGCTCAGTCGCACTCACTGGGTAGCGTACCTCCACAGGCAGTGTAACGGACTTCTAACTCAGCTACACTGGTTGTGAAAACACACAGCGCAGTGATCTGCTTCGTCTGCCGTTCAACAGGCAACTGAGCTGGTTCGGCGAAATCCGTCCGTTTAAATAGTCGATGATGACGTCATTCATAGAAGCGTAGCGCGCTAGGTACACAAATCTGTCGTGCTGGACTAGGGAAGCGCCATCTTCTGTGTGTAAATGTGCGATATTTTGACTAGGTTGTTCATTATTTAAATTTTTAATGCCATGATATCAAAAATCTTTGGGTTTATCTATTGGAATCTATTCTTAGAAGTATTTCGGGGCGATATGTGCAAAGAATTTGAAAATTGATCGTAAGATGGCTGAATTATATGCGTTTAAAATTGGACCACTTTTCGTTACATACCATTTTTGTAGAATTTGCAACGTGCACCCCTATATAGAACACAAAGACGTAGTCCTACGTCAAAAAAAAAATTTATCCTCAGATAAATTTTAAGCCTAATATTAGCCTTATTATAAAATATTCCAGCCAATAATTCTCGGGATCATTTTGTTACCGTTTACGGGATCGCGGCTGCTCTCAGCCCCCGAGGATGGACGTTGCAGTTCCTGAAGGGAACCCGCTTAAGCCCCAACGCCTGGTATGGACGTTCCGGGATGGGCACGGAAGGCTTCTTTTTGGTCCTCGGGTCCCAGGGTCGTATATTGTTGTGGGAGGGTTTTCGGATCTGGCCGAAGGGTGTGAATTGAATTTATTTTTTTCTAGATTTATTAACTTACTCTATTAAATCGTTCAGCTTCCAAATTTGTGGCGGCGGGCGGATTGGCAGGGTAAGGCGTGGTGGTGCACTGGCGGTAATCTCTGGTGATGTCGATAGGGCAGATCGTCCCTGGCGTCAATCTTTCTGCTGCGGCGGGCCCTCGAGCCACGCGGTCGTCCTTGGCGTTTAGCGGGAGGAGCGATTAACGACACACGGTCGATGAAACCCGCGACGACGGCCTGCTATCTCTTTTACGGTTAGCCCTATCAGCACTAGCACTGATCAGGGCGAGACAGGCAAACTCTTCGCTGGTCCTTGATAATTAGCCGGTGACTTCAGTCAGGCCGGCGACCAGGACTAAACTAGCTGGTTTCACCACTTCTGGTTAACAATAATAACTTGAACTTTTTAGATTTTGATCCACTCGCTTCCATGGTTGAAACCCAAGAGCTCGGCTTCCCGTCTTGCAGCTACTACGAACCTCCTCATTCCAATTTCCTTCTGTTCCTTCTTGTACCAACCCAATGCAGCCAACCACCCTCGTAGCTGACTCCTGCCAGATTTCCCAAATTCCGCCCACTGAAGTTGGAACTGAACAGCCTTGTGGGTCTGATAGGGTTTGGTTTTATTTTTTTATAATATTATTTACATCGTTATTAAACCTTCCATCAGATTAAACAGATTTTTGGTTGACAACAGTATTCGAAGGGTCGGACCAAACGAACCTCAGGTATTATCAGGGATGCTGGAAACGGCCGGCCAGCAAGGAAAAGAATCTCAGTCCGCAATGGTAAATTGCGTGCGCAGGATTCGATGAACATGGGTTGAGCTTTATTTTTATTTTATTATCTTTTTTTACAAATATATTGAAAACATCCACGACTTTCCTAACCTTCCAAAGCTCGCCTCAATATATCTAGTACCAAGCACCTTTAGAGGCTCCAGGAAATCACGTTTGAGCAACAGCGGCTGCTCATTTTGGGAGCCATTGACGTGAATATCAGAGGGTTAAGCTCGTGCGTCGAGCCAATAGAAAATTTGAAAAAGGTTTTTTTAACATCGTTTTTGAAGGATGCTGAAGGAAAAGCTTATTCTAAACACACTCAACTTCTGTCCGTCACGATTACTTAATAATTTCGATTTTCGAGAGTGATCTTGCAATTGAAACAGGTACAATTTATCACATTTTGGAATAATCTCGTGTACACATGTGAACATTGCTTTTTAATTAAATTTATCAATTAATTTTGTGGTAACGCCAAAAAATTTAATAAAGCCATAAAAAATCTACAATTTTTGGTGTTTAGTGGTTATTTTAGACTAGCAGATCGATAGAAGTCATACATTACATATCTTTCCCATGCACTTGTTTTTCTTTTTGAATGTCGGAAAAATGAATTTGCAACATTAATACTTCAAAAATGCCCGAGAAAATTCACAAAAAGCGATAAATGTTTCCCTGTTTTAAAGCGCAGCAAAAATTTTCACACTGAAGCTCCAATTCAAAATCTATGGTCCCGTTCACTCGATACACGCTCACCTGTAGGACGAATGTATAACTAAATGGAAAATTTTACTTGTTTCAATATTTTTCTACGAGGATAAGTTATTATTATTTTAATATTGACGGAAAAGATCTTCAAAACATTTAAAAACATTTATAGGCTAAGTGCGAAATGTTTCGAAAAAACCCGACCCGACCCGTACCCGGTGATAACAAAACCCGAACCCGCCCCGATTCCTACGGGTACGGGTTCGGGTAGGGTATCGGGTAAAAATATCCGTACCCGCCCATCTCTAGAAGCTTTATGAGCTTTTGTTTCCAACGTGTGGTTTCGCCGAGGATTATCATATAATGATCACCGGTATTTGCATTAACACACTTTTTGATTTGATGCAACAAGACTTATGTGTTTATAAGACTTATGTGTTGTTGAGCAATGGTGTGTTCCTGTTGGACTATCAGGTAATCCAAATAAAATATCAATGGTGCTTTTCACGCAACGAAGGATTACAACCGGAGCTCGTCCATTGCAGTTTTTTGACGCTGAAATTATTATCGCAGAACAGGTTAAGTACGTTGGGGTAATTCTTGACTCAAAACTTAATTGGACAGCTCACATCGAACATGCCAACCATTGGCGTAGCTTGCAAACTTGCGTTCAAACAAAGACTTTTCTACCGGAAATGTCAAAGAATTTGTTGCATTTTTCCAAGCACAACTGCAGTATTCTAGTCAGGGCACTGACTGAACATTGCAAACTCAATTATCACATGGCTACTATTCAGCGCGCTGAGTATTATTCATGTGATCTCTGTGAATCCCTGTAGTAATGCAATTACGTGAAAGCCCTGTAGTAATGCAATTACGTATCCGGATTTTTGGTTCTCGAGACATAGATGAACCTATGTACAGAGAGCTGAAGGATATGCTATTGTCCTTACCCCATGGCGGTAAAGAGCTATAGTTTTAGCCGTATTTGAATGACAATATCTCTTCGGGGGTGTTGATATATCCGATCATTGCTTCAATAAATATTCTAAAACGATCCCAATGACGCACCTTTTTTAATGTTCAGTAGCAAAAATTTCCCGATGATTGAAAGTATTCAGTTATGCTTCCGGTACACGAGAAAAATGACCAAAACAACATCGAGAACTACCGGGGAATCACTTCGCTGAGAGTGGAGTCAAAAATCTTCGAAGCGCTTATCAACGAGGTGTTGTTTTTTGCTAGTAAACATTATATAAGCACTCGGTTGAGACGAATTTAGTTAGCTTCACATCGTTTTGCATAGAAAACATATCCAGGAAATTCCAGGTTGACACGGTATACACAGATCTTAAGGCCGCTTTCGACACAGTTAACCATGAGATACTACTGGGAAAGCTTGATAAACTAAGATGTACCACGAGATTCTGCCAAAGGCTTCGATCCTACCTTGTATACCGCGATGTCGTCGTGCAAATTGGTGACAACGTGTCCGAATCCTTTTGTAATAATTCCGGAGTTCCTCAAGGCAGTACACTAGTTCCATTACTATTTTCATTGTTCGTGAATGATGCGGTCTTCGTTCTAATGCGTGGAGGGAAACGGTTTTTCGTCGAAGACTTGAAGATATTTCTTGTGATAAGAAATGAAACCGAATGCCGTGAGTTACAGTGTCTTATTGATAGATTTTACAATTGATGTCAAAGAAACATGTTGATCCTTTGTGCTACGAAATGTTTTTTTTCAGTTTTCATCGTACAAGGGACGTGCTTAATTTCAAATCGACTGCTTGGTTTTATGTTCAAAATTTCCAGCGAATTCCGAGATCCTCTGTGTTTCAAGGCTTTATATTGCTCAACTGGTGCGCTCGCAGTTGGAATTTGCAAACATCGTCTGGTGCCCTTATCATGCAACGTGGAGTGAAAAGTTTAAAGCTGTCCAACGCAAATTTATACGACATGCTTTACGTTAATTGTCCTGGAATGATCCGTTGAATCTGCCACCATATGAGAACCGTTGCAGACTATTAGGACTACATACTTTGCAAGAACGTAGACACGCTTCGCAGACCGTTTTTATATCAAAGCTTCTGTTGGCTGAGTATGATGTTCCCGATCTCCTTGGAAAAATCAACCTCTACGCCCCAACCCGTGTTCTTCGCCCTCGGACATTGATTCACATCGAAATGCGTAACACTAACTACGCTGCTAATAGTCCGATTTAAGCGATGGTTCGTCGCTTCAACGAGCTTGCTGAGTACCTCAATTATAATTCATCACAATTTTGTCATCGTTTGCTGTTACATTAGGTTAATTATTTTTGGTTTGGTTCATTAAGACTTAGTGTCAGATGAACAGAAATTTTTAAATCCAAATACCAATTGCTGTGGTTCTAAATACACCTATTATACCTTCCAGTCTCTTGCTAATTGAAGGTTGTTGAAATATGGCTAATTTTATACAGAAGTCTTTCTCTGGTATCTTCTTGAAGTCTTTTATTTTTGTATTCAAGAATTCTTTGATATACACTAAAATGGTAAAGGATTAAAGTTTAGTTGCAGTGTCATTTCTTATTTTAAATGAGAAAGATAAATATTTAAAATTTTCACAAATGGTTGTTGCTTGCCGCTGAAACCAATTAGGGAGAATAATTGAATAAAGTTTATAGGATACGCAATCAAAAATACTCCGGTCTCAATAAATTCGTCTAGGAAGAAAGTATCACTTTAATTAGAGCATTCCTATACTGTGCTGTGGGGTTCAATTTCAGTAATGGAACAGTGTTTTTCGTTAGAACACAATTGCTCGCTACAGTCTAAAAGAAAACTAGCATCAGCACCGAAAAGAATTCGAATCCCAAACGAATTACGATCATTAGAGACAGAAAAAGACACACACACTCTGTAAATGCATGCGGTGCAGAGTCTACCGAAGATGCAAGTGCACCGCAGGCACCACGCCCGCACAAAGAAATTCACATGATGCGTTGAAAATTTTTCGATCCCACATAGCTAATGCGGTTCCCTAAAGACACCAAAAAAAGATGCCGACACTTGCGTGGGTTCTTCCCGGTTTCTATCCTGCGCATACAGCTGGGTGAGGTACCTTCCTGCAGAAGATAGTGGAGAAAGTATCTTCCTCAAATTGCCGAAATAAACACTGGTCTGTGCAGTGCAGACAGACAGACAGACAGACAGAGGAGTGTACCCAAAATAAATAAATTGCTCATCTGGGCCAAATAATTCTTCTATTCCCCCTTGCGATTCAGCCCCTATCCATCGACGACGCACCAGAAAAGCCGGAAAGAAATTGGTGAAAGATAAATCGGTCAGCATATTTTAAAATTTAAGAAGGTTGCCTGCTGATGCACTTGTACATACATCGATGAGCGATTCGAGTGGATGGGAATACATTGCCCAGTCAGTTGTTTGACTAGGACCCTTGCACCGCATGGTCAACCGTAAACAACGATTTATGAGCGCAAATGCAAATATCAATTTTATCTGTCCGAGCTTGGGCACACCTTTGTCTGTTAACCTTTTGTTTGGGTACTTTCCACGTGGGATTGGCTGGAAATTTGCGGTTTGTTTGGTTCCATTTCCGCCCTGTCGAGGGGTTTGTTATTCCATCATGCTTTCGGTGTAATTTAAACTGGTAGGAAGGTACGGAAGAATACTTCAACGAGTTTTCAACATGTTTGTTTATTTTGGACGTTTCCTGCGATAAATATAATTGAACTTCTCAACAGACAGTTGATAACAAAGAAATAACTCGTTGCTGATTTCGACAGAGTCTCTTAAATTGAAATGTTCGCAATTTCACCCAACCATTTCAACAATTATTCAAAATATACAAACATTAGGTTTTAAACCCGACAACGTTGCTTCATTCGCACACGAATGGGTCCTATTTGCATTAAAATCATATCGCAATAACTTTCAAAAACATCATTGATACTACCAAAACATCTTCTCTTTCGATTGGCTCTATCGTGCCACCGTCCGTAAAACCATTGATGGTACGAATTTGATTATTTCCCCTACATTTACAACACAGACACCATTCCGCATCAATTCGTTAAAATTTCAGATTGTGCTGTAGTGGCTGATGGTGACGCTATTTGAACACGTTCGTTAATTTCGAATCTTTTCAACATTTTCGCCCCTCGTCGTCGACGTCGTCGTACCACAACATGTTCGCGGATTTCGCACCATTAGGCACCATTCGAGAAGATTTTGGCGGATACGCGAAAGGGATTAAAGCTGTGTTTTTACATAATTATTCCTATCTAATGAAAGTTGATAGTTTTATCACTTTATGCAGATTGCTTCCATCAATGGGTGCCAATCGAAACTGGGAACTCTCGGAGCTGGGTGTGAAAAAGACAGTGAGTGTCGTTGAAATAATATTTAACCGATTGCGCAATTCATGCGAACAGGCTGTAATCGGTCTGGAGATGGTGTATTAAATTGTGTTTCTATCTGCTGGAGGCATTAGATTTAATGGAGCATTTACAGTTACTTTACTCTAACTGGTGAAACACAACGTTTAACTCAATTGGTGGCAATATAGAACTTGAAAGATGCGTACCTAATGGCTTCACGGGGATGAGAATAATTAGCTGTAGTAATTGTTATCGGTGTTCATTTGATATTCTTTAAATGTTCTAATTCAATCGGCAATCGTTTTGGACCAAAACGGCAACAAATAGTATACTGTTTCAATATCCTCAAGTAGATCATCTTGGACCTTATATTTTCCTGTTGTACTTGAATGATGTAAATTCGTTACTTTGGTCACAAGAGTTCCGTATGCAGATGACGGCGATTCATTTAATTTAATAAGAAGCCACGAAAATATTATTTGAACAGTTCCAATTGAACTCATAAGCGTTTGCTAGTCTCTTTTGTCTTTATAAAAGTTTCTACTCAAAATGGAAGCATTCTGGTTGGACTTTCGTTTGTTGTTCAAGACTTTCATGAGCGTGCGCAGTAGAGTGACAGGAAAAAAATGACCCCTATCGGCTCACCTCTGAGTCGATTCCTAGTCCCACCAGGAGTACTTTCACCAAATTTGAAGCAAATCGGACAAGTTTAACTACCGGACCAACGTGCCTGAAGTTTGTATGGGATTTTTCAACAATTTACATGGAGAAAACCCATCATCTCGCATTTTCGCCGCTAGGTGGCGCTGTATGCATCGTAGTATCAATGTAAATGAAAATAAGAAAGATAATTTAATTGTCTACAACTTTGTCGAAAACTGCTAGTAAATCCGGCATTGCTAAAAGAAGTTATTAAATTTTTAACGAAGTGATGTCTGAGTCAGTGTTGCATGGGGCCTAACAGTGCATGGTTGTGTATCAGTACTCGATTCACACGAACTAAACATTTTTGTGAAATAATCGTTAGGTTTAGCTCAATGGTATATTCTGAAGAATTATAGTAAATAATACGAGTCATGCTTTGATTAGAAAATTTTAGTTCCAAATATTACCTCATAGAGGGCGCCAACACTAACTTTTCAACGAAGAGAGATAGAAACTTGGTGTCTTCTACAAAGTTGTAGAACAGGTATTTTTGAGTATTTCTTCCGAACATCTTGATACTCTATCTCTCTTCTATGAAAAGTTAGTGGTGGCGCCATCTATGCGGTCACAGGTGGAACTAATTTTTTTTAACCAAAACATAACTCGAATTATTTACTACAATTCTTGTAATCATACTATTCAGCTAAATCTAACCCTTAAAAATGTATAGTTCGCGGGACTCGAGTACTGATACACAACCATGCACTGCTAGGCCCCATGCAAAACTGACTCAGACTTCACTTCGTTAAAAGTTTAATAACTTATTTTAACAAAGCCGGATTTACTCGCAGTCTTCGACAAAGTTGTAGATAATTAAATTATCTTTCTTATTTTCACTTACAGTGATAATACAATGCATATAGTGCCACCTAGTGACGAAAATACGAACTAGTGAGTTTTCTCCATGTAAATTGTTGAAAAATCCCATACAAACTTCAGACACGTTGGTCCGGTAGTTAGACTTGTTCGATTTGCTTCAAATTTGGTGCAATTACTCCTGGTGGGACTAGGAATCGACTCAGGGGTGGGCCAATTGAGTTTTCAAAAATTCATCATTTTTCTGGGCAGTCTAGTGCGCAGCTTAGGGGCAATCTAACTTGACTATTACAAAGATAACTATGAACCAACAGTAGTATTCATGCTAAAGATAGATTGTCCAATTAATTGTTGATACACTATTTTTCAAATTATTTATCCAAATAATATTCACGGAAACTATTATTTTACTTTTCATTTGAATGAAGCTAGAAAATTATTTCATTTTTACATATATCATTGCATGCGCCTTAAAGTGGTAAAAAGATTTCCGTGCGATGTGAAAATTTATGATGCAAATCAATGGATACTGATGTGAAATTCATGTTTTCACGCGAAATAATACGTGTTTTCATTTAAGAAATTTTTTTGTGTGATAAAAAATCTTTAGGGATTAATTCATGAAATTAACGAATTTATAATTTTCTGTTTTGAAATGTCTATGTTAAAATCTCACGAAACAAAAATCTAAATATCTTTCCGAGCGTACGGAAATAAATTGCATGTAACAAAAAAAAACTGCTTTAATATTTTAGTGTATCGGAGAAATTTACACAACCATCAGACACGTTTTACCACTTTTTAGCCTAATTATAGATGCAAAGTTAGCGAGGGGCATTCTAGCCATGCCCCTCGCTAACTTTTTCAATTTCATGAATAATAACCATAGTAGATGAGGTTGTCCTTTGATAGCTTACACCACCACCACCAGCTCTAGAATCAGCACGCTTGAATTCGACGGTGGGTTTGATCAGCTCCCTTCGAATGATTTCGCAATTCATTCAGTTCAAGATTTGCGGATCGATGCACTAAATTAATGAGAACTAGACATTGTAATTCTCTTTCACTCACGCGAGAAGAAGCTTATCCGATGTCCAACTTTTCCGAGATAAGATGAGTCGCAAAAATCTCCGTCTCCACAAATAGCGTGAGAATAATTTTCCGGATAAAATCTATTTGATTTTTTCCTTCTCACCGGAGAAGGTGATAATATTTCAATTTCGTAGAAATCAATCAAAACGTCAAAATATACACTTAATTTCGAAGAATAGCGGCAAAGAAGTACGACAGACTTGTTTTTTCGTGTTTTGGAGTAGCAACAGCAAGGCAGCGAGCGCAAAAAGGACCGTGATAAACTCATTCGCTCATTCTCCGGCGGTTTTATTTATCCGGAGAAATAACAAGTTGTATTTATCCGGAGAAGTTGTGTGAGTACGGAACGACACAAACTAATTGCATCGCAATCCATCATCCGTGCACAGCTCACAATTATTTCCTTTGCGGTATTGAGCAGATCCTCCGCTCGTTTTAAATAGCTCAAAATATTAGAAATAAATCTATAGTGGATCTATATATAAAACTTTTCATCATTTTAGTCTTCGATTGGTGCGCCATATTGGCGGTTCTGACTGAGTTGGACTGGAAATTTGTATTACCCCTTCTTTTTGTTTAAACAACAGTTGGGGTGGTTCTAATTTTACCAAGAACAAAAAAATCACTTTTTAATTATTCTGGATAGAGCCATACGACCTTCAGTGAAGTTGTAAAATGATAAATTTTAAACAAGTTTGCTGAAGCTCTATCTGTCATACTTTTAATTTTACAACAATTTTCAAATCAAAGGTTATGGTATTTCTTAGTGTTTCTTAGAGAAAACTGTTTTATTAAAATAACTTTTGTGGAAGTGATTTAAAACTGAATTGGTAGGTGTTAAGTCAGACCGGATCAAGTGACAAAATATTGCTTTCGAGAAAAACGAGTATAAAGTTTCAATCGCACCATCTTTTTCATTATGATTGAAAATTATTTTTTTCCATAATTCTTGTTTATTGTTACATATTTCAACTCTGCCAAAAGTGGAATGTAGCTGACGAAATTCTTTAACTAGTGCTATCGTTATCTCATTTTTATGTTTTGCGACTTAGGCCGGTCTGACTTAACACCGACCAATTAGTCTTCAGACAACTTTAAGACTGTTTTAAGGCGAATAATTTCTTCCATGGCACCACATATCTAGCTATTATCGTTGAAAACTTTTGAGCAGTTTTTCGCCAAAAATGGGGTTCTACGGTATACCAATATCACTCATTGGGGCAAAAACTCGGAAAAACATCTAAAGGATATGTTAAAACAAAAATGAAAACTGCAAAAGTTATATAAAAAAATTGGTTTTTCATGAATTGGCCCGTGGTAGTATGTGAAAATTACTTACATGGTGGACCATATAAAAGATATAGTTTCGTTTCCAAGATAAAAGTTTGCACTTTACAAGACTTTCCTATCAAATAGTGGGTAAAGTGGTTCAAAATTAATAAAAATCGGAAAATTAACTTTTTAATGATTCGAGATAGAGTTTCACAATCTTCTGAAAAAAAAAAATCAAATTTTAGGAAACTTTGCCGAACACACTGGCATTCTATGTCTTGTATGTTCCATTGTACAAGAAACTTACCATAAAAAAATTGGGGTGTTTCTCAAAAAAATGGTTTTGATTATATAACTTTTTTCAGGTTTGTTTTTTCATTAAAAAATACTTTCAGATATTCTGAAGGAGAAAAGTTTGTTTCGATATACTTTACCTCTGGCTTCTTTCGTTAGAAAGTTATATATACTTCTTACTAAAAGTAAATTATTCTTTTTAAGTAAATATTGCCAGATATAAAAATATATCGTATTTCCCATTTTTTGGTGATCTGTACTACAAAGTATAATATTTCGTATAACAGCAATGGTTTTTGTAAAGTGCCCTAATCGAAGGTAAAGTTATTTGAAAAAAATACATTTTTCATGTAAAAGTTTTCATAACTTTGAAATGAAAAATGTTTAGTAGTTTGCTTATAAAATCAAATTATACTGTTTCGATTTTGTTGGCTATTTTCGGAAAAAAATTAAGACTAAGAGACAACGAAAGCAATGAAATTGAAAGACGAATAGGTATTCTAGAGTGAATCAGTTATAAACTTAGAACGGAAAACTAGGACTAAGGGGGTAACATATGAACAAATTGTTAAAAAGTAGCTAAAAATTTAATTTCTGCTAGCTGAGCTGTGTCATTAATCGTTTCGAAAGTGGTTTATTTCATGAAAAAAATTCATCAAATTTCCATGAACATTTTTTTAAAAAAAAGGTCATTGCGAAAGAGATGCCGCATGTGCGGGTGAGATGTCGCACCATGGTCACAAACTGAAAAATAGTGAACAAAAGTATTTTAGCTATCATTGATGTTTTTGTGATTAGGGGTCTTCAGCTGAGTTACATGAAGTTTGTTTATACCTATAAATCGGCCAGCACCTTCATTTTTCTAAATGGGGTACTACCATTCCTAGAAACATTTTTTTATTCAACATTTTAAAAATATTTTATTTTTGCAACCTTGTGTAATGGTTAAGTTGGAGTAACTTAATTAAGGGTACTGTTTATTTATATAGCGATACATTGGTAGGGATTCCTTAAAAGCAGTTTTTGGTGGTTTATTCCAACAATGTATTTATATAACATTGGTTTGTTCTTCAAAGATTCATTTTAAAAAGCATCAATTCGTCGAAATTTTCATCTTTATCCCAAGATTGACATAACTGCAAATCAATTTGTTTACTAAAATTAGTGCCTGAAACTTTAAAAAATAAACCAAAGTAACTAATACTTAGATACATATCGCCCGTTCAAATATATAGATAAATAGACTCATATTCCTATATGCCACTGTGTTAGGTCCGTTAGTTTGTGCGTAGACCTTATTAATAATCTATACCTGACGCAAATGATCATTTAATGACATTTCGAGGTGAAAAAAATACATTTTAGCTACCTATCCTCCGCCATCGAGTGCGGCATCTCACCCGAAATTTTGATGCGGCATCTCTCCCAATTGTATGGGAGAGATGCCGCACGACGACATTTTCCTCTGAAATTATGGATGACTGTGCTCATGATCAAAATGCCTTCTAAAAGGTCCCAACTACTCAGCCGATACATGATTTACCAAAAAAAATCGAACAATTTAAAAAAATGAAATTTTAATGTGGTACTGAAAAATTTTCGGCACTCCGTGATACAACTGGACACACATAATCGTTAAAAAAAAATTGTAAGTTAATAATAAGGATTATTTTACATCTCCAGTGTTGTAATTCTTCGAAAGACAAACTCACAATATCATATTAGCGTATAAAAGTGACCCTATATACGAGATATAGAAAGTGCGGCATCTCTCCTGACGCGGCATCTCTCCCGAAACTACCCTACGGCACGGCTTGATGCCAGCAGAAGAAGAAGATAATGATCGCATAGTCGTTCTAGGCGAAGATTTGTGAAATTTCTTTGCGGTAAAACATAATGATGAGTTATGTTCTGTCGATGACCATACGGTAGACTTGGGTGCAACGCCCAACTCCTACTTAGCAGAAGGCAAAGAATTCTTCACATTTCCTTTCGATCATGTCCATATGAGCCTGCCTAGTCCTAGTTTTCCGTTCTAAGTTTATAACTGATTCACTCTAGAATACATATCCGTCTTCGTTGTCTCTTAGTCTTAAATTTGCGGAAAATAGCCAACAAAATCGATACAGTAGAACCTTTCGGAAATTGAAACATAGTAACACAAAACAAATTATGCGCCGTAAAATAATGTTCAAGTAGTCCAAAGGGTACTTTAGTATAAAATAAAAACTACAAAAGTTATCGAAATTAAACCATTTTTTAAGGAACACCCTTAAGCTCATATTTGTATTTCTCGTACAATGGAAAGTATTTAATATAAAACTTATGTGTCTTCAGCAAATTTGTCTACTACCGCTTTAACAATCTGTATTTCAGCTACTTCCATCTGTATAAGGAACCATCCATAAATGACGTAGCATTTTTTGAGTAATTTTTAACACCCCCGTCCCCCATTGTAGCATTTCGTCACAAACCTCTAAATATCCCCCTGGTAATTACGTAGCCTGACGGTAACTCTCCCCCTGTCCCATCAAATTTTTGTTAAAAAATAAAGAACGATGTTAGTTATTCCCCTTTAAAAAAGTTACGTAGCCTGACATGACCCCCTACCTCCCCATCGTCGCACATCATCACAAAATGCAAAACTCCTCCTCCCCCATATAATGCTACGTCATTTATGGATGATCTCTAAAAAAATTCTGAGGGTGGATTGAAGTCCGCTGCAGCCGGACCAGACACGCCGTGTACAGTTGGCCTGGTTGACCTCGCCAAAGGCGCCAACCCTAGCGGCGCTGAAAACTCCAACTATAATAGGAATAAGTCATAAAATGAGTAAAAACCAGTGAACCATTCAAAACTACGGCCCTCTCAGTCCCATTCAGTTTTATTCACAATGAATATTTGAGTTGCGTGATACGAAAATTTTCAAATGTAAAGAATTGAAATTGAAAACTTTCAAATGTAAAGAAAAAAATTGCGAAAATTTTGGCGAACTTTTATGCTTTTTCTCAATTTCATAGAATCATAACTAGAACAGACCCTATTCAATGGCAGAAAAGCAGTCCTTAAAGCAATAACAAAGGTCGCGAAGCGAGTTTAATCGATTATCATCGAGAAGCCAGAAGGCGGGCATAGCATAGTTGGTAAATCGCTTGTCTTGTGCGTAACTCACCTAGGTTCGATTCCCAACCCCGCACATAGAGTTAGAGATTTTTCAAACCTGAAAAACGCCCTACGTTAGAATTGAAGTAGGCTGGTGCCGCGTGGAGTTCCGCGATAATGTGCCCAACATACGCCCGCCAAGTCTTGCACTAAGTTTAATCTTTGGATGAAATGTTGAACCATTAGAGAATTTGATGTTAAGGGAGCGAATTTCTCAGATCAGACACTATTTTTTAGACTTTTTATCAGTGCTTAGTCAAGCTATATTTGATGGAATCTCAAGAGAATTTTTTTACCTTTTCAAGGAAGTTAGTTTTTGGGTGCAGTACCAGATTAGAACTTCTTTTAGAGGAACGCTTCAAATTATCCAGGCACAGTTTGTAAGCGGAGCGTGATAATAGATCATGTGGATTCTCCCCTGCGGGTACTTACAATTCAAAATCTTCGCTCACTCGAGCAAGGGGGTCCTTGGAACAGCAAACACCATGCTTCAGTAAATCTACGCCAGACAAACTCGAATTGGTAACCACGTCGTCGATCTCAACTTGCTGGGCAGTCATGCTGACGCGGTGGTCTTTTATAAAATACTTGTCGCCAGAATTATCACTTGCTTGCTTTTGCTAGGATATTACAATGCTGAGCTTATCCTCGAACTGTTTAGAACACTGAGGGGATTATCATTGAAAGAAGATTAATCAATTATCGGATTATCATTGAAAGAAGTTCAGGTACGGTTCGACTTACATGCAATATGTATGATTTTAAACAGGAAATCTGAGTCTTCGATGACGAACTTGTTCGACAACCATTTTACCATCAGCTGGGTCTTTGTCGGGAGAGTTAATTTATGCATGAACCAGGACCCCGACGCAAAGTGAAAACTTTAAGCATGCGAAATGTGTTACCTCAGTATACTAGTCTTGTTCAAACTTATTCTAAGGTTATGGTAGATTAGAAGTAGCCGAGTGAAATTATCGCGATCACTATTATAACTACTGGATTATTGTAGAGGTAATTATTAATATTGAAGGCTGAATATCAATATGCAACTGCAATCTATATTGGTGAAATTTCTAAGATTATTTATTATGTTTAATCAGATCCCAATATTGAGGATTCGCCACTCACGGGAATAACATCTGGAAAGTGTGAACGAATATATAGGTCACTTAACGCATGTGCGAATAATTTCAATTCTAGTTTCCAAATACTAGGTATATTTAAAATTAAAAAATAAACATCTATCTACATTAACTGCATTTAAATATTTAGAAAACTGCTATTCTGTTGCATGCTCCCATGCTACTCTGAAAACATAGAGCATTAATGTCTTCAATAAAGATGCTTCTAAAATCATTCCCAACAACTTTACTTAAAACTTGTTTTATGTTATAACACTTTTCCAAAGACACTAAACTTCCAAAGCTGAGGATTTCGAAATTATGTGATCTTGGACGTGTAAAACTCAAAATTAGTTTTTTACCTTGTAGATTCTCCTCATCAGTAACTAGTACATTCTTGGTGATAGTTAGGTCATAAGTCTATACTAGTAACTGGCAAATCCAAAACGTCGGTCCGGTCATGCATGAACTAAACAACTAGTTGATCCGAGTGATGTATCGAAAGGCTAGCACAGCAGCACTCCGGTGTGCTGTTGAGATTAAAAAGTGCCAATTTTGGTTCTAGTGTAGCTTTGTCATTTAACTGGTACCAAGATGGTGCTAGTTACTGATGAGGAGAAAAATAAAATTTAAGTTAGGTATTATGCCCCCCGCAAAAAATTGAAGAGCGTTTTTGAAATTTTATTTCAGTATTCTTGACTTTAAAAGTGCATAACTGGAGAACGCTAATTTATATCCAAAATCTAATTGCCCCATTCAATTCAGCGCTCAAATTGCCATCTACTAACTTTATTTTGCATTATTTATTTTTATAATTGATTATATAAACAATTTTCAAATGCTCATAAAAATCGATCCCGACGTACAGACAAGCGAAAAAGGCCGTTTTTCATCATTCACCTTCCACTTTCGGAAAAAACAATATGCAGTCTCAGCACACTCAGGTTTGATTTTTTGTCGAACAGTATTGTTAGAAGTATGTCCCAATTAGACAGAAACACTTCCACCCGAATTCTATTGCATATTTTACTAGCTAATATCCAACGCGCGTTGCTGCGACTTTCAACGAAATAGGAGTAAAACACAATTTGTTCCAAAGCGCCATCTAGCGGGCAGATAATCCCCAACCAATAGCACACAAACACGCTCCATAACAAATGCCTACTATGTATAAATTTTGTCCATAAATCTTCTACGTACAAACATTGACTTTTATATACATAGATAGATAGATAGATAGATAGATTTATAGATATAGATAGATAGATAGATAGATAGATAGATTATAGAGATGTCAACTAGAGTCTGTGTACTCCAAGAGATCTGTAAAGGAGAATGCGCAACACTGCATAAAATACTGACTTTTTTTAAAAAAATTTAACTTTGTAGTCGACTCTAAAAAGTACGGTCACAAGTATAGACGATTGCTGGCGCGATTATGTTTTTGCCAATAGCTAAAACTATAGTTTTAGTAACCGGGAATAATTTTAGAAAACTTAGATCCACCAGAACAAAACAATTTTTTATTGAAGCATTCGGATAAATAATCACTATTGGTGGTGAGCCATTTCCGAACCGAATACGAAACTCTGAGCTCGGATAATTATTGCAAAATTAACGAAATTACTTTTTATTACTAAAAGTTTTAAATATTAATTCTATCACTAATGACTAATCGAGCTCCCATTCTGCAAACAAAAACCTAAAATACTCCTTTGTAACACTTTTTGCTAACTAGTATATATTTTCTATCTATATTTTGCCAAATAATCTATATGAAGTGAACGATTTATGGGAAGACGGTGACTTTGCTAATTATAACATATTGCGTTGGTCATGGTTTGAGCTTAAACTCTGCTTTTTTTCATTTATCGCCCAACCGGCAGATATCCCGAACGATTCAACATCACGTGTCCATCACGCGAGACGAGACCCATTTGGTTCGACACATATTTGGCGAAACATACCGTTCAAAAGTGGACGTGTGGATCCATCAACCGGCCACGGCTCGAACGGCCGACGACATCACCCGGCGTTGTTTTTGTTTAAGGCGATGGGAGTGTGGAAATAAAAAAAAGGTGTCGAATCGATTTGTTTACGTTTTCGTCGCAAACCAATCACTCATCAGGGCAGGGGCTGCGATGCGGCGGCACACTGCTGTCCCGCGAGACAGCCATCGAAATCACCAAACAACAGCGCCAAACTCTCACCTCGCCAGCCAGCGGAGGTAGACGGGGATAAGGAAGAAACAACTTAAAATGTAGTAAAAACCGACCTCGTCGGCCTTATGCACGCACGAGAAAATGGCAAAAATTTGATTGACGAGATTATCGCGGTCGGTTCGGTTGATAGCTGGTTGACTTTTTCTTTCCTCACCGCGAAAAATCCTTCCGGATTTTGTGGCTAATGAACCGAAGTCACGGAAGTGATGAATATCTTTGATAACGGTGGCTTATTCACGCAATCAATTTGGTGATGATCAATGAATAGGCCTGTGAGATCATAGTTTCTTTCGGGATTAAACCGATCGTTTATAAAGTTTATTTTATTAGCTTATTGAAATTACCTAAAATTGTAAAATTAATTGGTTAAGTTTCGAGCTTGCCCATTTGAAAATTACGGCTCAGGAACAAGGATCCATAGTGGCAATAGCTTTAGCCGTTAGTGCTGAACAAACCCTCTGTATATAATTTTTCTGTTAGTATAAAACATGCTGATAACATTTCTGAATAGTTAATCTCCTGGGACAATTTGTTTCGCAAACGGATCCGCCTTAACATCGTTGAAAAATACTGAGAACAGCAACGGTCCCAAATTGCTCCCTTGCATAACTCCGAAATTTCTAACAAAATGATTCGACACACAAGAAACATAACTCGCAGAATCCGAACAAACAAATACGAAACAAGCAATATGTCTAATTGGTCAGATGCCCTACTTTTAAAGAATTTTTTGACCACGTGCACCCTAGATTGCCCAAAAATGTTAGAGTTTGGTCTAATTTCGAACCCAATCGATCAAATCTAGCTACCAGACCAATATTTTGGAAGTATCTATTTGGAGAAATCGCACTTATTCACATTTTCAACGCTAGGCTACACTTCACGTATCAAAATATCGGTGAAATCTAAAATGCTCGTGCTTTTCGTTTGACTCCAGATCTAGTTGGTAGTGCTAGTTCGCTGATCTCATCACCACCATATCATTCTTACACTGCATGATAGTGTACACGCACTCCTCTCTGTGTTAACCAGTTGGATGCCGTGGTCGATCCAACGATTTCGGATGGAGGGTGGCTTCCGGTTCACTGGTGCCCCGACAACCCTATACTGGTGGTTTCTCGCGTTCAGTGCTACTCGGCGAAGTCCCCGACGGTGGAACTAGCCTACCTCAGCAGTGAGTTCGCCGGCGAAAGAATGTCTCCCGAAACCGTTTACGAACGCGTTAATCCTACTTCGATGTAGTCCGGCAGAGTGCTGAAGTCTGTCCAGCGGTTCCGGGTGGAGGATAGCGTCCAGTTCACTGGTGCCCGACGATACAAGCCAGCAATTCGCTACGGACTACTCGGAATAGTCTCCGGCAGTGGATCTTTCCTACTCCGACTAAAAGTTCCCCGAAACCGAAACTACCCGAGCAGATGCCATGGTATGTCCTGCGATTCTGGGTTCTAGTTCACAGGCACCCGGACAACCATTTTTCGGTGCTACATCACGATCTACTTGAACTAGTCTCCGACGGTGGGCCTAGCCTACTCCGACGTCTCGACGTCGAAAGTTCTCTCGAAACCGTTATCTCGATCCTGGTCGATTAGATGCCGAGGACTGTCCTGTTATTCGGGCTGAAGTATGACCTCGGTTTTTCAGATGCCCCGGCAACGAAACATGCACTCAGTCTAGTTCCCGACGGTGGATCTAGCCTACTGCGGTCGCGCCGGCTGGTCTCCTTTATCTCTCTTCAGCAGACCAACTTGTCAAGTGCCAAGGTCGGTCCGGTGATTTCAGTTGTAGTGTGACTTCCAGTTCATCGGTGCCTCGAGAACCCGAAGCTCTGTACTGCTACGTTGCTGGTCGTTGCTCCTCCCGCCATCTTCGTTGCAACGCCGACATGATCTGAACGACTATTCTGTTCGCCGCGTCCCATCTTTCCTCAAGGGATTTCATGAGAAACCAGCCGACTGCAAAATATGACCATCGTCGTTTCGAACGAAACTTTGCAGTTTTGTTCGGTTGAAGAATCTCCATGATTTTCTCTGTCAATTGCAATATTTTGATATAAGAGCAATTGCGCAAAAGGGCGTTTCTACGTGCATTAATTTCAAATATTTTTTGTTCGATTACTGTATCTTATACAGCAATACTATCGGAGAACGAGTTATAGGGAATGAACACTTCTATACAAATAAAATATACACTGAAAAAAATGTCATTTTCCACAAAAACAAAAATTTATATTAAAAATTTAAAATGTAAGCCCATTTTCTTTTAATTTCTTAATATTTTGTCAACAAAAATCAAACGAGAAAAGAAACATTTTGAATACGATTGGATGATGGAGTACTTATCCGTAAAAAAGTTCATCTAACAATAACTTTATACATGTTATGCCTTTCTCAATAGAAAGGTATTGCAATTGCTCTGAAAACCGACTTTTTAAATATAGTACTAATTGATATACGAAACTGTAATTTTATTGCAGAATATAATTCTAAGTACCATTTAAAATTAAAATGAATTTAACAAAAATCTTACAAAACGCGATTTTTGTCGAGATATAGGGAATGTTTCTCCAACAAAAGCAATTAATTCATTCAATTCCCTTTTTGCGTTTAAAATCATATTCAAAAAGAAAATTGTAATAATATTATAAAAATATGTCAAAATTTGTTAGGAAAACCTTTTAATTGAAAGTTTCTCCATGATCCAAATACACTGAAAAAGTTTCTTTGACGTCTGCAAAACGATAAACATTAGATTGTCATAATTACACGAAATAATTGTTTTTGTTGGAACAAAATTCCAAATATCTCGAAAACTATCGCATTTTGGAATATTTTTGTTAGATGCATTTTTATTTAAAATTATACAATTACATTCTGTAATAAAATTGTACTTTTGTATGTCAATTTAAGAAAATGTTTGAAGTTATTGTCAGAGAAAAAAACTTACTAACAAGTTCTCCATCATACAACTTTTTTACCGATAAGTTCTCCATCATGCAATCACATTCAAAATGTTTTTATCTCTTTAAGTTTTTGTTGACAAAATATATAAAAAGGGTTTTTTTGTAATTTCAATTTTTATTTTGTGAAAAATTGACATTTTTTTATGTGAAAGACATTTTTTCAGCGCATATTTTTAGTGAAAAAGTATTCATTCCTTGTAACTCGTTGTCAGATAGTTTTGCTGCATAAAATAGAGTAATCGAACAAAAAAAATTGAAAGTAATGCACGTAGAAACGTCTACGCCCTTTTAAAAAATTGCTCCTAAGTCAAAATAATTTTTTATTCTCTATTAGTCTTACACACCAACAGACATATCAAAGCTCCAATTGTGTTGGTCTTTTTTTATTTAAATTATAGGTATTTTAACCTTAAGGTCATTTGCCTCTTTGGGTTAGAAAAATCGAATGAAAAAATTCTAACCATATGTGCGGGGTTGGGACTCGAACCCAGGTGCGCTGGGTTAATAAACCTATTTCTAACATTCAAGTCATACATTAAAATAACAGTCATGCAATAATTCACAAAAAATGGAAAAAAGTCAAATGTGATTAAAAGATCGATTAAAAAGTTTCATCGGAATCTAAGACGGACGGTCACACTTTTAGAGATTTTCGGACGGATCTTTGTGGAGAATTCCTCTCTCTCTTAAGGCTCAAGTTACCTCAAGGCTTGGTAGTATGCGTAATAAAAATTGTGTTCAGCTTTGCCACCAGATTATCCATTTAAACCTTTTCAAAACTCTAAAAGAAGAATATCAGTCGATTTATTAGATCATCACGATTCAATTCATGCAAAATACCTGCTGGAAAAACCATCGGCTTAGCTGGATAGTGCTTTTGAAAAAGTGGCTGTGATTTTTTATCACACTACCACACCGAGCTGGGGTACGCAACACAACTCCGCAATGAAAAAACCACAGCCACTTTTTCAAAAGCACCATTTAGCTTAGCCGATGGTTTTTCCAGCAGGTATTTTGCATGAATTGAATCGTGATGATCTAATAAATCGACTGATATTCTTCTTTTAGAGTTTTAAAAAGGTTTACATGGATAATTCGGTGGCAAAGTTGAACACAAATTTTCCTACGCACACTACCAAGCGTTCAATTCTAACACATGCTTAAAAAAGGTAACTTGAACCTTAAAGCTTTCTGAAAATAAGGCATGGTTATATTTTGACACCATTGCGCGTCCCTTATCACCTATTTTGTAAGGTGATTCATCAACAGTGCTATCTATGAAAATGAACTACCTTGGTTATTCAACTAATTTTTCCGATCTTATTTTATTGCAAATAATTAAGTAGTCTTCATTACATTATATTCAAAATTGCACATAGTGTGTCGCATGTAATTTTAAATGTACTTTCATTTGATGGCATTGTAAGGGAACACGTATCTGCCGGTTGATGCCAATCTAGCTGACATCTCTTTGGACTAAGCAAACTAATTTATTTGTTTGTTTAGTGTTTATTTGACCAAATAGGGACTAATCCACTAGGCATTTAATGTGCGTGAGGAATACGCATGGTATTGTCTGAGTGAAAAATGGGAATTGAGTTTCTCGAGAAGAATCAGAAGCCAGCTACCAATTCGCAGCAGTCATACCAGCACGAAGAACATACGTTTTATTGTCATATTCATTGGCTCACTTTTAGGCCAATAAATCAATTAAATTAAATCAATAATTTATGGTCCCTTTTATATTGTCGACCACACTTCCGACAGCCGGCTGTCCGGAGTTCAAGTTGTTTTCGATGAAACAAACTCTCGATAAACGGTTATCCATAGGTTAAACACCTTCGCATCGCGAAAATTTACGAATCCTAGTCAATAAACTATTCAAACTTCTTATGCACGAAAATAAATTCTCAGTCGCATCGCTTGCTTGAAGCGAATCCTGACTAACAACCCACCCACTACCCAATCCGTAATACTTATGGGAGTGTCACTGAGTCGGGGCCTTCCGTTAAGTAAGTACCACATCAATACTTCCTTTCTCATATCCCAAGCTGAGGTAAAGATGGTCGTGGCCAGCAATGGTGGTTCTCAGGCGAACTTCTCGGTTGGACTGGATCAATTGTTATTCCCAAACAATGCTCCTCAAGTAGTCTGGCTGGAAATGAAAGCCATCAGTCTGCAATTTACGAAGTATACCGTGCTTACGCAACGCAATATTTCACGTGTCTTCGATCGTTTATTTCATGAGCAACATATAAACAATCTTCGGTTCAACACAGTAACCGTTTGTTTTAAATATTGCCTAATCTGCCCTAGGATTCGCGAAGTGAATCATTTTTTTAATGTTGCAAACTTACGGAAGTCGTCGTCATCCAATTCCACCACACACGTAATGCTGTGCTGATAACGTTCAAAACCTTGACCATAGCGGAAAGACTTGTAATGGATAACAATATACAACACGTCGTTGATATGGACGATGGTAAGACTGATGACCGTCGTAAGGATCTATTCTCGCGTGCTAGCAATAAGTTCATTACAACCATCATGTCGGAATACGGAGCGATGGAACCCACCAATTTTGTAGCCTGGAAATTTTTTACCAGGTACTTCCAACGAAGTTCGTGTCGTGAAAATGTAAGTGTCGAAACCTATTCGTTCTTACCTAAAGTTTAAATAGGAAATAGAAGCCATCTCGAATTCTTAAAACACACACGGAAAAAAATTGTTTCCAAAATCGTGAAAAGAGTGCCACGAATTCTGGAACAATCACGTGTTTACGTTACGAAAACAGGACCATGAACAAAAATCATGGCTTTTACAATTATGTTCAATTTCCCTTCAGTAACGCTGGTATAATGCTTTCATTAGTGGAAATAATTATTTTTGTTTTGTGAACTTTAGTCACGGTTTCCGCCAAGTTATTTCAAATTCGATTCTCAGTACGCGAACTAGTTCACAGCTATCATGAAACCAAAGGTTGACTCATGATTTTTTTTTCTAGATATAGGAACATTAGTTCACAAAATCAAAATATTCTGGCTATTTTTTCAAGAACTATTTCACGACTTTCGGAATTTTATTCATGAATCCATGCAATCCTCGTGAACTAAGTCATGATCCCTAATATATAAGTCACGATGCAATATCCGTGCTCGTGAAATAGTTCACAAAATTACCCAATATTATTCATGTATTCGTGAACTGGTTCATGATACCTAACATAATAGTCACAATTTACCACACGTTTTCGTGAAATAGTTAACGAAATCATAAAATATTAGTCATGTATTCGTGATTCATGATTTCTAATGTGTTATCTGTGTTAAGTTTTCGTGAAATAGTTCACGAAATCATAAAATATTAGTCATGTATTCGTGATTCATGCTTCCAATATCCGTGCTCATGAAATACCCACCTGCTAGCGACCAGTAATAGGTACGAGCAGTAGTTATAAAAAACTATTAGGACGTCGAACATCGCTATTCATTTGATAAGGTTCGTTGTCCGGAAAGAAAACGAAATATGCACTGAGAACCCTAAACAGTGTGCGTGATATAGTTCACAGAACAAGATATCGTGAATCAGTCTTATTTTAATGATCCAGTTCATATTGTCACGTTACGTTACGTTACGAATAAAAAAAACGTTAGTAACCAAAAAGTAATAGATCACGATAAGGCGAAGAGAATTTACAAATACTATGATAAAACTGATGATATCATGAACATTAGTAACATAACTCTTTAAAAGTAAGCTCTAAAAGTAAATATCATGATAACATGAACAGAAATTACGAAAATCGTGACTAAGATCCTGAAATCAAGGACGTAAATCACACAACTACTGACAAAATATCCAAAATCGTGACTAAGATCCCCAAATCATGAACATGAATTGCTCTATTAATGACTAAAATATCACGATAATGAGAATAAAAATTACGAACATCGCGACTAAGATCTTGAAATCATGAACGTTAATCCCGCTATCGTCATGAGAATTCACAAGAATCGATTTAGCTCTTGAAATCATGAACAACGTTTGACTGCCGACTGTGTATTCCCAAATCATGAACAAGAATCACAACAAAAACTAAACATGTCCAGGGAACAACAACAGTAACCCAACCAAACATTCTATTGTAATGCCATGTATGTTGGGGAGAAATGGACATCCCTACCAACTACTCACCAACACTACCGCTGAGCTCACTGGTGGCAGTGCAGCTGTCACCCGTCGATGCTAGAACAGCGGAAACACATAACCTGTCAGTTAGTACGAGACCGCGTGCAATGCGGTTGGTCTTTAATTTTTAATAAATTTTAATTCGTTATTATATACATTACGTCGCGTGTTTTATTTGTCAGACATGTATCTCGGTCACCGACAATCGCGACCGTAAAAGTGGCGACGAGAAAGGTGAAAATTTAATTAAACCTGCGAGGAACAGCGAGGAAAGTGTCTCCCGCAAGGAAGAGGAGAAGAATGGAAGGTAACAATTCGCCTACCGGGGGTGATCGGTCGCATCCACAATCAATTGCGATAAATGGGCAGCAGCAAGATCCAGCAGCTCAGAACCATTTTCCACCGGCGGGTGTGCATCAGCAGCAGTCATCGAATCCGATTCTCCGTCCTCCGTTGCTTCCATCAGGACAACCTCGTTTCCCGCCGAATTCCCATCAGCAGACCCAGCAGCAAAACGAGTTTGTTGGACAATGTTTTCACTTTTTCCAGCAGCTCCAACAGCAGCAGCAAGTATTCTTTCAAACAATGCTGTCGTCGATGAGCCAACAACCAACATCGAATCCGGAGCAAATATTAGACTCTCTCGCAAGCAACATACAGGAGTTTCGATATGAGCCGGATGCGAACATCACTTTTGCTGGCTGGTATGTTCGTTATGAGGATTTGTTTGCTAAGGATGCAGTTCGTCTTGATGACGAGGCGAAAGTGCGTTTACTCCTCCGTAAGATAGGACCGATGGAACACGAACGCTACACTAGCTACATTCTTCCAAAGCTTCCAAAGGATGTCAATTTTGCGGAAACCGTAAGTAAGTTGAAGAGCTTGTATGGCACATCGGAATCCGTACTGAGTAGATGCTATCGGTGCTTGCAAGTTGCTAAGCATGCCACCGAAGATTTCAAAACGTACGCATGCAGAGTCAACAAACTGTGTGTCGAGTTTGAACTAGGCAAGTTAACCGAGGAGCAATTTAAGTGCCTAGTGTTCGTGTGCGGACTAAAAGCGGAGAACGATGCCGAGGTCCGAACTAGGTTGCTGAGCAGAATCGAAGAGAGAGCGGATGTCACCTTGGAGCAAATATCAGATGAGTGCCAACGGCTCCTCAGCATCAAACACGATACAGCGATGATTGAGGCAGGACCAAATTCAGCAGCTGTGCAGGCGCTCAAGAGTAAGCAATATGTTGGGAAGCGTGCATTCCGATATGAGAGGCGTTCTCCAGTTTTTGGATCTTCATCCAGACCAAGCAGAATAACCGGAACTGGACCTGGTTCGCCATGTTGGAACTGCGGTTCCATGCATTACTCCAAGGATTGTCCCTTCAAGAACCATCAATGCCGGGGCTGTAAGCAAGTTGGTCACAAGGACGGATACTGTACCAGCGCAAAGAAAGCAAAAAGCCCAGGTACTTCGAACAAATGCAACCCATCTAGGAGGATGGAAACAAAAAGTGTTGTGGTGAAGAATGTAAGGAAAAGAAGAAGATTTGTGGAAGTGCTGGTAAACAACCGGAAGATCAGTCTCCAGCTCGATACGGCATCGGACATCAGTATCATTTCCGAGAAAACCTGGTGTCAGATCGGTCGACCTACATCAAGTCTAGTGACGATCGAAGCTTCAACTGCATCCGGGAAGCCGCTAAAATTGGAGTTCCAGTGTACATGCGAGATTTCCATCAACGGCGAGAAACGTCAGGCCCGCTTTTACGTGGTGAAACGACATCTCAATTTAATTGGTTTGGATCTCATCGATCAATTCAACTTCTGGTCGATGCCGATGGACCGCTTCTGCAATCATATCAACAGTTCGTCTACAGTGATCAGCACCCTCAAGCAGGCCTTCCCGACAGTTTTCAACGATGCTCCGGGAGTGTGTACTAAGGCAAAGGTGCACCTCACATTGAAGGAAGGAGCAAAGCCTGTGTTCCGACCGAAGAGACCAGTAGCGTATGCGATGTAGAAGACCGCCGATTCGGTTTGATCCCTACCAGCTGTATTGAGGAGGGAGATGTTGGGGAGAAATGGACATCCCTACCAACTACTCACCAACACTACCGCTGAGCTCACTGGTGGCAGTCCAGCTGTCACCCGTCGATGCTAGAACAGCGGAAACACATAACCTGTCAGTTAGTACGAGACCGCGTGCAATGCGGTTGGTCTTCAATTTTTAATAAATTTTAATTCGTTATTATATACATTACGTCGCGTGTTTTATTTGTCAGACATGTATCTCGGTCACCGACAATCGCGAGCGTAAAAATGTACATATTCAGGGGGAACTGGTTTTTAGAAAACACAAATTGAATTTATTATTCATAATTTCAGGAACTTGGTCGCGGTTTGCGTAAATTGTTCAGTTCAAGAAATCGTGACCTTTTGTTCATGAATTTATGAACGGATTTTTTCCGTGCAGTGTGCACATAGGAAGAACAGATTTCTTCTTACCAGCTCTCTTAAGAGGGAGATACACTGCAGGAAATCATGTAAAAAAACTCCAACGAAGCAACATTAACTGCAAGCAAAACCAATACACAGCCCTCATTATCATCAACTAATACACAAACAAACAGAGTTGGCATCAAAGAATGCCGGAACATCAGAACCTAGTCACAGCGTTTCTGATCATTATGATGCACCTACTACTTCCAAATCAATAGCCAGTACCACCAACGATAAATCGTGATCCGTACTGCCCATAAAAGCATCCCTTACGGATTTTTGTCTAAAATGTGTTACCTGTTGGATTGTATTCTGTATCACCACTGAATCACAATGCACAAATAATATTACCAGATTTGTCTAGAAAATATCGAAAAATACCAAAACATGATTGTCCAATCCATAAGGCTTATTGAAAAAGTAAATTTTGAACAGCGTTTCTCTCGGCTTGCTGTTTTTCTATATGGGACTCTTATGCTCTTATAGTCAGCGTAGGTCCTAAAAAAACCAAAACAATTAATCGTGAACACCTATATAACAATAAAGACGAGGTCAGCTTGAAAGAAAACGATAAAGCAAGAAAAAGCGGACAGAGTGACTCCCAAGCAATAGCAGGCGACATAGCTAATGGATCTCCAACAAGGAGGAGGATCTTTACGCGAAGGAAAAAATTGCGTACATAAGATCCAATGGAAATATAATTAAACTATATTTATTCATTTTAATTTGTTTCTACTAAATATGTAGAATCTCACCGGCTTCATTGAGCTGCTCCCTGCCAAATATTCGAATTTAAAAGGGGTGGGTAATGTCGGGAATATTGTCGGAGTATTCTGATTGAATTAACGCTGTCTAGCCAGGTGGGTGTTTCTAAATACTGTACTCTGATGTGAGTACACTGGTCTGGATGTACAGTTCCGGAGCAGAGGCGTTCAAACTTACTATTAACTAGTCATTTGGTGAGCTGTTGCATTTTAAATCCGATTAGTTTCACCATAGAAGCCAACAATCTAGCCTTCTAGCAGAACCTATTATACTGTCCGTTCAGTATACTGCTCTTGATGTACAGCCTCGGAGTAAATGGTGCAGATAGTTATTCGGCGGACTCATACCTACTATTTCTTGAAATTTTGGTTTTTAGTGCGAAAATTGCGTTTAGTGCAACGTAAGCAAATAACGTTCGAGATCTCTCCATCGTTAGAAGCATTAAACACTGAAACTCGCAATCGATCAGGGGCGACGCAAATCTTGAAAATTAATCATACGATTGCGAACTAACCACAACGAATTAAGCTTCAAATACAACTTTTATCAAAACATAACGAACCTCTAATCAAATGTATATTACGTAGAGCTCACATTCAAACACATCTCCGATCGACCTTCTCCCAGTCGGCAAACTGTAAATTTCCTATAATTGTGATCCAATCCAAAGCAAGATCCATATCGCCACCAGCACACCATCGTAGTACCAGTTCACCATTAATATATGCTAGATAAACCCCTCCCGATAGCACCTGGTAATGATTCGGTAATGTCTTGCCGTGACAAAAAGCCCCAAAGCTATAACTATATGCCTCGACGCCGTCGTTATCGTCCAGGTTTCGGTGACACACCGTGAGAGCAAACTCTCGCACTTGTAGCAGCGAGGGACCTCGAGAAACCCGATAGATGCGAATAAAAACAACCCGCACCCGACCGACAATATTTTAAATTATTCAAATGATCACAGTGGCTAGATATTGCGCGGAAGAGGAGAAACATCGAAGCAACAGGAGAAAAAAATGTAAAAAACACCGAAAAATATATATAATCACACACTTTAGTCTTTGATCCGCTTACCCGCACCATCCATCCCGGAGATGTGAGCACGGAGAATCCGGTGCCTGGTGATGATATTCCAGGGTGGTTTTGGACGATGGAGGGAGGACGTCGTCGCGTGAAAACGACACAACTGACCGAAAATTTATTTTCATTAAGTGTCACTATCTCATGACCGCCTCACACGGTGGTAATGGTGAGCGGAGAGGCAAGGGGGAACGATAAATGTTTTCAATCTAAAATAAAATGTATGCATACAGCATCCAGCGATGAGCAAGGGGGAAGTGCGTGGTAAGGTTCGATTAACCTGTTTACCGATATGAAATTCATGTGAATTTAGGATGTAGACATTTTAGAAAAAAAACTAGGAAGATAAAACAACTAATAAAGATTGAACCCGCTGTTTGGCAAGGATAATTCCGTCATGTAAAATAATTTAAAATAAAATATGTAAAACCTTTTCGGGACAAAACGTCATTGCTTGTACCTTACATCAACGACGACCATCTTAGCTCTGGAATTTAGTTTAACAATTTTAAAAAGTTGACGATAAGAATCTAAAAAATCAAATAGCATAAATTTTCAATTAAAATGAAACAAAATAACCAGATGGAAAAGTTAAGTTAATTAAGTTTCTCTGTTGGTGACATATTTCAACACTCATATCATCCATGCGAAATTTTTGTCTGGTAACCGCCTGAAACGAATGCGATCGCAAATATATATACGCTGCCGAAACTTCCTAGAGAAACACAAATTAATGGCAGTAAATCATTGTTGATATACGATGAATGTCGGCTAAGCTACGGATGGTTCGAGTCGATTGCGTGTGTCTTTGTTCTCTCCTCTCTCTCTCTCTCTCTCTCTCTCTCTCTCTCTCTCTCTCTCTCTCTTCTCCATGGGAGGCAACTGTTAATGATTATGGAAACTGGATAATATTTTTTTCATTCGGTGAAATAGCCAACCCTACAATTATGCATTTGTGATGAAATTAATTAGAAATTGGACATAACTGAGAGATTGTGTTGTAGTCCTGCTGTGGTATCCTAGGTACCTAGAAATTGTGGATTTAATATTTTAGACAAAGCACTTTGCATCGAATAATGCTCGGAACGATACAAGCAGAACATCCCTTAAGACAATAGATTTATTGGAGTGAACTTTTCCACACTCGCGATGTATTTTTTCTATAGAGAGCTCTAAATGTTTCGTGACGACCTTTATAAACATTTAGAGAAAATTAGAAAATTGTAAGGAATTATCAAACATTTAAGTATCATTTTCAGGCGACATTTCTATCAATTTTACTCTGAATTTTCTTTGGTAGAGTCGTGGCATTCAAACTTATTTTCAATTGTTCGTAAGTCTCATCAATATCTATATCTAAAACACACCACGATTTGAGACATAAGA
Organism: Topomyia yanbarensis; assembly: GCF_030247195.1. NCBI lineage: Eukaryota > Metazoa > Arthropoda > Insecta > Diptera > Culicidae > Topomyia > Topomyia yanbarensis. The sequence continues at coordinate 8,991,235 of NC_080671.1, forward strand.
ACATAGCTGGTTACGAATGCTTTCTTGCAAGTACAAAAGTTCTTATTGTTGATGAGATCATAGTGAAATCGGAATGTGATTCGGATGATAAGTCAATGAATTACAATTTTTTTTATTATAGAGGTGTTAACCTTAGGGTCATTCACCTCTTTTCGGGTTAGAGAAATCTCTTGGAAAAATGTCTAACCCTATGTGCGGGATACGGAATCGAACCCCGGTGAGCTACATACAAGCCAATCGATTTACAAACTAAGCTATGCTTGTCCCCTGCATTGTTTTATTATTTAGTTTTATAACTCTTTAGGTAGGAAATTAGACTAAACCATTATGTTCATGCCTTTAATTTTAATAAGTCGTTGGAAGTTTCATAACATTTTCGGATAATCAAAGAAGACTAGTAATCTTCTAGGTAATATGATTAGCTTACAAATTCTAGTGATGGTTTGAGGCCAGGAATTTGAACTAGTATCGAAAATATGAACATGTTTTTTTTTCAAATAGATTGACCATAGAAACTTCAAGGAGTGGTCCGGTCCGGTAGCTAGACTTGGTAGATTTGGTAATTAGAAGAGACTCTAGAAGTGGAACTAGGAATTAATTCAGAGCTGAGATGATTTAGTTTTATACGAAATTCGTCCTCCTGGGCAGTCCAGGGCGCATAAAAAATTCGTTAGAAGTGGGTTTCAGGACTACTCTGGGTCCATGAGCACTTTTGATGATGATCATACAGATACTCAAATTCGATAAAAATGATGAACCATCACATGGTGCCATATGACAAACAGACTGAGCAAAACAAAAGCATCACATCACAAATATATTTGATTTGAGCATAACTTGTTTTTATCCAAGGTTTTTCTAATGAAACATGGTGTGTGGCAATTGATAACATTACATAATATTTGATGGCACGAGGTATCTTTGCTTTACGTTTCTCTTTGCAATGGGTGTTCAATAAAAATGAGAATTTTTCAGACAAGCAGTTAAAAACAAAAAAAATTCAACAAATTCAGTATTTTTTTAATTAAAAACATAATGTTTATTCTTCAAAAAAAACGTCAATGAATATTGGAAAAGAGGGCCCCGTACGGTCAGCCGTACGATGCAACTTAATCGCGATGCTCTCAAAAGAGCGCTGGACGGCACTGACGTCCATCTTCCGGATCCTGGTGGTCAACTGCTTCGTATCCTTGGCCCGCGAATTATTTTTGTACACCAGGGCACTGAGAGAGCCGAAAAAATCGTCAATGGGACGGCACTGTGGCAAGTTGGTCGAGTTCCTTTCTTTCGGCACGTACAGTATCTTTTTCTGCTCAAGTTACTCCAGCGTCTTCTTGGCGTCGCCTTGTCGGGCCAGAAGATGTACTTTCCATCCGCATGCTCCTTTAAGAACGGCAGAATCTTCTCAAGACACTCCTCCTGGTACACTTGTTGATTGATGGCCAGACCACTCGGCTTGAACCACGGCTTTGAAACCCCTCTGTCCGATATGGCGATGTACAGCATAACTTTTTTTTTGTTTTTTCAAATTTTTGCTTAAACTTGTATCCTACTTCGGGGGGTGTGGCCGACTTGTCACTGCAATAATAGCTGTCATTTCCTGGAATTTAGGTCTTCGATGGCAGAAAGTAACCTTCGCGGTCCAGCACAAAACGACGTCCCGCAGTAGATTTTCGTCATCCACCGGCACTGCGAATTCACGATCGCTATCTGCTCGTCCGTGTACTCGGGGGACAGAGTATTCTTCCGACAGATGATGTCCTCAATCTTTAGGATTCGGTGAATCAAGCTATGAAAGCAGTGATATTTTCGGCCGGCATCACGCAAATTGTTGTCGAACAGCTTTTTCAACGCTTCCTTCTTCTTCTTCGTCATTATCTTCGCCAGACGGCTGCTACCAGCCTTCCGCTCCACGCTCAGGGATGCCAGGATGGTATACTGTACTCACTGGCACGTTTTCGTCTCGAAAGTGGTCTACCGTAAGCTTTATTCCGCGATGACCATGCGTTTCGTAAAACCGTACAACACGCTCGCGATGTTCTTGCTGTTGCGACACCATCTTCGATTGAACTGACAGCACCCGAGCGAAAATAAACATGCCCCAGCAATTCTCTTGGAGAGAAAAAAAATTTACGCTTATTACTTTAATTACAGAAAAATATTAAAATCATTCTCATTTTGAATTGAACACCCGTTACGTAGATGTCCATTGAAATTGATGATTTCTGACAACAATATACAAGTAACGCGCGATAATTACTAGCATGAAAGCGATTCTGAGAATGTATTCACGATTGCATATGCGAAACAATCTCAGATTATATACGATACTCATAATACGTGTACGATTCCGGAACATTATATACGATTAATGGTGATTCGTCGGTCAAGAAGATCAAATTATTAAAACAGTAATTGGACACATCAATCATCGACAGCAAAACAAAACACGTAAAAATACGGGGTTTGGTCTGGGGAAAAAAAACGAATGCAGATTGTGAACCTACGTCAAACCAACCATAGAGATCCTTGACAATAAGACAGGATTCGAACTTGCGACGTTTGGATTGTAGAACAGAACTATTCTATTTATTCTAAATGTGACGTGTTGTGATATATTAATTGTTCCCAAAATCGTGAATAAAGTGCAATGAATTCTGGAACAATCACGCTTTTAGGTTACGAAAACAGGACCAAGAACAAAAATCAAATGTTTTATAATTACGTTCAATTTCGTTTCAGTAACGCCCGCATAACGTTTTAATTAGTGGAAATATTTGCTTTTGTTTTGTGAGCTTCAGTCACGGTTTTCGCCATGTCATTACCAAATCGATTTTCTGTAGGTGAACTAGTTCACATCTTCATGAATATTATTTATAAAATCAAAGGTTGACTCATGATGTTATTCATAGATTTAGGAACATTCTGGATATTTTCTAGTGAACTATATCACGGAACTTGGAATTTTGTTCATGAATCCATTCAATCCTCGTAAACTAATTCATGATTCCTAATATATTAGTCACTACCCAATATCCATGCTAGGGAAATAGTTCACAAAATCATAAAATATTTTTCAGTTATTCGTGAATTGGTCCTAGTACAGTAATTACCTCTGACCATTCGTGCTCGTCAACCGGTTCACAAAATCATGAAATATTATTAAAGAATTCATTAACTAGTTCATAAATCTTAGTATGTGATTTGTGATCTATTGTGTGTGCTTGTAATATTTAGGATATATTTCCAATCATTTTCAATTTCATGCAACATGTTAATGGAATTTTCACGTGTCTTTCACAAAATTTGGGGTATTACTCGCGGAATCATTTTTGTTGCAGTAATATATACGATCAGTTGATATATGAAAACTATTAGGACCTCGAACATCGTTATTCATTTGATAAGGTTCAGTTGGATGTCTTGGCAGAAAACTAAAATTACGTTAATCACCACAAATCGTGTTCGTCATATAGTTCACAGAATAAAACGGCTGATATCATGAATATGAGTCACATTACTCCACACACCAAACTCGAAAGTAAGTTCTAAAATAAAATATCACGATAACGCGAACAGAAATTTCGAAAGTCGTGACCATGATCTTGAAATGATGAACATAAATCGCACAACTTGTGACATAAATGTAAAAAATCATAACTAAGATCCTGAAATCAAGAACATAAATAAACATAAATCTATACTCGTGATTCGAATTCGACAACGTGAATAAAAATTATTAAAATCATGACAAAGTTTTGAAATCTTGAACATAAATCACATTACTCGTGATTAAAATATCAAAAATCGCGACTAAGATGCTGAGATCGTGAATATGAATCACTCTACTCATGACTAAAATATGACGATAACTTGAATAGAAATTACGAAATTCGCGACTATGATCCTGAAATCATGAACATAAATGCCGCCAGTCTAACAGAAAAATCCGATAAGAAATTTATGACTAAAATAACACGGTAGTGTGATGATAAATCACAAAAATCGCGAATAAGCTCCAGAAATCATGAACATCATTTGACTGTTTATTTCGAAATTATGAACAATAATCATAACAAAAACTAAATATGTCGAGGGAACAACAGCAGTAACCCAACCAAACATTCGAATGTAACGCCGTGTCGAACTAGTTTTTTGGTAACACAAATAGTTCAATGTGATTCGGAATCAAATGTCGTATTTGAATCATGTTTCTAGTAATATCCGATTACAAATTTCTGCAGATTAAATCCGACTGCCCTAACGATTTTGATTCTGTGTTGACATCTTTACGAGTCTTTTTCTATATCGTTATACGATTGGTTTGCGGTTCACTGGCGCTCATACGACCCATACCCGGTGGTCTGTCGCCATCTACTCGAATAGTAGCCGGCAGTGGATCTAGCCTACATCGACGGAGAATTTCTGTTTTTAACATCACGCTAATAAAAATAAAGTAAAAAAGTAGAGTTTCCTGGCGGTGATTGCTCTCCCGAAACCGTTGCTCGCTGTTCATTACAGCATTTCCGCTGTAAGGTGGTCATGATTTGCATTACCACTATGTTGACCGCGTTCGACGTGTTTACGTCGCTCATCACTGTAGACGACATTATCCGGGTTGATGTCCGGTTCTCCCGTTTCAAGCATCTTCCTGCGTGTCGCTTCGAACCTCGGACATTCGAAGACCACATGTTCCGATATTTCCTCGACGTTCTCACACTCCGGGCATAATGGTGACGTTGCGTTCCCGAACCGATGAAGATACTTCCTGAAGAAGCCGCCCCTGTCAGGAGCTGTGTCAAGTGGATGTTCATCTCTCCGTGCTTTCTATTGACCCACGTGGACACGTCGATTTGGGATGAGCCGGTAGGTCGACCTTCTCTTCTCCGTATTACCCCTTTTTCTGCTGTCACCTCGCCATCGAATCGATTCTCACCATCTTCCTCACGTTTCTAGTGTTTCTCCGATTGTAGCCCTCGATATCCTCCGCGGTAACGCATACTGCCTCCGACAACATTGTTCTGTAGGCGCCCACTACTCATCAACCGGGACGTCCTGTTCAGCTTTTCACGGTTCCACCTGGTTTTTGAGCGACGTACCCCAAGCAGGAATCCCACATCTTTGTATCGATGACGAAATCCTAAACGAAATAGAAGACGTCTTGTGCTGCTTCTCGGGTCGCTGATGTTTGGCATGATTCTCGCTATTAGGTTTGCTACCTCCGCCAACTTTTTCCAGGCGTAGTCGACGTGGTTGTTGAAGCTCAATTGGTCGTCGATTATCAGTCCCAATTGTTTTAGTGCTATCGTCTACTTCTCGGCAGAGCTCATTGTGGCAATCTGGCTTGTTAAGCTTGATCTCTCACTTTAAAGCGGCCTTAACACCCTGGAATGCTGCCTTGCGCAAGCACATGAAGTTTTGTTCCACCAATAAGCAGAATGCCGTCTATTACGTGGTTCCAGTTTTCGCGGTATTGTGGCGTTACAAGCCGTCACAATTGTTAGATCAGCCGCATTCACATTCTCGGTCCCGCTGTTCGGCCAAAGTGCCTCATCGAAAAGGTCTTTGTTGAAGTCTTTCGTCTTCCACTTTCATTCGCCGGTCATCCTTCTCCGTACTGCAGCAGGGTTCTCCGTTGACCAATGCGGTAACGGATTGCCTTTTGGTCGCTATTCGTATAGTTCTCGTATACTCTCCAATCCATGTTTGCCGTCAGTGAAAGGCTACAGAATGTGACGTCGATGATAGGCTCCCTTCCGTCTCTCCGAAATGTTGTACAATCGTACGTCTAAGTTCATCATCACGCAGGATATACCCTCTTGTGTCGGTTACTCTACTGCTTCAATCCGCTCGGTTAACTGCTCCAGAATTAGGCTGAAATGGTCTAATGTCCACCTTGGAGAAGCGTAATAGACGACCACGAAGACGCCGTTGATTCTGGCGATCGCGAATCCTTAGTATGAGCGCTCTACCACTTCTTGAATAGAGAATCGTCCAATAACTTGTATCGCACCCGTTCCCGATCTATCCACCACCCAGTTACCGTTATCAGGGGAGACTTGATACGCCTCTGCAATCAAGGCGACGTCACATATAGTTACTGTTGTAGATTACCACAACAGTTGCTGCGCGATGTCACAGCGATTCAGGTTTATCTGGGTGAACTCCATTACCGTAGGCTCTCTTGTAGTGAGGCATTCCGTCGCTTCCATCCACTGGGGAGCAAAGCATGCACATCGGCTTCTGCGTTCAGTCTTCCGCAAGATGACCCGTCTCTCCCTGTTTCCAGTACATCCTGGATTTATCGAAGTTTAATAGTTTAATCATCAGACACTATGGTTGAATAATATTTTCATAGTTCTTGTATAGCTTTCAAGTAGTTTACAATATCGCCTTGATGTTAATGGGAAAGTTACAGGTAGTTTTATGGGCCTTTTGAAACACCTATTGTTGTTGATGAAGAAACGCGAATAACTTATGAAAAGGTCGCAATCAAACAAAATAACTTTAAAATAAAATGTTGATTCAAAATGGCGTTTAAAATTATATTCAAAAAGAAAATTGTATTTTTGACTGCAAATAATATTATAAAAATATGTCAAAAGTTGTTGTTAGGAAAACTATTTTATTGAAAGCTTCTCCATGATCAAAATGCACTGAAAAGTTTTTTTCACGTTTTTAAAACGATAAACAATAGATTGTTCATATTTTATAATTGAGTAACGCGAATAACTTTTAAAAAGGACATAATAACATGATTTAATTGTTTTTGTTGTAGCAAAATGCCAAATATCTTGAAAATTATCGCATTTTGGAAGATTTTTGTTAAATGCATTTTGATTTAAAATGGTACCTAGAATTATATTCTGCAATAAAATTCCAGTTTAGTATGTCAATTAGTATGAAATTTAAAAACAAATATAAAGTTATTGTTAGAAAAACATTTTACCAATAAGTGCACCATCATGCAATACAATACATTACATTCAAAATATTTCATTTCTCTTTAGGTTTTTGATGACAAAATATAAAAAATATGCAAAATGGGTTTTTTTGTTATTTAAATTTTTGTTTTTGTGAAAAATGACAGATTTTCTTCAGTGTATATTTTTTTCGTATAGAAGTATTCATTCCCTGTAACTCGTTCTCAGATAGTTTTGCTGTATAAAATAGAGTAATCGACCAAAAAATTTTGGAAATTAATGCACGTAGAAAAGTCTACGCCCTATTGAAAAAATGCTCGTCTATCAAAGTATTGCATGTGCCAGAGAAAATCAAGGAAATTCATAAACCGAACACAACTGCAAAGTGTCGTTCGAACAAACGATGATCATATATTGCGGTCGGTCGGTTTCTCATAGAATCCCTCAGCTGTTTCCATGTTTTTTAAACAAGCTGTTGTCAGTACTGGCAGAGCCATTAACGGACCACTTGAATATGAACTGTGGTAATAGCGCACCTGTATTCTTCGATTTTTTCCTCTGTTGTGGCAATCAGAATTGCGTCCAATTTTCTTCAATGTCTAAAACAAAGTGTAACAAAAATTTAAAAATTCTCGTCCAAACTAAATATTGTGTGGTTGCGAAAATTTCCGGTCTGAAAAATTTGGAGTGCGGTGCAGATCGATTCATTATGGCGCTTTCTGACACTGCAGTTCTCTGGACAAGTTATCTACGTAACTACATAATAGAAAACACTCAACATACCTTGATCCCTTCGTGATAAGTAGGGGAAACTTTTATAATTCACAGTTCCGTGAAAAATACCACAGGAACCGGAATTTCCTGTCCGGAAGTTTTTTGTAAATGCATGTTTGTTTACATGCACTTCGGCAACACTATGGCATACGCAAATATTTGTGTGATCTATGTGAAATTGGTTGAAATGTGGTCAAAATTGAATAACCAACATTTCGAATGCCAAATATTACATTATAGTCAAGAGTGCATATGAGATAAATAATCGAGAGTAGGTTTTATTTCGGAAAACACAATGTAGGTAAAAATTTTCCTCATTTCCATGAAATAAAATAATGAACACATTCCAATATAATTGACCATTTGTTTTCGATCGTTTCTTACAGTGTGAAAACATTTTGCACAAAATCAAATCCCATGGCCAGCCAGCTATAGAGTCGCTTGTTTGTTGATGAAAATTACATGACTTCCCTTGGCATCAAGCTCGATGTCTAGAAGGCAAATTAAAAAGGGTTTATATCAACTTTAGAGAATCGATGCGGTGGAAAATAAATAATGGTGAAGTTGATTTTTCAAATTCAACTAAAGCCTAATGTTGAGTAAACTACATGAGCACTGACAGCAATATAAAACAGCAAGCATGAGTAATAGGCACCTTTTATATCTTTTCTGGAAAACTGCTCGTAACAAACGATATGGACTACAGTGCTTCCTCGCAGTGCAACTTCGACGATTTTGTCCGTATTCTTTATGGATTGTGTGCATGAACATGGTGTACGATTATGCTCCTCTGTCGTATGGTTGACACAAGAAACGTCATAACTGGTCAGGTTAAGTATGATTAGGTTAACCAACTCTGACGAAAAACTCCATGCGAACTATTTGTCTGAGCGAAGTGAACGATCACACTTCGTTGCGGTATGGTGTACAGATTTTTCCGTCAGAGTTGATCAGCTTAGCGTATGATGTATCTACTGGGAAAATAATTGTTGCTTGCAGATAACCCTCCAAAAGTCGCGTAGTGCACTAAGTACACAGCGTTCTGAAATCCAGATGAAATTGTCTTGGAGATTCATGTGGTTACAAATATATGCAATGACGCGTCAGCTGGAGGGATAATGTAGAAAGCTTTTCTCTTGAATTCATAAGACACTTAGCAAGCTTCGATAATAATGCATTATTGTTTCTTAAATTCAATGCGGTACGAGACCTTCTATTTTCACAAACTTTGATCCATCCCAAGGGTACAGCGATTTATGCTTATTGAATGAAAGGGAATCGAATAGAACAGGGGACCTGGAATTGCCCAGATATCCCCGAATTCTCAAGAGATTAGCACGTCTAGTTCCAAATGAAATTCAATTTAGTTCCTTTATAAGATTTTTGATGCAACTGGCCAATATTATTCCAGATGAATCTGTAGGTGTCAGATATACGACATGATGAAATATTCATGAATATGGCCCGCGAATAGTCCCAAAGGAATTTTCGCATAAATCAGGAACCAGTTCTCTAGCCGAACCAACAATGCTTATGGACCTTGAAATAAAAGCTAAATCACTTACAGGTTGTTAGGCAGAAATCAGTTGATAATTGAGAAAACTAGTCACAACTTCATAAGCGAAAAATATCTCGAGTGCGCAAAAGATATCATCAATAAAATTCTTATCAAATACTGCCACAAAACTTAGACTAAGTTGATAAAAGACCAACATTTTCGAGCGGAAGATATTGTAGACAGTTTATGGTGGAGTTCATTGATGACGAAACAAGGAGACGGCGTATGATCAACGAATCACGATGACTGCTTGGAAACATCCCCATCCGTCGCTGCAGTGTTCTGGAAATGTCGAGTAAGAACCGAATAGAAAAAGTTCGTGAAATGGGCTCCACAGATAAAAGGTGCAGCGTCCAAGTTGTTTGGAGACGACTTCGTGAGACAGTAAAGGACATCAGAACTTTAGACTTCGTCACTGTTGTGCTATCTTATGACAAGCGCCATTTAGCACATTTCGAGTAAAACGATTTTTAAAGTTTGAGATTGAATATCTTGAAACTTATAAATGGTAAAAACAATTCAAAGAAGACAATTAATGCTTCAATCTACTCTGTATTACACTCTCAAATATCATGAAGTTCGGATGACTATGTTGCGAGTTTTCACTATAAATGTAAACAAAAGTTGCACTCACACGTGTCGTAGGCGTGTATTGATGGCAAAATTTCTATGGCGTGTCATAATTGTGCATGGAAAATTTTCCATAGAAAAAAGCATCAATTATTAACTTTTATTAATATCTTCGGCTTTATTTGGCCTAGAAACAATCGATGAGATGAATTTTGAAGGAAATTGAGCAAGCAATCTAGAAAAAATAGTAATTTTTAATTACAGTGTTGCCAAACATGAAATATTGTCAATTTAAAAGTAAAACTGCATATTTCTCGCAATACATGTATTTTTATTTTAAAAATTATTATGCCATTGTGTTCCTCAGACATTTTTATATATAAAAACATCTAAAACTTCTACATAACTTAAGCGAATCCCAAGATACAGTGATTTAAAGCAAAATACTGACAGTTTCTCATCATTTTTTTCGCTATACCTCAATAACCAAGCAAAATTTCAAAATTCTGAAAACGCCATTTTGTAGAGAATTTTCAGATTAGTAATGTTGCATATCTAACTCAGTTTACCCCAAAATGGCGTTTGTCATAAGATAGCACAACAGCGACGACTTTAGGTTTGTACGGCTGGCAACAATTGGCTGCGACGCAATTAGAAAAAGTAATTCTGGTATAGCACTGAACCCATGAGCCAGTTGTCATAGCTTCGAGACGTGAACAGGTAGGATTATAAGAAGGAGGAGAATCATAGAACTTGTCCTGGAATTGTTCTGTATATTTGCAGCACCTCCATACGATGTTGTATTTCTATATTTACCAACAATAGAAAATGTAAATTATGAAGTTTGTGTCCTAGCGTGTACAACATTTTCATTTTTGCTGAGCATCCAGTCGGAAAATGAGCCGGAATTCATTCTAGTAAGTATTCCGGCTCAAGTGACACAACTGAATCTAATTAGAAATGGTTGTCACTGGAACCGGAATACTAACGAGAACCAGCCAGAATTATGTCTTATCTTCCGGCTGAATTTTGCATGGATGTTATGAATATGGGTTATTACGAAAGACATTTTTAAAAGTAACCCTTGATTTTGCACTCAACGTGTCTTGTCAAAATTCAACAGTGTTCCTAGAATACTTCCGCTGTCAGTGTATGTTTTTCATTGAAGTGGTCTCTTAAACTGCAAAAGAAGGTGCGACCACAATCTTTTTGTCACTAAAATATTCTAGGATTATGGGAAATTTACAATCAAAATATGTTAAACACCAGCAGAACATTGTGCGTCGCAAAATAAAATTAATTCAATTAAGCCCCACCTGGACCCTAGGTAACAGCCCATCAATACATGCAGCGGTACCAACGATTTTACTTGCCTTACTAAGGAAGGCGTGACGACAGATTCGTCAACTCCCAACGACCTCGAACCACTGGGGTGAATAACAGTCTGCCATACCACTTAACCACCAACGCCGTCATTAAAATGTGAGTTGGGGGAGGTTATCATAACTTAAAAATTTTCAAGTCCATGGTTGCAAAACAATTTTTTCTTGAAAATAGTGGGATTAAAAAATACGAGTAATCTTTCTTTCATAAAGATAGGTACTTCCCTAGCAGTGCTAGCAGCTGCTCAATTTTTACCTTCCAGGTCTCAACACAATCCTCCTAGAATATTTACAATAGTCCAATCGAAGACAATCTAACAGTGATTTAAGTGATTCTCATTTCTAATGCCAACAGATCCTGACTCCTGCGGTAGCAGACAAAGGGTTAAGTCGCCGGTAAACTCCAAGCTTGCTCATATGACCCTTTCCACGCTTCTCCAAAACTTTCTGCCTTCAACCCCTTGCTCTCCCTTGGGTACTATGACTCTTAATATTGAAAAATATACTCCATTTTCCAGTGCCTTGCTAATTGAATGTCGTTAAAACCACAAAAATAGATAAACAGCAAGAAAGGGATTAAATCTTTAAGTTCATTGTATGCGTCTTTCCGAGCCCTAAAATGGCTTTGATGCTAAGAAAGATCCGTAAACCCGTTCTACTAAAAGTATTTAATAAATAAACAGTCCGCTTTGTTTTCGAAAGCTACCTTAAACTTATCACGAAATACGACGATATTTTTTCTGGTCTGGGGAACACTTAAACTCGCCCTACTTCATTGTTCTTACTTTTTTGCGAGTGCACTCTACATCCTCAAACGACGCCATGTAACTAGGAAGGCCAGATTAAAATATATTAATTTCGTGATTCTCATTGTAAAGTTTCATGCTGTTCAAAATTTCGCATTTACGCTATCCCTTCTTAACATTCTGAAATGGAAGAACCACTAATTGTAATTTTAAACACCAGACATTTCCATATTTATAAAATTTTCATCCAAATTTTCTTCAACTTCAGCTCGCTTATAATTTTTTTTGCGATGCCCCTACTTTCCATTCGGCGATACTTTGATAGGTTGGATTCATTCGGCACCATTCGTACACGTTTCGAACGTAGTGGTAGGTTCACCAGTTCAGGCCAAAACTGAGTTGTGACAAAAGACAAAAGTCGATTTTGAACTTACACCCTCGATTACTATCTAACCTCTTGTTGTTCTAGTAGTGATTTAGCCAAGATAAATTTCACCACATCCTCAAATGACTTGCCAAATCAGGAAAATTCGACATTCTCTTCTCGTGAACTGGATCGATAAACTTGGGCTTAACGTTGAAATATTCCTCTCCGGATATTGACGGATGTCTGGAAAAGAAGTTTTACGGTGACATTTTGTTGCTCATTTGGATTTTGTGTGTTCTGCTACTTGTAAACGCGTAGTCTAGAGCACCTTGCATTTACTAATAACACCCCCGATTTTCAAGTGTGCTTGAATTCCTTGAATACTTAATTATCCATTGGTGTAACTCTATTGTATTAAATAAGCAAAATCATTGGAATATTTAAACGATATGTCTGTGATATACTTCCGAGAATATATTTTTAGGGATTTTGTTTTTTTTTTTAATTTTTATTAATTTGGAACTGTTTCCACTAATATTTCATCTATTTTATTTAGTATTCAGTGATGCGGGTGAATGACCTATAAGGTTAAAACCCACCTTCAATAAAATCAATCAATATTCAGTAATAATCTCTATCAGAACTCATTAATGTATCCCTTCAAAGCTCATACCGAAGGAATCCTGGATATGACTGCAAACTGATGGAATTTGTAGAAAGAAAAACTATTTGGCGCCTCCGTGATCACCTGAATAAATCGAGGTACCATGAAGGTAGAAAGTTTTACATTCATTTTGCAACCCAACTGCTAGTGTCCCGTTAGCAAAAAAAAACTACTATCGCCGATCAAACTGTGCTCTGCTAGATTTTCCGATAACCACCGTAAACAAACCCACAGTCCAGGCAATCAAACCGAGGAATGTCCAGCAAAAAGGTCATCAAACCCGTTCCTTAATTACTCCGAACAATCCAATTGATCGCAGCGTGGTCGTTCACGCGGATGACCAAGATGGTAATTTCGGTCGAACCACCGAGCGCCTAGATTCAGATAAGCAGCATCGATCAGCGGGGTTTTGGAGAACAAGCCAGCAGCAGCAGCGGGGAAGAAAGCACCTTTTTCTTTCCTCGAGAAGGATAGGAAGATTATTATATTGGTCCAGACGTACAGCCAGAGGAAACAACACCGAATTGTAGAGACAGAGACGCAAAGAAAACAAAAATTATAGGAGAAATAGATGCCCGCCGTACATTAGATGGGTAGATAAATGCATGAGTTTAGTTTTATATATGGGTATTAATGGTAATTTATACTAACGGGGAGGATAAAAGAAGAAATTTGGAAATTTTGTCGTCTACTTGCTGCTTTCTTCTGTTGCTGGAGTTGATCCTCCGTCTCGCTTCCACCCCAGGTGATTGGATGACATTCGTTGGCGGATGCCGACTTTTTTTCCTTTTCCTAGCGGGGTCTTGGCTTTGCAGCGAGTTTATTTTTTCTAGCATTTCGTTTATTTTTTTTTACTTTTATTATGGTGCGACTACGAGTGCTTACGCAAAGTGCTTGTGGAAGATGAGAAAAAAAATAAAATGTCAGAGGGAGATGACCGACCGACCGACCAACCAACCGATCGAGCGCAAGAAAATTTGAATAGATAAATTTATTCGATTAATTTATTGAGCTTATTTTTTACATTTATGTTCGGAGACATAAATTTTCACTCGCCGTCGCAGTATGTAGTAAGTGGCTGGGAAAGTGAAGGAGAAACCTGCTGCTTACGTGGCGTAATATTTATGTGAGTCATAGAAGGTTGGAACAGGCTGGAGCAATCATGGGTGGATGGTTTACGTATTTACGGAATTTGTTCTTGAAAATCTATTAACCGTAGGATCGAACCAATTCGGATCTGACCTGTTTGTTTATAAATTTTCTATATCGAAACAAACATCAATTTTTTGCTGAACACACTAATTTGCAGACACGTTAATCCTTCCTTTAAAATTCCATCGAAAACAGTACAAATGGAAAAGGAAAAAAGCCGAGTGCCGCGGCTTATTTCTTACGATCGATCACTAACCGTTTTATTCACACTTGAAAATCATAACCACTTTTTCAATTATTGTGATCCAACCGCCGATCGCACTATTGTTGGGGCCAATTAGGAATTGATCCGTTTTTTTTTGGTGTGTTCACGCTAGTCGATTACAACCCAAAATTTAGTTGCATCATCATCACCATCATCATCGTCAAACCACGCGGGGCAGACCATGCACAGGTGGCTGGGTAACCTGTAACTGCAACTAGTAAATATATGGACGTGGGTTTAAGTGTGGAGCCAAACAAACAAATTCGAATAAAAATTACTCTGAACGAAGGAAAACGAGAGGGTTTCAATTACGTGGTTACCACCGATTGGCCGGAGCCGACACTAGTCCATGCATAAAGAGATTGGGTTTATTGTTATTATTGTCGAAACTTTTTTTGTGGTTGCGGTGTTGGTTGCAACAGTGTTTGATGAAGTAATTACAGGGGGAGGAAGCTGTCGGATTTTGATGAGCTAAGCCAAGAGTTAATTAATTCGCGGTTTGCCCGGGTAGTACTTTTGACAGTTGCCATTGACTCGACCTTGTCGTTACTGTTTGTTGGGTGTTATTTAAATTGTTTGCAAGGTGGTATACTAATAAAGTCTAACCACTCGCCTGGAGGGTGCAACTTCATGAGAAAACCGAAGCGGAAATGTTCTGGATATTCCGAAATCTGCACTGATCTCCTTGAATAAAATTTACGGGCGAAGATCGCGCGATTTATTGTTATAGGGTGGAGTTTTAAAATCGCACGAACAGGTTCAGTCCGAAACGAAAATCGACGAGTCATAGTGAACCACCACAAATTGCCGTCAAACGGCAGAACCAGCAGCTCTTAGACCAAAGCAACCTGAGCCAAAATTGAAAAGCGATCGTATGCTGGCGATGCCTTAGCCAAAGATTGACCCACCCCAATAACCCGGCAGGTCTAACAGTGAATGCCAATCGATGAAAATCACTTAACTGGCTACATTTGTAGGAAGAATCTGTCTGTCTGACGTGAAGGTTAGATTGAATGCGGGGTCATCATCGAAGTCGTTCAAGTCTCGCAACGAAAAACGATTATTTTGGTTAAGTTTTATCTTATTATACGGAGTATTCAGGTGACATTTATTATCTGCAATATTGAACTGAGAAGATATTTGCGAAATATCATACAGCTTGCTCATGATTTGAAGCATAGTAGAAAAAATGTAGCTGTTTCTATGCAGTACCGCCTTTATGCATGGGCACACTGGGCCAGGGCCTCATGAATTTAGCGGCGCTGCACTGACGATGGATATAAATCCATACCAACGCGGCATAGCAAGACTAGGATGGGTTTGAACCAATTCAATCGTCGCTAAAATATTTCGATTCAAGTTACAACTTGTTTTGAGCTAAAACAGTGATATGTTTTAGACTAGTCGTATACGAAATTCGGAAAGGACAGAACCGTAGCGACCGTAGAACACGATGGCCAATAAATCTATGTCTGGCAAGCGTTCTGCGGATGTGGCACAATGATTCTGATCTGCATCACATTTGTATCCGTCAGCGAACAAATCTACAAAAGTAAACCCCTCCAAATCCTGCTTTTCGATTTCTTGTAACTTATAACGTACGGTAAAATGGTGTACCTAAACGAATTCTTTGCAAATTACATTCTAATTTCAGTTAACTCAGTTCGAAGCAAAACACATCATTTCTGGTAGATTTGACATTTTTTAGCTTCAGAGCTCAAAAAAATTAATGGCAATACCAACGGCAAATCAATAACAAATAATTATTTGTACATTTTGTCAGCATTGTATGAATTCAAAAGTGTGATACTTTACAGAAATAACTAAATTTTCCCATATCGCCGCTGTTGTGCTATCTTATGACAAGCGCCATTTTGCACATTTCGAGAAAAAACGATTTTTAAAGTTTGAGATTGAATATCTTGAAACTTATAAATGGTATAAACAATTCGAAGAAGACAATTCATGCTTCTATCTATTCTGTATTAGTCTCTCAAAAATTACGAAGATCAGTAGACTATGCAGCGAGTTTTTACTATAAATGTAAACAAAAGTCGCACTCACACGTGTCATAGGTGTTAGAGATGGTCGGGTTTCAATTTTTTCAAACCCGAACCCGAGCGCATGAAAATTTAAAAACCCGAACCCGACCCGAGCCCGAAATTATAAAATTTGAAAACCCCGAACTCGACCCGAGCCCAAACATTTTAAAACTTAAAAACCCGAACCCGACACGTACCCGATAATGAAAATTTTGTAAAACCCGAACCCGACCCGACCCGAGAATTTTAAAATTTGAAAACCCGAATCCGACCCAAACCCGAAAATTTAAAATTTGAGAAGACCGATCCGAATCCAACTTGCTAGTACGGAGAATCAACCAAAGATCTCGAAGATTTTTAATTCTAGGCACCCGAGCTGGACACTTGACTAATCTAAGAATAGTAGAATCACTCGAATCTGAAGTAGCACCTGAGAAACTTATAAATCGTTGGTATCTTAACCGGAAATTAAGTTAAATCGGCGGCTAACTCATGGGGAAACAGAAAGCTTAATGGTCACAGTTTCCAACAACCTTGCCCGTCGTACTTAACCAAAATTTCTAATTTTTTATCCGAAACCATTCCTGCAAGGCAGTTTCATATAATTTGTTACATGTATTAAATTAAGTTATGGTTTATTGGCAATTCATATTCGACAGTTTACGTGACGTCACTCACGTTACTGGTTGGAACGATCAAACCTGTATCGATGGGTATCAATCAAAATTTTGTGACGTATTCTTGATGTCCCATCATTAGCATTAGGACGATCTATGATTGGGTATCTAAGTTATTTTATGCTTCAGATTATACGGTAAGCGCGCTAATAGAGATGCTTCGACATCTCCGATGGAGCTCTCGGAACGACTCCAAACTTTCAAAAATCCGTTAATGGCTTCAACAGAACACACAAAATTTTCGTGGAAGTTCGTGGAAATTCGTGTATTTTCATTAAGGAATCCGGATCATGCAACAGCTCAGCCCGGGAACAATATGACAGAAAGTGCTTGTTTTATATATGTACCACTGCACAGTGGTCGCAATGGTACCAAAACGTGCGTTTAATTAATGGTGCTCTAGGAGTTGATTTTAGCGATTTGGTGTGTTAGAAACACTTTTTCAGAATGGAAGCCCCCTTCTTTTGATGTATACTGAATTGTGATTAATCCACCTAAAAGTGAGATTGAAAATTTATTTCCACTAACTTTTAAGATAGAAACACGTTGTAAATGACAAAGTTATAGAAAATTCTACTGCGAGAAAACTTGTTGAACATGAAAACTCTCCAAAATGTAATGGTGTTGAGATAAAGCACGTTGTTTGTGAGAGGCACCCAAAACATCATTTTTTCATTATAACTTTTATCTGAGATTTTTGAAAAAATCTAAAAAAATGTTCCATGAAGTTGTTGAAATTAAGAAATTGCAGATATTTGTCGAAGACGTCAACATTTTTTATTTAAAAACTTAAGAGTTATTAAATAAAGTGGGTTAAGAATACCGCCATTTCGAACGACAATTACTAAGAGATGTGGAAATACGTGGAAGACATTTCGATTCCATGAGAAAGACAGTGACAAGTACTATAAGAAAAAATACTACTCACAACGGGCATCTACCGGCCTCTATATAAAAAATACTTTCCGGCAATGCATGTTTTGCATTTTGTAACAAAATAATTACGACATTTTAAGCATAACTTTTTATATCAATTGTTCCTATGTGTTATTCTATTCTACGAATATTCTAAAAAATCTTTGGAAATGTCAAAGTACACATATGAATCCAAAACTCTCAGCTCTGTAGTCTCCAACTTACGAATTATTCATAAATTCGCACAACAACAAAAGTGATCAACTACAAAATGTGCAAAAAATTTCGGCTGTCTTTACAAGAGCAAAAACCATTACAAACAGTATTAGGGTTACTGCGCCCTAATTCATCTTAGCTCCTCTTTTCATCCCACCCATTTGAGCTCATTAGTTAGAGAAGTATTTGCTATCTCTATTCAACGCATTAGCTCAAATGGTAGGATTAATAAGGGCACGTTGTACTCGACTTTACGCTTCGCTCAAACGCGAGCATTTCACAAATATTTGTATTTTCTTAATTTCAATAACTTCATGGAACATTTGAAGTATTGCAAAAATCCCAGCAAAAAGTTATAATGAAAAATGATTTTTAGGTGCCTCCCACAAACAACGCGCTTTATCTCAACACGACTACATTTTGGAGAGTTTGCATGTTCAACAAGTTTTCTCGCAGTAGAATTTTCTATAACTTTGTTATTGACATCATGACTCTATCTCGAAAGTAAGTGGAAATAAATTTTCTATCTCACTTTTAGGTGGATTAATCACAATTCAGTATACATCAAAAGAAGGGGGCTTCTATTCTGAAAAAGTGTTCCTAACACACCAAATCGCTAAAATCAACTCCTAGAGCACCATAAATTAAACGTACGTTTTGGTACCATTGCGACCACTGTGCACTGATTTGATAGTGGTGCTATTACCCCATCACCATATGAGTGTCATGAACAACGAAACCTGGCGGAAGTGAAGCTAGGTTTAGGTCTGATGGAACAAAGACAGAAAATAAATTTGGCCTAAACTATCTGCTTTAAAAAAATAATGTGCCCTTTTTAAATTTGAGCCGCCATAATGACACCAAAGTACCACCAAATTTATGAGTTCAAATCCTTATTTTTCCGTTACAGTTTATTTTAATTGCAAGAAATCTTTATCATAAACCAATTTGATTATTAAATTTCCATGCAGGCAGGTACAACCTATTTGTTTCATTTGACCAATTTAACAGTGCTTGCTTAAAGTTTGTTTGGGGTACAAATGTACCCCACATAACCGTTTGCGTTAGTGTTTTGTCATGTGTACATAATTCAAAAAAAAAATTATATCTTTTTTTAAAAGCAAAATATCGATACATAGCGAGAAACTTGTGTGAAATTGTATAAGTTCCAACTCTGCCGAATAATAGTATCTGTTATTTGGTATAACAAAGCACTATAGCAAAGTAATTAGAAAATGCGTTTGGATCGGTATCGTAATTTTTGCTTTTGCGGATGAAAGAGTCAAAACACATTCGTGAATATGATTCGTATATAGTATGCCAGACGCATCTGGCATACTATATACAAATCAGCTCAGGCTCTGGAACATACTTACTTTATATACACGTAAAATGCACCGGCTCTACCTATTTCTTCGACGCCTTCCTGTTTCATCTTTGTTACTGCATATTGCTGTATTTTTAACGTTTGTATTGGCGTTTGGTTTTCAAAAAAGCATCGGAATAAATATACTTTTTGACCGGTTTTTGAAAAAAATGTTCAAAAGGAAATTTAATAAGCTTTACAACGTCGTATAAATGGTCAAAATCGATTTGAAACTACCGGAGTTATAGCAATATGAAGAAAAAAGGGAATTTTGACGTATGTTAAAGACTTGTTCCATACAAAATGAAATATTACATAATTAAATAGTCAAAACACGAATATTTTTAAACAGGTTACTTTACGAATGATTTTAGAATAAAACTATCCAATTTAATTATAAATTTAATAAAAATTAGACATACTAGAGCGATTTTAGCTCTGGGGTATGAATGTACCCCACAAAACCGTTTACGTAGAGAAAAGGTCGCCGCGGCCTAAGTATCGGTTTTAAAGTACCTGTCGAAATTTATATTCCATTATAGAAAGTTGAACTGATATTTTCCGATAAATCCCTGTTGACTTGGTTTATTACTAATTATCATGAAAAATAAATCGCAAAGAGATTTTAGATGTGAAACACGTATTGTTGAATGCTCTTTCATGAATGTTCGTTTAAAAAATAAAATAATTCAGGCAGTTTGCGAATCTGAAGAGACGGAATTTCATGCAAGAATGCAAAAATACAATATTTGAGCACCAGAAAATACGACGAATTCTAGCAATTCAGAGGTGCAAACATTTGGTACGGTTATATGTGTCATCCATTCGGATTACGAAGTATAATTCACCACTACAAAAAAGATTGCTCTTGTGAATAGACGAAAACAGTATCATAAAATGCTATGCTATATTTCACCCTAAGGAGGAAAATTTGGTAAAAACCAAAATATAAAAAATAAGCCAAGACAAGTTTCGGCTTCACTTGTGTCTCATCGGCATAAACAGAATTTCTGCTCGAACGGGACATCATGTTTGATCAGTCGTTTGATTGAAACACATAGTGTGTTTTAGTTTTAAGGGATTTGCGTCAAGCCGGCGCTAATCTATTCCGACAATATGTTAGTGTCGGATTCTGATGAGGCGAAGCCGAAACGCAAAATAGTATATCATAAAATGGATGGGTTGTTTAGTTCAAAACGCAAACCCGACCCGACCCCGATAATTTGTAATTTGAAAAACCCGAACCCGACCCGAGCCCGAAAGTCCAAAATTTCAAAAACCCGACCCGAACCCGTGAATTTCAAATTTGAAAACCCGGAACCCGATCCGAGCCCGAGAAGCTTAAATTTACAGAACCCGAACCCGACCCGAAACCCGTCGGGTTCGGGTCGGGTCCGGGTTTCGGGTCCAAAAACCCGAACCCGACCATCTCTAATAGGTGTGTATTGATGACAAAATTTGTATGACGTGTCATAAACGTGCATGGAAAATTTTCCATAGAAAAAAAATCATCAATTATAAACTTTTATTCATATCTTTGGTTTCATTTGGTCTATAAACAATCGGTGAAATGCATTTTTTTTCAGGGAATCTAGAAAAAATAGTTATTTTTGGTTACAGTGTTGCCAGATATGCTATATTTTCAGTTTAAAACTTAAATTGCATTTTTCTCACAATTCGTGTATTTTTGTTTGAAAATGATTATGCCATTATTGTGTTTCTCAGATAGTTTTATATAAAAAACGCCCTATACATGAAGATAATTTGAGCCAATGCCCAGACGCAGTCATTTGAAGCAAAAAATTAAAAATTTCTCAGCACGTTTCTCGCTATATCTCAGTAACCAAGCAGAATGTCAAATTCTGAAAACGCCACTTTGTAGAGAATTTTTAGACAAGTAATGTAGCATATCTAGCTCTGTTTACCCCAAAATGGCGTTTGTCATAAGATAGCACAACAGCGACGATACGTTACGTAGCAAACAAGTTAAGATTGAACATGTGAAAA
Source organism: Topomyia yanbarensis (assembly GCF_030247195.1). Taxonomy (NCBI): domain Eukaryota; kingdom Metazoa; phylum Arthropoda; class Insecta; order Diptera; family Culicidae; genus Topomyia; species Topomyia yanbarensis. Next base: position 9,012,859 of record NC_080671.1, read on the forward strand.
CCTTACTGTTAAAATATTTAAGACATACGAAGCTTCGCGCTAAATTCACACAAACCACTAGGTGATTGTCGACGGATGGTACACCGTTAATTACGGAAGACTGAGTATCAACCAAAACTGTAGGTACCGAAAGAAAAGTCGTTTCTCCATTATAGATGCAATTATTCAACATTTCATAAAAAATCAAGGTATTGTGTGTTAACTCTAGAAGTCAAACTGGCCTCAACTAATATTATTTCAAAGATTGATAAACACTGAGTCATAATCGTGAAATTTAATGCTACATATTATACCCAAATGATTGGATTCATAGTTGCCTTAGCGACCGACGCTGCAATATTCGCGCTGTATTGTTTTTCGGATACTTTATTAAGGTTCAAGTTACCTTTTTTGAGCATGTGTTAGATTTGAACGCTAGGTAGGAAAAATTGTGTTCAGCTTTTCCACCAGATTATCCATTAAAACCTTTTCAAAACTCTAAAAGAAGAATATCAACCGATTTATTAGATTACAACGATTCTAATCATACAAAATAGCTGCTGGAAAAACTATCGGTTTCGCTAAATGGTGCTTTTGCAAAAGTGGCTGTGATTTTTTGTCACACTACCACACCGTGCTGGGGTACGCAACACAACTGCGCAATAAAAAAATCACAGCCACATTTTCAAAAGCACTATTCAGCTAAGCCGATGGTTTTTCCAGCAGGTATTTTGCATGAATTGAATCGTGATGATTTAATAAATCGACTGATATTCTTCCTTTAGAGTTTTGAAAAGGTTTAAATGGATAATCTGGTGGCAAAGCTGAACACAATTTTTCTTCCAATGCGCTGTAAATTCAGTTGGACTAGCATTGGTTGCACGATGACAAGGTCGATAATTTGGTGATAAGCGAGGGCTACTAGGGCCATACCAATACCGATTAGTGACTTTTGCGTCATATCTGGTATTGCTCATAACTTGGGAATAGGCTGATCAAAAAATATGTTCTGTCGCATTACGCGGGTCACGGTATTCAAACACTATATTTTTTAAGAACATTGCCACCGTAAGAAAAACATCTCGATAGGCCATAATCGAATTCGCTCTATGTTTCAATTATATTCAGCACCCCCTATTACCATGCAAACAAGCAAAGCGTGCACACTATCTAAGCTGCCGGACAAGTCGAGAGTACACCAATTTTGCTTTGTGCGGATCTCCCGCATGGGTGGATCGTCTCCTGCGAGAGCTATACCAGTGCTGCCGGCGTTTGGTGCCTGCTCTCGCAGTAGAGACTGAACATGCGGGGTGTTGTCATTTTGCTTTGTGTGTTTCATCGCGCAGATTGCTCGCTTTCGCCGTAGAGACATGTTGTATGGTGTTGCTGTCGGTGCTCGTTGGTTGCTTCGAAACATATCACACGCTGTGAACCTCACGATCATGCTCAATCGACATTTGGTGTAGGAGTTTGGAAATGATAGTTTGTTATATCCAAAGGCTACTAGGGTCATTTAAAAACCGATAAGTGAGGTTTTCGTCGTGCCTGATATCAAATATAATTTCGAAACTGACGAATTAAAATCAATACTGTGATGGTAATCCGTATGAGGTCATAGAAATATGGACTACAAACCCGAAGTACTACATACTCAACTCTCGAGCCACAAACGTCATATTGTTATACCTTTTCTTATAAATGAGCACATATAGCTCACCAATGGCATACCATTTTTAGGACCTTAAAATAGGCCAATAAAAATGGATTTCGCTCGAAAATTCTACCACGGCGTAACCCTGAGAACATACGTTTCCATTTTTTTAAATGCGAGAAAAAAAATTATTTTGAAAAAATGTACCCAAAATTCCTATCTAAAACTTTTTACCTAGATTTGTGTTAACTAAGGATAAATATAGCATACACAGAAAAAAATATTTTATAATTTTAAGTTTATTTTCATGCACATATTTGGAGCATGAATATAAATGTAAAATTAAGTTCCACCACAAATACACACGACTTGTCGTGCTTTCTTCAACGAATTTTATTATAATTTTACACGTGGGTTGAAAATTACAGTTCCTTAAAACGGAAAACCACTGCACTCCAATGTATTTTTACTCGAATACTGCTGTAAAATGAATGATATGTAATATTAATGAAAGTATAAAAGTGATTTCAACGTAATTTTCAATCAAATTTTTGATTCAATCGTTGTATATTTACATTCGTATTGATTTACATGTCGTTTAAATTTCATTATTTTTTGGTGTGTAGTTCGTAGGATAATTTTCTCCAACAATTGCATTATCAGTCGAGTGTACAAAGACTGGTTTAACCAAAAATTTTCGTCCTGGTGAGAAATTATGGTGTTTACCCAATTTTAGGGTGAAATATAGCATAGTGTTTTTTTATTTTTTGGTATTTTGTCAAGAAATACCTAAAGAAAAAATAATTCATTATGGAGAACTTATCGGTAAAAAAGTTTTTCTAACGATAACTTTATACATGCTTTTAAATTTCATACTAATTGACAGTAATGAGAGATGGCGTTTGGTCACGGGTTTCTTACAATAATATTTTATTGCGTCTATCACCAACGTTTCGAAGGACTATGCATTCATCGTCAGGGCAAAACTACAATTTGGACAATAAGTTTAAGTTTCAAATGTACAAAAAGCAATGCAATTTTCTTTTCCAAGCTGAAAGATCCCACTCCGCTTCTTTCAAAACGCAATGTGATCTACTGTATACCCTGTACAGGATGTGACAGTTCCTACATAAAGTTAACAACCCAACAACTCAAACAGCGCCTGTCTGGCCACCGATCGCTCATAAAACGTTACAATGAATTCAAATTGTCAAGCAGCGAGCGAGAGACAAGCAATGCAGACGATTTTGAAAAGACAGCGCTAATGGTTCATGCCATTGATAATGAGCACAGCTTTGATCTGTCATAAACAACAATTTTAGACAATGACAATAGATTACTAGCTTTACTGATTTTGGAAATGTGCCACATTTTAATGATGGTTTAACAATCAATTTCAGAACCGATACGAATAATTTGAATGCTGCATACTCTGGGGTGCTATTCTCTCTCTCTCTCTTTCTCTCTCTCTCTCTCTCTCTCTCTCTCTCTCTCTCTCTAAGCATAAATTTCGCTCACTCTCTTCTGCTCGTTTCCCACATGTCAAATTATTTCTGTTTCCACTTCCATCTGTTCCATATCTCGATACTGTTTACAACACACACACACACTTTTGCTTTTTGCAACGTTTCATAGCTCAGTCTGCTAGTGATGTGTGCAGGGACCGTCTGTATAAGTGACAAAGATAATATTGTTAGTGTTGTAAGTAATCTGTTTGTTTTCAACTTGGATGTTATATGTAATTATTGTTCAAATTATTGTCCAAATTGTAGTATTGCCCGGAAGATGAAGTCATAGACCTTCGAAACGTAGACGCAATGAAATATTATTGTAAGAAACCTGTGACCAAACGTCATCTCTCATTACTGAAAACAAAGTGGTCATCATAAAATGTCAACAATCTAATGTTTATCATTATAAAGACATAAAGGAACGTTTTCAGTGTATTTGGGTCGATACGATATCTTTGAACCCAGTGGTGATTTAAAATTTCGAAAGGCTTATCGAGCTAAATTCTCAGACCTGTTTTATGTCCCTCTACTTTGATTACAGGGCGCAGAATACTAATCCTTACAATCCCAGCTGTGCCCGTTTCTTGAATACTTCTGACGCCCGCAAGTAGTTCCAAACATGTATTTTCAATCAAAAGTTCACCAATTTTTCCAAACTCAATGACCTTGCTTCAGTTTACATCGCAGAACTAGCTGCTATTCAGTATACCCTTAGAGTTATTAACACATTACTCTCAGACCATTACCTCGTCATCTCGGATAGCCTCAGTTCTATTGACGCTATTCGCTCGATAAAACATGGAAAGCACTTATCGTATTTTTTTATGGAGATGCGGGATTTACTGAGTGCCTTATCTTACAAATACCTTGGTGTGCGTCTCTTCTCATTACTCCATTCCAGTTAATGAGAAGGCGGACTCCTTAGCTAAGGTGGGTGCTCTAAAAGGTGACAGTTATGAAAGACCAATTTGCTTCAATGAATTCTTCAAAATTACTCATCAGAGAACCCTCGAAAGTTGGTTAGCTTCGGTTATCACAGCATCGAACATATTGTCTGGGCGTGCTCAGAGTATAGTTCCGCCAGGTATCAGCTAATGGATACGCTTCAGGCCCGAGGAATACCACCCAACGTCCCAGTTCCAGATTTTATGGCAAACCGCAAATCTCCCCTACATGTCCCTCATCCAACTCTTCCTAAAATCAATCAATATAAGAATTTAGCCACTCTCTTTTCTCGATCTCGGAACTCTCATTTACAGATTTGCGGTGCCGACTCGCATCAGAGCGCTACTACGTGATTGTCTTCACTCTCACCTTTGTGCGTGCATAAATCAAAATTGGAGCCGCAACGACCTGAAGATCTTACCCAAAATAGAGGATTCCCCACGGGTCCGACGAGGACCATCCGACATCCCGCTGCGTGCTGTCTTCCATGGCAGTAAAGGCGTACAGGTCGTACTGTCGATGATCTGTAATAAACTACAAGCTGGATTCGTCTCTCTGTCATCGTTGTCCACTGGGCTGGTCAAAACCTCCAAAATTTGTTGTCGATTTTCATACATTTTATATTTTTTCCTTAAATGTACATTACCTAAAGCTGTATTCGCCAAATTTTTGAGTCAATCGATTGAAAAATTTAAGTGCTACATTTTTTTGAACCGTACAAGGTTTTGAAAATCTGCATGAATTCGAGTGACAAAAAGTGTTTGTTCATTCTAATTCACCTCGCTTTAATAGGTACTACAATGATAATTTAACAACACGTATAAGCTTTTCTAATAGAAAATCATCTCAGAAATTCAATGGCGTATTTCGATTTGAGAAATAATGAGTATTTAAAAAGTTACCAATAAAATCAATATAACTAAGTTGTTTAACGCGGACTTATTTATATTCAGAGTGTCATCTCTTTATCGGTAAAAGCGTGTTGAAGGATCTCATCTAGTACAACTGACGTAGAATTTTATCTAGTGTACAAAAATCATAGTGCCATCTTGCGCAGTTTTGCGCCAAAGGTTGATATTTAAACATTTGTAAAATAAGTTTTTCGTGGAGACACGTGGTATTTTTTTAATTTCATGAAGTTTTGCATTATTATTCACCGGTGGATTTCTTTTTCTGAACGCTGCATTTAAATTCAGGGTTTTGGGCGATTTCCTTGATACAAATATAAATATGCCTTAACCGTCTTGCAACTATAACTCGTGTTTCTACATTTCCACAATTATCTGCAGTATAGAAAAATTCAAATGTATAGAAGCCAACGAGGCAAGCTAACTGCAACTATTATTATATCTTTCCATGAATCCGATCTCTTTGTTGAGCATTGGTCGTTAGCTTTACTGGTGACCGATGTAAGGCAAACACGTTAGTGTGGGAAGTGTTCTTTGTAATTAATGTAATGCAACATTTATTTTCAAGTGCAAACTCCCTATTGAATCTATCACAATCAACAATCAAATTCAAAATCTCCCTCAATAATTCACTTCCAAATTGATGAGAGCTTCAGGTAACAACGCTCACGTCTCTATTTTAAAGCATACACATACAGTGAAAAGTATGCTCAGGATATTTTCGTACGAAAAACCAAATCAGTACCCTCAAGGAGAGATATTCATATCATCATTGGAATTGAAAATCAATGGAAAAGTATTGAGCGGCTTAGCTGCAGCATGCATTGTATAAGCAACTGTGAATAGAGCATAGTAGGGCATGATTTGAGATCTTCATCAAAATCAAATCAACCCGTCATCTTTTAATAGCTTTGACGATAACTATAATTAAATAAACCAAAAAACAAAAATTTAAGGCATTCTATCAAACACCTTTAGATATGCTATTTTTCATAACTATTCTAAACGCATACGTTCACAAATTAGTACATGAGGATTATCTCTTAAAGAGCTATGAAGGAATGACTTTTTCTACGATGGTATTCAGATTGGACTGCAGATCTATAAACAAATGTATAAAATTACATCATTTTTTATTCTCCAGATTTCGATAAATTGGAACCACCCTAGCTAACTCGTTACTAAGGACTACTCTAGGAAATCAAAATGTTTCTGTTCACTTACGAAGTATCTGTTTTGAGAAGGTAATAAAATTTTCTTTTTTTACGAAATTAAAAAAAAATACTTTTAGAACCACCCTAGGCTGTCTAATTTTATTTTAGCGTCCTAATTTAATCAAAATCGAGTTCAGCGTACCAAAATTACCCTTAGATGATATTTTCAGACATTTTAAACTACTTTTGAGGTTTTGTCCAGCTTTTGTATGGAGTGGATCCACTGTGGACTGGTTCAATTTTTGACTTTTAGCTCCACCAGGCTCTACTAATTCCTTTTATAGTCCTTAGTAATTGTGCAAATTTTGGTACCGATTGGTTGTGTCTACGGACCCTCCAAAAATTTTAAAGTTTATATGGAAGTTTGTATGGAAAATCGGTTAACATTGAAAATAAATTCTTAAAAAATCACCTCATCATTCAATTAATCAGAAAACTATATATTTCTAAAGGTATTCTTCTACTGAACACATTCGGGGAACATTGCAAGTTTATGAAAATTCGCTGAGAAAAGTTATTCACTAAAGAAGCAGCATGACTTCAAAACAAGTGGATTTTATTAGTAACCATAGCAACCCTGTTTGAATAGCTGTACCGTTATACCAGTGTAAACTAGACTTGCCACCCACCGCTCGCGTATGGCAGATACAACTATTCAAACAGGGTTGCTATGGTTACTAATATGGTTACTAATAATGCGGTTTTAATACCTCCACATTTGTCTGGAACATTCGTTGCATGAAAAGTCACAAGGAAAAAGTTATATTAAAAAAACTAGATTTAAGGGGGTTGCCATAGAAAACGCCTTATAAATCTATAACCTTTAGTCCTATCCTACGAGCTCAAGTTATTCAACAAAATTCTTCACTACGATCATTTGTAAAACTTTGTCGAAGACGCTAACTTTCTACCAAGTCAGTATAAATATTATTGTCTAATTTTAATTTCTATCAGATTGTGGGGAATATTCGCACGAACAATTCCTGCAAAGACACCCTGAGAATATATTCGATGGTTTGGTCTCTAGTGAATTAAGTTCACGTTTTTTGGCATTTCCGAACACTGTGCGAGGCAGTGCGAACAAAGTCTATTCCGAGCAGCGAATCGATGAAGTACGATACGATGTTCATATATCTTGTAACACTAGTGGCATGTGTTCACGATGCTAACCGCGAAGTAAAAAGGCGTTTTCGGCTGCGAATAGGACACGCTGATACTCCCTGTTGCTCTGTACGGCCATGGGACATGGGCGTTGAAGGAAGCAGACTGAAGAGTGCTTGGTGTGTTTGAGAAAAGAATTCTGCGTCCAATACTCGAGGGCACATTGGAAATTCGAGAATGGCGCAGACACATGGACCACGAGTTGTGTACTTCAGTTGGCTAAATATGCAGCGTGAATGCAGGAAGAGAGACCAGCTATAGTGTTCATTCGAGGAAAATGTGCGTACGTCGAGCACTCAAGGATACTCAATAATGGCGGCTCAATAGTGAGGAATTTTGAGATCCAAAATACACTCGATCATCATTCGGAGTATTTGGATTAATCGACCACGCTGATAATAATGACATATTTAGTTATCGATGTAACTACATAAATACATCGACATTCGGAATGGTTGTCTTTGAAGTGACTATTCAATTATTTTTTGCCGTTTAGTGACCATCTCAAGTATCTGAAGAACCATTTTATCAATAAATCAGAAATTTTTTAAAGGTATTTCCTAAATATAGCAACTAGTCCGTTAACGGAGAATTTAACAAACCATTTTAGTAAATCTAGTCCATCAATTACTCGGATTTGTATTTAAATAAACATTTTTTATTGGCTTTGGGCTAGAAACAATTTTTGAGACGCTAAAACAATGGGATTTTGAGGTTAAGGCAAAAACTCATAAATTACATAAATGACACATAGAATAAATATTATCCCGCACTAAATAAATTTAGTTGAAATTGTTTGCTGAGTAATTCCAACAACCGCATACCCAGAGTTCGCAAATTATGTCGTCTCCTTGGATGGAAAAAGTTTCCCAGTAGTGCAACGATGGAAAAACTGGGTCAAACTCCCGTACAAAGTCGCCCCAGTGCTTGATTCGTTTCATTCGCATGACTATTATTACCTCAGCAATATGGCTGGCAATCATTGTAACAAGCTAAGAGATTGATTAACAAGTAAAATTTTGGGGATTTTTATATCTATGTGAAACTTAAAGGATGTTTTCTTTGGGTGATGAATTTTATGTGAATAAATCAACAAGTAGAGTTAACAAATCATACCAAAGTTTTGATAAACCAACGCAATTTTTATATTGGCTATTAAATTTTCCTTTGAGGGGATGGGTACCAAATCAAACGAAAAAAGCGCAGAAGTCTTTGGCTTACCACCATTACTGTTGACATTCAGCCTGAGATTTATAACGCTGCTGGTGGCTTGGCAATAAAATGGTTTACATAAACATTTTACCCAGCCACATCTACAGCTAAAAATTGAACATGGACCCGAAACAAGTCAAAGCAGAAGCAAATATAAGCCGCTCACGAATGTGTGTCTTCCAAGAAGACGATCCACCGCCGATGTGGCTCGTCGCGATATCTACATACTAGTTGGTCGCCTAGCTAGCGGAGAGGGTTAGGTTTCGCAAAATATTATTTTTTTTTGTTCGAAATAGACCGTAATGTGTGTTTGTTGTACCTACCTACCAACTACGAACCAGCCGCGGTTTGAGGAGAAAGATCTTCAGTGGTTTGAGCACGTCCGTGATTGGGAAGGGGGTTAGTCAAAACTACCCGTAAAAACTCGTCCTATTTGCATAATACCAAAAGTTTTTAATGATTTCCCCCTTCGTGCACTCTCTTTCTCGCTCTGTCTAACATCTAACCACAGCCGCGTCCATGTCAGGTAGGTATGTATACGGTAGATGTCGAAGAAGACCACGGCAACGAACGGCCCCGAAAAAAAGCAGCATGTGTATAATGAGTAATATTCGTATAATTTTTCTCGGATCGTTTTATTTCAGTCGGACAGAGACCGAAGATGTTTTGTGCTTGTTTGATGATGATTCGGTTTCAGCTTCACTACCTCCACCGACTATTAGTTTAACCAAACAACACCGCAGCTTTTTTTTCGTCATTTGAACCGGTTTCAGTACTTATTGGTAAAGTTTCTTTTATTTTATTACCATACAGTTTGGTTTGGGTGGAATTTTTATGTACATTATGAATAATGGCGGGTTGTGCTTAGCAGGCGACTCCTCACTGAATAGGAGGAGCTTTGGAGTGAAGCGCAATTAGCGCCAGGGGGGATGGTACTTTGGGGGAGAGAGAATTAATGTGGTTGTGCGTCGATAGGTGCTCATCGTTCGACGGAATTGGTGAGTACCTGCGTGCTGTAATGTTTCTCTTAGATAGATTGAATCGTGTGCTTGCGTTGGTAGCGTATCGATATTCCAATGATACCGATTGAATCGATTGATCAAGACTATCAAGTTGCATGACTTGACTAATGGAACGATTTTGTCAGCTTTTTTACTGGACTGAGCAATTAAATTGTAAGTTCAATATGTATACCACTCATTTGAGACTAGGTTTATGAAAATCGGTTCCGACTTTCGATATTTAATATTTCACCAGAAAAAGTGATAAAATCAAATTAAATATAACAACAATTATTTTTCAAGATTGTTTTCAGATAAACATTGCGGAAACCTTTTTTTTAATATGGTAGGGCCTTTCGAACAAAGGTGAGAACATGTTATACATTAAGCTGATGTGGCAGAGATCCTAAAATCGATCAAATTTTCATGGCATGAAAAGACTCACGATAAAACTAGTTCCGATTTCCAAACTACTCAATATTGATTTCAAATCAAGCTTACATTTGAAGGCCGGTTTCAGGTTCAATTGACCGAAAGCCATTTGGTCGAATGCCGTTTGATCGAATGCCGTTTGATCGAATGCAATTTCGGCGAATGGGTCATTTAGACGAAAACCGTCAGGCTGAAAGAGCCATTTGGCTGAAAGGGCCATTTGGCTGAAAGGGTCATTTGGCTGAAAGGGCCATTTGGCTTAAAGGGCAATTTGGCTAATAGGGCCATTTGGCCGAAAGGGCCATATAACCGAATTCCATTTGGCTGATTCCGTTTCATAGGCGGGCCTGCTATCAGATCGAACAACCAAATGTCATTTTATGACCTCCATTCGATATGCTGAGAAGAATGCACTATCGTGGCTGTATTGCAAAGCACAAAAAATCCATCACAATCTACGAAAATTTTTGATCTCCATCAAGCATCTTGTTCAAATCGTTCCCAACCATTTACGTAGGTATTGTTGAAGGCGATTCATCTGATATAAGATAAGTTCATCTTAGACTTATGACAGCAATATCCAACATCGGCTAAACCAAATCTATTTAGGAATTCTTTGCAAGATACAAATTATTTGTAAACTAAGATTTTTTGGAAATGTTCGGCGGAATAACGAAACGAAATAGGAATGAAATAACTCTATAAGTCTGTTCCTCCGTTAGACACTACCAAATATCTCAAATAAAGGTACGGACAACAACGTTAAAATCGAAATATATAGGGGATATTCTAACTTTATGGAAACTATCATAATATGGAATAACTCAAGCTTCTACAACTTTCTTTGGATTCACTTTTTTGTGTCGAGACTCCCAGCGAACCAAATACATTACAAACCTTTGCCAATTTGCATATCTCTCTCTCTCTCTCTCTCTCTCTCTCTCTCTCTCTCTCTCTGAAAACTGAAAACTTATCACGCTCGATGCAGAATATGGAAAATATTGCTATTGAATAGTAACAACAAATATTGTAATCACGAGAAAAAATAAACGGTATTCAATTTAAAACAAACAAATCACATTCGTTACTGATAATGTCGCATCAACAGATTTCTCTATCACGGTTAGTCGGTCAAATATAATGAGCATTTTTGTAAGAATTATTTGCAGTTAAATAATTCTTGGAACAAAACCAGCCGCACCAATGAACTTCGACCAAACGGCATTCGCCAAACGGCCCGTTCGGTCATTTTGCCAAACAGCATTCAGTAAAATGGCTTTCGGTAAAACGACTGGTCTCTTTCGTAGATTGGGGCTACCCTGTTTTTTATAGTCATTTGGAATAATGTTGTTTGGCATAAAGTCGTTTAACATAATGTCCGTTTGGCATAAGAAATAATTTAATTGTAAGTCATTTGGTATACAGGCCATTTGGCATAAAATGTACATGATTTTGAATGAAGTTAAGGTCATTTGGTATAATAGTCTTTTGGCAAAAATGTCGTTTGGCATAAAGGCCATTTGGCATTAAGTACGAAAATATTTCATTTTTTTTTGGGCGTTTTAATTCACTGAAAAAGCATATTGTTGCATCACAGGTTTGCTTGTGAGGGGCCACAGCCTCCGACGAAACGCTGTTTTTAAAAACGACAGCTAGCTGGTGGAAAAGTTCGGACGTACGGAGAAATTTCATAAGGCAGAACTTTTGACGATCTGGAGAATTTTTTTTTGAATTCTCAAAGGCACCCCTCTCATATTGTGACAAATGTCAAAGTAAGCTCAGATGCCAAATTTCACATCATTTGGACAATTCTAGACTCCCGCTCACATCGCTTGAAATTTTTGAAATTGGTGCTATGGGAAAATATGGAGGAAAAATATATTAAATGCCATAACTTTTGAAGTAGCAATCAGAAAATTACAATTTATACCTCTTTTTAAAGGAAATAACCTTAGTATTAGAATGAAGATATTCCTGTTCCTAGAAAAATACGGGAAAGTGGGGTACTGGGTCATTTTGGCCCCAAAATTCCCTATTTTTTAAATTTTTCTGCTCCGTGGTGCAAACCATACATATTTTTCAGTTTATCTAATGTGAAAAAATCTCAGAAATCGAACGGAACCTTTTGGACCTTTGTCCGAATACGAGAAGTTGTTGCTAGTGTGCATACGATGGGAGAGAGCCGTATGACCATCCTGACGATGCATTTAATTAGGCCAAATGTCCGTTATGCCAAATGACCTTCAGTGTGATCACTTTGCCAAATTACGCCAAATGTCCATTATGTCAAATGACCGTTTCCCAGACATCAAAAATGATTATGTTTGATTTTTCCAACTGACCCGCAGTGTAATCACATCTCAAAATTATGCCAAATGTCCGTTACGCTAAAATTCTGTTATGCAAAACTTCCATTACGCTAAATGACCTTATGCCAAATGATCTACTTCCCTATCTGATACGTTTTCTCTTCTAACAGTGGTTTAGACAGCTTTCAATTTTTTTTGTATTTCGATTATAGAGGTTTTAACCTTAGGGTTATTCGCCTCCTTTCGGGTTAGAGAAAGGGATCATCCATAAATGACGTAGCATTATATGGGGGAGGGGGGAGTTTTGTATTTTGTGATGATGTGTGACGACAGGGGGTAGGGGGTCATGTCATGCTACGTAGCTTTTTAAAGGGGAATAACTAACATCGTTTTTCATTTTTTTTTTTTAAATTTTACAGGTCAAGGGGGGGGGGTGGTAATTACCGCCAAGCTACGTAATTACCAGGGGGTATTTAGAGGTTTGTGACGAAATGCTACGATGGGGGAGGGGTGTGTTCAAAATCACTCAAAACATGCTACGTCATTTATGGATCGTCCCAAATCTCTTTTTGAAAAAATCTCAAATCCTACGTTTGGGGTTGGGAATCGAACCCAGGTGAGCTGCGTATAAGGCAGTCGATTTACCAACTACGCTATGCCCGCCCCCCTCAGCTTTCAATTTCCATTAAAGCTAAAGCAGCTTGAAAGTTCGCTACAAGCTTTATGTGAACATTAAAGTTTACTTTCTAAGTATTATCCGAACTTCTGGTGTTGATATCCACTTTCGTCCAAATTTGCACTAAGTACGATTCCAAGAACTACATACGTTTGAAAGTAGAAATCAATTCAAGTTCCTTATGAAAACAATTCCAAATCTAAGATAATAGAAACCAAAAATCCTAAAAACACATTCTTTGTCATAAGAAAGGCTATGGTACATCGACGGATTATTTGTGTTGAATTTGGTTTTTATTACTTATTTACAAGTTCCAATTTACTTTCGTTACAACAATGGATATTCAAGAGCTCAAATTATTTATGCACTGACCGAAAATGACAATCCTTGACGAAACTAGAAAATGCAAGGTGATCTATACTACACGTTTGCAGGGTGTAGAAGGCTCTAAATCGATAAGAGAAGAAAAATATCGTTAGAATGTTCGAACGAAGAGAATGACAATATTTGCACTAAAACTTCTAATCTAGCAGGCGATTTGTAGATGCACAGAAACGGTTCAACTTCAATTTTCTTGATCTGGCGTCTTGTCATTATTATCAGCTCTGTGGCTGACATAATTTTTTATGTATTCCGATTAAATGAAACTATTTTCAAAGCTGGCGCTGGCAGATCAGGAAGGATTGATCAATAAGATTAAAATATATTTCAATGATATAATGAACTAACAGTTTTCTATAACTATTCTAACTAACTTTTACTTTTTATTATATGATTATTTTATTTGATTCGGTTCAATGCGTTAGCTAAACGGAGCAGTGGGTCTTTCATATATTTCCACGAGGTAAACAATAAAAAAGATAAATCGTTAATGAATGCCCAACAGAGATCTAGCGAGTAACTAGCGATTGATCACTAGGCTGGACAATATTTTTTCTAACCAACAGTGTCTTGGTGGTCGTTCATTTTTATATCTTACACTTTCGCGTCACCATCGTGAATACTACCATGTTCATGTTCGCAAACATATAATTTCATGCAATTTTTACTGTCAACACTACCTGAACAGCCATTACAAATTTAATAATTGTTCGATTCCCGCCACAAAAAACCACGATTTAATATTTGGGGAATTACTTCCTATTTGTGTCCTTTATAATGATCAGCTGATGTGGTATCAGCTCTTGTAGACGGACATTGATTTTCTTATCGTCCATATATATGAGGATCAACCAGGTGTGACAAGTTATTTTTCAAAACGACTGGTTTCACCTGGGCCAATTTCGTTCAACAAAGTATCAGCACTGAATGCCCGACATGGTAGAACTCGATAAAGGGGACTTCCGTAAGCATAATCTCCATTTTCACCTTCAGCAAATGTTTCACATCACGAATGTCTCATGCGTCTAATGCGAAAAGACCGGAAGTCAATAGTATCCGTATATGGCTGGAGCACCACCTCTTGCTTCTGCGTCTAACTCATCTCAACAGATCATTACAACAAGAATGAAAGTAACAGTTTCTTTTGTCCTTCCGACGAGTCACACAATATGAAAGGAACTGTTTTTGCCACACTGAGCATACTGAGTAGGTATCGCTACTGGTGCCTTTGGTGTTTCGAAATAGCAATCTTCCTCAATATTCTCTCATTTGTTTGTTCGAACCAAACAAGATACAAATTTGTTAAAAGTCGCCGAAAACATGGTTTTTCTTAAATTTATTTTTGAAATTTTGAGGGGGAGGGTTAGCTCCCTATTGCCTCCTCTGGCTACGTGCCTGGTGTCAGATTGATTACATAGAAAACTAAAATAAGTATATAATTGATGCTTTGAGAACATAATAAATAACGAAGACTCGATAGAATTGAGATTTTTTTCCACCTTAATTCCATCCTCGTTCTTGCTGATCGCGCAAAGACCGGACACACATCATACCGTGGTCAGTGAATCCTCTATAACTTGTATATAAGGGTGGCGTAACGTTCCCAATTCCACGGCGGATACGACTATCAGACATACTGATGGTCTGAATTAGCTCTGGTCTGCTTGCAATCGCTGGACTGATGACACCAGCTTCGCCCGAAAAAAATCAGCAGCTTGTGAGAGGCGGAATCCCTAACCTGCTCCGAAGACTCCCAATCCAAACCAATCTTTCAGCTTGGAGGCGTCAGCGTAGATCCAGACGTCGTTCGGAAGTGGGGGAGGGTCTGTTCGTAGCGACCTGGATAGGTTGGTGTTTTTTCCATACGTTTATTTGACACGGAATTTGCAAAAGCTTTTTACGCCGAAGTTTCTCTTTTTACATGGCATGTTACAAAAATCCTTAAGATTAATTTTAACTATAATAGTAATTCGTCTAAAACTAACACTGTAATCACTTTAATGTTTGCTTTTTTTCTTAGATTCTTGTATTTCATAATTATCTTGTATGTGTATTTATTTACATTTTTCTGCTGCTTGTCTGAACTTAACACAAAACTAAATTTTCTAGGACACTTTAAGTTGTGAATGATTAGTCATGGATGAGAGATGAGGTGATGAAAATAAATATAGAGGATCGCGATAAGACAGGATGTCTCTAACAGGAACATGGATTGGTTTTCCTCGGACTTGTAATGAATCTACTAATTGTGATCTGGCTTCACGATATTCAGTGCACGACCAAACAACATGCTCAATGTCGTGGCAACCCTCTCCACAAACACAATGATTACCCTTTGCGAGCCCAATACGGCGGAAATGCGCATCTAAAGTATAATGATTGGACAAGGTTGGTGTTGGTGTTCAGGCTTCTCGTGTACCCGGGTCGGTCATGAGTCATGTGAAGGCCTCCAAAAATTGAGGGTACCGTCTTCGACACAGGCTGCTCCGGCGGGACTCCTAGGCAGTGCGTCAGAAGCTAGCCGAGTCGTTCCCTTGTACAGGAAGCAAGGATTCTCATAAGTCCGCCCAAAGAGTGACTAGTTATTTCAATGTCATAGAAGATTTTGCTGTTGATGAGCGCGCTACCGACGTTCAGGGCGATTCTCACGTTCCAGATCGGAGCCGTTTTCCAAGAGGATGGGCTGGATTGACCATTCCAGATGCGATTCAAATAGTTCAACAGCACTGTTCTAGTCTCCGGTGTAGCACAGGATAGCCAACGTCATCCAGTTCGGCGGATTTTCCGAGAGCGCTAGCGAGGGTTGTCGTTAATTCTATCCCGGAGAATGCTCTGTTGAATTCTGTTACTATGTTTTAATTGCCGTAAGGTTCTGCTGTATCGATTTTGTTGACAATTTTCGGCAAATTTAAGACTAAGAGAAACGAATGAAATGAAATTGAAAGACGAATAGGTATTCTAGAGCGATACAGTTATAAACTTAGAACAGAAAACTAGGAACTCTGGAACTGTTGAATTTTTGTCCGTAGTCCGGTTGGAAGGATATCGGCGTTCTTCCTAATCTTTTGTAGCGTGCCAAGAAATTTGGAAGGAAAGCAGCCTCTGAGGTTTTACTGCTAAGAACGTCTCGCCCAAAGCTGGAAACATCGGTAGATATTCATTGGAGAGACGCGTTTCAACTCTTGATCTTCAAAGCTTCAAAGGCCCAGTTTCGTGATCTGCGTCTTTTTCACTATCCAGAAGGCTTTGTGGCAGTATTTGATGACTTGACTGACTTTCAGGTTCTACCAGTGCATAGTGGAAGAAATCCGACCAAAAAGGCAATTAGTTGGAATCCGCTAAAAAAGTATGACAATATATACACCAAAAGTTGCGGAATTTTTTAGGAAATAAAATGCAATCAAATTTGTTCACCGCACGCCCTTATGCAGTAAGTGGTTCGAGGTGGAGGCTTGCCACTGGTGCGACGGCTGCTGCGCTCAGCAACCTGGACGAGTTTGGTCATTAGTTGGTCAGGTGTGGTTATTTTCATATTGGTGTTCCAAAACTGCATAGTGTTTCTGTCAAAATAACATAACAAAGCATGTCGTTAGACTGGCCAATTCATCTTATTTCAAGCAGCGTTGTAAAATCGAAAGTTGTGTCCGGTTAATGAATCTCTATGATTTTTATTCAAGTAATTTGTACAGCGAGCATAAACTGCAAAGAATTAATGCTTTTCGCAAAAAATATACACCGAAAAAATTTCTGCCCATTGGAAAAAAGCTTTATCTGAATTACGATTTTCAACTTAATGAAAAAACACTCTAGAAAATAACCCATTGGGAATTTTCTCATGAAAATCTTGGTGAAAATAGTTTAGAGTGTATTTTTTACACTGTCGTTTTTATGACATCCTTTAGAAATTATCATGTTGAGCATTTTTTCAACTATGCTGTTACTCATAAGAATTCGAAAAAATCGGTTCGCATTGAAAGTTCTATCAAATTAACAATAGCGAAATTTTCTTTGTATAACGCCAGTTTATCACATAGATCAGGTAAATCAGCCTCATGTTCATAGAACTAAAACAAACCTTGATTAACAAAATTAAGTTTGAAACAAGTCAAGAAAATAAAATATCCAACTCATTTCCGTTCAAAACCGAAGCACCTCCATCTTCCAAAACCGTCAAGCCATAAAGCAGACCTCACTGGATGACCAAAGTACTTTTGTCTCCCCGCAGACCACGTTGGGAGTTGGACAGAAGGGGAAAAATCTCCAAATTATTTAAATATGTAAATTGGACAACAAATTTCGTTCGCTTGGACATCACGTTTATGGTGAAATAATCAGCGACGAGCAGTTACGGGTGGGTCGATGACAGTGGAAGGAGTTCGAGTGGCCTAATGGTTGAAATACACACTGTCAATGTTTTCTGCTATATCATTAATAGTGTTCACATACAACAGGTGAGACAAATGGTGCTTGACCATTAGGATTTCGCTTGATATTCCCAGCCGCACGACAAACGAACGTAAATCGGCGAAAAAAGGTTATGCCGCGCATCGCATGTGACCAGACACCAGACCAGCGGATAAGCTACAGTTATTCAAATTTTGACATTTGTACGAAAATCGTTTGAGCTATAAAACGGCCTTACGCAAGTTCAATTTGATTATGATTTTATGGATCTCACGAGTCCGGGCAGAGCATTGCCAAAAAACGGTCTGGGTCTGCCCGCTTCAGGTGGGGATACTGCGCAGATGCTTACATTTTTCCCCGAGTTGAAGGCTGACCGCGCTGTGGTTGGTAAGTGAAGCGATCGATCGGTATGATCGTAAAGTTTCATTTCTGGTTGATAAGGATCCATACGATATTTTTGGGCTAGCCTGGGAAAATCATAAATCGGTTATTCGGTGTGAAGGTTGCCTTGTTTTTTTTAATACACGCTTTAGCCTAAGGCTGTACTAATAAAAGATAATAAAGTGGATGAGGTGTTATTTGGAAGTTATCATGTCAAAGTGTGATTATTGGACTTATTTATATTTTTACTGCCATCGAATTTCAAAACAGTATCAAAAAGAATTCCTCATTTGTATATCTCGATATAAAGTATATTAAACAATATGCTATATATCAGAATACATTCTCCAGTGCAATCCCTCAATCAAATAAATAAAGTAATTGAACATTTCACTTGCTTAAAACTAATGCCACTTGGAACAGCATGGATTTAACACCCCAAACACCAAATGAAAAATTATCAGCGCTTATTGTTGATTTTCATCTCATATATTTCTGCAATTATTGAAATTATAATAACTCGATCCGGATATGGGTAGATAATTCTTACACAGTGCTATTTTTCCCAAAATTATGAATAATGACAAAAAGGGGAATAATTTATGATGTGTAAGCTTAAACGTTTGCGTCGATGACGTCTTCTCAGATAATAAGCATTCAAAGATCCTTATTCTGGTTGTACAATTTCAGTGATTAATCCTACTTTGCTATAATTTTCTTAACCTTGAAAATCAAGAAAGGGCTTGAAGACGAAATATCTGTATACCCAACACTCTCGTCGAAGGTCGGCGTGTGTAGATGACATCTTTAAATTATTTTTAATGCAAATCCTTGTATACCTTACCTATAGATTTCCAATCGATTTATCTACAGTAGTTTCCACACTATAGGAATTTATATTAATATAAATAATTTGTGCATCGATAGTAAAAGTTTTGGAAGGAACAGTAACTGGCAGCATATTACAACGAAACTCAATGAGTTTCATTTATAACACACCCCCTTGTCACCGGAATAATTTTAAACCAGACGGTTAACCAGAACAAGCGGTATTAAACAAAGAATGAATAAATGGAACCACCGAGTTCGGTCACCGTAAAGTCGCTTTCTGATACTCACTTGGAGTTCTGGTGGCATAATATTTCGGCGGAATCCTGTTTTGTCCTTCGCCGAATTCTGCTTGAATCATTTTTAGGATTTTGATGGAGATTTTGATGGAAATCTTCTAAGCATTAGAATTGTATCAATCTCACCATTCCGATGTAATTTTAATCCTCATTTCTATTTTGGAAAAACAGTAATGCAACTGACCAAACCCGAACCGTACTGTTGAATAATTAAGTACTGCGCGCCATGAAGGTTAAGACCAGTTCTAAACGCTACACATGTACAGCAAGCCCCAAAAATCTGTACCTTAAGGCATACCTAGGCTACTTACGGCAAGACCTACTCGTTCGAACATTATAATAGTTTTAGACTTCATGACAAAAGATCAGAATTCTATTAATTACTGCATTGTTATGAACTGAAATATACCAATTTTTCCATGCCAACTTTATTTTCAATTTCTTCTTGAATGACACTATAATTAAATAAACAACGCCAACAAGTTTGTTTAGATTATCCGTATTTCGATTTTAGTATAGTTAATATAATGAACTGTTTTTTAGGAGTGAGCATAGCTTAGCTGGGAAATTCGATTCCCGACCCCGCACATAGGTTTAGAGATTTTACTAATCTGAAAAAGAGATAAATGGCCCTATGGTTAAAAGCTCTATAATCAGAAAAAAAAACTTTATTTAATAGAGTAATCAAACTGCCGCTTCGCGAATGTCAATTCTCAATCCTCATACAGGATTCAGAAGCCATTGCTCCGCTCAGATAAAACCGTTCGTATTTGCCACGCACATTAAATGTGCTATGGATTAGCTCCCTAGTTGGCAAAATATACACTGATTTGTTTGCTCAGTTCGGAGAAATGTGAGCTCGATTGGTGCCATTCGGCCGATGCGTGTAGCCTTGCAATGCCATTAAAAAACGAGCATTCAAAATACAAATGAAGACCACGGTTTCTGTGCAATAAAGTAAGATCACCAAAAATAGTCACGTAACCACGGTGATTCATTTTCAAAAAGGGCACTACTGACGGATCATTATATAAATATAATATATGTTATAAATTTTAGTTGCAAAGCTGGCACAGGTTAGGATCTCAAGTAAAGCCTAGCGGTTCCCAATGTTAGGATTTCATATCTAGTCTTGATTTCAAGTCTATGTCCCAATTTAAGTTTCTCAAATCTAGGTTCTTTCATCTAGGTTTTCAATTATCTATTCCCAATCTAGTTTAATAAGTGTAGGCTCTTAAATCTCGAATTCCAAGCCTAGGTTCTTTAGTTATGATTTCCCAATTCAGGTTCCCGAATACAGAATTCAAAATTTAGTCTCGATTTCTTAATCTAAGCTCCTAAACCAAAATCAACTCCTCTTGGTAAATAAGTCTAGGTTCTCAAATGTAGGAAACTAAATCTATGTTCCAAAGCCTAGATTCTCTTGTCTTGGTTTCTAGATCTAGGTTCCTCAGGCTAAGTTATCATATCTAAATTAACAGGGTAGATGAAACTCTTTTCTAAAAATGTCACTTTTCATACTTAGAATTTTGACTAAAAAATGTCCTCCGATTTAGAGTACAGCCATAGGCGTGCGCAGCCTTTTCCATTAGGGGGGCTAACAGCTTAAAAAAATTCAGTTATGTTAGGCCTTCATTATCAGTTGGATTTCTGGTAGAGATTCGATTATAAAACAGTTATTTTTTGTAATTGAATTTTACGTTGTTTCATTTATTTCCTAAATCTAGAAGAAATTACCATCAAACATTTTCAACTTCCTTGAAAAAAAAATTCTCGTGGTCTTTAGCGTAAAATAATCGTCACGTTTTTTGCAATATGATTATATGAAGTTTATAAAATTGAACATTTTTCAATCGCAGATAACATGTGAACTATTGATACAAGGAATTTTTCTACAAATAATTATAGTTGTGTTTTAGTATGAGCAGACTGAAAAAAAAAATTAAAACATTTTTTTATCATTTAAATTTTAAATAAGCAAGGCCAATTTAAAATTTAAAAGGGTAGCGATTTTTGGAAGTATGATTTAGCATAATACGTTATCAGAAAAAAATGATATATTTAGAGTACATAGACTTGGTTTGGGTGGAATTCCTATATACTTCGATTGTGTGGAATTCCGGGAGGTTAGGGGGTTCAACCCATTCCCATGTACGTTGACGTCATTATCACGGTACAGCTATTGTACATTCTTACTGTAGTGATTACTCGCCAAATCTGGCAAAAACTGGGGAGAGCCCCGGTGATACCTAATTAGCCGCTAGACGCTTTTCAGACCATCATTGATGTATAACTCGTTGTTGGTTGTGATGAAAATTGGAGTCTTGTGGCTGTAACTGCAAATTTACTGCCAGATGATATACTTTTTCCGACAAACTTGTCCGCAACAACAATTTTATACTTATTGGGAACATCTCAGTGATCTTTGGCAACATTAAACTTATGTCCCGGAAGCTGTTTAAAGTCAAATTTGACATACGTTTCATCGGCCTTTTATTGCATTTATTGAATTTGTTCAGATCATGATCATACGTCATTCAGACCCGCGATTTTGGTCATAATGTTTTGCTTTACGGTCCAGTTTGATTGCTTGATAGCGCTAAACTTTAAGAATACTTCCCACATCCATGTCCGAAATTCCAGGATTAGCTTTGATAGTCTTCATGAGTCCTGACGCAGTTACTGGTACAGCTTCGACGACACCGCTTCGACGATGGCATCTTCTGAACAGCAGCCAAACATTACTTGAAATCTGTTTGTAATGAACATATAGAGGTTGGTGTGGGCGTAGCGTAGTTGGTAAATCGATTTCCTTGTACGCAGTGCACCTGGGTTCGAGTCTCGACTCCGCACATAGGGTTAAAACTGCTATAATCGAAATAAAAAAAACATAGAGGTTTGGATATTGTGATCATCATACTCTGGTTTTTATTTCTTTTATGCAATATTAATTCTTACTTCTTTTCCATCGCTTGAAAATTTAAGAAAACATTAAATTTTTTGAGAAAGGTTAAGGTTTTAAGAGAAAGACAGTCAAAAGCTTCCGGAACAGACCACAAAGAGCACTGCACCGGATAAGAAGAAGTATCGTTATTCTAAATTCGTTCGCCTCAAATGTTTCCAAATAGGACTTTTTTATAAATTTTAAGAAATGTGTTGGGAAAATTTGTTAAAAAATCAGAGTGATTCTCAACATACGAGCTATTTCAATTTTAATTAATCCAAAACTCAACAATGTGAAAAGTTTTATAACTGAACAAAAAACCAAAAATAAACAAAATCAATTAAAAGTAATTTTCAACTAGTGGAAAATCCATAAAAAATCATTTTGAGATTTAAAAAACAACAAAAATTCGCATCTCTTTTGAATTTACGTAATCAGATCAAAATATTTACGAAATATAATATTTCTCTATTTCGCCAGGATTCGGTTGTGGATTATGGTTCACTGACGACGTAAATTATAGTGCATTCAAAAAAAATCCGGATGATCTTTGTTAATCTATTAATTGTGATATATTATCTCCACTGTAGGATTTATGCTTGAAAATAATTTTTATCTCGCTTTTAAATTTTTTAATTTTGTTTTATGATGGGCCCTTATCTTATAGTCACGAAAAAATAGTTAGGAAAGGAATCAATTTCTTTCGAAAACATTGCTATTTGTGGCGACCGAACAATCCGGATATTTGATGCAAAGCATGGTCGAATGCATTAGAGTTTTTCTGGAAGCCACTTTCCAATCACACTCCATACACATATATTCTTCGATTGCATACCTCCAGCGAGGGCAACGTTTTCCCCAAAAGTCAAATTGTCTACCTACGCGTTACATACCCAACATCCTCCCGACGTAAGCCTGCGTGTGTAATCCGTACAGCTCGTTGCTCATGCTACAGGGTCATTTTTCATTTTCTTTTCTTCATCATAGTATTTAGTAGTAAAGTAGTAGGTTGGTAGAACTTATGTTTAGTCATTTGGTCTCTGATCGACGCCAATTCCGAAGTCTTTCATGAAACCAAGAAGCATGTGACTATGGTTTCGTTTCTTCGTACACTGTATCGCATCGTATTTTCGAGTGCATCTCCTTCAATTTATCTTTTAATCTGATCAGCAGCCCGCAAGTAGTATTGTCATAAGGCAATGGTCCGTAGTTTGTCTTCTGGTAACCCGCTGTGGTAATGACTGATAAAATATTCTGTCAATAAGCGCTGTTTGCTAAACAGAACAGGGGAGAGTAGCTTATAAGCGGTATTGAGGCGCTTTATGTCTCGATAATTATCACAGCCGAGTCTGTAGACTCCAAACCATTCAGAATGCAGTTTTTTTTCCATCCATCATCACGATTGCGTGGATGATCACTTCGTGCCGTTTTAAAACACCTGAATATTTTTTTAGACTGCTTCTAGCATACTAGTCCATAATTCTCAAGCCTTATGCATCCCTGTCATGATTGTCTTTTTCAGCGGCGTTCAGTTCACTACACTGTTCTAACATAAAATCAGTTTGAACAATAAGCTCCTAGTCTGATTTTTCTCATCTGTAGCTCGTTGGCACTCCACATCGAACCAGTTTACTCGTGTATCATCCAATAGTTATGTGACTGCTGAACTGGTCGCCCTATGAACGTGCCGCTACGTTGCGATCAGGTGATCTCTTATTGGTCATTCCTCAAAACTTTTTGTCCTAAAGCCGGAGTTATATATCTCAGGCTTTCCATGGAATAAGAAATTTAAAGTGTATTTTTTGGTATTCACTATTAAACTATGTTTAATAATATATTTGTTCAGTTTGCCAGTTTCCAGTTTGGATCTTTTCATATGTTTCATAAGCATTTTTTTCTATAAATGAAACTTCCAACTTCAATATATGGGTTTCATTCTAGGGCAAATAACCCATTAATTATGGTAGCAGATACCATCATGATGCATTGTTTTTTCAGTAGGTCACACTCAAAAAAAATTTAACAAATTAACATAAAAACTATAAAATGATTAAAACAGTTTTGGAACGTGCATCCCAAAAACCTATTTTCATATTTCTCGTGTAATGAAGAGTTCTTGCACAGTTTCTTTTTTCCGTTTTAACGACATTAAATTAGTAGAACATTACTTAGAAGGGCAAGTTATGAAAATTTAGAGCCATAGTACTCAAAAGAGAGCAAGGATTTAAAATATAAAGATCGGAAAACTAGAAGTGATAGGGTCATTAGGAACAGGCTTAAAATTTTCTGCACAAATCTTTTATCTTCTGTTGGTAGGAATCGAGCTTAGGCAGAGTTACTACGAATTGGTCAAATCTACCAACATGTCTCACGGCAACAGCAGAGTTGTCCTTCTTTACCATAAGAACCGACAGATTTCCTATCTATATATTCCAAATCCTTTCATAACTAGAATTTTTATAACTTTTACTACATAATAATCTATATCTAATTTAATGTCGTTTAAAGGAAAAAATAGAAGTAGAATACGTTGTTATCCAAACAAATAACATCTGTATAATTCCAAAAGTTCATCTATTATTATATTGCTGCTAAATTTTAGAAGAAAGTTGAATGTTTCTCTTGTTATCGCTTTCCATCTAATACCTCCTGGAATCGCCATATATGCCTTTGCAATAAAAAGTTTAAATTTTTAGTTAATGCAAAAAATGAAATTGATCACGAGCACTCTTATATTTTTAAGTCGGTAACCGAATTTTTGCTGCAGTTACCGCTTCTTCTCAGCAAACTTATCTATGCTAGTGATTCATGTCGTAGTAAACGGTTCCTTGCTCCCTGCTGAATATTATTTTCGCAATTGTTTCTTCCGACATTCGTACCACATGACCAGCCCATTGCAGTCTGCCGTATTTTATATATTTAATGTTGTCCGCAGTTTTGTATACTTGGTATAACTCACGATTCATGCGTCTGCGCCACACTCCATTTTCGCATATCCCGCCGAGCATTGTCCGCAGCACTTTACGCTTGAAGACTCCGAATGCTCTCCTACCTGCCTCCCTTAACGTTCACGCTTCGTGGCCATTAAGAGCGACAGGGAGGATCAATGTCTTGTATAAGGCGAATTTTGTTGATGTTTGCAGATTGCGGGACCTAAGCTGGTTACGTATACCGTAAAAGGCCCTGTTGGCAGCTGCAATACGCCTTTTTACCTCACGAGAAACATCGTTGTCGCAAGTCACTCTTTTTACCTGCGACCATGTACTTTGTCTTGGCTGAGTTGATGCCTAAGCCTACACTCGCTGTCTCTCTCTTAAAGGGCACGAAGGCCTCTTCCACGACTCTACGATCGATTCCAACTACATCAATATCGTTTGCAAAACCATGGAGCATATGCGACCTTGTGATGATGGTTTCGTTCCTCTGCACGCCAGCTTTCCTGATAGCTCCTTCAACAGCAATAGTGAACAGAAAATTTGAAAGTGCTTCGACTTGCTTGCGTCCATCTAAGGTCACAAATGAGGTTGAAATCTCATCTGCAATCTGAATACTTGATTTTTAACCCTTCCATTCACAACTTTTTTCTAGTGCATGTAAGGTTTCAAAACTATTTTTTCTTGAAAACGGTGGGGTTAAGAAACACGAAAAGCCTTTTTCATAAAGATAGGTGCTTCCCTCGCAGTGCTAGAAGCTGCTCAATTTTTACCATTCAATGCTAAATACAATTCGCCTAGAATCTTTGCAATAGTCCAATTGCTTGGAAAACGTCGTTAACGTAAACTGTGCCTGGCAGCACTGCTCCATCGGAATCCAATCAAACTAATTGCAATACCTTCAGTTCTATAGGTGATCCTTGTAACTGCTAACACTCAAAACGAAGGTAATAGTCATATTTATTAGCCTTACTTGTTTTTGTGAGCAAACCTTGCTTCAATCGAAAGTTATAGCTGTTTAAAAACGTTGTTGTCCACAAACAACATGGGCACGAAAGGGTTAACAGTCCAACGTCGCACGTATCAGTCTAATCAGTTTCGCCGGAAAACCATGTTCTGACATAATCTGCCACAGCTCATTTCTTTTCACTGATTCGTACGCAGCCTTAAAATCAATTAACAGATGGTTGGTCTGCAAGTTGTACTCCCGGAATTCATCTAGGATCATTCGCAGGTTGAACATCTCTTCCATCATTGATCGGCTCTCTCGAAAACCAGCCTGGTATTCGTCGACGATGGACTCCTTAAGCGGTCTTAGTATGTTAGATAGGATACGCGACAGTATTTTGTACGCCGAGAGACATCCCCCTGTAATTAGCGCACTCCAGTCTGTGCCGTTTCTTGTAGATGAGGTAAATGAGTCCCCATCCAGCCAACTAGTAGGCAATTCTTCCTCCGCCCATTTTATTAGAACAATGCGGTGGATTATTTGGTGCAGCTGCTCATTACCGACCAAATCTACGTACCGGTCACATTAATTTGTAGTAGTTAATTACCCACATAAGAAAATACATAAAAAGCACCAATGCCAACTTTGATAAATAGAAGACGGATGCGTAGACGATTGGTCGCGATCTTTTTATGAATGTTGTGATTGATACTAACGAATCAGTTTGGGTAACTTTTGAAGGCTACATTGCGCTTGAACAGGCCGGGCCAAGTTTGCTTTTGTTTTAGTTTATTTCTCTATTCATCCACTCCGAAAACACTGGAAATCGTAGAATATGACGCAAACTCAAACTCCGGTGAATCATTTTAAAAAATAATGGGGTTCGTTAATTTAGTTCATAAACGACAATAAATCCAAAAAAAATGTAACTCCAGAGCAGAGCTGCTAATTTTCAACAGGTTTATTTGAAATTGAAGAAGAAGCTAATCTCAAATCATACCCTACTATGTTCAATAACCAGTTTTTCGTTTGCATCATTCATTCAAACAGCCAAGTTGCTCAATCACGTTGTATTAATTTTCAATTTTATTGACCCTGTGAATATATCTCTGCACTGGGGTATTGACTAGGTGTTTCAAGTAAAACTACTATGAACATACTTCTTACTGTTCCTGTAAGCTTAAAAACGCAAAAAATGTCAACATTTTAACTGATCTATACAAAGTAGATGACAACTTTGGTTGGTGAATCCAAAAGCATCCATTTTAAATGAAGGCGTACGGGTTAGGCATGAAAATCCCGCCAACTTGCTTAACTTGAATGATTGAGGAAAGCTTTGAATTTGAATCATGGTTGGGGTGGTTTGAACTGAAAGTTGGCATTTGGAATTGGAAATTCGCATCACTGCATTCATGTGTTATGTTATCCAATACTAGAGCTAAGAAAAATTGACATCGCTATGTGATCTTGAAAAGGTAACGTCGCCTGAAGCGCTGAATGGAATTTTCCGTTTTTTAACTTCGTCATTCATTTGCTCGGTACAGCACATTCATTCAGTTATTTTCAGTTTCAGTAGCAACCTGAAGTTTTATTTCCTCTGAGAGGGTTTATCGAGCGAAAATGCACCAAATATTGATTCGAAAATTCAACAGAAATTTAAGCCTTCAATCTATCCAAATATAATAAATGGGGAAGACTGAGGAGACTTGATCCCCTTTTTTATTTTTCAGTCCAGCTCCGTGGAATGATAACAAACTATGTATTTTTTTGTAGTTTTATATTGTTTCTAGGGATGACTAATAATCATAAAAAAAATAAATGGAAATATTATACTGGACATGAGCTATGAGCATTTCTGGAAAACAACAAAAAAATGGAAAATTCTTAGATTAGTGGAGACTCGATCCCTAATTTGGGGACACTTGATTCCTTTATGAAAACGTGTTTAAAAGAGCATGTAGGGTAATAAGCCTATTTTTGCCCTGCTTCTACTATCATCCTACCCATCTGAAGCCTTTGGTTAGAGCAGCGTCTGCCATCTTTGCTCAACGCATTGACTCAAATGGTATTGCGATAATGGGGGTACTCGATTAGAGATTTTGCTGCGCTCAAACAGAAGATTTTCACCATTCTCAAGACAATTTTATTATTATATTGGCTCTTAATAAAAGGCAAATGACCTTAACGTTAAAACCACTATAATCGAAATAAAAAAATGGACCTTAATAACAAATCAAAGAAGCTGAAATAACAAAATTATTGTAGTAATAATGTGGTACCCTTCTTAATAGGGCAAAAACGGGTACATTACCCCATTCAATTTTATAAATGGATTGTAGTATTGATTAAATTGTTATGATTAGATATTGTTATTTTTGTTACTACATATTACGCATCTCTCACCTGATTTTTTTACGAATTCACCAAATCTCCGTGCAATTATTTGAAAGCTGTCTTTATTATGGTTGAGGAACGTCAAATCTGGGATGAATGGTTGCTACGTATACTGTAGTAAACAATTACAGTTATGTTTCTTTACGATGAAGCGTTCATTTTTGACATTTTTTTTATGACAACAATGACTTCAATTGTTCTGGTGTGAATTTGGTTATTTTCAGTGGTGTGTATGAAGTACGGCGAAGGGGATCAAATCTCCACGAATTTGAAGGTATCAAGTGAACCCATAGCATCTATTTCAGCAAAATTTAGTTAAAATATAGTTGAACAAAAGAATCAGCTCAATCATAACTTATTCATATAATTGACATTCTCCTGTAATTCTGTATGCAAAAGTAGAGTATGTAGTGGGTGATTTTATCAATTGTATAAAAGTTTGAAAATTTGAAAAATAAATCTTCTTCAGTTCTTCTAAGATTTTTTTTTTAAATCGGTAAAAATTCAGTTACACAAAAGTCCAATTTCTTTTTTCTGTGTTAATGAAATTTATGTTTAGATAAAACTACGCAACTTTATAGTATATTCGATTAATGTATTCTGATCCGCCTTTGAGTAACAATGATGGGATGAAGTCTCCTCAGTCTCCCCTAATTGCTTTGGTAGGTTAATGAAATTAAATTTTCTCTGCACTGAAGCTTTCCAATCTGCGTGAAACGAGTTTTTGAAGAACGACTAACAAGAGATTGCCTGAACGCAACGTAGCAGAAGATTCATGAGGCGGTCAATACAGCAGTCACATAAGTACTACACAACACATGAGGAAATCAATACAAAAACCGGTTCGAAATCAGGCTAGGAGCTTATTGCTCGCAGTGGTTACACGGTTTGATTGCCTCATCTACAGACTCGACTGTGATAATTTTCGAAACATAGTGCACCTCAACATCGCTTTTACGCTACTCTCTCGTTTTCTATTTACCCTATGAAAATACCACTTACGGATTCATAATCAGATTGAAAAATAATACATATTTTTCTTGGATTCGTGGAAGACTTCGGAATGATTGGCGTCAAGGCCGCTGATGAAGATTGGCCACATTTTCACTTTTTAGGATGTTTTGACATCACACGTTGCACGGCTGTTCTAGAGTAGGACCTCCAGATGATTTTACTCGCCGAAACCCCTTTCTATTCCGTCTTCGGCGATTCATAAAATTCTGAAGAACGATTTCCTTCTTCTCCGTCAATCCTCTCTCGTTCAGTGACGTTAGTGGATCGTTTTCAATGCACTCCATCCACATCTACACACCTTATTGGTAGTGCTCTCTCGTCCCAAAAGCGCCTTCATCTTTATCGCTTTTGGACAGGCAAAAAAAACTCTTCATGAGTTCCCTAGAAGTTAACACGAAGTTCTTACCGCTCCTTGAAAATTAGAGCTCCACTTGGTGTCGCTTTTCATGGAGGATTTTCTGTTGCTGGAATCCCCTTTTCA
Organism: Topomyia yanbarensis; assembly: GCF_030247195.1. Taxonomy (NCBI): domain Eukaryota; kingdom Metazoa; phylum Arthropoda; class Insecta; order Diptera; family Culicidae; genus Topomyia; species Topomyia yanbarensis. The sequence goes on from NC_080671.1 coordinate 9,042,866, forward strand.
AGACCTACTGTTGAAATTATATTCGTTAGATGGAAGCTTCCAAACTCCACGACCCAACTGGATTCGGAACCTAAATCGTTCTTTGGGCTGTTTTCACTATTCCTTCAATTTATTCAGTCCTCGCTTTTTTCGCTTTTCTCTGAATTTTCTATTTCTTCGATTTCTTCTTTTTTCTGTTTCATCTGTTACTTTTGTTTATTCTAAATCTTCTGTTTCTCGTGTTTTTTTCGATTTTTACTATTTCTATTTCTTCTGTGGCATCTGAATCCTCTCTTACTTTTACTTTTTCTGATTATTTGTTTCATCAGTTTTATCTGTTCCTTGTTTTTATTTGTTTTTTTTTTCATTTGTTGATTTTCTGATTCGTCAATTTACTCTGTTTATCGAGTATATTTTACTTTTTTATCATTTATCTGTGCTCTACCGGCTACATTTCCACCCAACCTACGCGGACAAAAAAAAAACGAAATAAATCGGCTCGAGCTCAAATCCCGATATAGCTACAATTCGACCAGTGAGTAAAAATATTCGGACAAAGCACTGCTCCCTGGCAAAGATGACCAAGGTAGTGTTGGGTCATAAAACGTCGTGATTCCAGCGTTTTATATCGTCTTCAAATTCAACATTGATTAGGCACATTTTTCTCGCTTCACTCCTATCGCCCCGTTCGGGACAACCGTGCCATCGAGTCAGTCAGTCCCATGCGCAGCCTCACTTATTATCATTTGCGTCTTTTATTTCGGTTCCTTTCGGCCCCTATAAGCAGCTTGGTTACCTTGGCAGCAACGGAGGAACACAGCGCAGCGGAGAGGTGTCCGATAAATTAAAACCATAAAGCAATAAAATTTCAAATCGAAAAGTTTTTACCGAAAAAAAAATCTCTTAACGAAGGCGTATCAATAAGCAGTACCCGCGATGAACAGGAAGAATGTCCGAAAAAGAAGACACCCAATTTATTCGAAGGGGTCTCACCTAGCCTAGGCCACGTATTTCGTTTTTTTATCAAAATATTTCTATCAATAAATAAATTCGTATTATAAATTTCCCTTACCCCGTTCCTGCCTTCTCAGGCAGTGCACAGCATCCGTCCCGTTGTCGGACACGAACGAGTGGTAAGCGGCAAGAAGCCGGATTTGTTAAAATATTCAAATAAATTGTACTAAAAGAAACGAACTGAGAGGACCGAGAATCTCCAGCAAAAGACACCAGCTTCAAATTAAGCAACTTTACCACTGATGTTTGAATCTTGCCGCACTACATTAATTATCCCCCTCTCTGTCACTGTGGGTACAAGTGTTCAATACTCGTAAGCGTATGTGTGTTTTCATGAGTCTCCAAAAAGAGCGGCGGGATGGGGTTTTAAGCGCGGGGGTCCTCCATTTAGTATACATTTGATATTTTTTTTTCGTTTGGGCGACGACCGATCCAAAAACCCCATAAACGAACGGTCACATGGAACGAAATTTAAAATAATTGTTCGATATTAGATTTCAGGTCTCTTTCTCTCTCTCTCTCGCTCTTCCCCCAGTCTTCACACGGGTCCCACCCAAAATCCAAAAAAGCCGGAGGTATCGACGAGCACTGCGGACGGATTTTATGGTCATTATAAAGCCGCGATCAGAAATAATGTATCTTCTTTCTTGCTGGCTAGTTGGCGACTCGCCAGTGGCTATCTCTAGCAAGTTGGCCTCATTTACATACGTATTGGGAGGGGGGATAGCATCGAAAGGGAGGGAAGAGCAGGAGAGATGAAGAGAAAAAATGTGAATTAATGTGGATGTGATAATTTAAATTGTGATAACGTGGGTTGGCTTTGGTTTCCGTGGAATTACAATACAGTTTCAATTAAAGATTTGTAATTAGGATGATAGGTTGAATTAATAGCACTCATATGGAGTATTAGTTCGGTCCAATCCCTGCTCGATTGGAATAGCGATGGCATTAGGTCCCAGTGGGTAATTATACGAATTTTACATCCAACAGGAACGTAGTAATAATTCCACTGTTTGAAAATACGTAGTCAGAAAAATAGTCCCAAAACACCCTTCTCTGCGATGGCACTTCTATCAAAATATAATTATGCGGCTTACCATTTCTTCCTTAAACTAAACTCACCTGCAGCTGCAGCGTCTCTTCGAATCCGTCCGGAAACTCGGTACAGTTGGTATCCAAATTCTGGGATAGCGAAGGTGTAAGATGATGCCTCGCGTTCATCCCAACCACCATAGACGCGGGAAGTGGTATAGGACTGGACTGGGCGTTCAGTTGTTCTCCAGCGACACACTTTTACCGAAATTTTCTACACTCTGCACAAATTTTCCCCGTGGTTATCCTAGTTCGGTATCCTAGTCAGCGCACTATACACACATCTATGCACAACGATTTCAATGTTTACACAAAACAAGCTTCATTTGCGATTTCCGATTTACAAGCCAATTCTAGCAGTTAGCATTGATGTTCATTTTCAGAAACATTTATCTAGATCGATCTGAAAACATTTGGAATGGATTAGACTTAATCAAATGAAAACTCCGGTCGTATTTTCACCAAGTGCAACTCAGGCGACTCACTATAGATTTATGGGTCAAGCAAAACGGAGCGTCAAATCCTGATTTGAAAAGTCTGGAAGCGATGTTGCCATGACAACTTTCAAACTTTTCAATCTGACGGAGCTTTCGTTGGATCAGGGCCACAAATTCTGAAATAATTTTGTGCTACTTGGATTATAAATCAGTAATCAATTGAATTCAACTTAAAAGTCATGTTTAAAAATAATTGGATGGAAGCTAATAAGCTACATCCTAATCTAAAAATTTATTTTAGATTTTTGAGTTATTCAGAAAATTTGTAGCATATTCCGAATGTTGCCAAGAAAACTATCAAATTGAAGGATCTGTCATTTTCTTCGACTTTCCAATATATACCACTTTCGAGACAAAAACGTGCCCGTGAGTACAGTTTACCAGATCCTGGCATCTTTGACCGTGGAGTCGAAGGCCTGTAGCAGCCGTCCGGCGAAGATAATGACGAAGGAGAAGAAAGAAGCGATGAAAAAGCTGTTCGACAACAAAGACGGAACGAGTTTGCGTGACGCAGGTCGAAAATATCACTGTTCCCATAACTTGATTGACCGAACCCTCAAGATGGAGGACATCATCTGTCGGAAGAAGACTCGGTCCCCCGAGTACACGGGCGAGCAGATACCCATCGTAAAATTACAGTGCCGGTGGATGACGAAGAACTACTGCGGGACGTCCTTCGTGACGGACGACGAAAGTTATTTTCCGCTCTCGAAGACCCACATTCCAGAAAATGACTGCTCTATTCCAGCGGCAAATCGGCCACACACCCCGAAATAAAATATAAGTTTAAGTATAAATTTGAAAAAAAAATCGGACAGAGGAATTTCAAAACCGTGATTCAAGCCGAGCGGTCTGGCCATCGATCAACAAGTGTACCAGGAGGAGTGTCTATTCTTCTGTCGTTCTTAAAGGAGCATCATGCGGATGGAAAGTACGTCTTCTGGCCAGACAAGGCGTCTTCCCGTTACGCCAAGAAGACGCTGGAGTATCTTGAGCAGAAAAAGATACCGTACGTGCCAAAAGAAAGGAACCCGGCCAACTTGCCCCAGTGCCGTTCCATTGAGGAAAAATAATTGTCGGGCCAAGGATACGAAGCAGTTGACCACCAGGATCCGGAATAATATCCGGAAGATGGACGTCAGTGCACACGGAAAAAAATCCGTTCATAAATTCATGAACAAAAGGTCACGATTTCGTGAACTGAACGATTTACGAAAACCGTGACCAAGTTCCTAAAATTATGAATAATAAACCTCGCACTCATGAAACTATTTGTGTTTTCTAAAAACCAGTTCACCCCGAATATATGGCGTTACATTAGAATGTTTGGTTGGGTTACTGTTGTTGTTCCCTGAACATGTTTAGTTTTTGTTGTGATTCTTGTTCATGATTTGGGAATACTCAGTCGACAGTCAAACGTTGTTCATGATTTCAAGCGCTTATTCGCAATTCTTGTGAATTCTCATGACGTTAGCAGGATTAAAGTTCATGATTTCAAGAACTTAGTCGCGATGTTCGTGATTTCCATTCACGTTATCGTAATATTTTAGTCATGAGTAGAGTGATTCATGGTCATGATTTCAGGATCCTTGTCACGATTTTAAATATGTTTGTCACGAGTTGTGTGATTTGTGTTCATGATTTCATGATTTTAGTCACGATTTTCGTAATTTCTGTTCATGTTATCATGATATTATATTTTAGAGCTTACTTTCAAAGAGTAATGTAACTAATGTTCATGATATCATCAGTTTTATCATGGTATTCGTAAATTCTCTTCGCATTATCGTGATCTTTTATTTTTTGGTTACTAATGGTTTTTTTACTCGGAATAACGTGACAATATGAACCTGATCATTAAAATAAGACTCATTCGCGATATCTGGTTCTGTGAACTATATCACGCACACTAATTGGGGTTCTCATTGCAGTTTTCGTTTTCTGTCCGGACATCACAATGAACCTTATCAAATGAATAATGATGTTCGAGGTTCTAATAATTTTTTTTATATGTACTGCTCGTACCTATTACTGGTCGCTAGCAGCTGGGTATTTCATAAAAAAGTGCATGGAACAAAATTCCACGAATAAAACTCCAAATTTTGTGACAGAGTTCACGTAAGAATTTTATTACCATGTTGCATGAAATTGTAAATGAATAGAGATATCTTCTAACTATCACAAGCACGCAAATAGATACTACATAGATCGTAAATCCTGTACTAGGAATCATGAACCAGTTCACGAATACATGAATAATATTTTATGATTTCGTGAACTTTTACACGAAAACGAATGATAAGTTGTGACTATTATACTAGGTATCATGAACCAGTTCACGAATACTTGAATAATATTTCATGATTTCGTGAACAATTTCACGAGCATGGATATTGGATCGTGACTAGTATGTAAGGAATCGTGAACCAGTTCACGAATACATTAATAATATTTTATGATTTCGTGAACTATTTCACGAAAACGAATGGTAAGTTGTGACTATTATACTAGGTATCATGAACAGGTTCACGAATGCATGAATAATATTTCATGATGTCGTGAACTATTTTATGAGAACGGATATTGAATCGTAACTAATATATTAGGAATCATGAACCAGTTCACGAATACATGAATAATATTTGATGATTTTGTGAACCATTTCACAAGCACGGATATTGGATAGTGACTAATATATTAGGGATCATGAATTAGTTCACGAGGATTGAATGGATTCATGAATAAAATTCCGAATTTCGTGAAATAGTTCACGAAGAAATAGCCAGAATATTTTGATTTTATGAACTATTGGTTTTATAAATAATGTTCATAAAGTTGTGGACTAGTTCTTGGCGGAAACCGTGACTGAAGTTCACAAAACAAAAACAAATATTCCCACTAATGAAAGCGTTATGCGGGCGTTACTGAAGGGAAATTGAACATAATTATGAAAGCCTTGTTTTTTGGTCGTGGTCCTGTTTTCGTAACGTAAAAACGTGATTGTTCCAGAATTCATGGCACTTTATTCACGATTTTGGCAACAATTTTTTTCCCGTGTGCCGTCCAGCGATCTTGTGAGAGCATCACGACTAAGTTGTGTCGTACGGCTGACAAGGGCTCCTTCTCCAATATTCATTGATGTATTTTTGAAGAATAAACATTATATTTTTAATAAAAAATACTGAATTCGTTATTTTTTTTAACCACTGTAGTAACATGACTGAAAAAATTCTCATTTCTTATTGAACACTTGTTAGTCTCGATGAGACTTTAGACATTTGTGCAGTTTTCAACCAGTTCGCTCAGAGGATCTAAGGGCATTTCTGTATGCTTTGCGAGCAAACTTAAATGCCTCCGACCTGTCCCTGTGTCTGCAATTTCAAACTCTTCTACATAGCTGTTTGAGTCGAACAGGTTCAGCGTTCCTCTAAAAGCACGCATAACTTGTGTCGTGTGTGACAGATATCACTTCTCCATACTTCGACATAATTCTTTTAATGTAATCTATGTTAGAGCGCATGGTGCAAATTGTGTAGACGAATTTCCAAAACATCGTTGTCCATATACACGAGGATCATGGTTTTGATGTTTTCATATTCGATGTCATGTTGCCCACTGTTCTTCACACCGAAGCCCTTTGCACCGACTAAACAATTAAACATTATCGGTACGACATTACGTGTATGATGAAGCTGTATGTATGACACTTCTTTTTCATTTTCAGCATTATCAACTGTTCCACCTCACGCACTATAAGTCTAAGACGAACCCGCGTACCATTGTGTACTCTCGACATCTGCTATCTAAGTGCAATGCATTAGCTCAAATGTTTTGGCGAAAATTGAAGTGCTAGTGGGTCTTTTAACTTTACATTTGGCATGTCAGGACCTAGACACTGTAGGAAACTATGCGTAATAAGCAGCAATGGCGTAATTCCAAATTATGATAAGTTTAATCCTAATAAATATAATAAAATCAATTCCAAAGGTGTGGGTGAAACTGCTCAAAGCTTCTAAGAAAAAAAACATGACGCTCCTATTCACTACATAACACGTTCCATGACGACATGACCAGTAATTCTAGTGACTGACATAAGAGAACTCACTCTCTTCTAGCATCTGAGCCGAACATTGAAAATTAGGTATTGAAATTCACGCGATCAATCAAAAACACACGCGAATAGGCGAATGGGCACACGGTTATAAAATCGTATTTATGCACGCGAGTACACATTTAGCACACCCTACATATCAACGCCCACGCGATTGGACACGTTAACATATAAACGCTCGAGCCCTTCGCGATTATACACAAGCTTTAGTACGTGGTGTGATCTAAACAGAATGGTTTTAAACCCGAGCAAATGCTCAATCGTTACGTTTACGCGGAAACGCCATCCGACTCAGTTTGACTACCATTTCTTCGGCTGGAGCATTCCAAGACACTCTCACATCAAAGATCTCGGAGTCATCATGGATTTGGCACTAACGTTCAAACCACATACCTCATACATTGTGGATAAGGCATCACGACAGCTTGGGTTCATCTTCCGAATAGCGAAAAACTTCAGGGACGTATATTGTCTTAAATCGCTTTACTGCGCATTGGTCCGCTCAACGTTAGAATATTGTTCGGCTGTTTGAAATCCGTACTACCAGAACGGGATTGACAGAATCGAGGCTGTCCAGCGCAGGTTCATACGCTTCGCTCTTCGGCATCTCCCATGGCGAAACAGATTTCAGCTGCCGACCTATGAAAACCGTTGCCAGCTAATTCACCTCGATACACTCAGCATTCGGAGGGACTGTTCTCGAGCCTCGTTTCGGATTTACTCTCTGTCAGAGTGGATTGCCCTACAATGCTCGGACGTCTGGATCTTCAAGCCCGTGTTCGAGCTCTACGCAATAAACGCAATCTTCTGCGAGTTCTGTTCAGGAGAACCAACTATGGTTGCCAGAGCGCTGTTACCGGACTCCAGCGAATTTTTAACAGTGTGGCGACTTTTGACTTCAACAGGACG